>NC_143579.1:38321210-39521210 GCF_048544385.1 Mastigoproctus giganteus | reverse complement strand
TGGGAATTTCACTTATTGTTGTGTCCTGGGTGTATCCAGATTGGTCCAGGAATCAAATACTGTCCAGCCAACGGTGATCCTGTGGTTTGAAAGTGCTAGTAGATGTGAAAGGCCAATGAGATGTAGTATAAAAAGTTCTTCAGAGTACAAAGCAGCAACCATGGGAAACAGTTTAGTCATTTGGACCAGAATCCCTGTAGCATATTTTGGACATCTGAGTCCAATCTACTACGGATCCAGGCAATCCTTAGGTCTAAAGAGGGACTTATTCGCTATTAGATAGGCGTACCTGGCCATTCTGTAACATTTAACTATTAAACTCTTGTAAAAATATTTACAACTCTTATGTTTTCATATTATTCATCAGCAGTACCATTTCTGAAATGACGTTTGATGCTTCCGTGAACATAACTGTTTTCGAACCATTGGACCGCATTGTCATGAGCTGTGGTGAAGCCGAAAATACCCGACGTCAATTTCTGCTGAAAATTTGTGTCGATTTGTGCACTTGCTGACAGCTTACGCCATCCAAGTCGACCACTGGTTACGTTATCAAGAAATGGAAGTGTGACAGGACTATCACTATACAGGAACGCACACGAAGACCACGGAGGCTCAGTCCACTTGACCAGATGGTACTCAGAAGAGTTGTTCGGCCACGAATTTCATGGAACTGCATGAATTCTTCGGTGGGTTTAGTGTTTTTACTAGATGGAAAACCCATATTTCCGGGAGAACAAACGATTGCATAAAAAGGGGAGAATGGCGGGGCATAAACCTAACTTCACAAACCTCAATCAGCAATCTCCTCTTGCATGGTGCAAGAGGAGATTGCTGATTGTGACGATGAAGAGCTGCCCTGCCCATTTTCAAACGTCTTCGGTAGAATTATCTTCAATTATCTTAGTATGTTAACTAATAGCGCAACTGTTTTTATCAGTTTCTTTGCCCAAGTAATGTACTTAGTTTTATGGCTTAAATAATTACACAGAACACTACAAGTAATGAAAAGTAGAAAATAAAATAATATCCTTTTTCGATTTCCGAATTATAACTTTAATTTTATTGTTTTATAGTACATTGATTACACCGTCACCATAAAGTGACAGCTGCAGAATTAGGAATTAAATCGACACTAAAAATGATAAAAAAGAACATCGTTGAAAGTTTCCTAAAAATTGCAGCTTACAAGAACAGTAACTTTTTGGAGATTTCGTTCGTCTCAAGAAATTCAAAATTACCGAATTTAAGGTTGCAGAACGAGGAGGATTTTATTCTTGCCATGCCTGCAAACAGCGCAGCAAGCGAAAGAGCTATAGACATCTGGATTTCCAGTCCAAAAAGGAAAGTACAGCAGATATCCTGTTTTTGCATTTCAACTTACTAAAAACTTATAATTTTATCATGAATGTTTCAATTATTTTTCTTACATACCACAAGTTATTAATATTCTGATTGACGTGTTTTAATTATTACTGAAGTATAGAAAAATTTTAATTTAATAAAAGTTTGTTTTTTAATACTCCATTTCTCTTTCTTTTGATGGTTGCGGATCTAGTATGGTGAACTCGCACAAGAATGTTCTCTGTGGTATTAGCAAAGACTTTGCTAATACCAAGTGCATTACCTTTACTCTTATCTTTAGGTGGAAAGATAATGGACAAAGCTCATCTTGTAATTCCTTCAGTCGTGTCTGACATTTCAGTAACTGCCAAATCACAAAATTTATGACTCTCCAGGGTATTTATTGCCACCGTTTAAGCTAACTTTCAGGCTCGCTCTCGTCCAATAGTAAGCATGCTTAAACTTAGAAGCGTCAACAGAAATATCGCCATTAGCTAGAGATAGCTCTGCATATATCCTTACAGTAGTACAAAGCAATGTGACCCTGGTTTACAGGTAAATCACTAGACCAATTTCCTCAGCATTATGCTTTGCTTACTACATCACCCTAGTGGGTAACACAGTTGGTAGAATCGCCGCCCCCCACCGGGTGGAAATGACCTAAGTTCGACACCCGTCGATGACGGGAGGAATTTTTATGGGCCTTTTTCACAACGTGCCCGAGTTAATTGGTCTCGGACAAGGGTAGAATTTTTTTTCGAAAATCCCGGAAACTGGGATTTTCGTCCAGCAACACCGAAAAATCAACCACAGAACACTCAATTTACAGACAGTATGTATTGGAACAATATGGCCTTAGTCGCTAATGCTCTTAAAACCCTACTATAACAACAGCCCTTCCGCTAACGTTGACCTTTAACTACCAACAGAAATGAGGCGCCCTAACTTGTCTGAGATCAAAGGCTTCATATGCACTGCAGAATTTCATGTCTCCGTGATGTTATGCTTTACTCGGTTCAGCCTACATGATAGTCTGACTAGGTTCGTATGGTTAAGTATTAGCTGTAATAACTGAGAGCAAAGTGGAGGAGAAATTGTTGAAGTTAAACATAAGAAAAGCACCTGGGGTGGATGGGATCTATCCGGTTATATTAAAGGAGAAGGCAAAGCAACTAAGCAAACCCTTAGCCATAATTATGAGAGCATCATTGGACTCAGGGGAGGTTCCCACGGACTGGAGATGTGCAAATGTATCCCCAATTCACAAAGGGGGATCGAAGGGTGACACGAGTAATTACAGACCAGTTAGTTTAACTTCTGTTCCGAGTAAACTAATGGAGTCACTGGTTAAAGATGCATTGCAGGATCATCTAGACAAGACTGCAGCATTAATTCAGACACAGCATGGGTTTGTTAAGGGAAGGTCTTGTCTGAAAAATTTGATAGGATATTATGATCTGGTTACAAAGGAACTGGATGCAAAAAATAATTTTGATATCATATATTTGGATTTCAGGAAAGCTTTTGACACTGTTGCGCATGGAAGACTATTGTACAAATTGGAGCAGAATGATATTAAGGGTAAGTTGTTACAATGGATAAAAGGATGGTTAAGTGGGAGAAGACAGAGGGTGGTAATCAATGGGTGCTGCTCTTCGTGGACTAATGTTATTAGTGGAGTCCCACAGGGTTCGGTGTTGCGTCCACTGTTTTGCATATTTATCAGTGATATTGATGAAGGTATATCAGGCTTAATTTCGAAGTTTGCAGATGATACAAAGGTTGGCAGGGTTGTTAATGACAGTAATGGCAGTGTGCTACTGCAACAGGATCTAGATAATTTGGGCAGATGGGCTAAGAAGTGGCAAATGAAGTTTAACCTTGACAAATGCAAAGTAACCCCAGAGAAACGTACCAACTGTGTGGTACTACACTTAAGGTGGTAGAAAATGAAAAAGAGCTGGGAGTAATTGTGCAGTCAGATATGAAGTTTTCTGAGCAAAGCAGACAGGCTGCCAGGGCGGGTCATGGGGTTTTGTCAATGATATATAGGAATTTTGCTAGCAGGGAGAAGGAGGTTATTGTCCCTCTGCATAAGGCAATGGTCAGGCCACGTCTTGAGTACTGCGTACAGGTCTGGAGGCCTCATTTTAGGAAGGATGAGGATTTACTTGAGCGTGTACAGAGAAGGGTAACAAGATTGGTGAGGGGAATGAAGGAATCCTCTTACCAAGAGAGGCTTAAGTTCAGCAAATTGCAGTGGATGGAGACTAGGCACCTGTGCGGTGATCTGATTGAGGTGTATGAGGCCTTGAATGGGTTGAGCACGCTGAAATCTGATGGGATCCTTCCACCTGTTCAGATTACGAACCTAAGGGGGCATAAATTCAAATTAAGAAAAGACAGATGTACGGAAATTTGCCTTTAGCCAGTGGGTGGTTAATTGCTGGAACAAACTTCCATCTGTCGTTGTGGAAGTTGATAGGTTGAATAAATTTAAAGAGGAACTGGACAGGCATTTGGAGGGAATGGTGTGATTTTTTTTTTTTTTTTTTTTGGCTGATGCTGCATAAGCTCATACACTTGCTTTCGTGCATCACATGCCACTACTACTACTACTACTGCAAAAGCCGTAGACTTCCATTGAAGTGTCTCAGCAAAGTATGTTTACAGCATTCTCAAGCTAGTTTCTTTGGCGATTCTGCAGTATAAACAGAAAATGTGTTGAGGAAACAGTGGTATTCCTCGCGCAAATTGGTCAAACCGGTCATAGGATAAACCCAATTTACTGCATCATATTTGATGCTTCACGTACTTAATTGCCTTTGCGCTCGTTCTAAACAATCGACTCCATTAATTTTGGAAATTCGATTTTTTTTACACATATCAAGCTACTTTAACCTTCTGTATTTACCTCTTAGTGGCTTATGCGATTTCATTACTGGAACGAACTCTTATCTAACCATATAGCATAGAATACAGTGATGTAAGGACATTGAAATATGCAATATCAATCTTTTCTATTTCACTAAAGCACATTTCTTATTCATTAGTTGGGCCAATGTCAATCTTCTCTATTTCACTTAAGCACATTTCGTATTCATTAGTCAGACAGAAGAAATACAAAAAAAATGCAAATAGATACAAATAAAACTGATGTGGGTTAATGACGTGTTGCCTCCTTCAGTGTAATGCAGTACATACGAGGCTCGTAGACTGTTCGATTGCAGTAATCTGAATCGAAAATGGGGGAAACGCATGATTTATCAGAGTGAAAAAAAGCTCTTATCGTGGATGCACGTTTTGCAGCAGCCACTGTTCAGAGGAACGGGAGGCATAACTGATTTCTTAAAAGCATCCATCTCAAAGGTTTTAATGTGTTCAAAGCAAGAGGTTCCTCCACATCTCAAAAGGTGTAAATGTGGCAAAAAAGCAAAAATACTTCGAAAGCGAAGCTGTCGTATTTAAAGAAGACTGTACTGGAAAACAGGACAGCCAGTGTGCAGCAAATAACATCTGCATATAACCATGCACAGAACTGTCCTATTTCAACCCATACCGTACACAGGGAATTGAATAAATTGAGAATTTTCGGTTGTCTGCATATTCGGAAGCCGTTTGTTTCACATAAAAACAGAAAAGTCTGCTTGCATTGGTGCCGAGAACGTCGAGATTGGAAAGTGGAATAGTGAACGAAAGTCAAGGGGGCCTGATTCGATACAGACTAAAGGTTCGTATTTGTTTTGGCGCCAGTGTGCTTAATTCTTTATTTCTATCTCTGGTGTTAGAATCCAAATAATGGATGTGGATTCTACTTCACTGCTTTCCGAGTATTGTAGTCCAAACTTTGCACTGGTAAAACTTCAAGACTGGGCTGCCATGCACAAATTAAACAATCTCCAGTGAAAAAACAAAGTCAATCCTTCTAAAAGGAAAGCTCCAAATCCGACGGCCACCAATGATGAAAATTAACATCACCCCCGATCCGTCTCTACACAGAAATCATGTATCTGGGCCTCTATCTAGACGCCAACTTATCCTTCCACCCCCACTTAAAAATATATCTGTCAGCTAAAATCCGAAAATACACTGCAATGATAAGGCGGATTAGTAGAGCGGATTGGGGCCTAAAGAATAAAGCTCTATCATTAATATATAAGGTAGTGTATGTCCCAATTGTGTGCTATGGAGCCTCCATCTGGTGTGAAAAGGTAATCCTGGAAAGGAACAAGCGCAAGCTTGATTACATTCAAAGATTTATGTTACTATCGGTTACCAGGGCGTGCTGTACTGTCAGCACCACTGCATTACAAGTCATTGCAAGATAAGTACCTCTATCTGGAAGTTGTCAAGAGGGGTCTCTTCCAGCGCCTGAAGAAGGAAATCCCAACGCAGTTGTTGAATTTGCAGTTGAACCATGCAAATGACCCTAAGAAGGAAAGAAGAAAAATTGCAGACCACCTACAAAACCTCTGGCAAGAAACATGGGACAACGCCGAAAGGAGCATCACCAAAAGGTTTATTCCCTCAATAAGTCGGACTTCCCGAAAGTCTCCTCCCTGTTACTCGCCTGAATTGCAAGTCACCTTCCTGCTTACAGGCCATGGACCGTTCCAGCAAAAATTAACAGCCATGTGAATAGAAAATAACCCATATTGCCACTGTGGTGAAGAGGAGTCCTGGGATCAGGACTACATTAACCAGAGCAATACTACATTAGCAATACTAAAGCACAATACTACATTAACCATATTTTACACTTTTTTTCTGGCTGTGCAATAGTTCTGCATTTCATCACAGAGTACATATGGCGCAGATGTGGGAAACCATCGGTGGCGCCTGAACCTAAATACTATACCACTATTGTAGTCCAAATCGATTGATTTACCCATTTTTCTTTAGTTTCATCGAAAGTCTCGTCTCCATTTCATTATATCACCAGTAGCTTTGGTCTTCGTTTCTAAACTAGGGCAACATTTATTAATTATAATTACCAGGATAATATCTTTATGGGTCAGGTATTGGGATTTTAAAGACGTCACAGCTCTGTTTGTTTAGTTATAAATAGTTTGTGGAAAACTTCGGCGTTCTCTAAAAGAATAATACTTACTAAACAGCTAATTCTAAAAGAATTAACTGTTTACTAAATTCATCTTAATACAATGCTTCTATACAAACCAACTTGGAAGCTAGTAAGATTAAGCGTAAGAAGTAAGCAGGACTTGTTATCAATCAAGCGAGATGTGAACTTTTATTGTTCACAGTCCTTTTAAGTATATTATATATTCAAAAAATAAATTTTGGATTGGATGTAAAGTCGCCACACAACGTTTTATTGAAGAACGTTACAGCTGGGTGACTGTTCGAAATTAGAAACGATGATTTCAAAGATATTCCACATTAATGATTCATCGCTTTTTTCTGATTTTTAAACAAGCGTATAGGGTTCCCCTATACTAAAAGATATTTTAATTTCAATATTTTTTTACGTCCAAGATATAGTACATAAAACACACACATTGTCATTTTACCGGGAGGTACTGTAATAACGAACCCCAAATATAAAATTGTAAACAGTCATTTCTTTATTTTAAATTTTCATATACAATAAGTGACCGAAAGCATTCGGCTAAATAAACAGAGGTAGTTCCAAAAAGAGCCTTTAGTTCAAAAACTGTATATACAAGCGACATATCTTTGGCATGTATGATCCTTAAGTCTTTTGGAAATACTTTCTACTAACTTCCGTAATTTTCCACCAGACTGTCTCTATTCCTTCAAAACCCAGTTGCTGTAGCCGATTTGTAACTTTTCTATTTTGTTCGCAACAAAATACTGCACTCAAATTCGTCGCGATATTAAATGGGGTTGAAGTCTGCATTTGAACAGACCAGGCCAGTGCAACTTTCCGACTTTCAAAAATCGGTCCTGACATAAAACGCTTTGCTGATAACAGAGACAGTTTCTGTAAATGTTACCATAGTAGGTAGCGAATAACTGTCTATAACAACCAAATAGATATTGTATTTCATTATTTCAGGCATTCTCCCCATGCCTCTCGGTTACCGTCCTCCTTATCGGGCATGGCTCCTTCAAAAGGGAAGGATAACTATCAATTCCTGCGACAGCATAGAAGATTGGAGCCACATTCTCTACGATTGTGGACGTTACCAAACAACCCAGAAATGTACTTAGTCAATATTCATATTGGCAATCTCTTCAAATAACTCTTGCTTGCAAGAACTTATCTACTAACATTTTTCCTACTTTTCGCAAGAAGTCTTTCGCATCCAACGTGCCAACCAACGCAACATCCAAGGTTCCACGTCATCTAGTGCCTTCGCTGCCGTTTGACACTAAACACACACTACCTCTACCCTCTCAACCGCTGCAGCAACACGTCCTGTGCTGAACGCTCTCTTGTGGTGAGAATATGTGGAGTTTACTTCACCAATGTGGGGCAAGTGTTTTGTCATGTCAAGATGCAGTGATATTTGACCATCCTTCGCCATTTTGATCTGTCTGTTTATGCCTGTATTTCATATTCCCATCCGGGAAAGGTTTGCCCTTCTGGCTCTCAACATTTCCCCTAACGGGTTGTCTTCCACGTCCGAATTCGCACTCTTCCCTCTTTTAGTCTAAAGTCTAAGTTACGATCCACGACTCATATTGATCTCTAGCTTACTTCTGCACAGGAAGCCCCGCTAGATTTATAATAGTATTTGTGAGCTGATAGGCATAGGGGGAGAATTAATACAATACAGAATATTTGTGATGGAATGTTCAAATACTCTGTCATTTAGTGTTTAACACATCACATTATTAATTGCTGTGTTAGCTCACTACTATTGTTAAATCCTAAACTCCTCATACTCGTAAAGCCCCTGATATCTAATAGCCATTTTGCAGGTCCTCTATGAACAATTTTTTGCTGCTTCACAGTCAATACTCTACATAGTGCTGCCTTAACTTGATACAAAAAGCAATTTTCATAACCTCTTTTAGTTATAAACATTTCTGTGCAACCCTTTTATTCGATATCTAAAATATACCGTACAAAGGAGAGCAGAAAGAGTGCCGGGAAAGTGATTTATCATAATTAACACAATTAGGAATATGAAGGTAAAAATACAGAAAAAGATTGCTTTCACATTGTAAAACCACTTAGCAATAGATCTTCAGAATTTCTGGTTAAGCCTCCTAAAAAAAGTAATATTGGAGGTCCAATGATTAATTTTTAATTATTTTTAATTAAGGATTAATTTTTATAAGTTACAAGGAATTTAAATACCCTGTAACCGAAAAATAATTCTGTTCTTAAACTCTCGGATGATTTATATTCATTAGCCAAGAAAAAAAAATAGCAAACTTTTGCAAGTTGCATCAATAGATAATTAAAAAGTATGCAAATACAATTTATCACTTGATATATTCAGAAGATCAGTACACGTCTTGGCACGAGCAAAAAGTGGTCCTACTAGATATTGAATAAAGGTTTTCTTTTTTTGATCAGTGAATGTAGTTAATAGCTATTTAGCTATCTTTTTACAGCTATGAGAGTAGAGTTCCTTCTTGGTCTTACCTGGACAAGGTGCTCATAGACATCCCTGCTGACGACAGTCCATTCTTATAAAGAGTTTAAAATTCCCCCTATTTATCAGTGGCTGTGGTTCCTTTCCAATTCGTCTCTCCACATGATTCATCGGAAATTAATTTTATAATCGAATGTGCATTTTCTCCTTTCCCATCACGAAAGGAAATTCACTTAAAAATAATATATATTTGAACTCAGAAACGCTAAACTCGCAAATCTTAATATAAATTAATTCGTCAACAGCATTAGAATGACATCGAATCTACAAAAAGAGCGCTGCAATAATTCGCACTTTTCATCCTACTGGGGATATGATTTCAAATTTAAAGGCGTCTAGTTTTCCGATGACTTTAAAATTCACTAATCAAACTTGTTTTACGTTTTTTTTTTTATAAAGTAAATACATGAAAAGTTAATGGGATTTTGAAATTGTGCTTTTTTTATATTATTGAAATCAGATTTATCAGAGACTATTTTAGGAAAAGATCAGCGAATAAGCTAATTTGTTTTTATTTTGTATCTAAGTTAATTTTCGTAGGCTAGAAAAATGAGTATATACACTGCTAGCCACTTTATTAGGACTATGACGGTTTGAACTATATGCAACAATCAAATAAGAAATTTTTTTGTTATTTGATTGTTGTAAAAATTGAGACAACAACCAAATAACAGTTGTAACAAATATAACGATTTTTGTAAACAATTAAGAAACAGTTGTCAATTTGCCTATTTTTCTAACGAAAAACCCAAGTTTTCCTGAGATCCACTCCTGAGATTGACTAACTCAGCCACTGAGTAAAAAAACAAAAAAGGCCATAAGAATTCCTCACAGAATTGATGGGATTATAACCATTGCTTTTTCCACACAGCGCCGGGAGGATGGCGATTGTCCTCCTCTTGCCGTGTGGCGTTAAGAGGACGGTTATTGTCCTCCTCTTAACACCACACGGCAAGGTATGGGTACTATTAGACCTCTTAACGTTGCATAAGGTATGTTGTACCATGTCGCCAGGATTGCATCGCGTAGATCTTCGATAGCCCATCGTAGAGAATGCACACGCCGGATGGATTGATCCACGTAATCTTAGAGATGTTCACTGGGATTCAGGTCCGGCGAATTCGGCGGCCACTGTAGCACCTTGAGTCACTTATGTTCGGCGAACAATGCTCTAACAACACGTGCAAAGTGGCAGGGCGCTTTATCCTGCTAGAACAAACCTGTGCCATCCGGGAAAACAGTCACCATAAAGAGTGTAGCGGATAAGCCACAGTGGATAGGTACTTTTTAGCATTCAGAGCGCGGTGTAGAGGTATGACTCCAAGTAAATTTCAAGAAAACGTCCCCTCACCAAAACACTGCTGCCACCTGCTTGCTTCTGTTGCACCAGGACATCGGAGTGATGCTTCTTGGCATTTTTACGTCGTTCCCTCCATCAATTCTCTGCATGGCATAGCAAGAAATGTGAGTCATTGGAAAATGGCAACTTTTTACCAGTCGTCAAAGGTCCAATGATGCTGGTCAGATGCAAACTTTAGCCATCGTTGGCGATTGCTGCCGTAAAATTCTCCAGATATCTGCCACACCACCCTTTCATTTGATCATCACTCGATAGAACCAATGTACACTGCTCTTTGGACCAGTTACAGCTTTTGTTTCACCATGTAGACGAGACCGCTGGTTGTGGTTAGTAACGTTTGGCTTATGCGCCACCGCCCTCCCATGAAATTCGAGGCTGTAGAGCTAAGTTTTTTCTTGCACTCTCATCCAATGTTGCCTTAAACTCCTTGTTGATGTTTTCAGTACTCGCTGGTCAAGCGGTGTGCGCTTTCATTGTTTTGCTGGACGGTAGTGGAACCATCCCGCTTGTATTTCGTAATAACTTTTTGTACTACTAGATGGCGCTACATGATTTTATTTTTTTTTTAGGATTCTAAATTGAGGGTGAAGCTACATACACCATTGCTTTCTTGCATATTAAAGTTTCATTCCTTTGGCGAGATTAATTTTTAAATTCTAAGGCGTCATAAAGTTTAATGAGCAAAATAAATATTCGTGTGTTTTATATAATAATATATTATTAACTTTAGAAAATTAAAAGGTAAATATTTAATTTACAGGCTGTAATTATAAAGTTTTAATGTATTTGCATATTATTCTGCTAAGGGAACACGTAACAAAGACATATTTTAAAGAATGAAAGTTTTCTTTGAAAACTATGTACAAAGGAGACATTATCAATAATAAAATTGCGCACGAGTCTTTTCTATTAATAAAGTTCTCAATTCTGAGAACATAGTAATAACACTGCTGAATATTTGATGGGATGTAAATCAGGAGGAGTTTTCTTTTTCATCTGCTCGAATTCGCAAACCACTTCGTATGAAGGCAAATCTTCAGGTGTATTTCGAGGAACTGTTCACCATTTGCACTGTTCAAGATAAGAAACATTTTTGTCGGAGAAACACCTCCTGCCACCAGAGAGGAAAAGTGGGGGGGGGCGAGGAGACGGAGAAAACCGTCCCCTCCCTTCACCCCAGGGAAATGTAATTCAAAGATGAAGGGGGCTAGGGTGCCCTCTTCAGGTCGCCATATGGCATTTGGCAGCTAAGCTGCACTTTGTTTTGTAATTTCTAGTTGGATCATTTATGGAGCTAGCCCCCGTCCTCTTATTTTCTTATTCCTATGCTTAGGGTGTTTTCTTTGGGGAGATTGGTTCCTTATTTGTCTCAGCTGGTGGCGAATCACTGTCAGCCATCGTTGTTTGACTGGGTTAGGTTTTCTCAATTTGTCTTCAGTCAGTTGTCCTATCAGTTGCTTTGCAAGTCGTCACATTAGTTCTCGGTGCTCGGGTGTCTGCTCAGAGGATGGCGCATTTTATCAGTTCAGTAATGACCATGTCTGGGACAGTGTCCCAGCCGTTATTTCCATGGGTCCTATTTTGTAAGATTGAACTGTGGAATATTTTTAGTCCTAGGTCACATAAGGGGTGTGTTCCCGTCCTGGGTTGTAGAGTTGACTGGTCGTCCATTGCCTTGTGGATTTGGTTCGCACATAGGAGCAGGGTCTCATCTCGTTCATTGAGTACTCAGGAGAATTGATCATCGTAACTGAGAGTCATACTCGATGTCTCTCGGGATGCCTTGTTCTTGTCTGGTTTTGCTTATGACATTCTCTTCAGTGGATCTTCTCGTCAGTTCCTGATCGCATTTCGAGTTCTTGCAAAGAGGCAAATTTGGACAGGATTTGGTATTCATCCCTTGACGGGTTTGTCATTAAAGGGCCCGTGGCCAGTCAGCTGGAAGGTTGTGCAGAGGCCCGGGTGGAGCCACGCAAGCGACTTTGGGGTAGGTTTTTTCTACAAGGGGGAAGAATTTCCTTGTTCCCTCGCCCTTGTGCGAGGTGGACCATCTGGTCTGCCACGTTTGTTTCAGGTGTGCCTGCAATCGTGCTTTCTCTGGTTTTTCTCCGTTTTCCGGTTCTACTGCATGCCCCAAGTAGGTAATGGTAATCCCTTTCGTTATGTAGTATGGCCACATCTAATGATTTCCAGGTCCAGCGGCAAGACTCCCACTAGAACCTAGAGCGCCTCTGATCTGACTGTATTACAAGCACGCGTTATTTTGAACAATATTGACTCTTGTATTGAGTTAAGGATCCTTTTGTTGGTTTCGGTCATCATTTTGTGGTACAATGTGGCAGCTGTATATGTGATTATGGGGATAAAAGTGGCTTTGTAATAAAGAGCCAGTGTTCTTTTGTTTAGTCTCCAGTCTCGTCGCTTGACTCGGGCTACCATGGCAGCATAGTTTCTAATTTTCTTTTTCAGTTGTATGATTTGTGGCCTGAACGTGGGCTTTGTGTCGAGGATTATGCCAACAAGGTATCTCATTTGGGTGGCGAACCTGATTGTGGCTCAGTTTATTTTTATCTGTGGGGGTCTCCTTGGATCAAGGTTCCCCTGAGGAGTATAGATGTTGTTTTTGTGGGCGATATTACCAGGCAGTTCGCTTCTGCCCATTCCTGTAGAGTGATGACAGCTGTGTTTGCTGCTACACTGGTGTGCATAATTTAACGACCAACACTATTTCTAAAGGTTACAACCATAAAATAGAACGAAACAGCCTGGGTCGATTTGCATAACTGTGGCCGTTCAGTAGAAAGCTGGTGCACATGCAAAAATTTGAATCGTAATGAGAGGGCTCACATAAACAGATAAAAGTAGCAGTTCAGCAGTTACGTGCAAATTTTCGAATGGCGAGCACGATTGTTACAGACGTTCGATTGATTTCATACAGTGCTACAGACAACGAAATGGCCAGTAGACAACATCTGGATGATTTTACCGGGTCGAATAATTGGGAAGCTCTAGGAAGGTCGAAGTGTGAGAAGTTTGGTTGCAGAGTTCAGTATTGTCCATAGCATCGTCGGCCTTCAAACGACAGGTAAAGTTGTTCGGAGGAGGTCGTCCACGAAAAACATCCCACAATGATGACCGCTATATACTGCTACAGGCCAACAGGGACCGACACCAGACAACGGATCCATTGCAAACCAGCTGCACAAGACACAGGATATTAGCGGTTTACTGTGGCCAGGCAACTTCAAAGTTGGACTGTTTGCCCAACGCCCAGTACGCTGTATCCCTTTAACACCTGCCAATCGGATACACCGTTTACAGCAATGCATCGAACACAAGGACTGGACAGCAGCACAATGGGGTAAGGTACTCTTTACTGATGAGAATAGATTCAGTTTCAGCAGCGATTCTGGACACCAACTAATCTGGCGAGAGGTTGGCACACGGTATCACCACGCAAACATCACTGAAAGGGATCGATATGGCGGTCGAGGTGTTCTCGTCTGGGGAGGCGTTATTTTGGATGGACGTACACAACTCCAGATACTGGAAGGCGGTACTGTAACCGGTGCACGCTACTGTACTGAGGTAATACTTCCCCATGTGCGTCTGTTCTGAGGTGCCATTGGCCCCGAGTTCGTGTTTATGGACGATAACGCCACACTCCATCGCACTGCAACTGTTAATATGCTTTTAGAAAATGAGGACATTTGTTTGTATGGATTGGCCTGCCCGTTCCGGCGATCTAAATCCCATCGAACACATATGGGCGCTCTGGGGAGATGCCTAGCGGCACATCCACACCCACCAGAAAATGTTCACCAGCTGAAGATGGCGCTGACAGAGGAATGGACGATGTTACCGCAAGAACCTATCAAGAACATTGTTCTAAGTATGGACAGGCAATGCAAAGCCTGCATCGACATTAAGGGTGGTCATATCTCCTACTGAGGACCACCTCTTCCCTTTGTTCCATCTTTGATAGTGATGCATCTGTATCATGGCAGCCAGTGCTGTGTTGCCATTTTTGAATAAAGTCCCTCTGTACCGTTTTAAATAAAAAAATAAATTATCTGTTTATTCTCCGGGACGACCAAACGGTCAGAGGAGTTCACAAGATAGACAGAATACAAGTCACGGGCTTGAACCCCGGTCACTCAAGGCACGTGTACTTATGCACCCCCGCGCCTGACCACTAGGCTACGGCGGCCTCATTATGTTTCCGTCGTTATGTCTGTTTTGTTTCCTTCATCATTTCTGTACCCCACGCGGTTCCTTTGGAATACTTTTCCCATATCCAGGTCATTCCTATGAGAAGCTACAAGTGAAAACCTGACTGGTCCTTAAGTTTTTCACACCAGTGTATTTCTAACTGGGCTCTGGAGTTAGCTGCTACTGTCAATATGAGGTCGTCGGCGAATGCCTGTGTCTTGACGTCTCCCAAGTCGACACGCATGAATTCATCGAAGACGAAATTCCACAACAGTGGAATTTCGTCTTCGATTTATCAACAGTGGGCCCAAAACTGACCCTTGCGGGCATCCTCTGTGTACTTCTCTGACTAATCTTTGATAAGAGGTCATGACTTCTATTTTTCGCTGTGAGAGGTAGGATCTGATGGCATGAAAGAGGTTTGTTGGAGTTTGCCAGGGACGCTCGGCGACCAAGAGGGAGTCGAACGCAAAGGCAAAGTCCACCGGAATGGCCAGAAAGTTATTTGCTTTGGAATTTTCCACTGCAATGAGGAGATTTCCTCACGGCATCTGCTGTGGAGGATATACAGCAGCAGACTTAAATGCACCAAACCAATATGGTTTGGTGCATTTAAGTCCGCTGCTGTATAGTGTCGCTGTAGTCGCATGTGTAGGAGTCTTTCATAGAGTTTACTTGCCACGGTTAGGAGCGCTATTGGCCTGTATGATTCTGGTAACTCGTCTTCCACTGATTGTATACTTTTGGGATGGTTACTTTGGACACACCAGCGATTTCCTTTATTTTCTCAATTGTGGCTACTGCTAAACCTGCTCCAACCATAACGTCTTTCTGAAAATTGAACAGATCACCCCATGACCATTTCGGTCAAGAAGCACCAGGACAGCATACAGTATTTATCTGATAGTACAGAAACTAGTGATCACTCCTTGTGACAACTTGCATTTGCTTGCTGTATGTTTTATTATCTGTTAACGCCAATTACAAAAGGTTACCGATTTTTTGGCGGGTGAGTATAGATCTTCTATTTCAAATCGAACTTTGGTAGTGCCTACAATTTACGACAGCGAGCTTCTCACTACAGACTATCCCTATGAGAGGATGCTTGCTCTCCTTCCGAAACACTAATTTGAAATTTGTTAATGATGGTAGTTTTTGAAAATGTTTTTTAAAATAATCTCACTTTATCTTTCGAGGAGTCAGTTTACAGATATAATTGTAAACGCTGCTGCGGTGGCACTAAGGCAGATCGCAAGTAAAAGCCTTCACACCTGTAAAAATTCTGAAACTTTTTCTCTCTACTATGTTTGACTACTTGAAGAAGATAATTCCTTATTAGGAGACTTCATCTGATAACTATACTTATATAGATAGACTTCCTATTGTGGCAAGAGTTACATTCATCTTAATCTTTTTATCTACATATAATTCACTACACAACAAAAAGATTTTTACGACATATCTAAGACGCACAATTTCGTGACCAAAATCTTTATAATCTCATTAAAAAAAAAACTGTCCACCACAAAGAGGCAACCATGCAATTAGTGGTGTTTCAACATCCTTAAATTTTCTCTTTTCACTTTTTACGCTGAGCAGAGTTTTGTTCTCTCCTCAGCGTTAACATTTCAAAGGATACGTCTCGCTCAGCTGTCTCAACCATCACAAGATATCTCGTGTAGCTTTGCAACTAAAAAAGGCAAAGAATTTCCTTAAAAACTCTTTTAGCCATTCTTTACAGTATTCCTTCACGCGTCAGCATTAATATAAGACATTTTATCTGTGGAATGACATTTTCAGCCAACACATTGTGGAATTTCAGTGATGTACTTTTTTTTCTTATGTCCATCTTTAATATCACTCTGACAATAAAGTAAGGAATATTTTATTCTTAGTTGTCAGCTGATTTATTACCAGTTCACATCTAAGAATAATGTCAAGATAGAGGGATATGAAGAAAGTTTTTTCTTATGTGTTTTAAAAGAAACATATCAGGAGTGCAGATTAATGTTTATTGTATAGCGAAATCAAAGTGTGCTTTATCTGTATTATTTATGTAATAAAATATTGACTGGTTGTCGTACGCCAAAACGGAAATGACGCATACAAATTCGAGGTCACGTAAGTGGATAGTGATGCATTGCATTAATTCCAGAAATATCTAGACTCTTCTTTTTCCCTTCCTCACGAAATACAGACTCCTCGTTTTTAAATTCTTTTAGGATCACACCTTAACTGCTTTATTTTGTTTGTGCCCAATAAATAAGCATTTTTTACTTTGTATATATTATAAAAGAACAATGGTTTAGATTCTTCAATTGTAAATAATGAACTTTAAATTTTAAACAAATGGTATAAACTTTCGGGATGAAAAACAGTAAGTCGAGTCATAAAACTATCGTATCTTCATTCAATGACAGAAGCAAAACATAATTGACTCTGTTATTGAGCCTAGTACATTGAATTATTTTTAGAAATAAAAATGTTACTGCCTAAAGGACTAAGTCAAGATAACGCCTGCACCATTTTTCAGCTGTAATGTGACAAATTAAGTTTAGTAAAACAGAATATTCTGAAAAAATAAATTCCACCGTTACTTTTCCTGAGAAGTAAGGCGGGCCACAAACTTCTTTTGAAAAAAAATATGGATATCAAAGGAACATACGTGCAAGAATGCTTTCTGGTATCAACGGCTTTCGTCTCTCGATGAAGGATTAAGAATTTATAGAGTTAAAGAAGGAAGGCGGAAGTCGGCAAAGACATTTAAAATATTTATCAGTGAATAAAAACTAACTTGGTGTATGTTGCGTTGGGAACTTAACTTGTTTCCTTAAGTAAACAAGTTAAGCACTAGACAAGCTGTTATCATGAAGAAAATTTTGTTGTGAGATACTCCTAGTTCTGCAATATACTAGCTCCTTTTTGTTCCCATTTCTGGTGCGAGTTGTTCGAAGTGGACATGCCAAATACAAAGTCCAAGAGAAAGCTTAGTTTCGACATCGTGGGAAAAAAGGCATCTGTATATATCGTCTGTAAATTTAGTGAAAATTCTCCTTTTTATGGGATTCAACCCAGTCCTTTCAACAAAGGTGGAGCAACAATTTCCATACACATGGCAACAACTACAAGGAGATGACAATGACGGAAGAGTTGCATTTTGCATCAAACCTATGTACCTGAATACCGCGTCTGTACAAATGTTGGTGTCGCACAGCTTGCATTCTACTACTGGTGAGGTTTGGTGGTGATATGATGGTATGAGACTCCTTTACATGGTTCGAACTTGGTTCAGTGGTTGCCAACGATGAAATCATTAATTCTGGAGACTGAAGATGTTTTTGGTGCTGCGACACCTGATTGTTATCTATTCTGAGGATAAAGCCCTGGTTCAGTGTATATTTCAACTGCACAGAGCAAAAGTTTTAATTGAACATTCTTTATAGATCGCTCTAATAATACAGTTAAAGTATTTATACTTTAAAGAGCTAAAGTGTCATTTCTCCCATAGGACTTGAAATCCAGTTACCTTACCCAGGAAGAGTTTGACAACCGTTAGAAAACTGTTTAATCTGTAGTCTATAATAATAAAAAGATCTTATTCATCTAAAATTCTTCTGTAAATGAATAGAAAGTTTTAAATCCATTTGACTGTAACATTTGCAATATTATTTAATGTTTTGAATGCAATATTTAAAAGAGATTTATAGCATTATTTAAAATGAAACGTGCATACACAATTACAATCGTGATTTATAATGCAGAAGTAATGTGATGTAGATTTTTAATGCGTTGCTATTGCTGATTTTTTTCTATTTCTTGTATTAACCTTAGTTTTTTCTTAGGTGGCATACCGAGATGACCCAGTTTTATAGTGCTCTATACTAAGACAACTTGTTTTTGAACATGGGGAATGGATTGCATGGATAATTGACTTCTGGCTTCAGTCTTCACCCAGTATTGAAGAGATAGAAAGGACTGGTGTGGAAATGTAAATTACTAAGTTCTCCAACAAATACAGGCCGAGAATGTGCAAATTCAGATGTGCAACCGTTTTACTGAATATTCGGCAATGTTACAAACTCATATTCGTGAACCACAACTGCAAAAGACTTTATGCTTGTCAATTATCGCAGTGAAACATCTGAAAATGTCATTTTAGACGGATTTCAAGAATTTATTGCTTGGCGAGTCATGGAAAGGCTGGAAACGAGACATACACAATGCCAAGTTGCAACAAGACAATGTATCACAAAGGTTGACTCTGTCGTTCGTCAACAAAAGTCAGGTCCATGATATGGTCCACAGGTGGGATTGTGCACAAAGTCCACGCAATATAGCCCAAATTTAAGAATTTGGGTCAGCTCCACAGTGTATTACAAGGTTAGGAATGTAAACTCAGCCCTAGGAGCTACCCTACTCTTGAAATCGCACTAGAGAAATCGTGCATCTCTGAGCCACAACGATCAGTGCAGCACAATGAGCTGCACCAACATAACGCAAGATGAAAGTATCAGCATTCAAGAGAACGTAGCACTAGTTGGCAACAGCAACTGAAGCGGCAGAAGGATCCATGCACAGCAGCACAAGAAATCATTACAGCAATCTCATTGGGAAGATTACAGCATAAGAAATCCTTCTGGCCAGTGGTGCAGAACAATCAACCACACTTTCCAAAAACAATTGAGAGTATGTGGAATCGGGTTCGATAAACTGAAATCGTTCTTAGACATTGTTCTTCTCGGAAAAGTCGCTGTCCTGTCATCCTGACATTTTAAAGAAATGCTCAATTCAAATGGACTCTAGCAAGAAAGCGTAGTTTGTATCCCATTAACCCCAATCTACTGCACAGCTCATCGAGACTGGTACTATGAACATGCGACTTGGTGCCCCTGACAAATGGGGTACAGTTCTGTTCTCGGAAAAGTCCCGTTTTAGCCAACAAACAGAGACTAGACGTTTTTTTAGTCTGGAGACAACCAGGAATGCAGTACCATCCCTCCAACATCAAAGAAAGGGACACTTACGGCGAAGACAGTCTCCTGTGGGATAGAATAATGATCAAAAGCCGCCCCCGTCTTCATATTTTTGACAGGGGTACCGTAACTCCGCAGAGGTAACAGAGAACAGATTCTTGAACCCCATGTGCGACTTTTTAGGGGTACGGTTAGCCCAGATTTTCTTTTCATGCGCGACAATGCCACTGCACAGAGTAGTATAGTGGTGGAGGAATATCTTGAAACTGAAGATATTTAACGACAGCCGTGGCCAGCACGAACACCATACTGAAATCCGATCGAGCATGAGTGGAATGCCCTTGGGCGTCTCATTGCACGCCGATAGCCAATTTCCCGATCATTTGAAGTCTGCGCTGGTGGAACAATGGGATATGTCGCCATAGAATCTTAGACACCCTTATATCGAACGTGATTCATCGCTGTCGGGCGTCTTATGCCGTACCGATGTCATGTAACAATATCTTCGTGCATGTGTCGAATTCTGTAATGTGACCTTTTCTTAATTCTTATATAACCTCTTTAAATGTCCCTTATACCTATCTCAAGTTTCTTGCTGTCTCCTCATTTCATCATTAATCTATGGTACACCACCATACAAAATTTTGTACTGCTTCATCGCCAGCTGCACGAATTACGCCACGTTTTCTGTGTGTTCTGTTAATTTGGTCGAGCAGTATAGAAAAGTCCTGTGCAGATCTCTTGACTCTTTCACTCAAAATCTGAACTTTGTCATATAGATAATTGCATTTACATGTATACAAACAATGGACAATCGCATCATAGTGCCTTTCTCTCATCAGCTTTTTCTTCACAGTTATTCAGTAAATAATTCATGTGCTGTTCCATCAAACAATAACAGACCAGACTACAAAACTTAAACATACAACCAAGTATAGTTTTATCCTCACTTTAGGAAGGATGTAGAACTGCTGGAATGGGTACAGAGAAGGGCAGCCAGGTTAATCATGGCAACAAAAGGGTGCTGTTACCTAAAAAGATCTGTTATCGAAATTGCAGCGTCTGGAAACTAGGTACCTGTGAGGAGGTCTGATTAAGGTGTTTAAGACCTTCAATGGATGGAAGTATGCTAAAATGTTAATGGCATTCTTTCTTTTGCAGAGACTACACACATATGGAGCATAAATTGAAGTTGAGGAAGGATAGTTGTAGGATAGATGCGTGGAAGTTTGCCTTCAGGCTATTGTGGAAATGGATGGTGTGAATAAATTAAAGGAAAAACTACAGATATTCTTGGCGGGTATGGGTGGTTGAAGTGTGCATTTTTATTTATTGGCTGATACTATATAATCTTGTTTTCGTGCATCTCATGCCACTGATACTTACGATTTAACATCCCACATTCCTTTCTCCCATAGAAAAATTGGAATAAAAGAAATACTTTCTTTTCAAGGTTTTCGCATTCATTAATCGACAAGAAAAATGCGGATTGCTACCAAATTTTCAAAATATATTCTGTTGGCCACTGGAGTGTTTAAGTTCAATTCCGATTGTATAGATTCCCTCCACAGTTCTCCCCTACAGGAATATTACAATAAATTTGGAACAGGAGCTTTGATCTATTTCAATACTTAGAATATTTTAGGAATCTTTGTAATAAATTTATGTCGATGGGGTGATTTATTTTGTTATAAATCATGAATTACTCTTTGCTAACCCCGTATGAAATGTAAAATTGCGTACCTTAACTTATATATATCGTTTTGAATATGATTTATTTTGAATATAATTTTAGATATGGCATTCTTAAAACATGGTTTTGTTAAGGGAAAATCATGTTTAACTAACGTAGTAGGCTATTTTGACACGGTTACTCATGAGCTGGATGTAGGAAACAATTTAAACAGTTTATTTGGATTTTAGCAAAGCATTTGGCTCGGTCCCTCATGAGGGATTACTGTATAAGCTGGAACAGGCATGTTGGGATTACTGGAAAGATTCTAAAATGGATAGCTGAGTGGGTGTAAGGCAGAAGGTAGGGGACTGTGATTAATGAATATCCTTCAGATGGTGTAACGTCAGGAAGTCGTCCCTTGATTGTCAGATCTTGGACCACTGTTGTTTTGGGGTTTCATAAATGACGTTGACGAATAGGTTAAGGGCGTGATGTCAAAATTTGCAGACGACGTAAAGATTGGTAGAGTCGGTGATCAGTACCAAGCCGCGCTCCAACACGATGATTGAGCAGGCTTCAAGAATGATCAGAAAAGTTACAGCTATGTTTTAATGTAGAAGAAAATGCAAGGTCTTAACACTTGGGGAACAGCAACACCAAAATAAATTATACCCTTGGTGGGACTGAATTGAAAACAGTAGTGGAAGAAAGGGATCCAGGAGTTATAAAACGGGCAGATATGAAGAAGTTTTTTGAGCAGTGTAAAGAGGCAGCCAGGAAAGCCCATGGTGTCCTATCAATGATTTTTCGAACGCTATCCTGTTGAGATAGGGAGATCATAATCCCTCTGTATAAGGCAATTGTAAGACCACATTTGGAATACTGTATTCAACAATGGAGACTTCACCTGAAAAAAAAAAAAAAAAAAAAATCTAGCTTCTTGAAAGGGTACGAAGACAGGCAACTCGCATGGTGAGATCGGCAAGACTCCGATTATGTGGGCTACAGAGCTTTGCAACCAGGTAACCTGATTGAGGTTTATAAGACTTTGAGAGGGTGAATGAAATCCAGAACTGGGGGTAAAATTAAAGGGGTTTAGACTAGATGGTGTGTGTGTGTGTTTAATTTAGGGAGTCATTGATTGCTGGAACAAGTTGCCTTCGAAGGTAGTTGAGGCTGACAGTTTAAATAAATTCAAAGGTTAGCTGTATAATAACCTATGAGAAGAAGGAAGCACAATTTGTATTTTCTTATCTACTTTTTTTGGCCCGTGCAGCAAAATCCTGTGGCCTACTTGCAGTATGTAGTGAATAAGTTGATTAACAATACAGATGCTAATTAGCATCCGTATTGTTCATAATATGAAGTCTTTTTTATTGAAAAACACTGTTTTGAATCTCTTACATCGCTAAGCATCGTGTAAAGACTTATACAGGGTGATTCACTACCAGTGCGACAAACTTTGCAAGAGGTGTAGGGGGCACAAAGACGAATCGGAATCACATAGCATTGTAGGGTCCGAAATGCCTTCGTCATGTGGTAGAGGACGTTGAACGGGAGGTCGCGTGAACAGCGATCCCGCTGGAAGTCAGCATTTGCGAACCGTTTCTGTTGAAGAAACCAAGTAGCAAATGTCCTCCGGACTGGATAATCCGCAGGCTCCAATGATTGGACGCGTTGCAGATGGTATGAACTCATTTGGTTTGTTGACAGTATCCTCCATACAGTGGATTGAGAAATACCCAATCGTTGGCCTATCGCTCGAGTACTCGTACTCGGATTGCCTTCTGCAAGACGTAGGACATTCTCCTCATTGTCTGGCGTCCTCGTCGTTCGCTCTCGATTCATGGTACCTCTCGTGAAACAACCAGTCTCACGTAACCTTCTGTGCACACGTGCGAAAATTGTATAATGAGGAGCACGCCTGTGCGGGAAACGTTCCTGGTACAAGAGCAGAGCGGCGCGCCTGTTACAGTCCGCAGCTCCCTCCATACGCGAGGTGCATGTCGGCCAGTTCAACGTTTGAATACTCGTCCATCCTACTGCCTCGGGAACCGGTTCGCAAATGCTGACTTCCAGCGGGATCGCTGTTCACGCGATCTCCCGTTCAACGTCCTCTACCGCATGGCGAAGGCATTTCTGACCCTGCAATGCTATGTGATTCCGATTCGTCTTTGTGCCCCCTACACCTCCTGCAAGTTTGTCGCACTGGTGGTGAATCACCCTGTATATTAATAAATTGAGGTGTATAATGCCTTGAATGGGTTGAGCAAGCTCAGTGCTGATGGGATTCTTCCTCTTGCTTAGATTAAGAACCTGAGGGGGGGCATAGATTTAAACTGAAGAAAGACAATTGCAGAATAGATGTGCGGAAATTTGCCTTTAGCCAGCTGGTAGTTGATTGCTGGAACAGACTTCCATCTCTTGTTGTGGAAGTTGATCGCTTCAATAAATTTAAGGCTGAGTTTAACAGGCATATGGAGTGAATGGAAGGGTTTTTTTTTTTTTTTTTTTTTTGGCTGATGCTGCATAAGCTTGCTTTCTTGTATCGTATGCCTCAACTAATGCTAAATCAATAAATAATGTCAACAGGGAATCTAATTCCAAAACCCTTGCTCTAGAAGAAAAAAATTACATCCATATCACTGCTCTACGTGCCAGTCTTTACTCAGAAGTTAGAGGGATGAAGGACAGCACAGAATTAGCTGTTGGATATTGCACTCCTAGACCTACGTTGTTTATTGACAGTGCGCTGTTACACACGTGTCATCTCAAATGAGAGTCCGCCACAAGAAACAGAATAAGTTTCTGTCTGGAATGCAGCGAATTCCTCTTACCCCTGTGAGAACTTCTAAAAGTTGTCTCGCGGTCTTCTTCCACTGCATTTGTTTTGTTGCTCATGTACCGTTTTATTTTCATGTGTGAGCGTAAAACAAAGACAAGAAAAGCGAGCAACGCATCCTGCTTATTGAGTTTGTCTGAAATCTCGCTTGCGCTGGGCAACCAAGGCCGTTACATTATTAAAAGAAAAGGGAGCGAAATAAACTATATAATATACGTTTTTTTTCAAATCTGCATGTGCTATGCTTTTATTCAATAATAGTACACTTAGTGGAAATTCAGTTAATGGAGAGACCACATCGCAGACTAACCAGCTTTAGAACACAGTGACTTCAAAATACGACACTCAAACTCATGGCTGGGTATGTCGTATAGTTTCTAAAAATCCATATGCAAAAAATAAAACATATGTAGCCCATTTAAAAAAATATTTACATTAAAATATCTAACTTTTCAGATTATCAATTGGAACAGAGAATCAGAAACCTTTGATTTATAAGACGTTTGACAATCAATTATCTGGTAAGATGATGATTATGTATTCAGTGTAATTAGAATTAAAATCCATATCCAATACCGCAGATATTTAAAGACTTTTCGCTTAATTTAGAATATTATCAGAGGCAAAAATATGTCCGATTTATCTAAAAGTTTAGGAGAGGCTAATTCTGTAGGCTGACATTTCATCTGATGACAGATTTCTTAATTAAGCCATGATTAATTGATACTTTATTTTCAAAATAAAATCCCCACGCCACGTTTATTTGATATCTGAAATTCTGCGAGCAATAAGCGTTAATTATGTAAAGGCTCTTCAGTTACTTGTAAATTGGATTCGCTAAGTTGAAAAATCCAGACAATTATGCAAATTAGATTGGTTCTTGGGATTAATATAAAGCTTTCTAAAATCCTTCTGCTCTCAGAATATTTAATCCGATGACGAACGTTCATTAACTTTCCCCTCATTAATATATATCGATAATGTGAAGGATGTCCTCCCAACTCTAACTTTGCAGATGGGGGAGGCACTCGTTAGAAACCTCCCAAGGCACTGATCTCTTATTTTTATCATTTTTAAGATAAAAACAGAACTTTTCACTGCAGTATATTGAAGATGAACAATCAAAAGTTCTTTCTAGGAGACTATGAAAGGATGTTCGAATGACCATATGAAGGTTACTGGCTATAGTAATCTTCATATGGTCATGTTACAATATGGTTCAATTAACCCGATGGCCTTCACGTTCTGTCTCAAGTTTTTGGACGTAAAAACCATGCCATCCTCACCCAAGACCGACTAACTTGGCCACATTGTGGGGAGAAGCCGTTGAACCCCCTCCCGAGACAAGATTCTAATCCACGCCTCTTCCATAAGTATATAAGGACAGCGAGCGTAACTGCTGTGCTAACTACAAGGGAACGTTCAAAGATTTGAAATAATGGGCTGAAGAATTTTAATGTATAAATATAAATTAGTTTCTATGCTTTGTTTCCTCAATTGCAACATCACTAACGTTTAAGTATATATTCTTGATCGCGTTATTGATCTCACATTTCGTGCACCCTCACCCCGGCTTTAAAAAGAAACAAAAAACCTCTTTAGTGAAATTGTTATTATTTATCATTGTAAAAGAATATAAAATATAAATTGGATTTTAAAAACGACAAGGCTGTAGAAATGGAAAGTCATACAACTTCCTCTCTGCTGACTAGTTTAATTAAAATTGGAATGAATCTTGTGGTATCGAGAAATCTATGGGCATATAAACAAGATTTTGCTCGTTAATCTTGAACAAATGCTGTTGTCTGGATTTTGATTTGAAGTAAGGAAAAAAATTTTCAGAGAATATTAGAATCATAAAAAGAGTTCATAGCGGAAAGATGTGATCTTCAGTAAGTTTTGGATAGACTGCGTCTTACCAAAAGTTTTGCGATATCCTCTGGTTGCAAGAAATTGTGCAATTTAAACAATTCAACTTTGTGCCTCGTTGGATAAAATGGCCTCTGTTCTTGAAAGTTTTGATCATTGAGACCAGCAACAACAAGCAGTCGGATTGTTGTTGCTTATTTCAGAGAAAATGGAGACAACGTTTAGATTGCACTCTTAGAAAAAAGAATGAAGAGAAGAGAAATTTTGGAATTAAGGTTGAATATAAGTTTGAATACGGGAATTATTAAAATTTGAATATTATATATATATAAAGGTTGAATATTAAGTTTGAAAATGATAAATATTAAAGGTTGAAAATATTGGATTTAGAAATAGGGAGGTTACGAATGTGTGAATTAAAATAGCAGTTAAATGGAGACCAGAAATAGAAAGTGGTGTAAATGCAGATGTGTGGGAAAAGGAATGAACTGAGAGCAAACAAAACAGTGGCCTCTATTAGGGAAGGAGGGGCCATTTCCGAACAGGCGAGAAAGGGTTAATTGAAGGGTAAACAATAGGACCCAATTAAGAAGCGCCTTTGATCTGAGCGGCATCTAGACAAAAGTCAGGGCAGTCTGCAGTTTGTGTCAGAAAGGAAGCGTCAGGCTCTGGTGGTTTCTATTTCTTGCTTTCGTGAGTGCGATAATATCTTCAACGATGGGAAATCAGTCTGGCGAGTTAGCAGCTGTCAAGTGTTGAGAGATTTTTTTTGAGAATAGTGAGCTTCCAGGAGGTCATGCCTAAATTGACTAGGAGAACAGATTTCAAGATGGTGAACGAGTTCCCTCCCAGACGGTTCAGCCACAGCAGAATTCAATATTCCATTGTCAGAAATTTCTTATATTGAGAGGTAGATGCAGAGGACCAGATTTCGGAGGTATATAGTGGTATAGGTGGGATACATCTATTAATGTCTTGTCCGATCAGTTTGTTTGATATTGTGACAGCCTGCGAGCTTCTGTCGGATAGCCCAGAAAGCAGCACATGTCTTCTTCTTGGCCTTAAGGAAGTGTTTCTTGAAATTTAAGTCTTCATCCCACGTTAGGCCAAGGTCAATATGAGACAAAATTTTTGAGATTGTCTCATCATTAACTGTAACTCGGATGTTATTCTTGACTTTCCCCTTCGTGATTGCCATGTGAGCTGACTTGACATTGTTAAGTTGGAGTCCAGCTTGCTGTAAGAAGTCAATTAACTGTTGAATTTGCTTGGAGATTTCATTATTAATATCTTGTATCTTTTTGGAGTCTTTTGAAATGATAAAGAATTTTAGATAGTCAGTAAAATAGCTAAATTTTGGAGAGGAATGGTTCAAGTAGGATTGCAAAGAGGGTTGTCAACAATACCCCAACTTCAGGCACACCCCTCGTTCCATAGATGGTTTTCCGGCGAGTTCCACTGGCTATAATTAAGTGTCTCCGCTGTAGTAAGGACTCCACGATGCTGAAAATTTGGTTAGATGCTTTGAAATATTCTTTTAGGATGCCTATAAGAGTAGGAATGGAGACAGCATCAAAAGCAGATTTGATATCGAAAAATAAGATTATATCCAGAACTCTTATATATTGAACTATCATTCAGGGCTTTTTGTGCTCTGAAGAGAGTATCGAGGAGATCAGAGGTTGGGGACCTGTGGTGTAGGACTGTGTGGAGGTAGGGTGGTCGGTGAGCAAAACAGTGTTGAATAATTACTGGGTGTACAAGTTATTCAAATATATTTAATAATGTGCATCCCATGGAGATTGGATGGAAGTCTTTAAGGAATCTTGGGGTTTCCAATTTTTGGGACTAGTTTGACGAAATAAGATTTCCAGAATTCAGGTATGGTGCTGTCTTTAGAATCTTCTGGAAGATGTTTAGGAAGAGATTCACAATATACACATAGCCTATCTTAATTATAAACAGTGGTATGCTGTCAGGGCCCTTAGTAGTTTTGTTGAGCAGGCCATTTTTCACATCAGTGAGCTCCTGCTTAAAGAATTAGATCATTAATGGCAGACAGGTTTTCTATTTTACACTAGGTAGGGTTGAAATTTCGGTGGTCGCATCTTGATGATCGAAAGATATGCGAGTCCACTCTTCAAATAGCTTTCTATCCATGTTAAACTGTTTGTTGCAATTCGAGAAAATTATCTGGGATTTGGTAATTTGGGATAAGATATACAGTCGATGTGCTCCTCTCTTGAGGCGAAAGAAATGAGCTCTGTCTTTTTTAAAGGTTTCGTGGTCTGTACTGTGTATCGATTTTACCCATTTTCTATATGCCATCTGCTTAAGTCTAAAGGCAATTTTCATTTCTGGGTGGAACCACCCCTGGGTTCTCTAAGTAATTCTGACTTGTTTAGATGCTCTGATCATGGCGATATATGTTTCAACTGCTCAGCTAAGGTCTGGATTACCTCTTCGACAGATAGTGAAAATAATTATCCCAATCGATGGATGGTGGATAGATGGTTGATGACTATTTCAAGTTTCAAGAATTTAAGAAAAAAAATCAAATCAGAGAGAGTGTCCGAATAATAATTTCTAATTTGCGTTCCTGGTAACGTTGGAATGGATAAGGTGCAGGTGATAGGTGGGTGATCTGAAGAGAATGAGAAAGGGCTGGTTAGGTTATTACAGTTGGGAAAGTTGTGGAATACTAAAGCAGGTCTAAAGCTTGACCTGCTCTCGTTGGCGGTGTGATATATCAATCCAAAGAATTCAAGGTTAATGTTAAGTCTTGCATAACTTTTACATGTC
This sequence comes from Mastigoproctus giganteus, assembly GCF_048544385.1. Lineage (NCBI taxonomy): Eukaryota > Metazoa > Arthropoda > Arachnida > Uropygi > Thelyphonidae > Mastigoproctus > Mastigoproctus giganteus. The sequence goes on along the minus strand of NC_143579.1, from coordinate 39,492,541 downwards.
TTAGGACTGGTATATTGAAGTCTCCACTAGGGCTTGCAAACCGGTTTTATAAACCGGTTAAACCCGGTTTTCATATTGAGTTGTTAAAACCGAAACCGAGCTTCTAAAACCGGATTCGAATATTTTTTTAGTTAGCCCTCGAATATAGTTTTTTGTTACGCACATTTTTTGTTTGTTCGTTTGTCTGGATCGTTCAACTGCTTTATGTTTTAAACATGTTTTTTTATTTTATATTATTTTACTGTACGAATCTCAAGTGGCCCAAATCTCGGAGCGGTACCTTTTATCTTCTCACCTGTATCATGGCACGATGCAGGTGTACTCATTTACGACTGAGTGAGTCGGAGCGACAGCGTAAAAGAAAATGCTCAACATTTCTCCGTTCCATCTATCTTGTTCGCCAGGCAAGTTATGGAACGCGCCTTATTGATGGTTACCCACAAGAAACAGATTCGCTGAATATTGCATCAAATTTAATCGTAGAAAGTTTTTTGCTGCTTTATTCCTATTAAATTTGCGATCAAATGTTCTCCAAAAACAGCTTCACCAAATTTAGCTTTTATGTAATTTTGAAAATACAATAGATTTAATTGGGGAAAAAAATTGCAAGTAAATAAATAAAGAATTTCTTTCGTGAAAATTTTGAAACTTGCCTCATTTAGACTCTTCATTCAGTGCTTGCGGGAGTGAAGCATAGTATTGTGCCTTTGTTATCTTTAATATTTTTATTTAAAATTGTCGGTGATATAAATTCCTACTAATTAATATTTATTACTCTTAATATGTCTAAGATGAAATCAAATGTATGGAATTATTTTGCTCGAAAAAGCAAAGATGAAGCACAATGTTCGAAATGTCAGAAGATAATGAAGTCGTCTGGAGGATCTACATCATCTTTGATGTTGCATTTAAAGAAAATGCATCAGATTGACATTAAACAAGGTAACAGTGAACCTCCCGTAAAAATGGTAAGAACATTAAAAAACTTTATCGTTAAAAAATCTATGGAAGAAGAGATTTCAAAATTAGCTGCTTTAGATGGATTTTTTTTAATTCAACTGCCAAGACTGAGTTTATACAATCAAGCCTTCACGTTCAGAGAAATAAATACGATAAATTACCACCAGTCTCAGTGAATGGAATTAAAAATATGGTTCTGAATTATTATAAAACTAAGAAAGAAGAACTCATTCAGCATTTCAAAAATTCATTGGTTTTGGGTGCACGGTATTCATTGACTCTAGACGAATATACGTCTATACAAAATAAAAAGGTATATGAATATAAATGTGCATTCAAAAGAAAATCATTGGTCGTTAGGTCTTATTGAGATTAATGGTTCACTTGACAGCAGAAGAACTGAGCAAATTGTGAATGGACACTTGAAGGAATTTGGTTTGAACTTGGATGAGGATATTGTTGCCGGCACCACCGATGGAGCAGTAATGATGATTAAGTTTGGCAAGCAAATTACGCCTAATCATCAACAATGTATAGCCCATTGTATACATCTGTCAGTTATAGATGTACTCTATGAAAAATAAATCAATTATGGTGCCACAGTCTGAGTCTCCCAAAGACAATGAAGAAAGTAGTGATGATGAAGAAGTTGAAGAAACACAGCAAGGCATGCTTTATCAAACCGACTTTACCGATGAGCTCATTTATTTCTTCAATCCAATGGCCAATATTACACAAACTATTAACAAAGTCAGAAAAATTTGCAAGCTTTTTCGAAAATCGCCTACCAAAAATGACATATTACAAAATTTTGTTAAACCAAAATTTAATAGGAAAGAATATAAACTTATATTAGATTGCAAGACTAGATGGGATAGCACCTTCTATATGATTGAGAGATTTTTTAAATTGAAAAATTGCATTCCAAATGCTCTATGTGCAGTACTGTCAACTGAAGCTGTGTCTGACGATGACTGGAAAACACTTGAATTGCTACGTGAAACTTTGCGACCAGTTGAAATGATTCTGAAGGCTATAACCTCAGAAGATACAGACTTACTTAAAGCAGAGTCTTCAATAGAATTTCTGCTTGCTAAGCTTGATACAGCAGAAAACCCATTTGCTTTAAAGTTTCAAAGCCTTTTGCAGCGTTGCAATGCAAGACGAAATTGCCCAACTGTGGCTTTGCTGAACTATCTACACAACCCCAAAAAGTTTAGGAAAGAAGATTCAGGTTCAAGAACTTTTGATTTTCCAAGTAAGCAAGTTTTGAAAAAGCATGCTGGAGAGATTTATCAGAGATTATTTGCAAAACATTCCGAAGGAGTCCTAGCGTTGAATGAAGAAACTGAAAATAAACGAACTGTTCTTTTAGAAGAAAACAGACTCGTCTAGTTCCGATGTTGGAGATACGTTCATGCGAGAGTATGATAGTGTAATAAAGAGATTAACTGAAGAGCCTTCAAAATATCGGAGTGAACTGGAAATCAGCAAAGAATTTAAAATTTTGGAAGCAACTAGCAGTAGAAGTGAAAAGCTGGAGAAAGTTTATAGAGCACTGCTGACCATTAAACCAACAAGTGTCCAATCTGAGAGAGTGTTTTCGATCACTGGTCTCTTTAACAAAAATAAGGTCAAGTGTATCAGGATAAATGCTTAATATATTGGTTTTTTTTTTTTTTTTTCAGAAAAAAGCTGAGCAATAAATAGTAAGTATTTATTTTTAAATACTTTACTATTTGTAAAGTATTTTACAAATACTTTGTTTACTATACGAGAAGATAGTTTTTATTCAAAGGATTTGACTACAATTTGTAATTTTGTATAATCTCAAGCTGGTTACTTTTTTGGAGCATTTTAATTTTTTTATTTTTTTTTTTACTATAAGAGGTGATAGATTTTGTTTAAAAGATTTGATTACGATTTGTACAATCTACCCAAGATAAAATAAATACCTGTGTTATAAGCTTTTAATTATTTTCCCCAAGTCTGAGAAAATCGGTTTTAAAACCGGTTTTATGAGTAAACTTCGGTTAAACCCGGTTTTGAAATTTCTCGGTTTTATGCAAGCCCTAGTCTCCACCTATAACAGTTTATTGAGTTAAGGTCTATGCTTGTGACTAACCAGGTCTGAAGTTAAGTCCATGTAACATCAGAATGGTCAGGAGGGAGGTAAACCAAACAGAGTTGTATCTTCACTTGTTGGTTCTCTAGCGTTACACATAAAGCTTCAAAATTGTTAGATTAGATTAGCTTAACCCTTGTCGCCTGCCACTGCATACGGAAGAATATTTGAACGCCGCCTCCTCTCCCCATACGTCTACAGTTTCGAAACCTTTGTAAGGGGCAGTTTGAAGAAGTATATCAATTTGTCTATCCCTTGTCAGCCAGGACTCCGTTAAACATACGAGATCAGTTTCTCTGAGAAAAAAAAAAAAGCGTTTGGAGAGAGTGGAGCTTATTAGATAAACTCTTGATATTTGGTAGGAAATATCGTAATTGCAGTTTTTTTTAGTCTCCAAATTAGCCATTAATTGCTATGTCGGATTAGATTGTGGGTTTTGTCTGTAAGGAGTTTATTTCTTTAAAAAGGTTTAACCAGTGTTCTGGGAGGCCAGTTCTTCCAGGTCATGACAGTGTTAATCGCATTAGATGTGCATATCACTAGGAAGGAGATCACAGGATGGGTATTTTGTTCTTAATTTCTTCACGTCCGCTTCAAACCCATATTCCATTAAAAAGGTTTTGATACTCCTCTCTGTTCTTGTCTCAGGGCCCAGTCTTGATACGAAGATCCTTTCTTTAGTGTGAAAAGCTAATATTTGGCATATTTCCGCCGCCAGTTTGTTTGTTTGTTATTTGGCTTTTAGGAGCATTAGCAACTAAGGCCATATTGCTCCGAGATAAGAGTGGTCATTCCCTGACCTTTCCGCATATTCCGTATTTGGTGGCGACTGGCTCGAACCACGGTCTAATCAAGAAGCGTGTGCTATGCACTGCTGCTCCTTCCCACCTGGCTACGGAGGCGCTTCCGCCAGTCTTCTTGCCTGAATGATAGGAGGTTCGTATCAACTGACATTCCCAATCAATCCGATTTCGACAGACCCCTTAAATTCAGTTCACCTCACCAAATACCAGCTGATCGACGCAATGAATAGCTTAGCACCTACGGCCGCATCCGGTGCCGACGGAATTCCTCAGTCTATGCTGAAATGCCTCAGTACATTTGTTGTTGATCCTATCCTGTCATTATTTAACAAGATCCTAAATCAATTTTTTTTCCTCCTATGTGGCACGTCTATCTAGTAAGATCGCTGCCGAAAACACGCTCTGCTTCTCAGATCAGTCACTTCCGTCCAATTTCCCCTGCATCATTCCTATTAAGGCTCTTTGAGAAATCTCTTCTGAAAACATTAACCATCCAAATTATGCCACAACAGCTACCGCAGATCCACTATGCTACCCGGTCAAGATCCACCGCTACAAATCTAGTCACCACCACTACCAAGATCCTCGAGGCATTTGAGCACCGTTCGAAAATCACCGTTACTTATATCAACGTCCAGGCAGCATTTGATTCCGTATTCGTTTATGCGTTGGCAAAGCTACTAGGTGAGTATTACCTCATTGGTGGAGACGTGCTCTGGTTTATTCAGACAATGCTTGAGAACAGGACCATTATTGTTCGTGATGGTAATCTGCGCTACCCGAGGACTATTACAGCTGGAGTTCCATGAGGCGGGGTCCTGTCCGGAATCTTGTTCTCGTGCCATTCGTGACGGGCCGAACTGATATCATCACCTTTGCCAATGACATAAAACTGTTTACTTCCATCATCACTGGAGACACTGCTGAATATATCAATGCCTTAATCCTACGGAAAATCCAGAACCTTGAGGCCTTCCTCTCCAGTTTCGGACTTCACATCAATCCCGAGAAGTCAAAACAGTTGACACTCTCTCTCAAACTGAGCCCAACAATAGTGCAACCCGTTTTAAGAGGATGCGCTATTCCTGCCGTCCAACAACATACAGATGTGGGCCAGAGGCGGATTTAACGGCGGGTCGACCAGGCGCGCGCCCTGGGTCCCGACTTCTGAAGGGCCCACGCAAAACCCTAACAAATTAGTTGAACATATTAGTTCAAAACTTTGTGATTATTATTATGCTATTATTAATTATATACATATATTATATTCAAATTTTATTGGAAATAAAACATTAATAGTACATAATATTTTTTATTTATTTAAAAAAATGGTTAACATGTATTTTTGTTTTCCCTGTCTCTCTCTCTTTTTTTTAAGGGGCCCAATATTTTCTTCTGCGCCTGGGGCCTCAACCGACCTTAATCCGCTCCTGATGTGGGCATTATTTTCGATCAAAAGCTCTCCTTTCTACCGCACATAGACCACTTGCAAATAAAGTTCTGTCGACTCCGGTGGATGATTAAACAACAACTCATGCATATCCATTACCAGGCTGTTGGGTGCAGATATATTAAGACGTGTCTATCCGGTCATACTCTATGGCGCCGAAGTCTGGACTTCAACTGCTACGACCCATCTTAGACGGATTTTCGAGGGGGAATTCTGGCTACTGAAGTGGGCCATATGGAAATTTCAGCTTCCCCCTGCACCAAGGACCACCCAGATGGCGGCAGCTCTCAACATCAGACGTCTTTCTGCCATCATTCACGAGAGAAGACTCGTCTTTGCCATCAAAATGATGGTCGGCATTATTTCAGTACCAGATTTCTGGGCTAACTGCGGATGGAGGATCCCGGTCCCAAGCCTTAGGGCTAATCCAATCCTACAGCCATTCCAAACCGGTTAAAGCTAACTGATCGGTTCCTACCCGTGCAAATGCTGCAAGACATACAGTCCTTGGACAGCGACCTCTACAAATTCGCAGTCGACAAGAAATACAGGCAGAAAGTACTACTCTGTCGACTTCCTTTCCAGGACCACGTCAGAGGACATTAGAACCTGTTCCCCGGGACCTATTCATCACTGCCATGGATCCATCTCCCCAGTATTCAAACATTTCTGGAGTTTTTTTTTTTTTTTTTTTTTAATGTTGTATAATTTCTTTTATGTAAACCCCTGGCTTGTAGCCGTGATGGGAGTTACAGCAATGTGCCTTCTGTATATAATAAAGAGTTCTTATTTGTAGTTCGCTGAGAGATTCTACGTTTAGAAGGGACATACGTAAGTTGGTTACTTTGGTTTTCTACTAGGGGATTTTGTACTGTCTCCTTAAATGGGTAATACTCAAAGTCGAATCATTTGTGCATGTTTTAGGGCTTACAGAGGTCTGGGTGGAAACTATGAGATCACTTGTATGGTGCTTCAGTAACTGCTGGGGCAACTGGTGAATCGCTTCTTCGCGGACATTGCAGCTAGTGGAGTAGGAATTCTGTTGAACGAGTTGTTGATAGGATGATGTTTTTTTTTCTGAAGTTCAGTTCATTCATTTGCATTCTCTCCGTTCACATGGAGTGGAACATCAGTGGTAGCAAGCATACTAACCCCAGAGTGGGTTCTTCAAGTTTGTTGGAATAGGATGGTGTAATTTTGGTTCTCTAAGTGAATGTTGACGTGTTGGAATTCCAACTTCACTGACAAACTGTTTCAAGTCATGCATCTGTGCTTCTATGTCATTTAGTTTGTCTAAATTTACTTCGTTTTGGAATCTTAAATGTTAATTTTCTTTAGTATTAATAAGGTTTGTTGGTAAGGTTGAAATCATAGTGGCAATGTCAGCTGCCTGAATGCTAGGTGATCAGGACATAGGCAATTATATATAGAGGTAGGATGCTCTTTTCTGGAAATTGAATTGTGTAGTCTATCATTGTTAGGCCCACTTGTCCTTTCTCATTTTCGAGATGATGCTGGCTTTCTCTTTGTTACAGTTCATTAGTCTCAACCATCTGGATGAGGTGCTTGGAATTAGTCAATCGCTGTTGTACGAAATTGTGGTTGGACTTGTTCACGCATAAAGTCAAATTCATCTGAGATCTGCAGTTTGCGTCCGCAGACGTTTTATCAGGAAGGTTAGATGCCCAATACTTTCAGGAAAGGAAAATGTTTCCTCCAACGGGAGACCTTCAAAGTTTGTAAAGGCTGAACATAGTGTCACGTTCTGGACTGTGCTCAGTTACGGCTTGATTTCGTGGTAGTAGATGCCTTATTTTGTTCACAATTAAATCTAGTTTTTGGTCATTGCTTGTTGATGTTCAGATTTTTCATTGGTTGCTAGGCAAGCTTGCACAAGCGAGTTGGGGATTTCATTTGGAACGTCTAGACTCCCGCTGTGTTCATTTGGTTATATTCATTTAAGTTTACAATGCTCCTTTCACTGTTAGGACTAGCATCAGACAGGGTTTCATTATGATGCTGGCTGGCATATACAATACTATCACTAATATGCTGCCGTCTACATCGATTTCTGCAGAGTTGCATTCTGGAGGCAACTGGCTTTATGTAGCCTGTAAGATTTCCATTAGCATCATAACTCTCATTTACTGGAGACTGTATCCCAATATCAAAATTGATTCAGGAATCTAGTGTAGAAACGTCAGGTGCGCTATGTTCGTTGGTTATTTTGTTATACGCATAATACCTTGGTGATTTCTCCAGCATCAGGTAGTGTTTTCTAACCTAATAATACGTCTCCATACATAGAATCTTCACTGCTCGTTGGCTCCTCACATGGAGTTTCATTGACAGCTACGGAATTCTGAGATGTATAAGACAGCAGGGCTGACAAAACTGTTGGTTATTGACAGAGGCTTCACTTTCTATATTAGCGGAGTTATTAGGTTGGGTTTTCCTTTCCTTTCGTCCTTTTATTTGATAGTACTTTATGTAGAGGTGTTTTGCAAGAGTGGCACAGGTATGATTTTCGCTTAACGGTTTTTTGGCAATTTTGAGAGATTATTAACGCAAGTCCCTAAGCTAAGTGAGCAACGCAGGCTTTTGGCACTGGCTACATGTGCTTTTTGCGGCACGCACGTTTTCTTTTAACCAGAATACCATGTCTATTAGCCAGAGAGCGACAGTGGCACAAATCACAGCCGACTTCAACGAGGGAGGTGCCAAAAGGTTGTTGTTGTTGTTATTTGGTTTTTAGGAGCATTAGCAACTAAGGCCATATTGCTCCGGGATATGCGGTGGTCATTCCCTGACCTTTCCGCATCCTCCGTATTTGGTGGTGACGGGCTCGAACCCCGGTCTAATCAAGAAGCGTGTGCTGCGCACTGCTGCTCCTTCCCACCTGGCTACAGAGGCGCCTGTGCCAAAAGGGTCTCCACCAAGATGATCATGCGACCATTAGCCGCAATAGGTTATGGGAGCCGCCGACTCACCACAGTCCCATTGCTATCACCACGACACAGGACTCTAAGGCTTAACTGGGCGAAAGAACATCGGCACTGGACTTTAGATGATTAGAGTCGCGTTTCCAGATCCGATGGTGCTCTTTTCCAGTAATTTCGAGCAGACGGGAGGGTGCATATCTAGCAGAAACCTCACGAAGCTATGCATCCGTCATGTTAACAAAGAACTGTTCTGGCAGATGGACGGTCGGTACTGGTCTGGGGTGTGTCCAATTTGCACACGCTGGGACTTCTGGTACGTCTAGACGCATCTCTGAACGGTCCAGGTTACGTGTCCATCCTTGCAGACCATCTTCATCCCTTCATGGTCATCGTGCATCCACAGGGCAGTGAACTTTTCCAGCAGGACAATGCGCTTCTCCACAGAGCCATGGTGACCAGAACGTGGTTTTAAGAGCATTCCGCAGATTTTACCGCCATGCAATGGCCTCTCCGTTCATCGGATATGAACCCTGTGGAGCAACTTGGGGATGCTGTCGAAAGGTGCATTAGAGCTTTGGATCCTCCACCCAGGAATGCGTCGGATTTATGGATAGCGATGCAGCAAGCATGAATCGAAATACCTGTGGAATTCTTTCATGAACTAATGGACTCAATGCCTCGCCGTGTGACTGCCCTTATCCGGGCGAAAGGTGGGCCTACCCGTTACTAGGTAGGTATCCCATGATTTCTGGCCACTCAGTGTAGTTACTTTCAAGACGATTTGCTACCGTGACGCTCAACAGATATCTGTAGACTGTAGGCCCTTAGATGCCAGGGAGGAGGCCACTAGGGAATTTACTGCAATCAATGGTTAAGGGATTACATTGGCGCTATTGTATGGCAATCTTGACCTCGTGAGGTTTCTACATACAGTTTAGCCCTACTCGGTAATCCAAATAAAGGTCTGGAAAAAGCGACGTTGAAACATTCAAATTTCAGATCCATCACTCAGGCAAAGTGAAAGCCGAATTAATCCCTATCTGACAGCGCTCGCGCATAGTTCAGGGAATAAAGTCACCGCTTTCAGCTTGTGAACAGTCTGGTTTCGAATCTCGTTGCCCGTCGAAACTGAGAAATGCTTGCCAATTCAGTCGTCGTCCATCGTTTTTAAATCCTGAAAATTCCGGTTCATAATCCCAAAAATAGGCAAACCGACCTTGGACTACATTCAATTTACAAAAGTAAATTTACTGACGGCCCATAGTCGGAATTGTCTTATTGTGTATTTACGAATTTAAATTTAAGCTTTCTCCACAGTAAATAAAGGTATCTAGCAAACTTCATAAACCCAGAAGCAAGTGATTGCCAAACTGTACAATAATTGAATCGTTCAACGAAGAAAATTGATTTAGTTTAGTTGTTTTACAACCATGATTTTTATTATGCTCAGACTACTCTGCAAGTATCCATCGGAGTCCTTCACTTTCCCAACATTACATAGTTTTAGCTTTTGTTACATGTCAAAGTCTCGTCTAGACAGAATGCGTGCGATTTCCCTATTGCATAAACACTGGTCAGGAAATCCAGGCGATCACATTTATTTTCTAAGGATCAATATAGCTGTTCACGAAAAAAGAATGCAGTAGCTTTTAGACCAAAGCAAATAAAAAGAAGAGATTTGTAATTAGTCTATTTCAAAAGCACTGTAAGATGTGCTAATGTCCTAAAGCACTAAAAGATGTCCTAAACAGGTCTTTTACAAAATCCTAAAGAAAAAATGTCTATGGGAGATGGCATCAGAAGATAGGAGGCTATTCGACCTTCACTTCCTAAGAAAAGAGGAGCTAAAAGTAAGCTAATTTGTCTAACTTCTGCAGCGATTAAAGGGATCGAATAACTTTGAAGCTGCTTTCTAAACCCACCCCACATTTGCATAAAATGTAAGAATGAGAAATTAACTTTGTATTACAATTTATCCTAATTAACTCATCTTTCTTTGCTGTGTTTTTGATAATTGAGTGTAAATGAAGTAAATCCCCACTAACACGAGTTTTTGAAAGACCGTGAGAAATCCAGCAGATTTAGAATCTTCTCTCTACATCTAATTAAAAGAAATTTGTTTGAAATTCTCGTTTTTTTTTAGTTAAGTAATTAGATTCATGGTCTAAGTCAATTTAATATGAAAAAGGGAAATAAAAATTGCTGGTAAATAGAAGTATGTGTGATGAATATTAATTAACTTCTAACTTTTAATTACGGTCTTTAAACTTAATGATTTTAGTGTGAAAGGATGAAGGGCTTAGGTAAATACCATGCGGTATAGTAATTGCAACACCACGAACACTGGTTTGAATCTAAAGAGATTTGTCGTAGAAATTTCAGAAAGAACAATCGTTCGTTCTCTGGATATTTGTTGGCTCACTCCAGGCCATTGGTTTGGCAAAAACGAATTTGACCTTCAGATTGTCTTTAGATTATAAAATTGATTCTGCTGCTTTCATTCTTTCCTATTTGATCAGAAAAAAAATACGATTATTTTTTCGTGCTTTACAAATATGGGCGACTTCTTAAACGTGACTATTTTTTTTAATTAACTTTCTAAGAAATTTCACAGATTAAATTATACGAATAGTGATTTAGCCTCAGATGAAATTTATGTACCACCCGATTCAGTGCAATTTCAAGCAACCCGATGAAGACTATCAGCTATGGGCCTTGTGCGTGTCATAACGTCTTTAAGGGGGTCGCTGCTGCTATCGTTTTCCGTTACAGCCACAACTTAACATTGAAAAATTCTCTATAAATAAAACCTAGCATTCGGTTGACCACTCTTCTTCCCAGCAAAGATTGGGCCACAGAAATTAGATTAACAGGGAAGACCATCTCAGATATCTAGTGAAATGTTTAATTAACTCTTCATTCGATTTTCTCGCACATTTTATCATCACAGTTTATTACCGTGGTTAATAATAATAGTAATAATTTATAAAACATACCATCTAAAAGGAATCCATAATAACAAAATTTAACCTGTCTTACTCCAAGTGATACATGTACTGAGTATTACTGAGGGAGGCATTGAGAGAGTACAATGAACTATTAAGGTTAATTGTGAGGGTTTCATTAGACTCTGGAGAGATTCCCTTAGATTTGAGAAGTGACAGTTAAAGCCAATCCATACAGGGAGAAGAAACTAACTATAGACCGATCAGACAGACTTTGGCAGTAGGGAAAACCATGGAGGCAATGATAAAAAGTGAAATACACACAATTAAATAGAAATGGATATACAACACTGTTTAACTACCTGGATAATTAAGCATGTTTTAAAATCATGTGTAACTAACCTGGTAAGCTTTTTTGACAGTTACTCATGAGCTGGATGGATGTAAGAAATAATTTTGACAGTTTCCCATTGCAGAAAGGCGTTTTTTCTCAGTCCCTCAGAAGATACTGCATAACTAGAAAACATTGGAATCACTATTAAGATTCCATAATGGATCAGAGGATGGCTGCAGGGTAAGAGACAGAAGGTAGTGTGATTAATGGTCACTATACAGATTTGTCTAAATTAGCAGTGAAGTCCTGAGAATCGGGTCTGGAAGCACTGTTGTTTGTGATTTTCTTAAATGACATCGATGAGTGATAGAGGGCGTGTAAAAATTTTCAGGATGACAGGAAAATTTGTAGAGGTTGATCAGCGCTAAGTCGTACCCTTTAAGGATGAGTTGAACATGCTTCAAAGATGGTCAGACAAGCGGCAGCTATATTTTAATGCATGAAACTGCAAGGTCTTACACTGGAATAGCAACTCCAAATTAACTTATACACCTCATAGGACTGAATTAAAGACAGTAGAGGAGGAAAGGGTTCAAGAATTATGATGTGGATGGACATTTTGTCCGAGCAGTGTAACGAGGTGACATTGTGTTTCCTATCGATGATTTATACAACATTTTTCTTGTACAGCTAGGGAAGTAATAATCCTGCTGTGTAAAGCAATTGTAAGACCATGTTTGCAATATTGTCTTTAAGTAGGTCCACCACACCTAAAAATGATAGAGCTCCAAATGATTAAAATACGGGCAACACCGCTGAAGATATCTGCAAAGGGGCGACTTTATGAGAAAAGACTTCGAATATGTGGGCTACGGAGTTTGAAAACTAGACACCTTAGAGAGTCCTTGACTGAGGTGTAAACAGCTTTGAGAGGGGAGAGCAGTAAAATGAAGGTAAAATTACAGGGAAAGAGGTGTAGACTTGATTTTAAGGAGATTGCTTTTATCCACCGAAATGTTAATTACCAGAATATGCCCCCTCTGTGGGTAGTTTATAGAAATTCGAATGGCAACACGATATTTATGTACGTCTTGAAGAAGTCGCTTTCCTTCCTTAGGTATTTTAATTTTATATACATTATTTTATATTTGTCAGGTTCAGCAAAAGTCTGTTTTCCTTGCACTACACAGCGATTACTAGCATTAATATCAGAAATAAGCTAAGTTCAATTTTCAACAATATAATGATAAGAGTTACTGTTTATGTCAAGCGTATCATCTAGAAAATATTCCTAGTGGTGTCTGACCTCAGATTTATTGAAATTGCTTCCAACTATTATAATTTCAAACCTAACTGCCCTGTTCTAAGTCTTCTCTTGTAGTCAACTGTGTAAACAGCTGATGTTTCAGATAATGGAATTTAATAATCACCTTCGTATATTCTGGACATCAATTTAATTTAATCACTAGATGTAGGTAATCATGCATCATAATGAAGAGTAAATCTAGTTTGCAGGGACACTCAGTGATGTTCTCCCAGCGTCTACTACATCACACTTAATTACCCCATTCACACGCTTTCTCGATAGTCACCCGAAGCCTGTTGCTTAAACACACTTTAATATATAACTGATTTCAAACACTTAGATCATAAACCATCATTCCCTTGACGTGTTCTACTTTCTCCCAAAGGAAACCCGTGGTGTGTTTAAATGACAGTTTCACTGCAACGCAGTCTAATTTTTTTTAACAATACGTGGGGTGTACATATCATTAAGCAAGTACACTATATGCCAATAGTTTCGGACACAGGAAGTTGTAAATTCAAAAGTCATAATGTGGGCTAATTTGGTTTGTGTGACAGCCTCAACCCTTCGGGACACTTTCTACTAACTGCTGGTGAGTCGAAAGTCTAGCACTACCATCGACGGACAGGTCCAAACCAATTGAAACAGCTTCATGCCATCAAGACCATCTTAATGGTTGAGATAAATCTCAATGGGTCGACCGGAAGCGCTGTTTGAGTTATGGTCACAAAGTGCTGCTGTGCATCCAACCATCATTCCACGTTGGAATGTCTCTACGTTCCGATCCACGACACAATAGCCTCTAACGTATTGTGGAGGCATTGGCATCCCACGAAATTTATATTAATATATCTGAGCACATACGTATGCACTAGAGACTTCTGGTACAATGCACAATATTCGTCGGCAGCGATACCAAAATAGTTCTGGTTATGTAGTGTACAAGGTACAGCTAATTCCCTGGTGTGAAATGTTTATCCACTCAATGTGAGAATTCATGAAAAATGTTCTGACTTAATCCAGAAAAGTCAGAACACTTAAATAATGTTATTTTGGTTGCTAAAATTTTTCTCAGAGAAAGGTAAAGAAGTTGTTACTTGTAAAAAAAAAAACACTCAAAGAGGTTGAAAAGATAAAGTTGTATTTATAAAGCAAAAAAAGCATGCAGTGTGGTTTTGTGCCATGACAATAGCTAGATCGATTAAAATAGGTTGCAGAATAATTTATCCTCTTCTCCATCCTCGGTTTTCTTCAACTTTTGAAACTAATTCCATACCAAGCTGGGAATAACAACTTTAACCTTTAGCGAAATTTTTGAGCAAAGGAAACTTTTTTTATTCCCACATGAGCAGTTTTTCTTGCGAATAGTGATGGCTCGTTGTATAACAAGAAAACGATTTATAAACAACACTTAATTTATATATGACAATGTTTTCACAAAAGTACTGCATTTTAAATATTTAATTTCCCAAAGGTGATGTTATTTCCCGAATTGTAGAAAAAGAAATCTTTAGTTTTCTTTTTTGAAATGAAGCGAAGACCTTTCGAGTTAATGTAAAATACAAAGTACCTTCTATGTGTCCAAATAATTGACGTTTATATCACGTCATTCTCAGCAATTATTTTTAATTAAATGTTCAATTTTTTAAATATTTATAACATGCTGCATTGTAAATGAAAGAAGGTTGAAATGATTAGTTATTTAAGAAAAGCGTTGAAGCTAAGACCAGAAGTGTTACTATACCAAGTCTGTTGTGTTTTTTTTTTTACATAAAATAAAGTGGAAGTTAAGAATAAAATTTCCATTAAAGCAGGAGATGTTAATAAAAACACGAAATAGGAAACATTTTTGCCACTAGCCACAAATGAATGAAAAGATACCCGACTCCTGATCTACCTACCCAACCATCGATTTAATCACCCCTGCAATTCAAGTCTAAGGTAAATACTAATTTGTTTGTGTTTTAAGATGTTTTATAATTATTTATTAAATAATCTTTATACAAAACCTCATTTTTAATGTGTAAGAAATGCCAATTTTATGTGGTCGCCTGTGAAGGGTTTGGAACGAACTACAGACTATCAGTATACTGTATTATTTGTTTCAGCTTACAATGTTTTCAAAATACAATGTGTTGTGCGGAAAAAAATTACCATCGGATGTTGGGTCTCACTGTGTGGGTGTGTAATTTTTATAATATTATGTATAACTACATTTTCAAACGAGCAGCGTTTGAAAATGTCGTGGTACAATGTTAAAAATTTCTGTAATTAACGTATAACACTTCAAATAGTAACCCGTTAAGTTCATGCAGTTTCGATAAGGTATTTTTTTCAATTATAGGTCCTAAAGTGTGTGTGTGTGTGTGTGTGTGTGTGTGTGTGTGTGTGTGTGTGTGAATACTTCAGGACTAGAGCTATGTGAATGAGGAAAGATGGGAGGAAAAAAAAAAAAACGTCACCATGCAGTCATCGTATGTTTGGTCAAAAAGGAAATGACACCAACGCTGCTAATAATATTATACATCATCTCTGATGTATAACAACATTAGATCGCATTATACATCGGATGGTGTATAATTAGGAGTCCATTTTGATGATGCCTCTTGGACAAATGGCACAAATTCACAAATTTTCGGTAAGGTAGAAAAACGAGTGGCGTAATTGTTATTGGTCGGTATGTGGCTTAAGCTTGTCTTTATTCAAAACAATTTAGAGATCTGCCTGCAGATGAAGTTTGTGGTTTTTCATGTGTAGTCTGTCACTGGATGGCTGCTGATTCTGGGAATTTCTCCGTGTGGGAGTCTTAAAAGAAAGTCAGAACAGAACAGCATATTCCATTAATATTGGTGGAGGCAGACAGGAGATGGTATTGTTTTGTCCTTTGAGTGGTTGTCTGCTTCCGCTTACTACGTAGTGCCTGTTTGGACTGGCTTAAAAGATCTCTACTCTCCCTTTCCGCTATCTAAATGTTTGTTCCACCACTGGATTTGAATTTCATCGGTGTGTCTGCTTCCTAAAGCTGGATCTTCTAATGTAACTTAATAATTAGATCTTGAGGACTTCCATCTGCTAGTAACGCTGAATCGTTTATCTGGATTTTTTTTTTACAACATGAGCAACCTAACAGGTCACCACAGTACGATACGTGGACACCACTAGAGTGATTGACTTTTTCTAGTACGATATATGCGCATAATGAACGTTGGGTTTTCCCCGGAACCGTATACAAAATAAATAAGTGCACTTTTTGCATGCATTGGACTCAGCATATCCAAATCTTTCCCCTATGTCTGAGTGATACCATGTTTCTGATAGCTTCAAAACATCCGCCTTTGATTATTCAATACTTCAAATTTGTTTACTATAATCCTAGCTATGATGCACAAGCAAGTACATGTATGCTTGTTTTCTTTTTGAACTTTAACCCTAACACAGCCCATATATTTGCTTATCTCATGAAGACAAACCAAAGCCAGCAGGCCTTATAATCCCATGCACCTTGTTATCCAGGCATGTCCCACAAGAAACAGCGAAAGAATTAACTTCTCAACATCCTATCCCTTTGAACACAGCCTAGCCTGTTAATACAGACCATACACAGAAAAATCCTAACGATTAACCATGCACAGTCTGTCCCCATTGATTGACAAGGCTCTTATTATATACTCCCTACTATCAGTGACTGGGTAGAATTTGACACTTTCAAATTTAATCCTAACTCGTGCCTAATTTTGACACAAGAACGTAAATTACGGTTATTGAAATGTCTTACAATATTTAATGGTTCTTCTGGAACAAGGAAGACTTGAGGCATTTTTCTGTGTTTAATACGCCCAGAAAGATGTAATAACAATGTCACCATTCTTCTAATGAATGTTTAATTTTCAGTGAGTTATCTTGAGGCATATTTAAAACGAACTCCCACAAATGCTGATTATAATTCAAACAAAAAGCAGTTTTTTTTTATACCACCTATACTTTTGAGTAATTAATTTAAGAAAGACTTTATAATCACTCTAGTTTTTAAATATATTCGCCATTATTTTACTTTGTACAGTATTTTATCAGTTCGCAGTATTTAGTCTACAACGGGATATTTTGTGATGTGCCCTAACTCAGTAAAATTAAGACAATCCTAGTTTGTTGTTGTGAATAAATCTTTGCACTTTAAGAGATCAGCATCTATGTCTAGGAAAGCAAGTAGCTTTAAATTAAGCCTGCTCTTTATTAAAATTAGAATTTCTCTTTTGTACACCAGCTTGGTTGGCATAATTAAATTCAGAGAATCAGGATAGTTTCCAGCGCATTTTTCGTGGAACTGCATTCTTCCATTTCTCAAGTGAAAACTTGAGAGATTATTTGATTAAAATACAAATTTTTGTTTCTTTAAAATCTTTAAATAATAAATCACTGGGTGATAGAGAACCGAAATTTAACATACGTAGGGTAAAGTATATTAGCGTCAACGTATGTAAATATTTTGACATAAAAACACTAATTTGCATAAAAGAAAACATAAGTTTTATTGCAGTTCAAAAAGAAACGGAATACGCGTATTCAGTTTGTTTCTTGAAAATTAAATATGAAACAATACTGCAGAATACTTGTACCTAAAAGATTAATTTTTTTATCTAGGATTCCTAATCCCGAGTTAGTGGTATTACCATCTGAGAATTAGTCTCAGACCAATCTGCTATTTAGTTTGAGTTGGATTTTGAAATTATAATAACAGTTACCACGCAAAATTCTTATAATTTTAAGAAAACCAACTGGAAAAGTATTCTTAATCATGTATGATTGGACCAGCTACTTCAGATCAGTGGAACTTAATCCGATTGCTAAGCTGTATCGGATAACCAAACGTCGCATTGAAACATAATGAAAAAAAAGGTACAGCGTAATCAAATCTTTCTAATTTGGCTCACAAAGAGTATAATCAGTACCATATATGTACAGTTGAAACTACAACTTAGCCTTTATAAAATGTTTATAAGGAATTACCATTATGGAAGGTTCACCAAACTACGAAGACTATCCAAAAGATTTATAAGAAGACATTATGATCAATACCTGAGCAATATACAGGATAGAGCAACACAAAATGTCAATGATAGACCATCCTGGACTCATTGGAAACGAATAACCAAAAAATAAACAAACACATCCATTAATATTAAATGATCATTTTATGCCGATAACAACTTAAATAAGAGTATCCATGTATTTCAATGGTAAAAATGGACACCCTGTATTAATTCATGATTTTGCAAGGTACAATAAACAAAATGCATATAGATTACTGATGAGGGCCTGCCAGAATTCCAATTATTTTTGGAAGGATCCTTCTCATTTCTTAAAATGAAAATATTGTATCTAATAATGCAATTTCTTAAATTAAGAACTTTCCTCGATGAGTTGAAAGTCGATGGATCGCACGATGGCAGAAGGAAAGAGTTACGATTAATGATTATTCTTCGGAAGGATCGGCATCGAGACCAGTGATGTTTCTGATTTTCCTAAATGGCATCGACGATGAAATACAGGACGTGAATACAAGCAGAGTTTCTTCAGGAAAATTTAGAAAGCCCCCAGGAATGATCAGAAAAGTGACAGCTATTTTTCATAAAATTTCCATGGGGTCCTATGATTTGCTTCCGGATCTCACCAGGCGCGTTTCCCGTATTTGGAACCTTTCAAGAAGCTCAATATCTGTTTTTAGGTGCGGTCTCCTTAGTTAAAAGATATTCCAGGCAGTTCATAATTCCGCTGTACTCAGAAATTGTAAGATCATGCCCCGAATACGTTCAACTGTGGAGACCGCGCCTAAAAACAGATATTAAGCTTCTTGAAAGGATCCAAATATGGACAACGCACCTGGTGAGAACGTCGAAAGGACATCAATATGAGTAAAAACTTCGAATATGTTGACTGCATATTTCGGAAACTAAGCCCCCCTTAGAGGAGATGTGATTGAGGTGTATAAGGCTCAGAGAAATGAAAGTAAAATAAATGGAGGTGGAATGTTCCCTGTTATTAATGATTCCAGAACTACAGACTATAAATTACGAGTGAAAATATTTAGGCTGGTTTGTAGCAAATATTTTTATACTAGTGAGATATTAATTATCGGAATAAGTGAACTCCGTGGGTGCTTAAGGCAAAATTCATATTTCAGCTGGTTTGATAACTACATGAGGGAATACTTTCTTCGGAAGTACATACACGAAAATTGGAACTTACGTGAGGGAAGGGTCAAGTAGGTGTTTTATTATTCAACAATTTATTATCGTTTAATGTTCAATAATTTCAATGAGGCACCACAACAAAACTGTTTAATTTACCCATAACAGTTAAATTTTCGGCTAATAATAAAGACTTCTAACAACAGATTCAGGAATAATTTTTAATCATCATACAAGAATTACCATTCATAACTTCTAATTTTATATTTATAAAATTCTCTTTCAAGACTTTCCTGGATTGCGACGAACTCAGTTGCCATCAAAATAATTTGAATTTGTCTTCGAACATTCTGGTACATCCACTAAAAGTCCATTGAGCAACTGGCAAACAGGATTTGGCGATTTGAATTAATTCAGTTCTAAAAACTTGGAGCGTTGCAGTAGCAATTAAGCCGACTTCTGACGTCATTCAGGTAATTACTAGATTTGCATAATACCGTGAGTGAATTCAGTGTATTTAAAGATTTATTTACACTTTTTTTTAATCTATTACTGATTTTTAAATCGCGGAGTATCCTATTACATCATAATTTGGGATGTCCATCTGGAGTGTAATTTAAGGAGGTAGTTTCCACTAGATGCTCCTCTGATAGAATTCTTTCCAATTTCTATAATCCATCCATTAGGTATTCGTGTCCTGCATTCAATAGAAAGCCTTTTGCTTTGTACGGTATTTCCATTAACTTCCAGGAGATTTGAATGACACGAATGCATTCTTTTAAAAGATTATCTTAAATGTAATTCATAGCTGAGAGACTACTTTGATATTCTTCGTTTCGTAGCTTTCATTCTTCCTCTTATGGAATCTTCCTATCTCTTAACGATGTATTACAAATCCCCAAACATCAGCTTAAATATTTACTTCATACAGGGAATTAGAATTCACAGTATGAAATCTGATACAAAGTAAAAATAAAATTAAACAGCGATTTATCATTTTTCAACAAATGTTAAATTGGATATTTTTTGAAAGTTTGGAACTAGAAAATATCCTCTAAGTATAACTGAAAAAAGGTTTACAAAGTGTGTTCTCGAGAATGAAAAATTCCTTCTAAATCATATTTTAATAATAATTATCTAAGCCCTTGTTCTAAAGTTCGTCGCTCATATCCATATCGTGTATAAGTCGATAATAAATGCGTTTAGGGGATAATTTGCGGGCTGAAAAACCTGCAGTAACTGTGGAGGAGGGAAATCTTATTTCCTCCGATTCAGACTGGCTAATTACAGCTTCGCTTGAGGAGGAATTTAAAAATTCCTCCAGCCATCGATGAGAATCGAACCCAGACCTCTCCAAACGAGTTGTCCCGGTTCAATTCTCGACGTACCTATCCAACTGAGCTTCCACCAGGATTAGCATCTCTTTACATACAGAAAAGTCAGATATGCTATCGATCTGACCTTTCCTTATCAAGTAATGAGCAAAACATCCAAACTATACTTTCGTTTACGCATACATATAACCGAAATTTTAAGAATAAAAATTACAGAATTTGTTTTGTCCCATTTAATGAAATTTGGGACGATTCGACAAATCTTTCTAAAAGGTCCAAATATAAAAGTTCTTGAAAACTCGTCTATTGGGTTTTGCTACATGAGGATGGACGGACTGATGGATTGGTGAAGCCAATTACTGCTTTACGCGTTGGCGAACTTGTCTAAAAACCAAAGCGATGTTAGATGACGCATTTACCCTTCTGTTCTTATCCAAGAACCCCGAGATGAATACTTCTCTCTTTAGTGGGAACAAAGAATGATTTTTATATATAGTCAGTTGTTTAATTCCCGTCTGAAACAAAATCATTGACTTCATTAAACAATCAATTGGTGTGTGTGGACCAACATCTGTCTTCCATACTCACTCTCAGCCTGATTAAAGACTGCGTTCTTAATAGACTAATTTGTTTAGCGTACCATTCTCTCATTAGCGTCATGTGTAAGATCGAGATAAGTACACACAAAAGGACACAAAAAAATAAAAGAAAAACCTAGCAAATCTTGTTAGTTCAGTGTAATTCTAATTATAAGACGTCCATTGTTCACAACTGCCTTTACTGAGAAAACTTCCCACGAAGAGTTAGCTGAGGTGGCTAAACAAACAGAAGCTATTCTGTTATATCGGAAAACCTAATTAAAATGAATTTAAGTCACTTCACTTGCAATTTTATTTTTATAAATCCCTGTATCTATCTTAACTATTTTTAAATCAAGTATTTGTTTTTACTTTAATTACATGGAAGTTCTCGAAATTCTGGTAAAATACGTTAATTTGAAATAACGGACCTTTCCTCTTATTTTTTCCCCTCCAAGACGTTGATATAATACAACTCTGGCAGAGAAAGGAGAATCTGATAATTCCATATGCAGTAGACTGAATGAATAAAAAATTTGCGAGACCATTAAAGAGGAAAATATCGTAAATTTCAAATGCTTTTGCACCTTCAGCTACACTGCTCGACAAAAGTAACAGAGCGCGTAGAAAATATGGTGTAACTCGTGCAGCTTGCGATGAAGAGGGACAAAATTTGGTATGGTGGTGTAACATAGAATAACGATGGGGACAGCGAGAAACCTAGGACGGGCATAAGGAACATTTACAGGGGTTGTACTAGAATTTAGATGCTCAAAAATATGGTCACATGGCATCAGTACGGAGTTTGATCCCCTCCAGCAGCTAAACAAGCCTGTCACTTGTGAACCATTCTCGATATAAGGGTATCTATAAGATTCTGTGGTAGCAAATCCCGTTCTTAAACCAGGGCATATTTTAGCTCATCAAGTCGGCGACACCCAAGAGCATCCTACACATGTCAATAGGATTTAAGTCTAGTTATCCTGCTGACCACGGCAGTCGTTAGATATCTTCAGTTTCAAGATATTCCTGTACCACTTGAGCTCTGTGTGCATGAAAAGAAAATCTGGGCTAACCGTACCCCTAAAAGTCGCCCATAGGGTTTGAGGATCTGTTCTCAGTAACTCTAAGCAGTTATGGTAACCCTGTTAAAAACATGAGGGGTGCGGCCGCTGATCGGAGAACCATTATTCCGTCTTACAGAAAAACAGTCTGCACCGTAAGTGTCCCTTCCTCTTATGATAGTACTGCATTCCTCGTTGTCTCAAGATGAAATAATGTCTATAATTTGTTTGTAGGCTAAAACGAGACTTTTTAGAGAACAGAATTGTACCCGATTTGTCAGGGGCTCCAAGTCACACGTTCATGGTACCAGTTTCGATGAGCTCTGCGGCGATTTAGGGTTAATGGGATACAAACTACGGACTTCATTGCGTAGAGTCTATTTGAATTAAGCTTTCTTAAAAATGTCCGGTTGAAACGTTTTAATTCATAACATTGATGACAGAACAGCGACCTTTACAAGGAGAACCATTACATGAAGACCCTTGCCAGCTCTTCTTGTAATGGTTCCTTTCTCCTGAAACTGTTTCCGTAGTATCAAGGCGCCAGTACGTGACACATTAAGCCAACGTGCAACCTACGCTTGCGACTGCCCTGCTTAAAGTCGTCCAACAGCTCGCCATCTCAAAAAATCATCTGAACAACGATCATTTGCCAGGATGCCTATTATTTCTTCAAATATTCACCTTCGGTGACTCTGTTCACGATAAAATATTCATGAAAACCAATTTTGTCGAGCAGTGCATCTGATGCAAAAACATTTGAAAACTGCATCTAGCTTTACCAGTGACAGTTTATTAGGCAAAGTTGACATTTCTCTAATAGTACCGGTATCTCGAGACAATGTCCTTGTTTCAATGAAGTGTGAAAAACAGACTGACGTCGTATCATTATCGAAGAATCACGTTTCTGAGATTTTCGGACTCCAGTTGGTTTGGGGATTTGGAACAACAAATTCTATCGTGATAGTGGAGTAAACAGGATATTCCGAGAACGATAGCATTTTAAGTGTCGCTCTGAGGAAGATTTACTCTTGTTGGCTATTTTATTAAGCTAACGTCTAAAAGCTTCAAGAAAGATATTGTAGCATGTAGTTAGAAAAACACGTTGTAAATGTTGCAGAGATTCAAGTAAAGGGATCTGTTCACAAAAATAAAATAAACTTTCCTCTACCTGCAGATGATCAATTCGGTTGAAATCTTTAGGCAGTGACACTTACTTCAGATTTTCGTTATCGTGTGAAATCGCCTATCACTTGGTGTAAAGCGAGATTCAGACCACATGCCTTAACCCCATTTGTTTTAAGCCCGCCTTCAACTATTGACAAATCTTGGAATATTCGACAAGAGTAACGGTCTCAAGGAACTGCAGCAGCATCTTCTAGAGGCGCGCGACCGACCTCCATCCCAACACATCTTTATCGGATTTTCTTGAATACGTCACACATCACATGATTGCATTCATTTTCTTAGATTTATGTAAATCTTCTTCAACGTCCACATCGGTTCTAAATAATGTCATTAGGAAGCGTACAATCATCCTAAAAGTAATTTGAGAAAGGGTTCAGGCGATGTAGTCACGGATATCTTGAGACATGGTGCTACTAGAGATCAGTTTGATTTAAGTGGGTCACTGTCTGTGACTCCATCTGGTTTGTGGAATCTAAGACAGTGGACTCCAGTGTGTAAATTGACACACTTGAACCTCTGAAATCAACGGCATTCCACCTGAAGAACTTTTACTAGCCAGGTGTCCTTAATTTTTTCTTCAGAACAACGATTAAAAAAATTCAAGCGTATTACAGAAACTGTGCAGGTAAATATAATTTCCTTTTAAATGAAATGGTTCTATCATAATAGATTCAATTTTGATGAAACACTTCTGTTAATGTTCGGGAACTCCCAGTTGCATCTTAATAGATGTTTAATCCTGTTTCTGTAGTTTTTAATGCCTACAGTCATGGAATTAGAAATACAATTAGCTGCCAGCAGGTTTGTAAAAAGAAAAAAAGCATTTAATTGAATATTTTACAATTTGCGCAGAAACAGGGCTAAAATGTGGTTAATTGTTATCTTGCAATGTCTGCCTTACATTACAAAAAAAGTGAAAAAAAAGAAGAGTAATTATCTTTTAATCAGATTGCTGAATGAAAAGCTTTTTAATTGGAAATATTCTTTTAGTAACTATAACGTCATTTAACTATCAAGAGTAAGTGATTTTTTTGCCGATGTTGCACACAGGAAGGGAAAAATAATTGAAACGTCTGTTATAAGAGTTACAACACACTGAGCCTGCCTGGAAAACTTCATATCCGCTTGTATCATAATCGCTAAATCTTCCACATCCTGCACTTCCTCAATTTGTTGTCCCGCAGCCAGTAATTAAGCTCCAATTTTTTTTCCCGAAAAGCAAAAACCTTACAATTATGATTAAACTTCAGTTGCTAATCTTTCGGATTATATGTGTAACTGAACTAAGACATTCTAAAGCACCATAGCCTGGTCCTGATTATTTAACATCCTACCCGACTTGAAGTTATCACCAAACTTTAACAACTTTCCCTGCATGTGCCCTCATCGGAATATTATCATTTTGAAAATATTTGAACCAAGAGGGGGGTTCGCAGCTCTCGCATTAGCACAGTGAATTTAATCATTGTTCTACTTGCCCGGGTGGAAGATACCCTGGTTCATATTCCTTCAATAACGAGGGGAATTTAAGGGCTTTTTCCACACCTGGTTAAAAAAAAAAAAAAAAAGGTGATGTTTATAGTGGACTCAGGGACATCCCAACGCTGGAAAGTGGAAGACTAGAAAAACGTTGGCGTGGTCTGACGAATCTCAGTTCCTGCTTTTTCACGCTAATGAGAGGGTCAGAATATAGCGAAATCAGCATAATCCCATCCTGTCAGGTGTGAACGATGCCGCCTGGTGTAATAGGGTGAAGAGTTCTCATGGTGCCCATTGGGTCCCTGATACCAGTGGAGAAATATTTGGATACCACAGGTTATGTAGATATTGTTTCCGACCAGGCACATTCCTTCATGGTTGCAGTATATCCATCTGCGAATGGATTCAGTTGTTGCGTTTTAGGGGCATCATCGACTTAGACCATATTACACCATTCTGTCTTATGTACAAGTGCGTATTCACTGGCTGATTGCAGCAACTCACGCGGAAAGATCCTACTTCCTTCGCCTGAGATCGGATAACTAAGCCAAGGGTTGAAGAGAACTTTAGAAATTCCTCCAATCATAGACGGGAATCGGACCCGTTCCTCTTCAAACTATTAACAAATGGCGAAACCACTACATTGCAACGGGTGGGTTCTTCTAACAGGATAATGCGCCACGTTCGAAGTCAATAATTGCACAGAACTGGTTCCAGGAAAATGAGCATAAATTCAGCCTACTGCAATGACCTCACCAGATCTCAATCCATTTGATGTGTTGAACGAACTCTTCGGAAGAGAGATCCACAATCATCCGATTTTCAGCAATGGGAAGCAATTAAGTGGGCCAGCGTCCGTGGTATGTTTTGGACACCTCATTGAATCCATGCCGTGAAAAATCCAGGTTGTTCTGATGGCTTAAAGGGGACATCTACTTCTTATTAGTTAGGCGTACTTAATACTCTGGCCACTCAATTAACTCTAGCTTCCAACAGCTACAAAAGTCGCGTGTCTATACCGAGTTACCCCGACGCTTTTCTTGCACATTTTTTGCATCATTCTTAACACAGGAGTCATATAACGAAAAATAAATTGTTTATTCCATAAAACCTCTAGACGTTTCGCTTTTCATATGTTTTTTTTTCTGTTTCTCCCTTCCCTAGGCGATGGTCTGAAAATATATCCCCAAAGAACGAAGTACAGTTCCAGTTGATTTCTTTTATTATGAAAAGGAACAGTCTACAATTTATTGCGTTAATGCAAAACAACTCTTTCACAATACTTGTCATGTCATTTAAAAAAAATGTCTTCTGAGCAACAAGATTTCACGCTTTTTATGCAATGTTTTTTTAAGATAATGTAAAGAGACTTAATTAATCTCTTTTGTTATTAAGGAGCCCAAGGACGTCATCTGGAAATAATGACTTTTCTCATTAAGAATCTTTTCGAACCCAACAAAAACGTGAAAAAAATCAATTTTTGAACATGAGAATGGTGGAGCGTGTTCCCACACTTTTCTCTCAAAATCTCTGGCTTTCTGTCCGTTATTAGCCCTACTTTCTAATCATGGTGTGCAGTGTAATATTTCCGTAAGGCGAAGAGCTCTTTAATAATTCGTACACTTTCTTCAACCGAACGTTGAAATGGAGATACGCACTACAGCTATTGGCTTAAATGCAATATACTATAATATATCGGTATAGCCAAATAATTGACATTACTCCAGTGGATATTACATTAATCTAAGATAATCTACTTGAGAAGTATTAATATTAGTACTGGCAACAAGAAGGAAATTGGTACTTCATTCAAGTCACCCAAATCCCACAACACGGGGTGGAAGTTTATCTCAACATCGACTCTTTCTGATTGAATGCAAATTGAGCAATCTGTTCTGCAACCATTTTTCATGTCCCCTTATGTGTGCTATCTGCGAAATACGCCATCATAATTTAGTTTATTCAACCCTTTTAAAGCTATATACGTACACTTCAATTAGGTCACCATGCAGAAATCGGAATTCAGAAAACTCCTAGTCTTTCTAATAAGAATCCCCTTTTGTGCCTTCAGCTAATCTCGTTGCTAATATCCCAACTAATATTCCAGATGTGGACCAACTGTTACTTTATACAACTGAATAATTACCTTTTTGTTCCTGTTAGCAAAGTTCCTGTATAACTACTCCAAAGTCTTTTTCCTTTAAGTACATTAAGCTTGGTCCTGGTGAGTACCAACAGTTGGCGCAATCACTGTCCTCATCAGTAAGGGTCCCAGCACCAATCCCTATGGTATATCACTGATCCTGTAAAAAAGTAACAAGGCCATTAATAGCGTCACTGTCTTCTTCCACCCAACCATCTCTTTTCATCTAAACTATAAGTTCATATGAAAAAGAATTTCATTAATATGACAGAGAAATACGTATAAAAGGAAAGAAACCTAATCCATCATTCTAATCCATTTTGATTCTGATGTATGTTCAGTTTAATTTATACGATAAACATTATTACTGAGTACTGAACCAAGTAATAATATCAATCAGCTCAGCTTCATATATGCAAGGTCTATTGAATTTCTTAAGAATGAAAAATATCTTGTTCCACTGATATTCTCTATTACAAAAGCGGATGTTTCTACTTGGTTTAGTGAGCCTTATATAGAAAGAACTTTTCAATCACCCTGTATATGAATAATTAAAATGTTTGTTCAACAAGATACACACGCCACTATTCGGAAGAAATTAATACGATTCCTATAGAAAAGATCAATATCAAATTCAAACTAAAAAGCCTGTAGGGTGTTCTGCAGTCTTAAGGAGGTACGAAAGGATAATTAGAGTACGTAATTAATTAGGATATTAATTATTGTATGCCACATTAATGACAGAGGTTGAACTTAAGTATATAAGCCTTTATCCACATTAACCACACTGTCTAGATCACGGGATTAATAGTCTTACATTACAAAGTAAACTGCGAGACACTTGGAAGTTTTATCCTCCGTGCGATATTATTTAGAGAATATCTCTGATAATTATGTGTATTAATTCCTAATTTGTACAAGTATAATGCAAGTTTTGAATGAACTTGCTGGGCTATCCTTCAGGGCACCCTCCTGTGGCCTAACAGATGAAATTGTGAACAGACAATTTGTCTTATATGGTGGGATGATGTACTTCGCAATCTCCATTGATCTTGCTGAAGGATGCGATGTTATCCATCGATCGATTTCAATTACCATGAAATGAAGATGTTACAATCACATTGGGAAAAAAACTTCAACAGATACTTCTCGACATATCACCAAGTGTGAGTTTTTAATGGATATCAGTGCCAAAGTTGCCAAAATTCTACCGCAAAAAGTGCATCTTAAGTTATTCAGATTTAAAGTTTAGTGCTTTATCATAATAAAACTAAAATACCGCGCAGCAATCAACGTACTGAATATTACAAACTTAATTTTATTTTCGTGTACCGTTCTTTGGCTTTCGAGGTAGCACAGTGGGTAGAATCAATGTTCACCTCACACCGGGTGGAAAAGACCAGAGTTCGAATCCCATCGATGAATGGAGAAATTTATGGATCTTTTTCACAGCCTGTCTCAGTTAGTCAGTCTCAGGCGAGGGTTTTTTCTCTCCCAACAAACAGAAAATAGACTACAGAACTCCCTCAATTTATTTATAGACAGCATATACGGAGCGATATACACTATGCTGCCACTTTATTAGGTACACCCCTGCTGTGCACACAAATGGTTTGTCCCACAGTGTTGCAAGTCACATGACCACAGTTGTGGATATAAATGCAGCAGAACAACCTTTCTAGTATCAGTTAAGCGTACAAACCGTAGCAAGAATTGGGGAAAGGAGTGATCCAACGGACTTTGAACGTGGTATGGTAGTAGGTGCAAGACATGCTGGACAAAGCATCTCTGAAACGGCAGTTCTCCTGAACTTTTCACGCACCACAGTTTCAAGGGTGTATCGAGAATGGTGCAACGAACAGAAAACATCCTCTCAACGGCACCCCTGTGGAAGAAACTCGCTTGTTGATGAGAAAGGTCAGAGGACGATGGCTAGAATTGTGCAAGCAAACATAGGCCACAATGTCGCACATCACGTCAGAATACAACCTTGGTGCGCAGAACAAAATGTTGCAACGGACCACTAGTAGCACTTTGTCGCAAATGGGCTACACAGCCGACGGCCACGTCGGGTACCTTTGTTATCAATGAAGAACAAGAGAACATGTCTTATGTGGGCACAGCAACATCAGCACTGGACTATCGAGTATTGGAAAACTGTTGCTTCGTCTGACGAGTCGAAGTTCCTGGTGCATCGCGTTGATGGAAGGCTTAGAATTTGACGAAAACATGAATCCGTCATGTCTGACAACTACTGTGCAAGGTGGTGGGGGCAGTGTTATGATGTGGGGAATGTTTTCTTGGCACACGTTGGGTTCATTGATACCCATATATTCACGTCTGAATGCAACATTGTACCTAAACATCGTTGCTGACCAAGTGCATCCGTTCGTGCTGACAGTTTATCCTCAGTCAGATGGTTACTTCCAGCAGTATAATGCGCCGGTGCACAAAGCCCGAATCACTATGGAATGGTTACAGGAACACGACAATGACTTTTCTTTGCTGCAGTGACCCGCTCAGTCCCTGGATCTCAATGCTATTGAACATCTTTGGGATGAGCTGGAAAGGGTTGTTCGCTGCAGGCCTACACCTCCGTCGAATCTCAAGGAACTGCGTGATGGTACTCCATTCCTGCACGACGTTTTCAGCATCTTGTTCAATCCATGCCTATACGGGCTGTTTTGAAGGCTAAAGGAGGCTTAACACTACTAGGTAGGTGTACCTAATAAAGTGGCAGCACATGTATATATTATATTATTATTAGCCGTATGGTAAGGAAGCAGAGGCTATGCTGCACTAGCTAAAAAAAAATTCACGAGTTACTCTGAGAGAGAGAGAGACAGAAGTAGAAATCAATCACCAAGAAAGAATGATCATATCCAGCTCAGGACCCTGGGTATGCCAAGCCCATACTCATCAGATGTGAGCCCCTCGTGTTCCTAAAAGCCCACTAGAAAAACAATAGTTCCTTTCCATTAATGAGATTAATAAGTCAAGGTACACATGCTAATGTCGTACTTAAATGAATTTAATGCACAGTTTTTTTTTTTTGTTGTTGTTGTTTTGTTAGTTGGTGCTTCGGCTTCTGTGGCCATAATGTGGCCCAAGAGCTTGTCCGCCCGGCGAGCCCTGTCGGCTTTAGTAAATAATACATTAAAAGCATAATTTTAATTCAAAAATATTAAATCCTATTTGTCTCGAAAGATCTTCAGATGCACTCTCGTGTTTTTTTTTTATCATTCCGTAATAATTCCCCAAAAAATGAAGCTTTCAAAGAACTTCCATCCGATTAATAAAAATTCTGAAAGCCCTTTAGTGCAACACATGTCATGAGACTAGGTTTTCGGATTTTAATACTTTAAAAACAGAGAAATCAATGAGAAGAATCCTAATGCAATATTTCAGCACCAGTCCGCTTTTATGTGGAGACCACATCACCAATCGTCGACATAGGGTTCTTCTGCGCCGTTGAAATGTCACGTACAAACCGATTGCATACGTGGCATCCTATTTTCATTCAGCGCTGAAAGTCCTAACTCCAAATCGTGACATCTTGTATCCACGATCTTAATCCTGTCTCCTCGAAGGCCAACGAACATATTTATAGTTGTGTTCGTTGGCCTTCGATCCAACGAACACAACTGTGGTGGTTGGGTAAGACGTGAACAACTATCAACGGAGGGGTGTCCAGATATTATTGGAAGGGCAGAGTAGTTGAATTTTGTTTCAGGAGATAAGAACACAATTGTAAAAGTTTAGGTTTTAACAATGCTTAATACATAAAGGTGACAAATTAAAGTCATTAAATTAGGCACTAAAGAGAAGTGGGCCCAGTGAAGAACCTAGTGCTACTCCTGTGTTCAAGATAGATTACCTCAGTTTGTACAACATAACCTATAATAATTGTTCGACTCTGCCTCGTATCTCTGTGAAGAACAGTATCACTACAAATGGGCCAGATATGTGTGTGACGTCGGTTTGTGTGTATTATGTGTGTGTTCTGTTGTTCTGTTCTGGCCGCTTGGCTACCCAGAAGCATCAGTCACCTGGACAGATGATTCTGGGTACTCGTCCACACCACGGGAAGGTGGGCCAGTCCATGTAAAGCACGTACTGTCTCAAGAGAGACTCTGACCCACCTGATGTTGTCAGAAGATAGGCTAGGATCCTCTGGGGGCCCATTCCAGAGGGGAAAAAAAACACGATCACTCATGGTGCTGGATAAGGAACCGAAATTAATAAAAATGAAGCAGAAGAAAATAAAACATTTATAAAAAGAGATAAAAATAAAAGAAAAATAAATCAATAAAAAATTTATTTGAGTTTGTATATTATTAAAGGGGATCTAACCAGCTATGCATCAGCAGGACCATTTTGCTGCATCTGCTGAGATCTGTCGACACTGAACGCCTTCGAAGAAATACGCCTTGAGCGAAAGCCTGAAGAATCTGATATGATTTCGAGCTTTGAAGCAGAGACGACTCCTGTCCTGGTTGAAAATTAGTAAGTGCATGAAGAGGAAGTCTGAGATCGTCATACAGGGAGCAATGAAACAAGATGTGATCCCAACTCTCTGGTGATCCACACGAACAGAGGTCTGTTTGTGATAAATTGAACCTGAAAAGACTCTGGTTCATCGATCCATGTCCTGTCAACAGGTAGGACGTGAATATGTCCATTCAGAACCACAATGGAACACGCTTATCAAAGAGAAATGAAACTTGTGGTATAAATTTTCTCCTTGTTGCACCAACGGGAGCTGTATCCCATCGAGACTGCCAGATGTTAACTAAAACACAGTCTCTTCTTTCTCTTTTAGCATCATCTTGAAGGTTGATGGTTATTCCAAGAAATTCGGTCTCAATGTGGTTTTTTAGTTTGTATAAAAATCCTCTATAAGTAACTTGCAAGTCTAGTCTAAAGGTAATGTTCCGGCTAGTACTTGCAGCGCTTGCGTCTTAACTAAACACCGCAAGATGGTTCGCTGCAATGAGGCGAATTTTGCTTTGAAGTGTTTGAACCGTGCCCTGTGAAACCATGCACCGACAGCATACGTGATTAGAGGGAGGAAAACTACATTGTAATAGATCCTTAAAATGTTTCTGGAGAGTCCCCATTCAACACGGGACACCCTAACAATTGCACCAGTAAATGTACGTATTTTAGATAAGTTTGTCAAGTGAGGAATAAAATTGACTAATCAATTACCACTCCTAGAACCTTGTACTCTAACTATGGGGACACGAATGTTGTTGATCTTGACCAACGGAGGACGAGAGATATCCAACTTTGATCCAAGAATCATCATCTTTGTTTTTGACAAGCTGATTTTAAGCTTATTGGCCACAGTCCAATCGTAGAGATCCCGGAGAACAAAATTTGCGGTAGTTTCAAGATCGGCCCTAGAGTTACCATTTACCAAGATGGTGAGATCGTCTGCATACGCTATTATTTTGACGTACGTTATCGAAAGATCGGGAGAGCCACTGCTGCAGCACCATGTTCCATGTAAAAGGACCCAATATACAGCCCTGTGGGCACCCTATAAATACTGATCTTGATACTTGGCTATGTTTAGCCTTGACTATTACGGTTCTATTGGCAAAGTAATTACGGATTAAAAGGTAAAGGTCCAGGACGCTCTCCCACCAAAGGGAGTTGAAGGCGCCCTCGAAGTCGATGAAAACGGCCAGGGTATATTTATGTACCGAGTTTTGAACTGAAGAGACAAAGTCCACAAGAGCATCCTCGCAGGAACGTCCGGGACAGAACCCATATTGACTCCTTGAAAGCAGATCCTGTTCTACCAGTAGGATATTCAATCTAATGGCCATTAGTCGCTCTAGCAATTTACCCAAATTAGCCAGCAGAGCGATCAGCCTGTACGATCTAGCAGCTCCAGAAGGCTTATCCGGCTTTCTGATCAACTTAACTAGAGCGATCTTCTAAATTTCCGGAAAAGTTTTTTCTTGAAAGTATCTGTTGAATAAGTTCGGAAGAACATAAGGTTTTAATTTCAAGACTGATAATAAAAATGTTTTATACAAGATCTAGTCCTGGGCACTTCTGAACATTAACTTTATGCGAGACAGCCTGCAGTTCTTGCAACGTAAAAAATTCGGTAGTTGTTGAGGACACATAAGATTCATTGTCTGATCGGATTTTAGAATGACCAGCTAAGTCTGAGTTAGGATCATCCAACGGAAAAAGAGCATCTAAGATGGCATTTGCAGAATCATGCCAGTTCAGTGTTTCCACGGAGTCCGCCACAATTGAGCCAAATATGTCAGAACCATGGGTTTTTCCTCTTACAATCTTGTATAGAAGACCCCAAGGGTTAGCATTTCCAGAGCTGTGAACGAAATGCATCCACGTTTCACGCTTTCGGGAGGCAATGGCCTTCACGTAGATTTTCCTCAATGAAGAATACTGCTGGTAAAATCGATTAACGTCGGTTTGGGGCCAGTCTCTATGCCTTTGGTAATACGTACGGGCTCGATGAACTTTCCTTCTTAACTGGGATAACTCCTGCGTTCACCATGAACGTCTTCTGATTAATCTTCTTTTTCCTGGAAGACTTCTGACGCTTTTATTATAGCATTTTGAATATAGTTCACTTGATGAGAAATAGGTGAGGTTTCAAAAGAAGCACGTTTCTGTTCGTCAAGGTCCAGAAGAATGGAAGAGTCAAAAGAATTCCAGTCAATATTTCTGATGGAAAATCTTATTAATTCTGGCTGTGAGAAAGTGTGTGAAGATGGAAAGGCAGGATCAGGGGAAAGCATATAATAGATGACTCAATGGTCACTGGTGCACCAGTCCGTATACACAGTCCAGTCAGTAACCCGCAAATCGAAGTGAGAGTTTGTCATCGTTATATCTATATCAGATTATCCGGCATAACTTGAAAGTTTGAGGATGATTAGGCTTGTTGTGAATTGAAACAATGATTAATTATGAACTCCTACAAGAGAAGGCCACGTGCATCTGTAGAAGAGCTGTGCCAAAAGTTTGATTTTGCGTTGACGTCCGTTGAGATCAATATATTGCTATTCAGTCCCAAAGTCTCAAGGTAAGCTAGAGAGTGATTAAAGTCCTCCGATGGAGGGCAGTAGAGAAATTAAGTAAAAATTCATTATGGAGTGTGTGACAAGAACGCAGGTAGAGAATTGAGTGCAAAATACATGAAGAACCGTGATGTCTAAAGAGTCATTAAGAATTAATATACAAGATTTGGGGTTCTGGTCAACAGGTTGTATTATTCTCATTTTCAACGAATAACCCAGGATTTTAGACTGTGGTCCAGACTGGACGCGTGCAAAATAAGGCTCTTGTATAGCGACAATGTCAATACAGTTTGTCTCGGCAGAAAGTCTAATCTCGTCAGCTACTGCCCGAGATCACTGCCCGTTTATCTGCATAATCCTCAGACGTCCTGTCTCTCTCACTGAAGAAACTGGCGTAGAACCGTTTAGAGAAGTAGTGTTGTTTTCATTATGTACAGAGTGATGAGCCAAATTACTCATAAGCGGTCCTTATTCTTGCGGCTTCTAATGCTCTTTTATATTCAGGACATTCACTGTCCTTTACAGAATGGCTGTATTCCCGTTGACGTCGCTTGCAGTTTGCGCAGCAAGCCGCCTCTTCCTTATGAGGGCACTCAGAGAAAACATGACCACTAGGGGCACAGTGACCGCACGAAGGGGATTCATGGGAACAAAACTGTGTAGTGTGCCCATATCCTAAGCAGAGTTAACACTTTGTTACAATTGTAAACCTTGTGGTGGAGGAGAGTCCGTCTGTTTCGTTGGCTTCTGAGCCTCCGATGGTCATTGTCGAAAGTAACTCGGTTCCAAGAGAATCATCTGAAGATCTTTCTCTAACAGAGGGATTGGACCTGGGTGGGTCTTTGAATGCTTCAATTGTATATGCGACAGTTGCCAAAATCAGGAGAGCTCTGAGAAAGTTTTTATCGAAGGATTCTAGCAAGATAACTAAGTCTGCCTCTAACCGCATTCATAGTCTATGGGCGGATCTAGAGGCAGTTACCACCACAATCTTAATTGATAATGAACGACTTAAGACCAAAGCATCTGAATTGGAAATCAGAGCAGGTCTTTTGGACAAGATGATACAGATCCAACGTGATCTACATAAGACTTTTGCGGAAGCTGTTCGTGGTAGTTCAAAGCGAAATAGACAGACTCCTGAAATAACAGATTCCACTGCTGACTTCTTCAATGGAGGTGGCAGCGTCTACGGGCAGATCAATTGCTGGTGAAGATAGGATGGATTCCGGAAGTGGGGTCTCTGATTCCAAAAACATACTGATACTTAGGCCCTGAGCAGAATCGTCCCTGGCGTCTAGTCAGGAAGGCAGTTACTGAAGTGATTAGAAAAGATCACAAGGACATGAAAATCAAGGGTGTACGTCTTTTGAGAAACAAGGGTGTGTTGTTAAAGACAACAAATCCTGATGATGCCAAGAAGATCAAGTGCTTCTGCATTAAAAGAAGCAGGATTGTCAATGGAAAAACCCAGATTGTCCGATCCTACAGTTTTGATCTACGGTGTCCCGAAGGACTACTCAAAGGAGGATATTTTGGAGGATTTAATTAATAAAAATTTAAGACTTTGATTTTAGCCAGGAGGAAGTTAAGAATGAGATTACATTCAGATCTAACTCTGGCACCGGAACCAGAGTGACCAATTGGGTTATTGGTTTCAGCCCACGCCTTATGGGATACGCGATTCAGAGTGACAAAATTTATCTAGGTTTTACGTCACATAGATTTCGTAAGTTTACATTTGTAAGTAAATGCTTCAGATGTCTGGGATATGTTCACAGTGCGCAGTTCTGTTCCCATAAAGCTGTATCTTGTGGCCACTGCGGGGGTGGAGGCCACGTTCTTGCTGACTGTATTCACAAGGAGGGACCACCTCAGTGCGTTAATTGTAAACGTAGAGGTAGGGATTGTAATCACTCGGTTA
Organism: Mastigoproctus giganteus; assembly: GCF_048544385.1. NCBI lineage: Eukaryota > Metazoa > Arthropoda > Arachnida > Uropygi > Thelyphonidae > Mastigoproctus > Mastigoproctus giganteus. The sequence continues at coordinate 39,456,711 of NC_143579.1, read as the reverse complement.
GGGATAATAAATGCCCTGAGTATCTTAAAGCAGTTGAATTGACAGACCGAAGAACCAGACATGAATAATACAACGGTAATTGATTCAACAAGTGTTAACTTGCAATACGGCGAAATAAAAATTCAAATTAATGGGCAAAGATCTCTTGCCGAGGCGGACGAGATTAGGAAAGCTGCTGATGATCTGGAGTTTGATATTGTATGCTTGCAAGAACCGTATTACTCTTCTCAGGTAGAGGATTCAGCGTATAAAGTTATGGGATATCCAACAATTTCGGAAAGGATTATTATTGCCTCAAGTGACGATCGACTCAAGGTCGCCATAATTATCTTTAACAGTGAACTAGTAATAACAGCTATCTCAAGTGAATCTTCTGCTACCACAGTTTGTATCCTGGTTTCCTCCAGGGACCAGTCGTTTTATCTGGTTTCCCAGTATTTTCTTCCCTCGGAAGATATTCAGCCAGTCTTACACAGACTTGACAGGGTATGTAGCAGATTTTCAGCTAACAACTTACTAATTGCAGGTGATTTCAACACTAAGTCTACACTTTGGAACAGCGGCTTTTCTGATGCTCGAGGCGACCAGTTGGTTGATCTGATCTTGGATCATAATCTCTGTGATCACAGGATGTTTCTGGTTTACAGTGCGGGTTGATCTTCCGCTCCTGGATACCCAAATACAGGCTTGCATTTGTGGATGGACTCTAAGAGGAGATAATGTTAATCTAAGTGTTAATGTTTTCTAAGTGTTATTGTTAAGTTAATGTCATTCAAAGTGAATGTATTTACATGTAAATAATTGTATAATGTTGCTTTTATTTCAACAAGTATACATTGTTCCTAGTTGGAATTTTTTTACTATTATTTTTTTTTTAATTTATTTATTTTATTATTTTTGTTTGAACAGCCTTGGGGGTGGGATTGTTGGCACCTACCAGTATAGCACTACTTCGGGTAGGTGCGGGATTTGTGCATTACAGCACACACAGAGAATGGTTGATCCAGGTGGTGGTTAGTCCCTGGTGCCGAAATGGCCTGACATAACTCTTTTTTTTTTCAGGCCTGTTTTGCAGAAGTTCTGGGCTTTTACAGGAGTAATAGGTGGAGATGGGCTTATGTCTAGGAGGGACTTAATTTTAAGTCTTAAGGTCAGACTTGAGTGTCTTAGTAACGAGATTTTTAACATCGCCACTTGTTTTGCACCCACTGGTGTCTGAGCCCGAAGAATAAGAACATTATCAGTTTTAACTTTCAGTTGTCCAATCTTTTGTGCCGAAATTCGAATAGTGTCTGCATATGATCTAGGAAAAGGAGAAGCAGGTAGTAACCCAGAATGATTAGGTTCTGAACATGACAGGTCTGGGTCCCTTATCAGCTGAGAATCGATAACCTCGGATCCCATCAGATCCTTTGATTTCTCTCGTCTGGCCGCATTTGAATTCATCACAAAGGCCGGGCAGGTATTTATAATCTAATCCTATCAAGGAGATCTGTTCTGTACCTCCTGATTAAGTGCCTTTAGTATAATTGTATAATTGGAAATAATGAAAGGTGCATGTTACTCTTGCAGCCCCACCCCCATATCAGACGAGGGCAACTCATGTGGAACTCCCTTGCTCTTCTGACGCTGTTCCCCTCTTGTGTGGCGCAGCGTGAGACACGCTGACACCTCTATCTGGGTTGGCCAGGATGGGAATATACATAGAGCCACTGTCAATGCTGCGTTTTCCCCCAAATAGGGCGTCTTGGCCCTATGCTTTATTCCTCTGAAAATCCTTCCTCCCTATCCCCACAGCCCATCCCCACTTTCGCCTGGTGGTCTCTACCACCCTAAACCTTTTTCTCCTCTTGACAGCCCCCCCTGTGGAGGATAGGCGTCTCCATAGCGGGTGGTTCCCTTTCGCTTCCTATTTCCCACCATCTTCTTGCTCTGTTTTCTTCCACCTTCCCTTTGCAGCATTTTTTGTTTTTTTTTTTTGGTGGACGAAAGCACGGGGTCCCACTAGGGGACCTGCGGCTAAATGCCGCAATTAAAATCTATTCGTATTGCGACAAAGAGTATAACCTCGCGGTTTGTAGGGGGAAACCCCACTTGTGCTGCTAGACAATGAACACTGTACACTGTTCATATTAAAGAAGACTACAGAAATGTGAAGCGTGTGTTAGAGAAGATCAATATGACCGGAAAAAATAGAAGTCTTCAAGATGCTGGTGTTCCTTCAAGGTTTGCAGGGTGATTTTTCTCCATGTTCCCTTGCTTTTTCTGCCTCTGGGACAGTAGATCAACACTGTAAAAAGAGTTTTGCTAGAATTGAGTTGAAGCTTGGAGCACAAAATGTAAACAGTTCCTTGGTTCCAAGAAAGAAAATCTTGCTTACACTACTCCATATCAAACTGGGACTGGTCAAGCAATTTGTTAAAGCACTGGATCCTTAAAGCAACGCCTTCAATCCTATACAATCTGTGTTTTCAAAATTGTCTGATGCAAAAGTGAAAGGTGACATATTTATTGGTTCACAAGTTGATGTTGGCTTCACGAGAATTGGAGAATTATAACAACTTTTGCTGAGCGAAATGCCTAACGGTCGTTTCGCCTTGCAGTGAATGGCTTAGTAACAGAGTGAAAATTAGAACTAGCTGAGAAGTTGATTCAAAATTAATCAATGTGAGATGGAGAATATCACTCAAACTCCATTACTTGCACTCTCACTTGGTTTTTTAAAACGAATCTTAAGGAACAGCATGGAGAAATTCCACCGGGGCATAGCCAATAGAGTAGAGGTGCCATGGACGGTAAGATGAAGCCATGATTAGCAACACTGATCACTGACTCCAAAAAGACAGAAGTTCAAATGTACGTTCCATGGATTTCTTTAACTCGAGAAAGGTTTCTACTTAATTCGTGAATTTTTAGCTTCTTGTTTATATGTAGCAAAGATTAATACTCCATTCCGTACAGAAGGTTACTCGGAATCAATACGTCCAAAATACCAAGAAAGGCAGATGAACAGTGATCATCGCTTAACCTTTTATGATTAAAAATATCAATTGCGTTGTTAAGGACTGGCTCAAAGGGAACATCCCATCCACACTGACCAACACCCTCTAACTTCCAACTGTAACCAACGCCCTCTACCATAAATTCTTCATATAGGGGCTTTTTTTCACCTTAAACGAATTCTGCTACAAAATTCGTTTTGGTTTACTTTACAATATATGTATGACAGTCTTGTACAGTTTCTTGTTTGTTACAAAAGTTTTTCACATATCCACTTATGAAAGATTAATAAGTTTGAAGTTTCTTTGGCTTTTAGTAACAGTATTTGCCTTGTTATACTTTTCCATTTCCCTTCGCTTTCCAATCTGTTTACTTCTCTTCTAGGAATTCCATATGCAACTCGAGTACCAGACGCTGCCCAAAATCGAGTTAAATAGATTCGACCTTAGTAATGCTAGCTTTCTGCATTGTTCTCAGCCTTTTTCTCTCTCTCTCGCCTCTTTCTGTCTACTTGGCTGAAGAATTTGAAGTATTCTTCAGTCTATTATAAAGTCTTATTTGCAGTTAACTAAATTAGCAAGCGTGGATCTCAGTTTTGTAATTTTCTAGTAAGAGGACATGCTTAGAATTAAATTAAATTTTCTGTCGACTTCCCTCCTTATGGACAACGTTCCTTTAGTTGGAATGGAATTATCTGTGCAAAGATGAATTCTTGTGTATTCAATTAGTTTGGTTTCTGATTTAGAATTACGATTATTGACGCCATAAACACCAATTATTTGGTGTTTATTATAACAATTCATTTGCAGTTTTCTTTCAAAGTTCTTTAGTCAAATAATGCAGAAATTTTCCCCTGAAGGAAGAAAAATAACCTTGTTATTGCAAAAAGCAAATCCTCCTAAACATTCCGGAAAATAATTGAGTTTTCCCTGAATATTTTATTATCGATGAAGTTATTAAAACCTGCGAGTTGATGGGCTCAACCCAAACCATCTTTCCAAAATCAGTGCAGCTCTTTCCTTTCTCCTTAAATATGCCGAGTACCTTCAGAAGCATCTGAAGTAGCTTTGTCTTAAGTCCAGCATCTCCGAAGTCTTGAACCTGAGGTCACAGTTAAGCCGATTAAGTACGGTAGTGTTACTATTAATAATCCACGCGATACTGGACGGATGTCTTAGATGTGGATATTAGATTGACACTGCTACAAAGGTCACTATCAGATCTTTCTCTTCGGCTACCACATAAGAGGATTATGGACGCCGTATATTTATTTATTTATTTAACCAGGTTTTACATGTACCGTGGAATAGCCATAAGGGTTAGAAGGGAACAGAGAAAGATATTAACATATTATTCAATATGTATAAAGAAGTGATATATGCAAGTATTATGTATATATAATGAGGATGTATTGGCATGCAAATTTCCAGGTAGTTTCATTGACTCTTTTGTGGTGGAATAATTTTTTCTGACACCGTGTATAAACAGAATTCAATAATGATAGCTAGGGAGTGGTAAGAGAAATCTAGAAAACAGTAAGCGTACTGTCACCATGTATAGTAGGTACCAAAAATTAATAGATGCATATTATCAAGCACAATACCTCAAGTGAAATAAATATGGAATAACTGTTAATTATAATGAAAGTCTAAATATCTTAAATAATGTTCAATTATAAGCAAATGTTCTGGAGCCTTTAACAGAGTTCGCGATCCTTCGGTCTTAATTCCCTGTGTTACTTCAGTCAAGTTTGTTAATTGAATACCCATCTGTAACATCTCTCCTTGGCCTAAATTTAATAAATACAATAAACTATGAAAACGCGGATTCAGCAGATTAATTTCCCTCATGAAGCCAACACTCCTCCGATTTGGTATGCGTCAACCAGAAACTTCAAACAACCTTAAACTCATGTCACGACTGGAGGAAACCCACTAGCTTTTCTGGCTCTGCAATTTCAGTTCGTATTTGATTCCACCACGGAACCAAATCTCTATTTGATCTTTTTTGTGAGTCAGCTACTTCTAATGAAATATTCGGCATTCTCTCCTCTGGTAAGTGTGACCAATAAACTTCTGGGGGTTTGATTACTCACCAAAAGATTGTATTCTCATCTAGAATGAGGTCAAGCCATCGACTTCGACTGCCAGTGGTGGCATCTTTCGGACCAGCTCAAATTGCATATTCTAGTACGTGCCACGTACAAGAATATGCAGTTATATTAATTTTACAGAAGGCCTAAATTTGGACAATTTCAGATGCTTTTTCCAACGAATTGGCACCTTCTGGTTGGTTGAGAAAGTAAATGCATCTAGAAGTATAGAAAAGAGGCAGATATATCTTTTATCTTCATACCTGCACATATAATTTCCACTCAATAACTTGATATACAGACTGAAAGATCCTAATGTTGTTCGAATATAACAACACCAGAAAACAATTTCATCTTGAAGAGAAATAGAATCAAAGTACGGAGGAGAAAAAGGTCAGCGGTTTTCGTAAAATAAAAGTAGTCTTATCATGACAGTCCCTTATGAAACTGTCTATTACATCCTAGCAATTGACGTTGGATAAGAAAAAAAGACTTCTTGAAATGGAGAAGGCGTGGGAAAATGGCAGATGGCGAAGACACGTGATCGATTTGAAAGGAGAACAGCGGCATTAAGAAAAATTAGGAGGAAATACAAGAACGAACAGACTGAATGGCAAAATAACCACAACACACGGAGATTTCTACTATCCGCCATTCTGTTCCCAGTTTGTCATTTATAGACGTATTTGAGCAGTGTGGAAAAGTTTGAAACTCTACCAATGTCTTGGCTGCTGCATTGATGCGAAAATATATTCGAAAGGATACCATTTTCCAGAGTTTATTACAGAGCATAATTATGGAATCAGACGCAAAAATCGCTTCATAAATGAGAGATCAATACCCATCTGTTACATCATACTGAGCAGTCTGTAGCAATCGCCGACGATACATTCATCCACGCAGTAAATTCGGAGCTATTAAGAGACGGTTACCATAGTAACTTGTTTATCCAGTGGACTACCGAATCTTGAAGACAATGTTGCTACGCAGTTGGTGTATTCGTGGCATTTTGAAGTTTAAACACTGCCTCGATGAATCCCAGGACGTAAAACTGATGGACAGAATAATGCAGGCATTTAGTAAAGTATGCGATCTTTCTCAGTGAGAAGTACAAGAAAGTCAAAGAAAAACATGGACTCAAAATACCAAGAAATATAACATTAACTTAAAGGCTTCTTCGCAAGAGCTGACAACCTTTAGCGACAGGTGTTGTCTTCAGATAAGGTTAGCTGCGATAATAATAGAACGTATTAGTGGATTCAGAACTTGTCTCTGTATGAGTAGAGGATTATGGTTCTCGGATAGTTGGAGTGAGCAACCTTGGTAGTAATGCCAACTAATGGGGAATTCGTATAATAAATAGTTTGTTTCCTTGATCATATGACAAAGCTCAGCTGCAATTATAAACGTATGCATCCATCACTTAAGCGTAAATTTTAATAATCATAAAGTACACTGGTGATAAAAAAAATAATATCAATATTATGGGGAACCAAGAAAAGGATTAAAGACCACCCGTGTGTATTTTTATCAGAAAATAGTTATCCACCAACTTCATCTCACTATTTAATCAGACAATTGCTTTATAAACCAGTAGTAACTCGGGTATATTTCTAAAACATCGAAAGACAGACTTATCTAATGTAATTATCCAACGAAATGATAAATATTTAATGCAACTCGACGCATCATTAACGCTTTGGTAATTAAAAAGCTAAAGCAACAAGAGAAGTTCATTAATCAAGCCTGCGACTGCTAACTACATTAATTATTTCTTCTTTTCGAAAAGAAGAAATTGTTTTACAAATAATACATAATTATAATCTGTGAATTCTGCTGAATTCTTTGTAGAGAGGTGAGGTAAAATTTTGATTGTGATAACGTCGAGAGCATCTCTCGAATTCTAGCATCAACGATAGCTAATGCAGCTATTTAAATTCTAAAGACACGTCAGTCATCTGAGAAGGAACAATTTATAGAAATAACTTATGCTGAGTGAGATGCATAATTTCTTTTAATGAGTTGCCATCTCACCTTTCATCTTACTTTATTTCATTCTATACTTTTCTTAAAATCTGTTCTCCCCGAAAGTTCTTATTCAAATATCACACAATACATGCGATTACTTTGAAGAATATTCAGCGTTTTGTGTCTCAATCAATGTTCATTTGAATTTGTCGCTTGTTCAGGCTTTAACTAGCCAGAGAGTTAAAGATTCTGCAGACGAAAGTTCAGCAGGTGAAGATATTCTGAAACAGAAAAACGTTTTCTTTTGATTGTGCTTAGCAAGGATGAAGAGAAAGAAAATTAAATTAACGTACATTATATGACATAAGTATCACAGTTCAGTTATTACTATTTTTAATAAAAAATTAAGTTACCGATAGTTATAAAAAAAAAGGTGTATTCTTGTTAGCTTTTGGAACGTAACCCCCCCCCCCTTTTTCTACTGGTTGTTAGTCCCGTATAACAGGGTTTCTCACTACACCAGATATTATAGGAACCTATAAAATGTTTGTTTTTTTAAAGCAGCATGTTCGAGATGCAACCGGATGGAGTAATACTCTTGATCTGATGATCAGCAGTGATTATTCATGGATTAGGAATCTGCAGATAGAGGAACCACTAGGTGGTAGTAATCACAGTCTACTGATGCGGGATTTACTCAAAGATGTAACTATCATCAAGGTGTGGAGGGAAGAGTTTGCTTTCATAAAAGGTGATTACGGTGGTCTCAGACAGTTTTTAAATTCTATACAGTGGGACCAACTGATGTTACCAACAGCCAATTCTAAATGGGAAGCATTCAAGGACGTAATCGTGGAAGCTATTAGCCTTTTCATACCGATTAAGAAATACTGTTCAAGGTGTCGGAATAAATGGATGTCAGATGAACTAATGAGACTCGTGGCAGAGAAGAAAATGCATATAAATTATCAGGCGACACAGAAGCCTACTGTAGATATAAGCTAGTCTGTAATCAAGTCACAAAGGAGGTTAGGCAAGCGAAGGCAGATTACCAAAAATGTTTAGCGAAGGATGCCAAGAAAAATAGTAAGGATTTCTTTTATTTATAATGACATGTAAAAGGAAGGGGATGAATCTGATTGGTCCACTTGACATCGATGGTTCGACTGTTGATGATCCTGCTCAGATAGCAAACAAACTGAATGAGTATTTTGCATCTATATTCACACGTCAGGAATTCTTTAGGGAAGTGGAGGCCAGACGCTTATTAAACTATCAAGGAGCTATAAAGCGTTTAGGGCTGAAGCCTCAAGCTATGGAAGAGTCTAGACTATGTATAAGTATAGTGCAAAAGCATCGAAATATAATCCTGTTAATTCAGATTTGGCTATGTATTATTGATGCTTTTGCACTATACTTATACATAGACTATCAGCAACTCAATGACATCATTATCTTTTTTTTTTTTTTTTTTTTCCTTGCGAAATGGGGCTTCTGGACTTTAAATGCTTCTAGAATTTCATCAGACAGAATAGACGCCAAGGCAAACAAATGGCCCAGCATCAACGTAAAACTCTTCGTTAGATCCAAGCGAGTGGATTGGCATCGAGGAGCTTAATGATTTTGTAATAACTGAGAGCAAGTGGAGGAGAAATTGAAGATAAACATGGGCACCAGGGGTGGATGATATCTATCCAGTTATATTAAAGGAGTCTGGCAAACGAAGTAAGCAAACCCTTAGCCATAATTATGAGAGCATCTTTGGACTCAGGGGAGGTTCCCACTGACTGGAGATGTGTAAATGCATCCCCAATTCACAAAGGGGATCTAAGAGTGACACCAGTAATTACAGACCTGGTAGTTTAACTTCTGTTCCGGGTAAAATAATGGAGTCACTGGTTAAAGATGCATTGCAGGATCATCTAGACAAGACTGCAGCAATAATTCAGACACAGCATGGGTTTATTAAGGAAAAGTCTTGTCTGATAAATTTTATAGGATATTATGATGTGGTTACAAAGGAACTGGATGCAAAAAATAATTTTGATATCATATATTTGGATTTCAGGAAAGCTTTTGACACTGTTGCGCATGGAAGACTACTGTACAAATTGGAGCAGAATGGTATTAAGAGCAAGTTACTGCAATGGATAAAGGGATGGTTGAGTGGGACACGGCAGAGAGTGGTAATAAATGGGTGCTGCTCTTCGTGGACTAATGTTATTAGTGGAGTCCCACAGGGTTCGGTGTTGGGTCCACTGTTGTTTTTTTATATTTATCAATGATGTTAATAAAGGGATATCACGTTTAATGTCGAAGTTTGCAGATGATACAAAGGTTGGCAGGGTTGTTAATGACAGTAATGGCAGTGTGCTACTGCAAAAGAATCTAGAAAATTCGGGCAGATGGACTGAGAAGTGGTAACTGAAAGTTGCCACTTCTTAGCCCATCATTGACAAATGCGAAGTACTGCACATGGGTAGAAGTAACCCCAGAGAAACTTACCAGATGTGTGGTACTAGACTTAGGGTGGTATAAATGAAAGATCTGGGAGTAATTGTGCAGTCAGATTTAAAGTTTTGTGAGCAGTGCAGACAGGTGCCAGAGGAGGTCATAAGGTTTTGTCAATGATAGACAGGAATTTTGCTAGCAGGGAAAAGGAATTGATTATCATTTTGTATAAGGCAATTGTCAGGCCATGCCTTGAGGACTGCCTACAGACTGGAGGCCTCATTTTAGGAAGTATGTAGAGCTTCTGGAACGAGTACAGAGAAGGGCAACGAGATTGGTGAGGGAAACGAAAGGCTTGGGTTCTGCAAATCGCAGCGTCTGGAAACTAGACACCTAAGAGGTGATTGATTGAGGTGTATAAAGCCTTGAATGGTTTGAGCAAGCTCAATGTTGATGGAATTCGTCTTGTTCAGATTAATCTGCCAGAGGGTACAAATTCAAGTTGAGGAAAGACATGTGTAAAATTGATGTGCAGAAATTTTCTTTAGCCAGAGGGTAGTTAATTATTGGAATAAACTTCCATCTCTTGTTGTGGAAGTTGATAGCTTAAATAAATTCAAGGAGGAACTGGACAAACGTTTAGAGGGAATGGATGTGGGGAGTTTTTTTTGCTGATGCCACGTAATCTTGCTTTCTAGCATCACATGCCTCCACTGTTACTACCTAATTACCGTGTTATACGAGGGTTACCTATACACCTACAACATTAACCAATGGTTCCCTTCGAATTTACGCTGGATCCACACTTTTCATTAGGGACAAGGAATACCAACCTATAAATTGCTGGACAAAAATGTGCCAAAACGACTGGTTTAGGTAATTTTTTTTCGGTAAAGAGTAATCGTATTACACACAGACAAATCAATCTAAATTTTGCATTTAATGAATATCTCTACTTGTTGTCTTTAGTAATAAACCAATAAAGTAGTTGCAATGTAACACTTCTAGTGAGTGCGTAGTATTGGTGCATTATTCCGAGAGAGAGAGAGAGAGAGAGAGAGAGAGAGAGAGAGAGAGAGAGAGAGAGAGAGAGAGAGAGAGAGGCAGGCGCAGAAGCGATTACTCCATAGAGTTGAAGCGTATACATTTGCGTGTAGATTAGGGAGGCAAACTTCAACCAGTTTACGCAAGAAACTTGTCCAGAATGGAAGATATCGAATTTTTCGCTTCAGTCAATCTTTCTGCACTTTTGAAGGCAGTTTTCGACAACTAAACTAAACTCAGTTCTCACGATATACATGACATTACAATTTTCTACCTTTTCAAAACTGCCGGAACCAGTCCGATTACACTCATCACCTCTTCCACTTTTTCAACAAGTAGCTGTAAAAGTACTTGATCGATATGGGCAAACGGCATGATCTGAAGGACTTCGAAATAGGGACGATTGCTGGGTACCATTTGGGAGGTCGTAGTATTAAGAAAACTTCTTGTACCGCCTTGAGCGAGCCACGGAAAACGGTGCAACGTGTGACCATGTACTTTAATCAGTGGACTACAGCGGTGTGTCCAAGAACATAAGTCAGGGATCTTTCCTCCAAATGGCCTTCAGAGTAGGCGCGTGGTCAAGGTACCCACATGTTTACGGCCGCCCAAGCCAATTATTTCTAAAATTTGCATTGAACGGAGTCACTGCACCTTAAACGACTGGAAAATGTTGCTTTTCCCGATGATTCACTTTTCTTGCTGTGCTCTGTAGACAAGAGGGTACAGCGACAAAAATCAGAGAGGAATCACTTGTCTTGGCTCAACAGAAACAAGTAGCAGTGTTTTGGTACGGGAAACGTGCCTTCATGCCACTAGACTGCATTCTAAATGTTAAACAATGCTATCCATTGTGGATGATCAGGTACATCCTTTCATGGTAACTGTCTTCTCGGATGGCACGTCCTCGTGAGTAGTACAGTTGGTAGGATTGCCGTCTTCCCTCTACCGTGTGGAAAAGACTAGAGTTCGAATCCGTCGATGACAGAAGGGAATTTGTATGGGCGTTTTTCACAACGTGGCTGAGTCGGTTGGTCTCAGGCGAGGGCACCATGGATTTTTCTCCCAGAAAATCTACCTCAGAACACACGCAATTTGCAGACAATAGCAACACAACCTTAGTCGCCGATGCTCCTAAAACCAACAGCAACCGGGTGGCACAGATATGTTCCAGTAGGATAATGTGCCCTGCTACATTGCCGGTATTGTTCGAGTGGTTCACCGAATAAGAAAGTGTCTTTAAGGTGCTACCCTGGCCACTGAATATTAATCCTGCTGAAAATCTGTGAGATTACGTGGATCATCAGATCCAGGGTTTGAATTCGCCTCCACGGACTATCGTAGTCCAAAGGGAGACAATTTCGATGACATGGAACCTACCTCCGTTCAGAAGCCTTATAGAGTTCATTGCTCGCTATGTGCAGGCTACACTGGCGGGAAGAGCAGGACATACCTGCTTAGGTAAGTGGTCGTAATGATTTTGACTTGACAGTGTATATTGGTGTCTTTAAATTGCGTAAATTCTATAGTCAAGTTTTCTGTTTTTCTGTATAAAAAATCCATTAGTCTAAGAAAAAGAAAGCATTCATAAAAAACTAAAGAGCCGAAACTCTTTGATCAGATGTAAGACAGCCGCAGTGACTATTTTTTTTTAGTGAATCACAGAAAAAGTAATTCACTTAAATTAAAATGATACAAATATCCAAGTGTAGCCAACCCCCCTGTAACATGTGGGTGAGTTGAATATTTGGTGTTTTATCACTAGAACGATAAGCATTTCCTGCATCCAGACGTCAAATATGATGATTCGTAGTATCCCAATTCGACCCGAAGACCAATTGCATAAATTAACAATGGTGATATCCCGACCACATCCCACCAAAAGATTTTCTCCAGAACCATTGCAAGAACCGTGTAAATATTCTTTACATCTACACAGACCATTATTGAAAGCTACTAGTCCTCGACATCCAGGCTCTAGCGATTGAAAGTGTCGCAACACAACCTACAGACCTTTATTGTCTGTTCTGCGACTATCACATCTTTTAGCCTTTGAAGAAGCGCTTAAAGATCATTGCGTGGAAACAGATGGAGTTTTATGCCAGGTTTGTTTTCTCCAGGCATCCAAGAAACGTAAATTTAATCAATTTTCAATGCAATCTAGGATTTCTAACTTCTTTATTAAAGAGTTCCATCGTTTGCATCATAGCAAGTTTGTCTGATAATCATTATTTTTGATAATCAATCAAATTTTCGATTAGCACTTGATATGCACCAAGTGCTAATAGAAAATTTATTAGGTTTATCAGCTGAGCGGAAAATAAATGCCTTGATGGAGCTAAATTATAGAATCTGGAAGGACCCGAAAATTTACATGATTATGCAATTAAATAACAAATAAAATCAAATCAACTGCTATCTGAACATGCCAATAAAAGGTACAATATAAACATCTAATCAGCACAAATTAGTCACATTGAAACGGACAGAAATGTTTAGAAATTGCATAAGAGATTCTAATTGCATGAGTCTTCATTAAGAACCAGCAATTAGTTTAATTAGACTAATCATTCTTAATGCAGTCGTGCTAGCAACTTTTGCTTAAAACGAGATATACCGTGAGATAAAATTTACCGTCTACTCATTTGCTAACGGCCCACTGTGATTAAAATGTACAAAGAACAGTGTCGAAGGGGACAAACCACCTCCAGCCACAGTACTGTAAAGGATTATGCACGGTGCAGTGCGTTGTACGGCTGAACAAGTCACCGTGCAACAGGTGACATTGGAATACAATATGGGGAGTACAAGAACAATATATCAAATTAAAATGAGCTGCACACTTAGACGTATGGGGTTCCACATCAGAAAACCAAAGAGACACCCTCTCCTGAGCGCTGATCATAGTCGACTGTGAAAGTAGCTGTGATATCAACAACAGTGATTGGACACTGGAGATCTGAAAACTAATGTGCTGGTCGGATGAACCCAAAATTGGTGGGACACGCCATCGTGTGTGTTGCGCAAGCAACATCGAGTCCATGGACCGATTGTGCATGGTGCCCTCTCTCCAGGCAGGTGGCGTTGGTTATTTAATATGGGACATTTTTTGCTGGCAAGAACTGGGACTCTTGTTGCGTATGGACCAACGTTTCATTGGAGAAGTCTGACGGCAGCTCTTAAGAGACCGTGTGCTCCTGCCAGATTGCACTTTCTTCGGGCAGAAACGGAATAGTCCAACAACGATAATGCACCGTGTCATGGCCGCACTCTGCACGAGTGGTTCGAGGAATACTGTGAAGATATCACCCATCTTGATTGGCCTCTAAATTCGTCTGCCCTTACTCCTATTGAACACCTGTGGAATGTTTGGGAACGGGAAGTGAGACGTATGGTTGTTGTGGTGGTGTTTTCTGGCGCAAGGGCAACTTAGGCCATATTGCGGCTCCCAAATCAATTGACTTTACATATGAGGCGTATGGACACGTAACCATCTCTTCTGACACTGTGGAAAGCTTTGCAGGCAGGGTGGCTGCAGATCCCTACGGTTGTCTTTAGATATCTAGTAGAGTCAATGCCTGGTAGAAAGCGTCTGTTATCCGTGCGGATGGTTGCTGAACAATCATAATTCAGTGATTACAGAGTGCTTTTTTTATTATTTTTTTTTCCATCTGACCCTGATTATAGGATCAACTGGCTGTCGACAAGCTACAGGGAAGACAAAGTTAACATTCGTAATAAACTTTTGGGAATAAAAGGGCCCACTTTTAAATTAACTCTCATCTGTATATAACCCTGTGAAGAGTTCTGTCTGGCTGCCTTCCCAAAACCCCTTTTGCTTCCATGCACTTTTCATTATTAATTGCTTAAATCAGCATTATAATCAATAGTCATTTAAAAAGTCAAAAGTCGTTTGTATTACCGTTTTAAAATCCATCCCCTCTTTTAAAACTTTAAGTTTAAAAAACTTAAACGCGAAATTTGAAACATATGCATTATACTTTTCTACTTATGTGCATAAACAATTTGAAAAAAATTAAATATATAATATTATAAGCTATTATTTTACCTCCATTTTCAAATGTTTTACAGAGTTTATTTCAATTTTGAGGCATCGTGCTTAGTGATGTGTGTACTAAAAAAAACTGTCAAAGGGTTTAAAAGCAATTTTTACAGTACTAAAAAAATGTTTTTATAAATAAGAAAATAATTGAAAAACATAATTGAAAAAGCTTAATTGCATTATAAATTATGATTCATTTTACATTTATTTAATGCAAATATCTTCAGGGATCTTTATATTTTATACGACAAAATATATTTAAAATAAATCTTTGGTATTTTTTGTGAGGACCATGAGGACCTTTCCATGAAGAAATAAATCGATATTTTGCTGGTTTTCCACACAACTTTACATTTCTCCTTCCCACCTGACTTATTCCGAGAGAGAGAGAGGCGCAGAAGCGATTATTTCGTAGGGTTGATGTGTATACATTTGCGTGTAGATTAGGGAGGGAAACCCAACACTTTTACGTAAGAAACTTGTACAGAATTGAAGATATCGAATTCTTCGCTTCACTCTATCTTTGACACTTCTGAAGGCAGTTTTTTTTTACAACGAAACTAAAACTAAACTCAGTTCTCACAATGTGGATGACAGTACAATTTTCTACCTTGTCAAAACTGCCGGAACCAGTCCGATTATGTTCATCACTTCTTCCACTTTCTCAACAAGTAGCTATAAAGACACTTACCATCGAGCACATACCGAATGGAGTAAGAAATTGCACTAAATAAAATTTAAATACCGATATTGCTTTGTTTAATTTTCTTCACTTGAGTAAGTGAGAAGTGTTCATTGTCTAACGGCCCCAGAGGGTCCCCCTATCTCCCCCCAGTAGGGGGGAAATAGTAAGAAATATTGAGGCGTAGAGGAAGGAGTCCTTAATTTTATTAAGTAGAGTAAACTCCACTAGGCGAGTGGGGGAAGGGAGTCAAAAGATACCAGACAAGAGTCTGATGTTGATCGTCACTTGGCGCACAAGTCATGGTCGAGAAGCAAGGTCCTTTTTAGTCATGTCCAAGTAACTGTCACAATTGAAGATGTTCAGGTCACGGTTGGGAGTCCAAATCCCTTAGTAGTATAATCATGTCCATGTATTTGTCACAATCTCAGATTCCCAGTACGTGTCTAGATTAGGGGTTCTAGTCATATCAAGAAATTTAATCGCATTCACATGTTTGTCACAATTGGTTGGTCTCGATATCAGAAGTTGCGTGTACATCATTCACTATTTAGTAATTGCTCATCGGAATGCATGTTCCTAGGATGGTTGATAGGATTGTTTCTTCGTCTTACAAAGAGCTCCTGGATAAAATTTGCAAATGCCGTAGACTCCTATATATTATCCATTTCTGATTTCTGGGTACCTACATGATTTTGGTGATTAAAATAAAACGAAGGCCCTCCTCGTACAGGGGACAATCATACATATGATGGTGCCAGCTTTCCAGCCCCCCACAAGCACAAGATGAATCTTTAATGATGCCCAGTGATGTTAGCTTGGCTTTAATGGATCCATTGCCAGTAAGTTGTGTACAAACCTGGTGAGAATCATTGGAGATGTCTGGGAAGATCATGTTTACATTCGGTAAGAATTTCCGGGTGATTGCACCCGGAAGAGTTAGAACACCTACTCTGCCACTCCTGCTTCAGGTGGTTAACTAGGGGTTGCTTTTCTTCCTTAGATCCATTAGTCGGGTTGGTTGTGTAGTTGAGGATGATATGTGAAACTCCTTTTGAGAGCTAGTATATTAAATTATTGTATTAAGGTTACCCGTAATTTAATATATTAACCCGTATTTGTGTCTGTAAATTGCGTGTGTTCTCAGGTCGATTTGCCTGTTTTGCTGGTCTTATAGAATAATGAGAGGGCTGTTTTTCCCACACCTGGTAGAAAAGACCTGAGTTAGAGTCCCGTCGATGACGCGAGGAATTTGTTTCTTTTCACAACGTGGCTGGCTTGGTTTTTTCTCCCGACAACTCGGGTTTTTTGTCCAGAACACAGAAATTGACACAACATATGAGGAACAATATAGCCTTAGTCGCTAATGCTCCTAAAACCTTACATTATGAGAATTTTATGATTTAGATTTAACGCATTTCTTCATAAGTTAAGACGGTCACAATTGCTCTCAAATTTCAAAATAGTTTGGAAATTAATTGTTCTATAATAAATAAGAGGAATTAGCAACAGATTTTCTGTAGACTTGAACTCACCGATAGTCGAGCTAATATCTGTATCCACCACACTGAGTTATCAAAAGTATTGGGATACCATATGATAATCATATATAAAGGAATAAAATAATATATAAGAATTAGCAGTAATCTAGAAAAATCTTTATTCGTGTAGATATGTTTTATTTTTATCATTATTATGTTGTTGCTCTTATATTATTTCTCCCTGATTGGGGGCTTCCAACCCGTGACGGGTATTGCTACCATGTACACAGGGTGGTTATGTCTGGCGTTATTGTTCGTCGAGGAACTCTGACTGCAGGTGTGGTGTGTGTTGTTGTTATACGGCACCAGGGGTTTCCCATCTCCTTACAGGTGTTGAGTATTGCAACTTTCTAGAGT
Organism: Mastigoproctus giganteus; assembly: GCF_048544385.1. Classification (NCBI taxonomy): domain Eukaryota; kingdom Metazoa; phylum Arthropoda; class Arachnida; order Uropygi; family Thelyphonidae; genus Mastigoproctus; species Mastigoproctus giganteus. Next base: position 39,439,513 of record NC_143579.1, on the reverse strand, counting down.
TCCTCGAAGGTGTTCCCTGGGAGACCTATTACAGCGCGATCGCAATACAGCTTGTGGGTTGGGGTCTCTAGTACTGCCTGGGGTTCGTTCTTATAATATGGTACACTTTCTTTGATCAACTGGTATTTCCTTGCTTCTGATGTATTATCCTGGCTACTTGGTCTCGTCTACTCAATCTGGGTGATCATCTTGCATCACGCGGTGATGTGTTGGATCGTTTCTTAGGCCATGAGGCATCACCGACATGTGTCATCTGACACTCCGTGCTCATTGGTGATGTATTTTCTATAGTTTCTGGTGTTGATTACCAGGCCTTGGATGGTGATCATGAATCTTTCAGCTTCGAGGAAGAGCACTCCACTCGTGAGCCATGCATTGGAGGCCATTTTATGTATGTGAGTAAGGATGTGGGCACTTTGAACCAATTTTAATTGCGGCCACCGCCCCCACTGGTCCAGACAGTTTGAACCGATTTTGGCTCCCATAACACTTTGAGCGGATAAGATAACGCTTTTCACCGAGAAATTATAAAGTTAAATGAAACAATTTCCAAACAGTGGTTAAAGCTTAGAAATATTCTTTTTTTTTTTAATTATAATGTACCTACAAGTTATGAATATTATATGAAATTATAAAGTTTAAAATTAATATAATGACACGAATTTTAAATTCTAAGGCGAAATTAATGTTACCCCGAGAGTTTCATTCCCTGGAATTATAACCAAGCCATACTAATACTCAGTTATCAATATTGTAATGGAGCAACATCAGGCCTGAGTTGTGTTACTGTTGGGTATCTATTGCCAGTTCAAAGAACAGAGAATATTCCCATTGTAGTTAGACAAAGTTTGTATCCCAGGGAACGTGAAAATCTCTCTCGCTAAGTGGTTTCTCCCCCATATCCGATGAAAAGCCAGATAAAACTTCCCCGAAGACTATCATAGCACCAGGGCTAAAGGCCAGTACATTTGCAGCAGATGTCGAACATGGGATTCGATAAGTCAGAGAGAGGGTTACGTCTAGGATTGCATCAATTAATCTAAAATGAAAGAATGTAGTGGATCAGGCCCTCTTTGCCAACCAGGATACCCAAAAGATTTTACGACAGGGGTAGCAGAACAGAAGTCGTGGGAGGTTGGCAAGAAGAGAAGCCAGCGTAGAGAAAGTAAGTGGGCGTTTATTTTTATTTATTAAATTTCTCCAACACCAAGGCACCCAAATAAGTTAACCAGAGTCACAGGGACCTTTTTGGAAGCATGACTCATCCCTGGACCGTCTTTGGCAGAAACTCGTGACTTCCAGTTGACAATGGGAGTTTTTCCAGAGAAGACAAAGGAGAGCACAGAAAATAAGAAGGGCCCATATGAGATCAAAGGGTTGTCTCCGTCGCCACCACCGAAGGCTCTGCTGGTTCGGGTCAACATCGAACTATGTTCCTCGGAAGATCTTCACTACCATCAACATAGTTGCTGTCGGTTCGGCGTCGTCTAGTGGATCCCTGCGGTCATCGATGCTGGTCGACGTCGAAATCACTAAGCCTCTTCAGTAGCTGCCCGCACCATCCCGTCTGGCTGAAGAGATAGAATTGTGATGGCCAGAGAAGACCACAGTCCACTCCACTATAGAAATAACCCTTGTAACAGACGTCTTCAAAGTGTAGTTCGAGAAAGCATTAATTTGTTTGCAATATGGAAAAATTTCCGAACTTCACAATACAAGCAAAATACAAGGAATTAAATCACTTTTATCATAACATACAAAGCTACTCACCTAGTTTTAGCAGAGTAGATACCAAGTTCGCATTTTGTCTTTCCACTTCTCAGTTTTTACCGAAAGCTAAAGGAGGTTAATAATAAAAATGTGCGTTCACCATTTAAAAATTTGCGAGACCAAAGCAATTATACAACTGGAGATAACACTTTTCACTAAGAAATTAAAGTTTTCCAACAATTTCCTGACCGTGGTTAAAGCAAAGAAATAATAATTTCTTAAAATTATGATGTACCTGAATGTTATTAATATTATGTGGAATTATAAAGCTTAAAATTAATTTCAATGAGACAAATTCTGAGGAGAAATTAAAAAGTTAATGAAATTTCCCAACTGCGAAGTTTGAGACCAAAGTCTGAAAATTACGAGTTAAACATTGTAACTTCCAAGCTGTAATTATAATTGCGATCTGAAGCGCCCGGTAAGATAGGATATAAGTGGTAGAAGTCTCGTTGCTATGAGGGGCAGTTCTCGGACATGCGGCAAACTCAAGGGCTTGTAGGTCGAATCTGTCCAAGACATGGGAGGGTAGCCACAGTTGTTGAGATCGGCTCTTACCTTAGAAACTTCGATGCACTTGGCTTCCACAGAGCTGGAATGGCTCCAAACTGGAGAAAGCAGTGTGTGCGCGCAGTCCTCTACAGGTGGCAGCGGGCGTGCACTGACCTGTAGTTTGTGAATTGACCACAGCACATTGGCTTTCGGTATGCCGAAGTTTACAGATGTGAGCCCACGTGCCTCACTAAAATATCCAGAAAAGAAAGGGTTTTGTTCAACTCTAATTATAATGTGAACTGGATGAATGGGGATAGGGAGTCGAGGTGTTGTAGTAGCTGTGCTTCTGAACCTCGGGGAATGATGGTGAAGATGTCATCGACATACCGGCACCAGAGGATGACCGATACTGGCCGGTTCAGGAATATGCGATCCTCCAACTCCTCCATCGCGATGTTGGCAACGACAGAGCTGACAGGGGGCCCATAGCAGTTCCGTGTATTTGTCTGTAGGGAGAGTCACCAAACGTGACGACACTGCCGGACAAGCACAAATCAATTGCGGTACAGATCGTCTGTAAATAGCGATGTTCTGTCCGGTAAGCTGGTGTCGTTCTCCAAAAGTTGCCTGGCACATACTACCGCCTGTTGAGCAAATATGGAGACATCAAAAGATGCCATGATCTTGTCTTCAGCAACTGTGAGGTGCTTGATGAAGCGTATGAATTCCTCATTGTTCGAGATGGTATGAGTGTTAATTCCTAATAGCAAACGGGCGACGTGTTTTGACAGTTTGTATGTTGGAGAATTGCAACAAGAGATGCCTGGCTTGTACACTTTTGGTAGGCCATAAAACTGGGAGCTGGCAGCCTGTAGCATGCATTTGTCGACATAGAAATCTTCCCGGACTTGAACCAATGATTGATCAACTTATTCACCTTTGAATCCTTTGAATTTAATCGCCCCAAGACTCTGATGGGAGGATCCTGCACCGGTTCATAGACGTTAGGATCGAGCAGAAGGGATAAAGCCTTAATTAGATATTCGGGATAATCCATCACAACCGTACGGCTTCCCTTTCCGGCAGGCAGAACGACAATGGTGTTGTCGTTTCTGATAGAATTAAGGGCTGCATGTTGGTGACGGTTGAGGTTAAGTTAGCAGGGTATACACATTGAAGAATAGAAGCTGTCTTGAAGCGAATGTCGTTAGCAGTCTCTTCAGTGAGGTGGACCAAGGATGCTTCTGTCCCATCGCTATTTGCTTGATGGGAGGTCTAGGCGGTAGAACGGCAAACTACATACCGAAAGTGAGAAGTTCGATTTGGTAGGCAGATAATTTCTCACTGCTGAGGTTTAAGACGAAATTAGCATTTTCTGCTGTGGGATCAGTGCGGGTTCTGGAAGAATGGACCACTCTGAGTACGCCAATGAACTTACGCTGCTGGCGTGAGCTGTAAGTATCAGATACGCTGATAGCCTGGTTTGAAAATATTAACGGAGAAACTAAACCTCTGAGTTCCTGGGTAAGCCTGGACTTAACGATGGCGCTCTGCAATTTTAGGTGTAAGCAACCGATCCATACTCTCAAGGTTTGAAGTCCAAAGTTGAAACAGGCACGCTTCATACGGGCATGATTGAAGGGTGCCATGTAGCGAAACCCTTTAGAAGGAAGGTGCGATGGTGCGATGTGACTTGCATCGATGCGAGAAGCATAGGTGTTGCTTGTTTCGAGCTATCGAGAAAGGATTTCTGTAGTTCCACTGTAGCACTGTATGGGAATGTTCGATGGCCGTCATTCAGTGTAGCCACGTGTTCTGGAGCTCCTGAATGTTGAGTTATATTAATGTGTTTAAAGTATTTTCTTCCACTGGAAAAGTGTGCCAGCTAAAAGAACGTCGCAAGTGGATTAAGTGGGTAAAAAATTTTTGTTATTACGAGGGTTATCTGGTCTGTACTCTCTCGTCATAGACCAAATCCCTTTAGGCTTAGCATTCTGCTAACGCTTTGCTGTAGTCAAACACGCATTTAGGCAGTTAGGCCTAGTGGATATTGCTGGGAATACGATACGTACAGTACATAAAGTTTTGGTATCAGTGGGTAGCTCTCTTCTCCAGCTTCTGAAACAAGTACCAACAGAAGACTGAAGCATACAGATGGTGTTGGAAGAAAGAGGAAATTGGACTGGATGTACAGGTGACCTTTTGTGACTTTTCGTTAACTATATTTAGAGAATGAACGTTTTTAAGAAATTTTCCTATGTAAACCAGTACAGCAATATGCTGGCAGTATATGTTTAGAATAATCGTTTTGATTAGAGCGGACCAAATTTTGGAAGCCCTAAAAACCTACAAAATAATCTCTTTGACCTGTATGCGTGTAGCGGGTATTGTTCACCAGCATATTACAGCCACAAACTGATATAAAGATTGACAACCCCGATAATCCGCTCGTCCGAATATCCGGAACCTTTGCTGATATGGATAGCAAAAATCACAAACTGAAAGAAACCCAGCCAAAAGGGCAGGACGACGAGATAATCCCCCTAGAACAACAAGAGGACACAGAAGACGCCTGTCCTGGGACCCCCCAAACACAAAGCAAGCGTAAAAACAAAAAGCTGTTAACAGCGAAAATAGAGCGGGGAACACGCTCCCAAACTGAGAATAAGGACACTCAGGAAAATGTCAATGCGAACGAAGAAACAAACAATGAAAAGCAGCAGGAATCTCCCCCCATAGATCCCTCCCTACCGGTGGGCACTGTCTATGAAAAGTCACTGGCACTCAAAACAGCACTGGAATCAATATTTAAAGAACCGAATAATAGAATAACCACCCTTGTGAGGTCGCAAATCGTCACAATCTTTAACAAGATGGAGACTATCCTTTTCAAGACATATGTTGAAAATGAAAAGGTCACCGCGAGGCTGCAGGCCTATAAAGAATGTGGGACAAATAAAATGCAACAGCGTGCTCCCACTTTTGCTGAAACGCTGAGGAGTAATCAAAATAAGGGAAAACAAACTCAGCCCGGGCCCCCAAAAAGGAAGCAACCTCTCTTGATGACACCCAACTTGGTTGTGCTTAGACCTGTGACCACAGATGGCCCCCAGGAAAAGAGAACTAGTGAAGAAATAAAGACAACTGTGATGAAGGAACTAAGGGATGACCTCAAAGCTACTAAGATAAAGTCCATTCGGAAAACGAGGAATGTAGGACTCGTTATTGAAACGGAGGGAAACGAAGACATACAGACGATAATGGATAACCCAAAAATTGCCACCTTGGGTTTGACTGCAGAATTGCCAAAAAAGAGAGGACCTGCTATCATTGTCTTTGACATTGACAAAGACCTAACCCCGGAACAGTTAGCCACAGAGATAATAAACAGAAATCTGAGACCGACCCCCCAGCAACTACAGGAACAGCGAACCCTGGTGCAGCCTAGGTACTCCACCAGATCTAGGGCAGGACCAAACAGAAACTGGGTTCTAGAGCTGGCCCCGACTGTCTGGCAGCAATTAAAGAATCAAGAGAGAATCTACATTGAATGGGGATCCCACCGATTCCGGGAGCATGTGGCAGTCCCGAAATGCTTCCGGTGTTGTAAATACGGCCACACAACTCATACATGTACACAAACAGAATCAACCTGCGGTCACTGCTCTGGCAGGGGACATGAATATAAAACATGTCCAAACAAGGAGCAAGATCCAATCTGTACAAACTGCAAGGCAGGGAAAATGGACCATTCGCATTCTATCAGAGACCCGAACTGTCCAGTTTATCTTAAAGTAAAAGGGTTATACCAGTCACGAACCGACTATGGAGAGACGCCCTAAAGAGTACAATAGATCCAAAATTGCAATAATACAGCATAACGCGCAGAGAGCTAGAGCAGTGGCGCAGCAACTTAGGGTCATAGCGGACGAGGAAGCAGCTGACGTCTTACTATTACAGGAACCATATACCCACTCAAAACGAGTGTGCGGATATCCGGCTGCATACAAAATAGTCCATGACGAGAGTGACACCCCTTGGGCTGCAGTTGTGGTGCGCAATCCCAATTATACTGTGACTAAAGTAACACAGCTTTGTGCACCCTGGGCGGCGTGTGCCCACATCTTAACGCCATTGGGCCAAATCTATGCTGTGGCCCTTTACAGCAGGCCGGGCGAGGACATCGCACCCATCACCAGGTACTTGCAGGCCTTGACCGACATGCTCCCTGATCAAAGGATCATAATTGGGGCAGATGTAAACTGCCGCTCACCAGCCTGGCACAGTCTGACCCCAGACAGGAGAGGTACCAGAAATGGACAGATTTTAGAGGACTTTCTCTCGAACTCCCGGTTCACTATCCTGAACAGACCACACCAGATGCCTACATTTTGTAATACCCTGTGGGAGGCGACTATTGATGTCACATTGTCCACGAGAAACCTTGCAGGTTACATTGATGATTGGATCGTCAGAGACTCGTGGACGACTTCCGACCACAGGGTGATTACCTGCCAAATCAGAAGATCATTAAACAGGCTACTGATACCTAAACAAACACTAAATCGCTTCGCCATCCGCTGGGCGAACTGGGAAAGGTTCAGAGAGGTTTTAATGCCCGCTGCAGCCCTACACCTGGAAACAACAAACCAGAATGGGGATCCAGACGAGAATCAAAAGAGGGTAACGGAAATAATACTTGCGGCGAGTGAAGCATCAATGAAGAGGAGAAATCCCAAACCGGGAGCAGTCCCGTGGTGGACTCACGAGATCCAGCAACTCAGAAGGGAGACCATGAGAAGAAGAAAACTCTTTCAACGGGCAAGACGCACATGGCCTGCTGCTGAGGTCCAGATACTAAAGGAGCACTATAGAGAAGCAAGAAACAGATATACGGATGCGATAAACAAGAGCAAACAAAGAGCCTGGGAAAACTTGGCAGGCATAACAGGAAATAATGAGCCATGGGGGGTAGTCTATAGGATAATCACAAACAAACTCCCCAGGGGGGAAGTTATTTCTACCACATTGACACCACAGGGGAGCCAAACCACCACATGGCAACAGTCAATCACAAATATTCTGGGCACTATTTTCCCGGAGACTGCCATGCCTACTTCACCTGAACAGCATAGAATATGTCAAGAAAATGACATATACACCACTGACTCCCGTGAACCACCGTTCACGCTAGATGACATCAAATCCGCGGCAAATCACGTAAGAAATAATAAGTGCCCTGGCCTCGATTATCTCGAACCGGAAATTGTCAAAAAAGTAACGGATCTGACCCCCGAACTCCTTCTAAATCTGTTTAACAACTGTTTGCATCAAGGCATCTTCCCAAGAAACTGGAAGACTGCGGGACTGAAGCTGATCCCAAAAACACCCACGAAGCCTCCACAACAGCCAACCACTTACAGACCGACCGATAGCTTTGCTACCAGTGATCAGCAAACTATTTGAGAGAATGCTATATGCCCGAATTGACACACATTACAAGAGTGCTGAACTGCACATGTCTACCCAGTTCGGCTTTAAGCCTGAGTCTTCGACAGTAGAGGCACTTAGACATCTGCTGCACGGTGTGGCCAGTTGCAACAGTAAATACTACCTAATCATCTCCATAGATTTTGCCGGGGCTTTCGACACCATTTGGTGGCCAAGTGTCCTGGCAAGGCTAAGGCGGGCCAACCTTCCCTGCAATTTGTATCTCACTATCAAGTCTTACCTTACCGACAGGAGTATTAGTGTCGTGGCACCCTATGGTAGGGTAAACCGCCGTGTCTGCAGGGGTTGCCCCCAGGGTTCTGTCCTGGGGCCGCTGTTGTGGAACATTGTCTTGGATGAGTTCCTGGCCATGGACCTTGGTGACGTCCAAACCCAAGCTTTTGCCGACGACTTAATCTTGAAAATTGCTGCCGACAGTAGAACCCAGTTGGAGGTAAAAGCAAACCATGCCATCAGGATACTACAGGACTGGACCATCTTACACTGCCTAAAAATCTCACCAACTAAGACATCCTCAATCTTACTGAAAGGCTCCCTTGACCTGCACAGGCCACCTCAAATAAAGGTGAACAACACCACAGTGAAACTCCAAAGCCAGCTTAAGTACCTGGGGGTGATATTAGATTGTAATCTTTCCTTCAAGCAGCATCTCACACATTTAAGAACAAAGATAAGGAAGTACTCTGCACTGTTAGCACGTGTGGTTCGTCGGGACTGGGGACTTAAACGTCGCGTGCTCTCCTTATATTATAAAACGACATTCCTACCAGCTATAACATACGCCTCTGCGGTTTGGTATCACAAGGCATCAACCGCCGTAAATAGACGCATAATCGACTCAATCCATAGAACTATCCTGTTAACCATTACCAGAGCCTGTAGCACCACTAGCACTGTTGCCCTACAGGTCTTGGCCGGAGCCCTTCCCCTTGACCTGGACATCATACGTACTGGAATAGCCTATTATATAACCAAAGGAATGCCTTGCACCCACCAAGACTACACAGTGGATAACAATGCAACCCACAAGGCTGAAAAGAACAGGCTGCAGAAATACCTAAAAGAAACCTGGCAATACCGCTGGACAAACACAACAAAAGGGAACATCACCAAAAAGTTCATCCCGGACGTAGACAGAGTATACCCCATTCTTCCAACCTGGCTGCAACCCGGACTTTACACGACCTACCTCCTTACGGGTCATGGGGCTTTCAATGCAAAGCTTACAGCATTGGGAATAGTGGAGGATCCGCGTTGTACTTGCGGGGAACAAGAAAGCTGGGTGCACATTATGTTTGAGTGTGTCCAATACGAAGACCTTAGATGCAGACTAATAACTAGAGTTCACTATTTACCGAGGGATCTCGAGTCACATCTACTAGATACACAAGAAGAATATTTAGCCTTAACTGATTTTGCCCAGGGATTATTTAGCAGGCGCCAAACACTAGCCGCCATATACCGAAGACCTTAACGGAATGAGACAAAACAAAACTGCAAATAGCTGCGAGACGACACAGAGGAACCGACTATACAGACCTTGGACTGACTACAAAATGCACTAGGAAAAGACAAGTGACAATAGATTGTCGAACTACAAGAGTCATGATTACCGCCAATAGAAGCGAAAAAACACCTTTAAATAGTCGTGACATCAGAACAAAGGGACACTGCCCCAAGTCCATGCAGCATAGACCCACTACATAATGACAAAAGGTAGTGTAAGGACTAGCAAACATGACGGAAGGGATAAAACCCCATAATGACAGCCAGTAGACTTGATTATGACCCCAAGATAATGACCAGAAAATAAGCCCCAGACCACATGCAGTCTGGAAGGATGACATCCAGATTTAATCCCCTATTAGTGTCCCACCTAGATGAGACTCAACGGCCAATTTTTTAGGGCCTGCAAACTGATGGAGACGACATACGTGGCACTCTCCCGCCGGAACAGCCTATTTGGCGACCCAAATCCGCACTCTCTTGAGCGGATCTTTCTTTCCAAACTCCTGGGGAGGAGAGGCTTGCCTCTCCTTGCCTCCCCAATTTTTTCACTCTGGTGGGGCACGGGCATGCCTCACTACCTGCAGGGGCCATCTACTCTGTCGGCCCCTTATTTCCAATTTCTTCCCCCCAGTCTTCATCCTCCCCCCAAACTTTTGTCTTGCACAGCGTTTAGCCCTACATGTCAAAATCAAAAGAGAACATCAAAATTCTTGCCCGAACCTATTTGGTTTTTAAAACTCACTTTCACCGCACAGCCCCACGTCGCGCAATATTAATACTAACTTGTATCACTAATATCAACCTCGATTTTTTTTTTTTTTTTTGTCCTAGCCACTAAAATCCCAGGAAAGTAAGTGGCAAGACCAGCCAGAGTACAAATATTGGTAACACCCGGCCGGCCTCCCTGTGGCAGGTATTGGTAACGTCGGGTCTCACTAGGGGCCCGGCGGCTAACAGGCCGGACGAACAATGGGCACAACAAACTACACAGTACATATCCCACACACTTTTAAATCTCTGGCTTGTCCGATACAGAGAACATACGCGGAGATGGGAGAAATCCCAGGTGCCGTCAGACCCCGAACATACCTAATACCTAATGTAGCACTGTATGTACGTTGACCATAGTTAGAACGAAAAAAATAGAAGAGACCTGTGGCACTGTTGTTTTGTTGTTGTTTGGTTTTTAGGAGCATTAGCAACTAAGGCCATATTGCTCAGGGAAATGCGGTGGTCATTCCTTGACCTTTCCGCATCCTCTGTATTTGGTGGTGACGGGCTCGAACCCCGGTCTAATCAAGAAGCGTGTGCTACGCACTGCTGCTCCTTCCCACCTGGCTACGGAGGCGCCTCTGTGGCACTGGGTTCCACAGTACCACAGACAGGTATGTCGATGACATCTTCACCATCATCCGAGGTTCAGAAGCACAGTTACTACAACATCTCAACTGCCTATCCCACTTCATCCAGTTCACATTATAGAGTCGAACAAGACCCTTTCTTTTTCTTTCCTGTATAACTTAGTAATGCGCGTGGCCTCACATCTGGAAACTTCGGTATACCTAAAGCCTATGTGCTGTGGTCAATTCACAAACTACAGGTCAGTGCACGCCCCCTGCCACCTGTAGAGCACTGCGCGCGCACTACTCTCTCTAGCTTCGAGGCACTTGGCTACCATTCCAGCTCCGTGGTAGCCAAGTGCCTCGAAGTTTCTAAGGTAAGAGTCAAGCTCATCAACGGTGGCTACCCTACCCGTGTCTTGGACAAATGCTCTCTACAAGCCCGTGAAGTTGCCACACGTCCGAGACCCGCCCCTATAGGAACGAGACATCTGTCACTTACATCCCATATTACCCGGGTGCCTCAGATCGCATTTCTAAGATCTTAGGCGGGTACAGCATAAAATGCCTGCAATTTCTTGGTTTTCTTGTCTCGAGGGTGAAAACACCCGTTTCCCCCCCCCCTTATTTTACGTAGCGGTACTATATACCGGATCACATTCCACGTTTGTGGCAGCTGCTAGAGTGGACAGACTGTTAGAGCTAAGTCGTAAATTAACCTAATTGCCCTCTTCTGAATGGAATCTAGAAGCCTGAGAGAGGTTTTGGGGGCGTCGCCCCAGATGTGGGAACAATATCCACGGTAGGCCGTATTTGCGATTTGTCGGAGTGAACAGCTGTTTGAAAGAAAAGTAACGGCGAGAGCGAAAGAGAAAACCAAATTTTTTAGATTCAGTGGAAGAAATTTGTAATGTGCTTGTGCCAAGACAAATTAGAATTCAGGGTAATCCCCAAGATCTTGCCTAGAAATTGGAGTGTCATCGATAATAAGCAGAAGGACCTTGGGTGACTGCAGACGCGTCTCCCGATCCGATGAGTCCCGTTTCCAGTTATTTTGAGCGGATGGGAGGGTGCGTATCTGGCGGAAACCGTACGAAGCCATGCACCCGTCATGTCAACAAGGAACTTTTCAGGCACACTACGGTTGGTAATGGTCTCGGGCATGCTCAACTGGCACACATTGGGACGTCTAGACGCATCTCTGAACGGTCCAGGTTATGTATTTATGTATTTGTGTAGGGCGGCACCTAGAAGGTTAGTTCATCTCCGCCTCGTTTCACTTTTAAAATTCAGGATTCCGTAGAAATGGCCAGAAACGAACTGGCTGTTTGGCTACCCGCATTAGGCGAGTCGGAAACGCATCACCACCACGGGAAGGTAGACTGGGGGGGGGGCTACCAGCCAGCAGGAGCAAAGAGAGGAATGCCAAGAGCCCAAAAAAGTTTGAGCCAAAGACTAGTCAAATATTGTTAAAAAAAAATGGGGGGAATATCTTAACAACTATACAAAAAAGGGTCCAGGTTACGTGTTCATGCTTGCAGACCTTCTGCATCCCTTCATGGTCATCGTGCACCCACAGGGCAATCGACTCTTGCAGCAGGACAATGCATCTCCCCACAGAACCGTGGTGGCGCCTATCACAAAGCACTATGCGCAACAGCTGACATTGGAACACAATATGGGGAGTGCAATAACATCTCAAATGAAAATGCGCCGCTCACTCAGACGTATGGGGGTTTCCATATCAGGCGACCCAAGATACACGCTATCCTCACCGCTGATCATCGTCGACGACAAAAGTAACCGTGGTATCAAAAACAGTGATTGGATTCCAGTGTCCAATGTGCTGGTTGGATGAGTCCAAATACTTGGTGGAACACGTCGACGGACACGCCTTTGTACAAGCAACACAAGTCCATGGACCCATCTTTCATGGTGCCCTCTCTCCAGGCAAATGGCGATGTTTGCTTAATATTGGGCATTTTTTGCTGGCAAGAACTGGTACCCCTGGTGCGTATGGACCAACGTTTCATCGGTGGTCTACTGGCAGATCTCAGAAACCATGTGCCCCTTGCTAGGTTGCACTTTTGTCGTGCAGAAATCGAATCTTCCAATAACGATAATGCTCCGTGTCATTGGTGCAGCACTGTGCACCAGTGGTTTTAGGAATATAGTGAAGATATCACCCATCTTGATTGGCCTCTAAATTCGCCAGCTCGAATCCAATGTGGGATATTTTGAAACTGGAAGTGAGACGTATGGACGCGCAACCATCATCTATTCTGACACTGTGGAAAGCCTTGCAGGCAGCATAATTGTACATCCCTAAGGTGGTCTTCAGATATCTAGTGGAGTCAATGCCTAGTCTAGGGATTCTCAACGGGGGCGAAAATTGGTTTTTGGCGGACGAAAAATTCATAGATATTACAATGGTTTCTGGCTCTCCAAAGTTAAACCCTATCCGACGACATCTTATTCCTTGATATATAATTTCTCTCATTGGGTTTTCTTTTCCCCTGAGACAACTGAGTTTTAACATACAGGTGTATTATATTTGGAGTGAATGAGAAATTAATGAAAGGAAGACAGTTAATATTGATTCATTATTTCTTTGTGGAAGTTGTTTATTTTGATCCATAGTGCTTTGAGTGACATGGGCTATAAGGGCTAAATAAAAATATTTTATTAATTCTTGTAGTTATACAACCCATCATCAATCGAGGTTGAATAACCAATCATCAGCAACGAAACACTGTTACTTCCTTGTTTAAAAAGAACACACAAACTTTCTCATAAAATTCAAGAAATCATTGCAAAAATTGTAGTGCTTATACTGAGACTGTTATACAACCCGCATTGAGACTAATTTCAACATTGACGCATCAAAATCCTTCCAGTATTTTAAAAGCATTGCCATTGAGCACCGATTCAATTCGAAGACGAATCGATGAGATGTCAGTTAACTTTGAAGAGTAGCTAATTGACAAACTAAAAAAGTGGAAATTCTATTCAGATTGATGAATCCACGGTTACTGACAATAAGGCCCTTTAATGACATACGCTCGTTATATTGATGATGGTTGTAAATTGCAAGAAGAGATGTTTGTAAAATTTAGAGAAACTGACTGTACTGGAGCATCCATTTTTGCTGTTGTAAAAACATGATTTGATGAAAAACAAGTACCATTGGAAAATTTGGTATCCCGGGCCACTGATGGTGCTACCTCCATGGTTGGAAGACAGTTTTTATAGCCCACCTAAAGGAAGTATATCCCAAAGTTCTTGCAATACACTGCAATGGACTAATAGTTTTTGCAACCAGATGATGTCGGTGAATTGTGCACCGATATCATTTGGTTGCCAAAAATATTAGTCCAGTTCTTTATCAGTCTCTCAGTTTAAAGTTTTAAACCATCGATAAAATAAAGCCACATATCAAATATGATCGCCTTTTCAGAAAATTGTGTTGATAATGAAGAACAGAATGAGAGGCTTCTTTTACATACAGAAGTCTTTCTAAAGGAAACCGGCTAACAAGATTTGTAAACCTTTTGATGCGATAATTAGTTTTATAGAAAGCGATGGAGACAGATTTGGCAAAGGATCTGCAAACATAAACAACATATGATATGGCTTGGATTTTTCGAAAATATAATGAAGTATCGCTTCAACTTCAAGGGAAATTAAATACAGTGATAGACTACAAACGCGTATAACAGCCTTCACTGAAAAAAATGGAAATATTTGAAAGAAATTTAATAAGAAAATTTTATGGTATGCAAGGATTAGCTGACATCAATGAATCTCACCGAGAATGATCTTAAGAATTATTCAGATCGTTTGTGTTCTTTAAAAAGTGAAATAAAAAAATAGATTTTCTGATTTATTTTCTTTTGAAGTGAAGCCATGGATGGTAGATCCAATTGGAAGAAATTCCGGGTCTGTCTGCTAGTGAAGAATTTCAACAACTCATTGAATTAAAATGAAACGAAGAATGCAAATATAAATTCAAAAAAAGATGGAATGGCAATGCTGTGAGGATCAAAGACAAACTTCTTTATCCAACATTGTGGTCTGAAATGCCCAAAGTTCTTTCTTTTTCAACGGCTTATATGGTTGAAAGTGGTTTAAGTTCAGTAAATAAAATATTATCAAAAAAAAGAAACACAATTCATATATGTCCAAGAGAAGTATATGTCCATAGTAACGAATTACACGTTAGTGTATCTCAAATATAAAGCTTTATGGTAACTGAAAAAAAGTTTAGTATCCCAGCTTGGCCTAAAACTGAGGAACTAACGAAAAAGTTGTATTTGAGTCTTTCCAGTTGTTGTGAATGACAAGGGTGGGAGAAGCCATTAAAGTCTTGGGGGAGAAACGACTGACAAGTGAGGGCCGTGCAAACCCTAAAACAACTTTAAATGCAAATATCTTCGGGAACCATTTTATTTTTTCTATGCTAAAATTTATTTAAAATAAACTGGTATTTTTGTCTTGAAAGGTCTACTGCCAAGGTCATACATAGCTTTTATTCAGTTAATCAAAGTAGAAAGGAAAGATGCAAATAAACCCCATAATTAAATATGCAAATGACTTCACTCGCCAAGAGAAGCAGGTTTCATTCCTGATGGACTTAACCTCCATTTTCGGTGACCCTTTGAAATTTTACTTCGATGAAATGGTCAAATACACCCACACCTTTAACCACTTATTCAATGCCTTCCTTCGAATTCACGCTGGATCCACACTTTGCATTAGGAGCAAGGAAAAGCAATCTATAAATTGATAGACTTAAATGCGCCAAAACGACTGGTTCAGCTAATTTTTTTTTCTCTGAAAGTGCAATCGCATTACACAGAAAGAAATATAATCTAAAACTTTCATATAATAAATATCTCTACTTACAGATTCTGGCGTGATAAACCAATAAAGTAGTTGCAATGTAACGCTTCCAGTATTGGCGAATTATTCCGAGAGGGAGAGGCGCAGAAGTGATTACTTCGTAGAGTTGATGCGTGCAGATTAGGGAGGCAAACTTCAACACGATTACGTAAGAAACTTTTACAAATGGAAGATTTCGAATTCTTCGCTTCACTCAATCTTTCTGGCACTTTTGATGGCAGGTTTCTACAACAAAACTAAACTTAGTTCTCACAATGTGGATGACAATACAATTTTCTACCTTTTCAAAACTGCCGGAACCAGTCACATTACACTCATCATCGAGCACATACCGTCTGGTACGATATGCCACCTACCGAATGGAGTAAGAAACTGCACGAAGAAAAATTACGGGGAAAGAGAAGGCTGTCCTCTCCCCCGCCTGGGGAGAGGGGAAAAATAGGGCCACACAAGGAAGCATGGCCAGCATCAATCTATAGTTGGTCCTCTATTATATGGAGGTCTCCATTTGGGTTGTCACTCGTAGGACCAGGTCACGTCCAGTTCAGTCACGGCAGTTGGATGGGATTTACCATCCTCTCTCATTCCTGGTGTATTACTTGTAGCGTTCTCCTTCTTGAAGAGTTCTTGCGAAAAGCAAGTCAGGGCTCTGTGCTCCTCCTCCGTACCTAGAAGGCGATGCTCCTGTCCTTTGGAAAGGTATCTTATTTCATTAGGATGCACCTGAGATCCTCATACTGCCCACAGTCATGCACTGATGTTATGAGACAATTACGCAGTCCAGTCAAAACATTATGATTACCCGTGTTTTAGCAACCGACTGTTCCTCCTTGCCTAGTGTCACCTGAGAATCGGTCAAATGTGATACGGAAAGTTCGTAGCAAGTGGTCCATAAGTACTTGATCGAAATGGGCAAGGATTATGATCTGAAGGACTTCGAAAAGGGGACGATTGCCGGGTACCGTTTGGGAGATCGTAGTGTTAAGGAAACTGAGAACCTTGTGGGTTGTTCGCGGAGTGCTGTATTTAAGGTGTTCCAAGAGTGGACGGGTAGTAGAGAGAGCAGCAGTCACCAGACCAATTCTTGTGCCGCTTTGAGAGAGCCAACGGAAAACGCTGGAACAGCTGACCATGGACTTTAACCAGGTGGTTACGATCGGTGTTTCTAACACCACGATTCAACGAACTCTCATTTTAGGGAATTCAGAGTAGGCGCGTGGTCAAGGTACTCATGCTTATGGCCACCCAAGCTAAAGATACCTAAAATTTGTATTGAACGGCGTCACTGCGCCATGGATGATTGGATAAAATAAGACCGGATCTGAAGACCAAATGCATCAATTAACAATGGTAGTACCTCGACTCCATCCAACTAAAAGATTTTCTCTACAACCAGCGCAAGAATTAATATTCTCTTTAGATCGAAACAGGTTATTACTGAAAGTTACTAATCCTCGGCATCCAGGCTAAGCTCCAGCGATACAGATGGAAAGCGTCGTAACGCTCAACCTACAGACTTTACTTGTCGTCCTAGACTACCACATCTTTTAGTCCTTGGAGACATAGGAACAGTCAGCGGAGTTCTATGCCAGGGTTGTTTCCCCAACACTAAAGGTATGTAAATTTGATCTATGTTTTAGTGTAATCTGGATATTCTAACTGCTTGATTAAAGAATTCCATCCTATGCCTCATAGCAAGTTTATCTGATAATCGCATGTGTGCACCAAGCGCTAATAGAAAATTTATTAGGTTTATCAGCCGTGCGGAAAATATATGCCTTGATGGAGCTTAATTATAGAATTTGGGAAGACTCGAAAATTTATATGATTGTGCAATTAAGTAATAAATAAGATCAAATCACAACAGGTATTCATGCATTCCAATAAGAAGTACAATATAATCATCTAATTAGCACAAATTAACTCACTCTAATTCGAATAGAGGAAAAAGTTTAGAAATTAAGGAAAACGGACTGTAACATAAAAGATTCTAATTGCATGAGTCTTCTTATTATCATTAATTAGCTTGATTATTTTAATTAGACTAATAATTTAATTCTTAACGCATTCTTAATGCCGTCGTGATTGAAACTTTTGCTTAGAATGTGATACACTGTGAGAGAAAAGGCCGGGTTCAAACTGATGCTCGTTAACAGCTTTCATTATACAGAAAGAAAATCTGTTAAGATAATTAGTTTTGAGTTGGATCTATTAATCTATCGAAGGACTTGTTAGCCACATAGCCTAAGTTACAACCTCGTGGAATTTGATTCTTTACTTTTACAGAAAGCCAAGGAACTGGCATCAAACGGGAACAGTTTTTGAAAATCATATTCGGAAAATCAGTCTGTTGGATCTGGGTAAATCCAGATCCAACAGACTAAAAATAAAGAATAACTCTGGCGATTCAGATCCTTTGAGTTACATTCTAAATCGACCTGGTGGGTAGCACAGTTGGTAGAATCGGAGTTCCTTCCAGCCATCCTGGAAAAAGACCTGGGTTCGAGTCCTGTCGATGATGCTAGGAATTTTTGTGGGTCTTTTCACAACATCGCTGAGTTAATCGGTCTCAGGAAAAGGTCGCATTGTTTTTTTCTCCCGGAAATTCGGGTTTTCATGCAGCACAGAAAATCTACCATAGACCACGCAATGCGAATATAGCCTTAGTCGTCGAGGTTCCTAAAACCCTACTACAACAACATTCTAAATTTTATGATTATTTATAGTCACAATAATTATAACACTTTCAAATTAATTTCGAAATAGTTTTAAAAATATGTAAATTGTTCTATAATAAATAAGAGCAAGTTAGCAACAGATTTTCTGTAGAGTTGAACTCACCGAAAGGCGAGCTAATATCTGTATATAATACACTAATTTATAAAAAGTATTGGGACACCATATGATAATCATATATATGCTAATTATTGTTGATTTTGTTTGTAATAAAATAAATAAAATAATATATAACAATAAGGAGTAATTAAGAATTTTTTTTATTCATGTAAATATATTTTATTATTATTATTATTATTTCATAATAATAAGACATAACAACAACCACACAGGGTGGTTGTTGTTATGTCTGGTGTTACTGTTGGTCGAGGAACCATCTGACTATCCTACAAGTGTTCAGGAATGCGACTTTCTGGAGTTCCTTTTAGGTGTTCTGTTGGAGAGCTATTGGTGCTAGGCTGTTATGTAGGTTTGTAATTGTTGCAAATGTTGGCACCACACCGGTGGTCCACACGATGATTGGGATGGTCGTTACTTGTTGCATTAGCATTAGTAAAGGCATACCATGCAAGAAAGCAAGCTTATGCAGCATCAGCCAAAACAAAAAACACAAAAAACCGCTCCGATTCACATTCCTCCGTTCGTTCCAAATGCCTGTCCAGCTCAGCTTTAAATTTATTGAGGCTATCAACTTCCAACAAAAGACTGAAGTCTGTTCCACCAATAAACTTCCCGCTGGCTAAAGGCAACCTTCCACACTTCTATTCTACAACTCTTTCCTTAATTTTGAAATTATGCCCTCGCAGGTGATTATTCTGAGCAAGAAAAAGAATCCCATCAGCATTGAGCATGCTTAAACCAGTCAAGGCTTTATATACCTCAATCAGATCACCTTGCAGGTGCCTAGTCTCCAAACATTGTAATCTGCAAAACTTAATCCTTTTTTTTCATAAAAGCAACCATTTGTTCCATTGATTAATCTTGTTTCCCATCTCTGTACTCATTCCAGCAGCTCTACATCCTTCTTGAAATGAGGTCTCCAGACCTGTACGCAGTACTCAAGGTGTGGCCTGACCATCGCCTTATAAAGCGAATAATCACCTCCTTATCTCTGATAGAAAAATTCCTGTATATCATTGACAAGACACCATGAGCTATTTTTGCAGACCATCTGCACTGCTCAGAAAACTTCATATCTGCCTGCACAATTACCCCAGGTCCTTCTCATTCTCTGCCACTCTCAATGTAGTACCACAGAGTTGATACGTTGCTCTGGGGTTACTGCTTCCCATATGCAGTACTTTGCATTTATCAATGTTAAACTTCAGTTGACACTTCTCAGCCGATCTGCTCAACCTTTATAGATCCTGTTGCAGCAGCGTACTGTCATTAGTGTTCTTAACAACCCTGCCAACCTTCGTATCGTCTGCAAATTTGGACATTAAGCTTGATATACCATCATCAATATCATTTATAAATAAGAAAATAACAATGGACCCAACACTGAACCCTGAGGGTCTCCACTAATAACATTAGTCCACGATGAGCAGTGTCCATTGATTACCACTCTCTGTCTTCTCCCCCTCAACCACCCCTTTATCCCTAGCAGCAATTTGCAGCCAATGCCGCACTGCTCCAATTTCTGCAGCAGTCTTTCATGTGCAACAGTGTCAATGCGTTCCTAAGATCCAAGTATATGATATCAAAGTTATTCCCTGCATCCAGTTGCTTTGTGACCACATCATAGTATCCAATCAAATTGGTCAGACAAGACTTCCCCTTAACAAACTCATGCTGTGTCCGAGCTATAACTGAAGTCTTGTCTAGATGATCCTACAGTGCTTCTTTAATCAGTGCCTCCATCAATTTCGCTGGAACAGATGTTAAATTAACAGATCTATAATTACTTCTATCGCCCTTTGACCTTGCTTTGTGAATTGGTGTCACATTTGCAAATCTCCAGTCTGTGGGTACCTGCCCTGAGTCCAAGGAAGCTCTCATAATTATGGCTAAGGGTTTGCTTACTTCCTCTGCTTCCTCCTTTAATATAACTGGATAGATCCCATCAACCCCGGGTGCCTTTCTTTTGTATATCTTCAACAATTTCTTCTCCATTTATCTCTCAGTTATTACAAAATCATCTAGCTCACTGCCAGAGTTTAATTCACCTGCGGCATTCCCCTTCCTGAATAACTCCTGATATGTAAATGTAGATGCAATATGCTCATTTAAATGTGTTAGGCACCTGGCAGGATCATCAACAGGTGAACCATTAATATCCAGTGGACCAATCTGATTCATCTCTTTCCTTCTAGAGTTTACATGGGTAAAGAACTCTTTGCTGTTTTTCTTTGCATCCTTTGCCAAGGTATTCTCATAATCTGCCTTTGCCTGCCTAATCTCCTTAGTGACTTGGTTACAGACCAGTGTATATCTATCATAGGCTTCTGTGTCATGTGTTAATTTGTAAGTATCCCCTGAATTTTTCTTCTCTGTCACATGTCTCATTAGTTCATCTGATATCCATTTAGGCCTAAACCTTGAACAATATTTCTTAGTTGGTGTGTAAAGCCTAGTAGCTTCCAAGGTAAGTTCTTTGAATGCTTCCCATTTTGAATTTGCTGTTGGTAACATCATCAGTTGGTCCCACTGTACAGAGTTTAAAAACTGTCTCAGACCATCGTAGTCACCTTTACGAAAGTAATAACCCTTCCCCTGATGGTAGTTACCTCTTTGAGTAAATCCCACTTCAGCACACTGTGATCACTGCCACCTAGTGGTTTCTTTATCTACAGATTCTTAATGCATGAAGAATCACTGCTGATAATCAAATCAAGAGTATTACTTCTTCTAGTTGCCTCTCGAACATGCTGCTGCAGAAAACAATCATCCAACAAATCCACAAAAGCCTTGCTAGTGTGTGAGTGACCAACCCACAAATTCTAGTCAATATCTGGGAAATTAAAATCTCCCATTATAAGACTCTCTGATTTACTGGCCCACTCTAATTCCCCGTACAGTTTCTTATTATACTCATCAGAGTCATTAGGCCTATAGCACACTGCTACTCTCAATTTTGATCTCCCAATGTTTATGTCACACCAAACTGACTCGACACTCCACTGTCCAGCGATGTCCACTGGCTTCACTTCCTTGCATTTTATGTGTTTCTTAACTAATAGCATAAAACCTCCTCCCTTCCTATCCTTTCTGTACACATTGTACTCCTCAAATTCCAGTTCTGCATCCCTTATATCTGTGTGACACCACGTCTCTGATATCCCAACAATATCTGCCTTTGATGTTTTGAGGAATACCTCAAATTCATCAAATTTATTTACTGAACTCCTAGCATTGGTGTACACGCAAGTATACATGCACCTGTTCTTTTTCTTAGCTACCCTAACACAAACCATGTGTTTACTTGTACCGCAATGGCTCCCAGAAGTCTCTGAAATATCCTGCATCTTGTTTTCCAGACTGCTGCTCATTTAAATAGAAACAGTGCAAAAATCACTTTCACCTCTGCCAGCGTCCACTGTTAATCTATTATATACATCTCTTTGATCCTCTGTGTTAAGTTCGTGCACTTCATGATCTTTTACTCGTGGCTATTCTAGGGGTTGTGTTGGGCACGCTATGTTAATCAGATAGGTAGCCTTTTCCATCTTATCGACAGAGGTTATGTCTGGTCTGTTGTGTAGGAATGTGTTAATATTAGTATTAGTTTCTGCAATGGTCACATGGTGCGAGGAAGCCTTTGGCTTTTGCTGCACCAGCCAAAAAAATAAAAAAATAAATAAATAAAAATAATAATAAAATAACAAAAAATAAAATAAAATAAAATAATAAGAAGGAAATAATAATAAGAAGAAAAAGAATAAAATAAATAAGAGAAAAGGAAATGGACAATTTAAGCGTTTCCCTCCTCCCGTACGTAATTATCCAGCTGACTTTTGAATTTCCCCAAACTGTCAGCCTCTACAACCCACGTAGGCAACTTATTCCAGTAATTTATAACTCGCTGGCTAAAATAAAACTTCCTGCAGTCCAATCTAAACATCTTCCCCCGTAACTTCAAATCATGGGCGCTTGTACTAGAATCATTTATAACGGTGAAAAGTTCGTCCTTATTCATTTTGCTGATGCCTCTTAGAGCCTAAAACACCTCAATGAAGTCTCCTCTATGGTGCCTAATTTCCAAGCTTTGCAACCCACATATTCGAGTCTTTCCTCCTATGGACGTCATTTTGCTGATCTCACCAGGCGAGCAACCCGTCTCTGGACCATTTCAAGAAGAACAATGTCTTTCTTTAGGTGCGGTCTCCATACCTGGACACAGTATTCCAAGTGTGGTCTAAAAATAGCCTTATACAAATGGGATTATGACGTCCTTATCTTTAACAGCAATTGTTCATCATCTAAGGACATCATCTAAGGACACCATGGGTCTTCCTTGCAGCCAGTCTACAATGCTCAGAGAACTTCATATCTGACCGTATCGTAATACCCAAGTCCCTTTCTCCCACTACCGGCTTTAGTTCAACTCCACCACGTGTATAAGTTATTTTGGAGTTCTCCAGGTGCAATACCTTACACTTTGCTGGATTAAAGCATAGCTGCCATTTCTCTGACCATCCCTGATGTCTGTCTAGATCATTCTGAAGAAGTTATACTTGGCGGCGATCATTAACTACTCTACCAATCTTTACATCATCCGCAAATTTAGACATCACGGCTTCTATCCTTTAATCGATGTCATTTATGAAAATCAAAAACAATAATGGTCCTAATACTCATCCTTGGGAAACCCCACTTCTTACATCAACCCAATCTCAGGAATAACCATTTATCACAATCCTCTGCCTCCTGCCCTGAAGCCATCCAGCTATCTATCTAAGGATTTTCCCAGTGATTCCAACCTGTTCCACCTTATAAAGTAACCGCTCATGTGGGACTGAGTCAAATGCTTTGCTGAAATCGAAATAAACAATGTCGAAATTATTTCCAAAGTCCAGCTCTTGAGTGACCCTGTCAAAATAGCTAACCAGATTAGTTAAACACAGTTTTCCCTTTATAAAACCATGCTGAGTATCCTTCAGAATTCCATTTCTATCGAAATGATCCTGAATTCCAACTTTGATCATTGTCTCCATGATTTTCCCTACTACTGAAGTTAGACTAACCGGTTGGTAATTTCCCACTTCACTCTTAGAACTGTCCTTATGTATTGGAGATACACTGGTACTTTTCTAATCCAACGGAATCACTCCCGAGTCCAGTGATGCTCGCATATGAGCCTCAATGGTTCAATGCATTCACTTGCCGCCACCCTTAAGATTACAGAATAAATTCCATTAACACCAAAAGCCTTACTGGCCTGTAATCTCGAAATTTTTTTCATTACAAAACGTGTGAACTTTCATCATCATTAATTACATTTTTTTTCAACTTCACTTCTATAAATTCTCATTGACACAATGGGTTTTTCTTCTGTAAATATCGATGCAAAGTAACTGTTGAGATCATCTGCAACTTCAGCTGGGGTATCTAATACTATCTCACGTCTATTACATAAGCGTCCGATCTGGTTTGTTCTTCTCTCTTTTTGCTCTTTTTTGCCAGCAATTTCTCATAATCTGCCTTTGTGTGGCACTTTTACCAATCAATTTTCTGTGGCACTTTTACAAATCATGTAGCTGTTATAGGCTTCAGTACTTTTTATTGCTCTCTAACTTTTCCATGCCGTCTTTTTCTGCTCAAGTAATCTGGAAACTTAATTATTTATCCAACTTGGAGTTTTCCTCGTGAAGTATTTTTTAATGATATATAAGCATTCAAGGCTTCTGTGATTAATGTTTTAAAGGTATAAAAAAGTAAAGTGCAGCCATTATCAACCCACTGCAGGATGGAAGCCTCCTCAACAATTCATGTTGAGGGGAAATGGACCATAATCTACCACGCTGGTCCAATTCAGGTTGGCAGATCGACCGTATTCAGCAGTCAGGGGCTTGAACCCCGGTCTACTCAAAGAGCGTGTGCGGCTGCACTCCCGCTCCTGCCCACTCGGCTACTGTCATTTCCTTGCTAGCTTCTGATGTATTATCCGGGCTACCTGATCGTGTCTACGAGTGTACTCAGGCTGGGTGATCACCTTGCATCAGGCAGTGATGTGTCGGATTATTTCTGAGAGCACTTCATTAGCAACTTCATTATTCATCGAAGTATAGAAAATACATCGCTCAGGAGCCCAGAGTGTCAATGCCATCTGACACTCTGGGCTCTTTAGCGATGCATTTTCTATAGCTATAGTTTCTGGTGTTGATTACCTGGTCTTAGTTGGCGAGCATGAATCTTTCAGTCGCAGGGAAGAGCGTCCTGCTCGTGAGACATGCATTGGAAGCAATTTTATCTATGTGATCTTGATGGAGATCGTTGTAGTGCCTGCCATGGAGTGTCTTCTCTGCCCATCTTTCTAGCTTCGTTTGTGATGTTTGGGCGGGAGGAATTCCTCGCTTAGGTTGAGTGGGGTATGCCGCTTGTCTATCTTCCCTATGGTCTGGTAAAGTGTTGCTGAGTTTTTCTGAAAGGAAACCTTCAGGTTAGTTATCGCTGTTTTCTGTTGGTAGATGAGGTCTATCAGTCCGCTTCCTCCATCTTTCCGAGCTATTTCAGTCTCTCCGCGGCTGACGTCGGGTGGTGTTGGCGGCTCTGAATCATCATTGTCCTTGTCTTTCTCATGATATCCTCCAGCTCGGTGTCAGTCCAATCTATGACCCTGAAGGAGTATGTTAGCACTGGGACTGCATAGGTGTTTATGGCTTTAACTGTGTTCTTTCCGTTCAGCTTTGCTTTCAGCAGGCTTTTGAGTGTCTGATAGTACTTTTCGGTCAGGTAGGCCTCGGTTTCTTGATGCTGAAACTGCTGAGCCTGCATCATCCCCAGATATTTGTAGGTCTCGCCCTCTGTCATGACTTCGATCTCTTTACCAGTCTGCAGCTGGTAGTTTCTGCCAACTAATTTTCCCTGATGCAGTCCGAGGGTTTTGCATTTGTCTAGACTAAATTCCATCCTGATATCATTGCTGAATTCTTCGGTGGTCCGGAGTAGTTGCTGCAGTTTCTTCTCGGTTGCCGCAGAGCTTGGCGTCATCCATGTACAACAGGTGGATGAGTGTGTGCATGTTTTTCCTTCCTTCTTTGAGGTTATAACCATATTTGCTGCTCTTCAGCATAGTAGATAGCAGGTTGAGTGCTAGAAAGAACCACAGTGGGCTCAGGGTGTCCTTTAAAGATTCTTCTCCTGACGGGGATCTGTCTGGTTGCAATGTTCTCGACCTTAACGGTGGTTCTCCATTTCCCCATATTTGCTTCTAGGAAGTTTGTCAATGTCGGATTGACTTTATAGATCTTCAATGCCTCTATTAAGTCAGCTATGAGGCACAAATTTGATATACTCCAAGTCGAAGGCCTTGCGGTAATCGATGTAGGCCGTGTATAGGTTCCACCGATTCTTGTAGGCTTGCTCCATAACTGCGGCATATATGGTTAATTTCTCCTTGCATCCGTGGTTATTCCGCTTGCATCTTTTCTGCTGTTCGGCCATTATGTTCTGGTGCTCCAAGTGGTCTGACATCTTCTTGGTAATGCAGCTAGTCCGAATATTGTACCTCGTTGGGAGACAGGTGATTAGCCTATATTTCGCCAGGTTTCTTGTATGTTGGTCTTTAGGCTTCAGATATGTGATTCTTGAAGTGAGAAACTTCGGGATTGTCTCTTGATGCCTTATCATTCGGGTGAATTGCTCTACTAGGTGCTTGTGTGTGCAAGTGAGCTTCTTTTACCAGTAGTTGTGGACGTTATCTATTCCTAGGGTTTGCCAGTTGTGGGAATTCCTGATCAACTGTTTTACTTCTTCCTCCCGAATCTCCCACTCTGTCATCTCTTGTACGTCCTTGGTTTTCTTCAGTTCTAGTTCTGTCCAGGGGGCTCGGCTGTTATATAATAAATAAATAAATTTTCTGTTTATATTCCGGGACGACCAAACGATCAGAGGAGTTCACAAGATAGACAGAATACAAGAAACAGCACCGTATTCAGTAGTCACGGGCTTGAACCCCGGTCACTCAAGGCACGTGTACTTATGCACCCGCGCGCCTGACCACTAGGCTACGGCGGCCAGTATATCTCACTCCACTGCTCCATATGTTGCCCAGAAATTCTCAATCGTTTTCTGCTCTAGTGATCTGGAAACGGACCACTAGAGCGGAAAATAGGGACCAAAGAGCCCTCCCTCTGCTGCTGTAGAGGACTCTTTGGTCCTCATCGGAGATTCGGTTGTTTATTTTCCTCCGGGAGCGCTCTTTGTATCGGCGTAGTCTCTTGCTGAGTGCGAGGACGTTCTGCTTCAGTGTGTCCAAGCATTCCTCTATTCTCTGATTTTTGGTCTTGAGCTGTAGACGCTGTCTCTCTCTTGAGGATGCTGTTCACTTTTCCAATCAATTTTTTATTCCTATTGCCCTTTTGGTACTGCGTCAATTGATCTTGACTCTTAATTTTTCTATTTTCTGCTGAAGTCTTCTTTCCCATGCTAGCGATTCCCTCTTTTTTTCGATTCTTCTGCTGCTGTTCTCTCGTTCCTCTTCTAGTAATCCTAGTTGCTGCTATGGCTGCAACCGCGTACATCTGTGTGGATGACCTCCAGTGTTGCACCATTTTCATCTAGGTAATTTGGTATTACTTAGATGGTCTATGACCCTCCACAGGATTCCATTGGGCCTCTGCTTCAGCATCACATGGGTCTTTGTGGGTTCCATTCCCTCGTATTCTGTTGGGGCCTTCTTCCACTCATCTTATATTTTTGATATAATGAACTCGTCTCTTTCCACGACAGCTGCTCTAAGTTGCATTTCTTCTTTCTCTTCCTCCCTCCTCTGGTTTCGTGTTGTCCATATTTCTTGTTCTTTGTAGTTGATCGCTCACCTCCTGCTTGATTTTTGCAAGATTGCAGGAGCTATCAGGTTCTTTGTGATGATGGTCCTTCTCTGGTGGGTGACCTGAATATCCGGGAATTGTTTCAACCACTTGGTATGTAGTCTCGACCTATACATTGCGATATCGGTCTCTAGCTTGGTTATTTCGTAGTATGCTTGCATGATGTACGTATTCATATCGATGCTCCGCTTGATACTATTGTATTTACTAGAAATTTTTTAACCTGCTACCCACAAAAGCAACAAGAGATGGAAAAGTCTTTTCATAATGTTTTTGGACGACATCTGCACAAATTGGTTGTGGGACGATTGAGGAATGTAACTTCTCACAAAGCTATTTTAAAAAGAATCTTTTGGACAACGAACATCAAATATTCATTGGGTATGTCTTTTAGAAAATCCTTGATCGATTACTATAATGTGGTAGAATTGGGTATTACAGAATTTTGATTGGTCTATAGGCTTATGCAAGCTCGGCGCCCAGGTAAGAATTAAAATGATTAACTGATAAAATCTGGAATGGTTCCCGTTAGGCAATGGAGGAAGGTTCGTAGAGAAAAGAAAGTATACTATTAAGTAGAAGGTTCAATAAAAAATCTCAAGAGTTAGAGACTTTGAAGATTGAGTTTAACGGGATGGGTTTCCAAATTAAATATTATTTAACCTGTTAATTTATAGCGAGGATATTTTTACCAGTGGGAAGTATTCGACAAAAAAAAAAAAGAAAGAAAAAATTGAAGCGTCTTCATAATGAGGATCAAAAAAGAGGGAGATTAAGTCCTTATTTGAAATATCGTGGTAACATGAGGTATGTGTAGTGAAGTGAAAAAATTCCTTTCATGCATTATTTTACTTAATTCATTAATAATTGATAAAAAGATAATTAACTATGATGTTTCGCTTCTACTAATCCCATAAAAAGACAAAATGTTCAGTTAATTTAAGAAATAAAAACCGAAAGAGCCTGAAACAGAACTTGCTGTTCACTTTACCTAACTTGTTTATCAAATATTATCCGTTTTAATATTCTGTTTCATTTTGGGAAATTTTACACCAGTCCGTGGTCGCACACCATTTTGGAAGTACCTTATGTATCCTTATAAAACGATTCCTTAATATTGGTACAGCAATAGTACACTAGTCTGAAAAACGTAAGGACCAACACTATTTCTGACGGTTACAATCACAAAATCTTTACTTAAGGTACTCTTTACTGATGAGAGTAGATTCAGTCTCAGCAGCGATTCTGGACGTCAGCTATTCTGGCGAGAGTTTGGCACACGGTTATCACCTCGCAAACATCACTGAAAGGGATCGATATGGCGGTCGAGGTGTTCTCGTCTGGGGAGGCGTTAACTTGGATGGACGTACACAACTCCAGATACTGGAAGGCGGTACTGTAACCGGTGCACTCTACTGTACTGAGGTAATCCTTCCCCATGTGCCTTTGTCCCAAGGTGCCATTGGCTCCTCCGAGTTCGTGTTTGTGAATGATAACGCCACACCCCATCGATTGCAGCTGTGACATGCTTTTGGAAAGTGAGGACATTGTTCGTATGGTTTGGTCTACCCATTCTACCGATCTAATCCCATCAAATACCTATGGGACGCTCTGGAGAGACGCCTAGCGGCACGTCCAAACCCACCAGAAAATGTTAAACAGCTGAAGATGGCGCTGACAGAGGAATGGACAATGTTACTGCAAGAACTTATCAACAACATTGTTCTAAGTATGGACAGGCTGTGCAAAGCCTGCATCGACATGAGGGATGGCCACATCTCCTACTGAGGATCACCTCTTTCCTTTGTTCCATCTTTGGCAGTGATGCATCTGTATCATGGCAGCCAGTGCTATGTTACCATTTTTGAATAAAGTCCCTCTGTACCGTTTTGTTTCAGTTGTTGTGTTGGTGTTGTTTCCTTCATCATTTCTGTACCTCACGAGGTTCCTTTGGCATGTTTTTCCCATATCCAAGCCACCGCTATGAGAAGGTACAGGTGAAAACCTGACTGGTCCTTAAATTTTGCACACCAGTGTATATGAAGCATGTAATATTCGTTAGCAATGAATAAATTACCCACACTATATTTCAAATGTAAAGGGACACTTGCATGTTTCAAAGAACCTTTTATCCATACAATATTTAATAACGCTCTCACCATCATTGTTTCTCGCTATCATTGGCATCGTAGTTGCAGTTACTACTTGATTTCTATCACAAATAATTCCAGAAGTAGTGATCCATTTAGATCTTTACACTTTGAATGAAATTATATAAACGACAGCGCTTTATTGTCAATCTCAGACGAAGTAGAAATACACTGGGGAATATATTTCTTTCAGTTAGACGCTGGAATTGTATTATTTGTCCTCTGAAGATTCGATTTGTTGACTCTTCTTTTCGTGATAAAGACTGTTTGCTAAGGTATATACGAGCAATTTATTCTGGGGACTTCAGAATTTCCTACTAAAAATCAGACTGCATGACTGCAATCACATTGAAATGTTTTTGACAAAGAGTCTGATCAGATGGAAGACGTTGTTGTACAAGCTGAGAGCCAGTGATGTCATCACGACTTCAAAAAGATTTGATTTTCTTTAATCCGCTGACATAAACTCTGGACCTAGGCATCTATTGAAACTTCTTTCATTCTCATGAATGAAGCAGCCTAATTCAAAAACTTAAGAAAAAAACACCTTTAAGCAAAACTTAACAAAACCTAACAGCAAAACTTAAAAAAATACTTTAAACAAAAATTTAGCAGTATGGGACATAGCTAATTATTGTATATGACCATAACTCTGAACACCATAAGTGATATTATTCGAAGATGCACTAGCTAACTCGAGAAATCAGATTTACTTGGAGCTTTTTGGTCTATCGATTCTAAAGACTGTGGATGCGGACAAAGCCCCTTATTGTTCGTATAAATGAAGTGGAGGACATTTCCAAACAGAAGGCTAATTTAAGGAGTCTTTGTCGAAATAACTTACTCGTTTGTGTCACCTATTTTCCTATCCTTGATGTATCCTGAGAGACACAAAGGAGAGGATGGCACAACCACAAACACTGTTGGCCTTTACGATATATTCAACCAGATATCCATTGGAGTTTAACTGGATTGGACTGGAAAGTTCATTTTTGAAACCTGTTGAAGAGATTTTAGCTGTTTCGTGTGAAGCTATTTCTGTACTGATTAGTCGCCAATGAAGTTGCGAAGAGTGGTGTTTCCAAGACCATGATCCAACGAGATCTCCTCAGGATTAGTTGGCTGGCCAAACTATTCGTGCGGGTAGCCCTCTCTTTATGTTTTCTTTTATGATTATTTCTTTCAAGTTAAGAGCTATCACTTATTTAACCAATATTATTAATCAACATTATTTCGTTTATTTTGTTTAAATTGTACAATCAGTGCTTTGTATTAGTTCTTATATTATTATTATTTTAACAAAGTTTCAGTTATAGACGGTTGGTGTGCTGCATTGCAGTTGTTGTGAGTAATAAGTATACATTTTTATTTTGACGAAATCAAAAAGAAGGATAGAGGCCCAAGGAATGACGTATTTAGCTTATGCTTAAATCCATTCCTGAAAGACTAAAACAACTAAATACGGTGTTAGACTTGGAGAAGCTGAGATCTGGAGATTTCGCAAGAACTTCGCAGAATAATACATTTATAATCTCGTTGCCGTGGAAGCCAGAAACAACAGGTTCTCCTATATTTCCGAAAAAAATACATTTTGAGTAGTATGAAAAATAATATTAGGAAAGGCAAGAAATGTAGCGGCATCAACGCAGGATTTTTTTGAATTCTGAGTATATCTGATATTTTTAGACTCTTATACACTGACCTACCATTGATACACGGGCACCTTCATTTACAGGAAAAGCTAATAACGTGTGGTGAAACCTTTATCTTTTATGACGTGACTAGTGTCCGTGGAACACTCTCCATCGGTTTTTATAAATGCCCTCCGATATTTTCTGCTTTTACGCTTTCATAGCGGCGACCAGTTGAACTCTCTCATTTCAGCATTCTCTCCTCATATGCACATCATTCATCCCAGCTGTTCTCTATAAGATGGAGGTCAAGCTCCAAAGTAACCAACGCATTGTTGTCCAAGATTCCTGGATAGACCTCAGCATTCGTCCTTTTCTCCAAAACAACATGGTTCCAGGCCAAACCATGAAAAATAGCCCTAGACCGACACGCTGCCTTTGGCGATGATACAATTCAGCAGGTAGCTTTCACCTGGCATCCGCTACATCAAGAACGACCGTCAGACTGGTAGACCATGTACCTTGACTTTTCACTCCAATGCACAACTTTCTATTGGTCTAAGGTCCAAAACGACTGGCCTTACACCAAGCTAGACGGCGTTTGGCATTAGTCGAGGTGATTAATAGCTTTTGTATGACAGTACGACCGTGGTAACCCATATCATGCAGCTCCCTACGCAATGTATTGCTGCTGACATGTGTTCCAATTGCCTACCAACAGTTGGCGTCCATTTTCAGACCACATCACCAACCGATGTACAGCGCCGTTGAAATGTCACATATTGACTGACTCCTTACGTGGCACCCTATTACCATTCCTCTCTGGATGTCTGTTAACTCTGTCAATCACTACATCTTTCATTCACAATTACAACACACTCTCCTCCAAGGCCTACGAGGTTGTTTATAGCTGTGTTTGACACGTGGTGCTGGGGTAAGATGTGACTAATCAACGAAGGGGTGTTCGGATATTAATGGTAGGGCACTGTAGTTTCTTACTAGTCATCCGTTAACTTAACAAGTTTCGTTATATTCCAGTTGGTGCAATTTGAAGACACCGAAGTATTCGCATCAATCACTTTCGTAATTAGAGAAATATTTTAAAATAATTTAACTTCGAAGAAAATTAACCTTGTGCGTGTGTGCGTCGTCTATTTGGCTTAATAGCTGTCAGGACTGTAAAGGGAACTGAGATGTGGAAACTTGTAATCAGTTTAAAGTTCAGAGCAACATATTTTATCTTAAAACTACTTTTACAGAGTATTTAAATTCTGAAGGAAGTTTAATAAGTTTCCCATTATCGCGGTTTCTTAAAGTATCCTACTTTATATGCAAATAAAATTCAAAAAGATTCCCGATCATCAATCATGGGGTTGCTATTATTGTAATACGTTTCTCATTTTTTCAATCCAGCCATAATTTTATTTCATATACCCAGTAAGATTGTTAGATTCTCCTGCTTTTTTAAATAGGAATCTAATCCTGCACATCTTTTTTTGTGAATAAACAATTCCATTATTGCTTGCTATATCGATCGCAGCAGACGCGTGAAATGCGTGTTTATCTTTCGATTGTTATAAAAATCCAGGAGGAAATAAATAAAGTACATTACGAAAGTGTTGACTGCATACTACAATGTGAAGTACATATAAACGTAAAGTACTGCGTACATTAACGTAACTTGTTGAATTTTACTGAGGAATTATAACTCCTCATTCTATGCTGGTTGGTTCTGTAAACATTTATAAAATATCTGGTCATCTGGGCAGAAATATGTACAGTCATTGAATATTTTACAAGCACAGAGACACTAACACATTTTTTGTCTTTGAGTACATTACTGTCTATCGATAGTTGCACCGAATTACAAACCCTAATCGCCACAGGAATACATCTAAGACGTTTGAAATCTCTTCTTAATCGCATTAAAAGAAAAAACCAATTTTAAAAATGCCGTTAAAAAAATTACAAAACTCTTTGTAAACATCATTCAGTTAGAGTCTTATTTTGAATTTCAATATTCAATTTTTTTTTTATGATTCTGAAAAGAGGTAATGACGGGTTACGATTTTGTTAAATATTTTAGTTTTTAAAGGTGGTTCTAATTAATAATCCTTAATTTACAATAAAATCGGATTATAGAGGAAAGGATTATAATCTTTTTTACCGATATTCTGATCTGTTTTGTGTAGCGTGTTTTTCCTCTTTACAAAGATTTTAATAACTCCATTAGCGCTTCCATTCATTTCGTTAAAGGCATTCATTTTATTAGGCTAATGTAAAACAGATAAGTCTCTTCGTTACTTTCATCTTGTAAACCATGATTATTGATCGTTCTATTTATGAAGAAGTCTACAGAGAACAGTAAACACTGCAGCTCTAGAATCTTAGTTTTCAATTTTCTGAATTACTCAGTCCCACCTTGCTTGTAATTCGAGTAATAATTATTCAAAATTTCCTGAGTTTTTATTTGCACGCAAAGTTGCAAGTTAGCTAAATCTCCATATTTAGTCCTTGTGGGTAGTACAGTTGGTGGGATCACCGTTCTCCCCACACCGGTTGGAAAAGACCTGAGCTCCAGTCCCGGGAGGAATTTTTATGGCCTTTTCTAACAACGTGGCCGAGTTAGCCGGTCTCAGGTGAAGATAGCATCGTTGTTTCTTCCTTAAACTTAGGTTTTTGGTCCAGCCAACAGAAAATCTACCTCAAAACACACACAATTTACAGAGGGATATTGATATGTTGTTGTTGTGGCGGATTCCAAGGTTCCCCCATTAGTCGCCGTTGTACATCTTGGATAGTGTAAGTGTAGCAGTGATATGGTGTGTCATGTTGTCGGCCGGAACATGGCTCTTAGCAAATGGGAAGTAGCAACACCTGGTCACCACGTGGAGGCGGCCAGGATCTACTATCACCTGCTGGACTAACCCAGGGCAAAAGATCCGAGAGAGCCCAAATAAGGATAAAATGAAAAGGCCATAGAAGGACAAGTTTGGGAGCTGGAGACTTAAGAAAGAGTAGAAGAGAGGAGGATCAAACATAGGAACCCTACAGTAGTTAGAAGGTAGAAGAAATAAAACAAGACTAAAGAAATAGAGGTGGAGAAGTAGACTGACTTCTCATGCCATGGGAAATAATCTCATAGATGATTCCATCCTAGAAGCTAGGATCAGCAAGATTTCTTGAGATATTATATCTAATCGCTTGTAGACATTGCTCCAGGCACTTCCTCGGAGAAACATTTTTTTTTACCCGGATCACACTATAAACAGGTTCCGTGTCTTCAGAAAAACACCAAGAATTTACACTATATACAAGAACACGATCAATGTCCAGCAGTGTATATTTGGTTATAATGAGTATCCAATCATCATCAACTGATAAAATTATCCTAAATTAACAAGTCGAAGCTTCTCTCTTCCTTTAAAAGCACGTGAGGCAAACTTGTTCAGTGATATAAATGCTGCTTGAGATCGGATAAGTTGTGGAGATATCGGAAACAAGCTGGAGTTCACGCCTGCAGTCTTGATAATATTGACAATCGAAAATTAATGTGGTCAATACTCTCTTCCTGTCCACAGAGACAAAGTGGGGTAGAAGACAATCCTAATTTAAATAATTTGCTGTTAATACTCCCGTGGCCGGTGAGCAAAAATGTAAGATGCAAGCCAGGTGCAAACCACAAAGATTCTCTCTTCCTGAACTCCTTCACCGATGGTAAAAACTGTGGTCACGGCTCCAAGTTCTGAGGCTGACCAGTCTCTTTGAAATTTATCTACATAAACAGAACGAAACCTTCTCTTCTGAGATGTTAAAGAAGCATCTAGGTCAAGTTGCACATCATCCAAAGTAACAGGCATTGATTTCTTCAGGTGATACATCATATATCTGTATTGTATTTCATAGTGTGGAGGAAATTTTCCCAGTAACACCTGCAAAGCCATAGTAGAAGTGGTTCTACACGCCCGTGACATCATTAGGAGGGCAGTACGCTGGGCCAGCAGAAGCTGTTTCATAATTGCAGAGTTGGTGGCCCTATGTCCCCACGCTCCAGATGCATAAGCAATGATAGGTAAAAAAAAACAATGATAGTATCAGCTGAGCGAATGACCGCTCAGGCCCCATTCCGGCCTGGTTACCCGTCACAATCGGGGATGAGAAACACTTCTTTCACATACATTGCATGTGGCAGAAAACTTAAGGCATCATCAAAAAAGTTGAATACCAACATGTTTTGTTATGGCTTTATATTTATTTGTCTGTGCTCTATACTTTACAAGTGAAGGACGTTCTATGTCTAATTTTCGTTTGAAAAGCATTTGCGATGTTTTAGTTGTTGAAACGCCCAAGAGGCCAAGAATTGATTCCTGTGGGCAACCCTTTGTAACATGTCTAAAGACCTGTTTAGTACCACTCTTAACAATGATACAGCACTGGGAAAAGTACCTTGTAAGTAATTTGAAGATGTCTCTAGAAATACTGGCCTCCCGGAACCTCTCCAGGGCACTCTACCATCAAATGGTGCCAAAGACCCCTTTGAATTCCACAAAAAGGCCGAGTAGGTATTTTGTATCAGTTTCCTTTTGCAAAGTAAGGAGTCTGTCAATTGCATCCTAGGTCCCCCTTGCCACGAGTAAAACCAAATTTATTCGGAGACGATAATGCTTTATTGATGTGAATAAATAATAGCCGATTAGCGATCACTTTTCCAGTGCTTTGCCCATAACTGGAAGCAGGGCACGCAATTTACAGCCATTATGCGTGAAGCAATATAGCCTTAGTCGATGATGCGCCTAAAACCCTACAACATCTCAATATTTAAGTACGCGAACAATTAAGTTTCCGAGAAAGGTAATTATTTCTGTTATTGCATTATAGAAAATTGATAGATTCCAGCTGTGAGTAAACCCCACACAACTCAGTGCTTACGATCAATATAAAATTATGAGAAGCGTCCTTCCACACAATGGTAAGAAATGAGTTCAAATTCCAATGCGAAGATTGTACATTTATCGGTTTTTGCACAGTGGGACCAGATTATTTCTTATTTCTGTCTACTTAATGGTGGCAAGTGATGTACGAAACCAAAAATATACAGCATCCGTAAAAAAAAAATTACCATATCATCTGTCCATCTCCTCTAAGAGTCTGTCTATTTATTGCTTGAATTTATTCAAACTACCCACTTCTACAACACCAGATGAATGTTTGTTCCGACAACCAACTACACACTGGCATAAGAATTTCCGCATATCTGTCCTGCAACCAATCTTCCTCGATTTTAATTCATGACCCCTCATGTATATAGACTGAGCAAAAGGAAGGATTCTATCAGCATTGAGCTAACTGAATACATTCAAGGCCTTCACCTCAATCAGATCTCCTCGCAGATGCCAAATTTGCAGAACTGCAGCCTTTTGCTGCGTCACTAATCTTGTTGCTTTTCAATGCACCTGTTCCAACAGATCCACATTCTTCCACAAATGAGCTTCCAAACGTATAGAGATGTGGAATAAACTATTACCTTATAAAAGTGGATAATCACCTTTTTATCCCTTCTGGAAAAATTCCAGTATATCATTGACAGAACCCCATAAGATATTCTGGCAGCCTGTCTGCACTGCTCAGAGAAATTCCTTTTTTTTAGCAGTGCGATTCATATCTGTCAGTTGTGATTCATACCACAATTGCCCCCAGCCTTTTTCAATCTCCACTACACTGAGTGTGGTACCACAAAGTTGGTACGTTAAATCTGGGATTACCGCTACAAATATTCAATACCTTGCATGTGTCAATATTAAACTTCAATTGCTACTTCTCAGCCCATCTGCCTAATCTTTCTAGCTATCCCGATTACTATCAGATTTAGTATATTTAGTAATTAGCATTTCTTCTGAATTATTTTGGAGCGTCATGGGTGTCAATACAGTGAGACACCAATGCACCTGCCTCAATGTAAAGAACCGTGGGATGAGTGGGCAAAGGACTAGGGGCGGCCTTTATATGAAAACAAAAGAATGAATAACACGTTGAACGGTTTCATGATGGACACGTGTGGATTTCAGCTTTGCTCATTTTCAAAACTCATATTGAATGCTTTGTAGTTTTCAAAATTGGCAGTCATACTGGATGGTCTCACAAGTCTGTCTCCTTTGTGTTTAAATCATTTCAATGACTTCTGAGAAAGGTGGAAGTAGTGGTTTATTAATGCGTGCCATGAACAAGAAAACTAGGAAATTGAAATGTTTCAATTGACAGCTGATAGCCTTATGTTCTAGTTTCACGTGGAACAAATAGATTTCAAAAGTCTGAGTAATGCACCAGCCCCTGAAATATAGATATCGATTGAAGAAACGAAAGAGAAAAGAAATGGAAACTGAAGAAGAGGTATCAGCAATACCTGAAGAAATTCTTCAAGCGATTGACACTTTCCAAAGAGACTCCAGCAAGGAATTTGACAAATTTGATTAAATCACACTGCAAATCCAGTCGAGTACTGGTGAGATATCTCTGATACGTTGTCAGACCTCCATATTTGTTGCTTTTTATTTATAATTCAGTTATTATTACATTTGAAATTAAATTCTAACATTTTAAAATATAAATAGTTTTCTAAATAACTCTTTTTAGAAAAGAATAAGCAAAGGATAAGATGTAAGTGCGAAAGTGCACTAGGAAACACACAGTTCGGATTCTGCAGGGGACTAGGCACCAGAGAAGCAATTTTCTGTTTACAAATATTGCTACAAAGGTGCTATGAACATCAAAAAGACGTGTATATATGTTTTATTGACTACGAGAAAGCCTTCGATTCAGTAGACCACGACCGCCTAATTGACCGACTGAGAAAACGTGGGCTTGAAAACAATGATATCAACTTTATTACAACTCTCTACTGGAATCAAACAGCCCGGCTTCGCTATGACAACGATCTGACAGACCCAATTCCAATAAAAAAAGGCGTCCGGCAAGGCTGTCCATTATCTCCCATTCTTTTTAACATCTATTCGGAAATGATCTTCGACCAAACACTGGCTGACAAGAACATCGGCATAAAAGTTAACGGACACTACATCAATAACTTAAGATATGCCGATGACACAGCACTAATAGCGGATTCAGAACAAGATTTACAGACCATCTTGAACGAAGTGGACATAGAAAGCCAAGCATAGGGGCTACGAATCAACAAAAAGAAAACAAAGGTGATGAAGGTCAGCAGGACTGCAAGCAAAATCACGATCAAACTAAACAACGAAAAATTAGAGCAAATACACCGCTTCAAGTATCTCGGAGTACTCATTGATGACCAGCTGAACCATGAGGCCGAAATCAAAAGCAGAATTGAACAAGCCAGGCAGGCATTCACCAAATGGAGAACCCTCCTCACCGACAGAAGCTTGAACATCGTGCTCAAATTACGCACATTGAAATGCTACATCTGGCCAATACTGCTCTACGGTGTAGAAACCTGGACTCTAACATCAGCCACTACAAAAAAGCTCCAGGCCTTCGAAATGTGGCTCTACCGAAGAATGCTGAAAATTCCGTGGACAGCCAAGATAACCAACGCACAGGTCCTGCAGGACATGCACACGGAACGGGACCTGCTCAAAACCATCATCAGCAGGAAATGCAAATACCTAGGTCACATCGCTAGGAACCAACAAAAATATCACCTACTACCACTCATCCTGGAGGGAAAGATCGAAGGCAAGAAACGCCCAGGCAGACCGAAAATGGCATGGCTAGATAACATCAACACCTGGCTTCACATGACAACAGCACAAATTCTACACGCAGCGCTAGACAGAGAACAATATCAAAACGAAGTCGCAAATGCCATTCGGCAGCATTAAAGAAGAAGAAATAACTCTTACACCGAGTGGAGAAAGATGAGCGATTAATAAATCTTTTGGGAGAAGATATAGAAATTCTTCAGACAATTTTCTCTGCATATAACTGTATTTATATTTGATTTGCATTTAGCCCAATGGATATTAACAAACGTGTTTAAAAATCACTCTCATGAAAACTGCGTGTTTGCTTTTTGTTCTTCTTTGATATATTCGAGCGTACGAAAATGCCCGTGAACAAAGGCAGCAAGCTTTAAATGAGCAAGACCAGCAGCTAATGACAGCTATGGCACCAGAAGAATAAACGTTGATCTATCCCCCACAGCAATATTTACCAGAAGACCTCTTGATCGGTACTGATAGCGACTTCACTTATTTACGGTTCGTGTTTATCTCCCACTTCCAATGAAGCTATTCATCACCGATGACGGGATGTCGTGGAATAACCTCAGGTGGTAATATCGATCGACCGTGCAGCGAGGCATTTGAAGTAGACCGTCGACTAAATACGGAAGTTGGCAGCAAACATCGTGGCCACGATCAGCATTATTATTTTCACAAACAAATGAATACAATAGGGAAAATAGATCCCTTAATTAAAATAACCCAGAATAAATTGCTGTTTTTCACAATGTAATCTAACCAATCATGATATTTACGGAATCATAACACCATCTTGACCTCTGAGTGCTTTATTCAGTGGTCGGAAAAGAGGAGAATCATTCGGTGCTTGATCTGCTGATAAATAGAAATTAAAACAGAATCATCTGCATCCTACTCGTATCCACCAATTCATTTAAAAGTCTTAACATATTTATAGCTTAGTAGATGACAGTCGATATAATCAAATCCATGATGATGTGGTTCCATCGGTTAATACAAAAAGGAAGAGAATGGTTTGTCTGGGGCATTATTATATTGTGGAAAAGCGAATATAACCGGTTCCTGTGATATCCATGTGTTAAAGAAACGCTGTTTTCAGTTTCACCAAACACGAAAACATTTGAA
The DNA here is from genome assembly GCF_048544385.1 of Mastigoproctus giganteus. NCBI lineage: Eukaryota > Metazoa > Arthropoda > Arachnida > Uropygi > Thelyphonidae > Mastigoproctus > Mastigoproctus giganteus. The sequence goes on along the minus strand of NC_143579.1, from coordinate 39,399,612 downwards.
TATTTCATAAAAATTATTTGAAGTAAATATAAATATATAATATTTACAATGATGCCTAAGCTCTAAAAACATACAGAGCAGGATTACCGCATGAAACACTAATCCTATATTTAAAATGCTCCAGCATTGCCAGAAAAAATGAGTGGAATTCAATATATCGCATCGGACTGACTTCATTAAACATTAATTCTGCTTCCACTACAACTTTATCTTTTTCCAGCAGCTGTCCAGGTATCTATGAGGTTTAGCTATTTTTAAAGTACATTTTTCTTTCTAACATGAGTTTTATTCCTGTCCCCAACAGGACAGTGTTCTAGAACTTTGAGACTACACTACTAAGAGTATGCCATAATATCGAATACACACTACAGCCTATGATCTGCTCTCCCCATTTTTGATCAAATAAAAACAAGACATCAGAAGCAGCACCATGCCAGGAAACTTACAAAGATGCGCTACAGGAGTAGGAGACCGTCTTGGAAGTTAATATCACAGAAAATATAGCTTTGCTTTTGCCAATATTGCGAAGGAATGGATGAAGGAAGACTGAAGGCAGGTCATGTAGTCTGATGAGACCTGATTTGGTTTTTAAGCACCACCGGAAGAGTGCACGTATGGTGTATACCATACAAGGCAGAGTGACTATCCTGCTCTACACTGACAGTACAAAAACTGTCTTATTAGGGCTACCAAAGGTCAATTTATAAGCCCATGCCTATTATGTCCAAAAATTGCTTATGTTCTGTGAAAAACCAGATTTTTCAGGAGGAAACGTTTGCTATCCACAACTGAGGTCGCGGAATTCAGCCACGGAAGGAAAGAGCCTAATAAAAGTTCCTCACACCATTGATGGGATTCCAATCGCTATTTTTACACTCAGTTTGGGGAGGACAGTGATTATAACCACTGTGCTACCCGAGCAGACTCTACTAAGAATACAGGCTGCGGGAGAAGATGTAATGGTGTTTAGAATGTTTAAATGCATATCCTTGGACTTCTAATCCCATTGCAGGACAGAGTTAAGGCTGTCCAGTATGATCAGAGACCGTGGGATCATATACGAACTTCATCATGGATCAGGTAGAGTCGGCAATGTTGTATGATTACCGTTATGGAAAGATGTTTCTTTCAAGATAAAAATGCAACCATCTGCACATTTATGAAAGAATGTTTTGAGGAACACGAGAAAGACTACAATGGTCCCCCAGCTAGTCCAATTGCCGGATCTCGGAAAGGTGCGCTGGTCAGCACAGCCTTCTGCTAAAGTCATTTCAGGAATCTACTATAGGTCTAGAGGTACTTTAATGATGAATGATCCATTGACCTTATGTTGAGCCCATCACATATCGTGCCGAAGACGTTCGATCGACCAACAGCGATTCAACACTCTATATCCTCATGGTCCTAATAAAGTGACCAGGCTATTTACTTGGAAATATTAAAAGCAATGAATGAAATCAATTTAAATACCTAAATAATAAAAGAAGAATAAATTCATACTTTAATGCAAATTATAAACATCTCAAACAATATTTAAATGAGCTTGATGGATTTCTTAGTAAAGGGAGTTACCAGCTGGTAGAGTGAGCTTCCATCTGTAGCAACTGCAGCCGAAAATTTTAGATGATGTTCTGGTATAAGACAGGATAAATTTCATGAGGAATAATATTGCAGGTGAAAGAATAAAAGAATTGATCACTATATCTAAATAACACTTCCAATATACATGATATAGAATGTGGCTCATACTAGCTTTATTTTAAACAAATAACAATTATAGAATGCTGATATTTAAAAACATATTCTTTCAATTTGTAATCCCATGTTTTTGTCCAATCAATTTTTGCATTTGTCAAGTGTTCCAGGTGCACAAATTTATCTGGTAGTTCGTTCCGATAGGCAACAAGCCTGATTTTCTTACTTCAAACATTCAGTTTTCCTGTTACTTAAAAATTTATATTCCCTTGTTTATTCCACCTTTGAAATGGGAAAGTTATTTGCATCATTCGCTTTGCTCAATCGTCACCCTGTATAGGTCGCCTCCCTGCAGAGTCTGCGTGTACTCCAAGGCTGCAAGTTCACGGGTATTCAGCTGGGAAATGTTGGAACTTTTATAATCCTTTCAAAATCTAGTCTCGCGTGTCCCTGTGGATTGTTTTGCTGTGGAGAGCGAAAATCCAGTTATGGAACGAATTTCCACAAAATATGTAGCATCTTTACATGAAATAAATTCTTAATCTTCCACGTGATACGTGGACAGGAAATACACAGTATGAACAAATCGGATGGTGGCTATTTATTCTAGCAAGTCCCAGAATATAAGGGCCCATAATATATATGTTTCTCACTAAGGAGCTTGACTGTATCAAGAACGTGATAGTGGGGCAGTAACTTAAATACAGGCTTAAGTTACTTAACGCCGGGTCCAAAGTTCCCAAACTTAATGAAAAACATGAGTAGGATTCAAGATACCACAGAGGGGAATGGTTTTATATAAGATAATAGAGTACGATTTTAATGCCTGAACCATTAAAATAGGTTCAAACATGTGCAAAAGAAGTGTGCAGTGAGTTTTAATTACCGGTAAAAGAAATAACCACAAAGATTAAATGAGAACTAATCATTTTTCAGTCCAAGAGATGAGGGATATTTGTGGACGGAGTTCATCAGAGATTGAGAATTGTCATAAAAGGTTAATGAGCATTTGCTGATCTGGTAATTCTGATTAATGGAATGAATTTCATAAAGTTCGTGCTGGCGGAGTGAAGGCGAAACAGCGTGTGATTCTTGACATGTCTAGGAGGAGCATGGAAGTTGATTTTGCTTAGGGTATCATGTTTTTCGAAGGTTCCAGTGATTACTTTGGCAAGAAGGCTGATGTCATATTTTTGTCATATTTTGATGACGAGAAACAGATTACTTTACACTTCAAGGTATTTGCAGACAAGCCATTCAAAAATAGCCACAGAGAGAATTTATTGAGGGGGCATTGAAGCTGCTGCCAATCAGTTATCCCTTCAGAGCCGATTAGATCTTGAGCTCATCTGCGTAGACAGCAACTTAAACGTCTGAATTGTTGATGAAGGAAGGAAAAGCTATTAAAAACAGAGTATCAAGTGAGGAACCTTGAAGTAGTCCACTTAGTGGGATAAATGGATCCCAGTTCATTTGGTTGATAATAACCCTCAGGGAACGTTGCATAATATAGCTTCGTAGCCATGAGAGCAATGGACCACAGATACCATATATCTTAAGTTGTTCGTGAGGAACTTTATCAAATGGAAAATCGTTAGGAATAGGACCAAGGCGAGAAACCCTACCCTGTGCAATTTCATGATCAGTAGATGGTGCAACTGACCCAAAACAAGGATAAAGGCTTGTATTCATGCCATATCTACCAGCATAACCATCAGGTGGCCAGAACTGTCGCGTATTGCTCGCTCCAGTTGTTGATGTCCGACATGGAGAAGTAGGTGGTGCTGGAACTGAGCTGGTGAAACGCGTTACCCACGAAAGGGAAATTTGATCCAGAACGAAGAGGTAAATACCTTAGAGATGTCTGTGAAACCGCGTAAACTTGAAAATGATTATCAAGAGCTTTGGAGGTATATTGCCATAAATGAAGCAAATTCGTGATCAGAGACTTTCCACAGAATCAATGGGTATTACCCGTGTTCCCGACGCACGCATATTTCAGGACCCGATTGCATCGATTTTTGGATTACAATATGCTGTGGGAGATATTCAGGGGATTCATCCTGGAAGCTACAAAAGTATTCATACAAGTAGTCAAATTCCATAAACCTAAGATGCCTAATCGGATGGCAAGTGAGGTTAAGAGTTTAATTGAGCAAAAATAACAAATATGGGGCCGTTACAGACAATTACATGATACGATTTCTACGAGCGTTCTAAGAAAATGTGTAGCAAAACAACTGATGGGATAAGATGGACGAAAGCTAATACCGAGAAGGCACTAGCAAAAGAACTATAAACTGGATAAGGAGTTCTCATACGAGAATACAAAAAAACAAAGTTTAATCAAATATGGCCCTTAACTATTGGAATAGTTAATAGAATAGAATCAAATTGGAATAGAATGAAATAGGCCTCTAACCATTGCAATGGAAGGTCCATAGAAAGATAGAACAAATGGTAGATGAGTCGAACAGATGATATTTAAAGTCAAAAACAAGCTAGGATCTCTGGGGAATTTTGAAGAGTAAAATAATAATCTCATTAGAAATATAATAGTTTCAGAGAAGCGATTTCTAGAAGGGCTATTGCAGTTATAGGAGGGCAAGGCTTTAGGGAAGGATATTGTATTTATTCACTTATAATTACAATGTATGCATGTGAGGGTATCAGTTAAAGATAGCATCATTATAATCCCTTTGACTAGAGAAGTACTAATATCTCCCCAGTTCACGAAGATGGTGCTTAAGAGAAGGTGGATAAAAATAGGCCAGTGAACATAACTTCTGTGTTAGGAGAGGTAATGAGATTTCAAGCCCATCTCGATAGGAATGGTCTTTTGAATAGATCCCGGCGTAGGTTCCTTAAGAGCAGATCACGATTGACCATTTTGGTAATTACTATGATTTAGACATTAAGCAGTTGGTTTCAGGTAACAATTATGCCATTGTAAGAGTTACTTGGACGACTAAACCACAGAAAAGAATCTTGCCTCTCGAACATGACGTGAGCCAAGTGGCGATCAATACCAGACTCTATTGTCTGGTATCTTTTGACTCCCATTCCCTTCTCCCACTCGCCTAGTGGAGTTTACTCCACCTAATAATTTTGAGAACGCCTTCCTCTACGCCTCAATATTTCTTACTGTTCCCCCCACTTGACTTTTATATTCCCTGATCTCTATCTGTTATATACACCGAGTTATCACCATGGGCTATACATGGTATAGCCCATGCATCGCACGCTCGACACATGGGCTATACCAGCAGACGAGCCCTACGGCATCCTCTCCTAACCAAGGTTAATCGGTGTAAAAGATTCGCCTGGTGCAAAGAGCATGGAAGAAGGTGTGCTGATCGGATGAGTCACGTTATTTACTCCACACCGTGGATGGTCGTGTACGGATTTGGCGTCAACAACATGAGGCTCTTCATCCATTATGCATGGTATCAAAAGTGCAGGCGGTTGTATGGTGTGGGGCATCTTTCACTGGCAGGAACGTAGACCCCTGCTGCATGTGGAACAATGTATCAGTGGTCTCTGCTATCATCAACTGCTTACTGATTGTGTACACTCCGCTATGTTACACTTTTTTCCCGAATGGCGATGGTGGCTTCGAAGATGGCAAAGCGCCGAGCCACCGGGCACTTGTTGTGCAGGGATGATTTGAGGAACACAGTTCTAGCTTCCAGCATATCGACTGGCCTCCGAACTCCACCGATATCAATTCCACAGAGCACTTGTGGGACACTATGGAAAGGCATATCAGGCGTCTGGATACACCAATCACATCCATACCTGCATTCTGGCCGCATTGCACACAGCTGGGTTGGCCCTACCTCCCGAACGCTTCCGACATCTTGTTGAATCAATGCCACGTCGGATAGCTGCTGCACTGAGGCTACAAGTCAGACTACAACAACAACAGAACCCAATATAACACTTCTCACATACAACACACAATACTTTTGTCTGGCTTTACAGAGTACTCCACAAGAGTACTTATGGCGCAGTTGTGGGAAACCACCAGTGACGCCTCCTCTCCAAACTCTATGTACACTATATGGCATTATATATCTAGACTTTAGTAAAGCTTTTCCTACAGTCCCTCATGGAAAGCTACTAGAAGTTATTGCTAAGCTTCGATGCAGGCTTACAGGCTAGTCGAAAGATAGGAGACAGTGTATTCATAAATAATGAGTCTTCAGGGTGGAACAGTGTAATAAATTATGCCCCTCATGGCTCTGTCACAGTATGGGCTAACAAAATGAGATGAGCTAATTTTTTCTTGTTTAATAAATCCCGTCATATGGTGATTACAATCTAAAAAGGCCCTCATGGGTAGCGCAGTTTGTAGGATCGCTGTCCTTCCCACACCGGGTGGAAAAGACCTGACTTCGAGTCCCGTCGATGACGGGAGGAATTCTTCTGGGCCTTTTTCACAACGTGGCTGAGTTAGTCGGTCTCAGGCGAGAGTAATATGTTTGTTTTCTCCCGGCAACTCGGGTTTTTTGTCCAGCAAACAGAAAATCGACCTCTGAACGCGCACAATTTGCAGACAGTACTGTATACACAGAGCAATATGGCCTTAATCACTGATACTCCAAAAACGCTACTACAACAACAATCCAAAGTTTCAATACGACCTATAGTTTCGTGTTAGTAATTTTTAAAAATGGGAAAAGACTTTATACCCACTTTGTAATTTGCGGCTCCTAAATACGGTGATGTTTCTTTTGTAATACAACAACCACCCAATAAATCTATAATATGATAAGGAACTAACAGTTGTTGAAGGAGTCTGTTGTATTCATGTATTATGAATTTCTCCTAGTGTCCATTTACTTTTGATAACATAGTATAGATTCAGACTGTGGCGTTCTTTTTTGGAAGAAGCACAAAGTCGTCCATCATCCCCGAGATAAAAATGATAATTTTTCTGGAATTATTGGTGCGTAGTTTGCTTTGCAGTCGGTACATACCTCGCAGATTGCATTCGAAAGGAGATTTCAAGGAGACGAGCACAATGATGTTCAAGGAGACAATACATGATCGTAGAGTTCTTTGAGATTTGAAGGACACAATCCGAAGGTAGCGAACATTCAGTGGAAATTTTAAAAGCAGATGTAGAGAATATTGTGCACAATGCACCGTCTTGTTTGTTTATTAGAAATAATACTGGACGTGGAAAGATTTGAGGGTCAAAACAGAATAGTAAAACATTTACTTTTGTGTTATGTTTCTTAACTAACCAATTTTCCCTCCCCGGTTGTCAAATTAATAATTATTTTTATCGTTAAAAAATTCCCACATATATTGAATAAAATGCAAAAAACTCAATATGACCTAGAGTTTTGAGATATTAATTTTTATTATCTGACCACTAATATTAAGATTTTAGGGCTAGGTGGTGCCAGTTTTGCCTTTGTTTCTTTTTCTACTTCGTTTTAATTTGACTGATTTCTTTTTCCTTAACGCATTCTTCCCTTGGGTATCTGGAGAGGGTGGGGGAGGGGGATCGATTCTTTCATTAACAGACATAGCGGTTTTTGCAGGAGCTGCACTACTCTTCAGTGGTGTTTTCTGTGGAAGGGGAGGAAATTGTTCCAATTCAGGATGAATTGGAACAATTTCCTCCAGATGAATCACGATGACCTTCTTCCAATCACTCAAGGTCCACTTTAGCATGGGCACTAGGAGCGGCCTACGGCTACGCAGCCCCATTTTCAGCAGGGTTCGATGTACTGTGTGTTGTGACACATTACTTCCCTCACCAGCATTCCAATTATCGGCGAGTTGCGTCACAGTCGCCCTTCTGTTGCCACGTACCATCCGGGAGAGCCTTCGCTCACCTCGAGCATCAATGAGCTGTGGTCGTCCAACTCCTCGCCGGCGGTTCGTGGGTTTTCCCTCCTCGGACCACTTTCGGTAGGTACTAACCACGGCTGACCCCGAGCATCCCACCAGCCGTGCCGTTTCGGATATGCTCTAACCCAGTCGCCTGGCTATTACAATTTGTCCTTTGTCAAACTCGCTTAAGTCCGCTGCCTTTCCCATCTGAAGAACAAGAGTAACACTGATTAACGGAGCCCAGTATCAGGTGTTTTCTATACTGTGTCCCGATCCTTGCACGCGCCGTAGTTCACCTGCAGTTGCTTCGATTTGCATAACGATTCACTGGTCATAATGTTTTGGCTAATCGGGGTATAACCCACTTTGTATCTAACAAGCCCTTGTGGGTAGCACATTTGGTAGAATCGCCGTCCTCCCCATACGGGATGAAAAAGACCTGCGTTTGAGTCCCATCAATGACACGAGATATTTTTATGGGCCTTTTTCGCACCGTGGTTGAGGGTAGTATGATTTTTTCTCCCGGAAACTAAGGTTTTTCATTCAGCAATACAGAAACTCGACCATAGAGCAGGTGCAGTTCTTCCTGGGATGATACAAGTACGTTTGGCTTGGTCAGGATTTCCACAATCAACGAGGATACTAAGATCAAGAGGCGTCAGCATCTCGTCGCTGAAATTTCTCTAGCCAGAGAGAATGGACAGATTTGCTTGAAAATTGCATGAAATAATCGTGACTTAGGAACCTGAAGGTGTTATACAAAATGTGTATAAACATTAAAAGACAAACAAAGCAGTGAGCGAATCATTATCTGAGAATGTAAAAGAAATGCAAACTTAAGGTGAAGTCATGGGCAGCTGACTTACTGCCTTAATTACAAATTAAGACACGCCTCGTGCTTTCTTCCGCTCTGTCGCTGTCTACAACACATCCCACCACATTTACGCCAGAAAAAAAAAGCAGCGTAGAATAATGAAAGGAAACACACAATTCTTACCATGAATTCTTAAAAATTCCGTTCAGAAACCTTAATCTACAAGGACATTGACAATGGACATATTTATAGGAGAATTTCTCAGTTGAACACTTTTCTTCCCCCTAATCCTTTTATAATCTGGCACTGGGAACTCAAGACAGATATATTTAAACCTACAAATATACTTTTATTCAGACACTTGTTTTTTCTCGAAAACTCTTATATCGTGCATGCTACAGAGCTTATCGGGTCCAAATGCTACGCTTTATTCGATAATCCATTTGTGTCTCTTCTCAGAATAGCTGATACTTGTTAGACTTGTAACTCAGCACAAATCATTTCCTTTTAAGAGATTATAGTAAGAATGGACTTAAAAAGAAAATAAATACATTTTCTTTACTTTACAGAAGTTCGGGAAGTTTTTAAAAGCCAACCCACACGCAGAGTGGGGCATTAAACGATTGATCTGAGCCATGTCTGCACAAATCTATTGTCTTAAGACCACCTTTTGCTGCCTCTACCAAAAACAGTTGAAGATGTCTATCCGAATATCCTCTGGACTGTCCTCTGATCTTTTCCGTACAATTCGTCTTTTAAGAGGTTCTCTTTTAGACATAAAGTTGTTAATTACTGGAATATGTAACTTCCAAAGGGAAGTTGAGGCTGACCGCTTGGGGAAGTTCAAAGGTTAACTGGATATGTACCTATGCGATGAGAGAAACACATGGGTAGTTTATTATATGAGCTGATGCAGCAAAAGCCTTGCGCTTCCTTGAATTATATGGCTAATACTAATATTAAAATACCACATTGGATTTTGGAAGGGTTAACAGGAGTCCCAGTTGTGTCACAGAAAGGTGACTGATGTGGCATTCAACTGCCATCCACGTTGAAAGCCTTGTAAGTGCCGATGCACAAAATAAACTGGTTTCTAACGTAGGAGATTTATACTGGAATGTTTGAAACCAATATGATTTATGATTCACTGGAAATAATTTATTATTCAGTTGTTTTAGTAGATATTTAGTAACGTTCCCGTTATGGTTAAAACATCTAGCTTTAAGTTTTATTAAACTTTACTACATTTAAATAATAGATTAAATATCTATTGTTTTTAGTAGTAATTGATGTAGAATTGATTGATAAATAACCTGCCTAGGAGCAATTTTTAGAATTGTATTGGCAACTTCTGGATCAAGCTTTCAAACATCTTTTAAAATTTTTCGTTTGAATGTCGAAGATTGGACCACTTCTGCTCTCTTTCTAGATATTGCATGCCGTAGATACCTTTCTTTTCTTTAACCCGCTATTCTTCAATGAAAGAATTTTACAATACACGCGCCAACTTAAGTTCGTCCTCAGGCGACTTTGTATCTGAATATTTCTTGTTCAGTTCCACGTGGAACTTTTATAGATTCTGTCCTGACACATTTTTTTTTGTTGTGACGTTGTACCTCTTAAAATATCCACAAAACTGTTGCTGTTTGCCACTGCTTTTAACTTATGTGACCTAATCTGTTGCACAGCCTTACCAAAATATTGGATGATGATGCAGTTAATGTTGAGTTAGTAACAACGAATAATAGTTGCTCTCGAGTTGCTTCCGTTTATGCTCCTGATGTTAATTTAGTTTCAGATAGTTATACTTAACTTTATAGAATGATTCGCCCACCGGTGAGTTCCTCTTCCTCCGCTCAGCCTGATGTGGTATCATCTTCGTGATATGATAAACAGATATTTATAATATTTAAATATTCCTGCTCACGTTTGAATCCCTCCAAAGCCTGCCTTCAATAAAAATACTAGAGGTATGTGCCCTAAAAAGATCGACAGGAATTATATACAGTGTTGTACCAGAATGTTTGAAGCCTTCGCAACAAACTGGATACCGTTGACCAACTTCTTCTCGCCAGTGATATCGATATCCTCTGTGTCACTGAGACCTGTCTTGATAAAGACAGAATTTTTAAATCCTGTGCTCCAGAAAGCCTGCAGATTTACTTCTAGAATTGGGCAAAGAGGAGGCGATGTTGAATTTTCTTTAAGAGCTCACAGGCCTCACTTGTTCATAAAGTTTCTAGCCAAACATCAGCATACGAAGTTCTTGCTGTTACTCTCAGCTACCATAGGGTCCTCATAGATGTAATTGTTACATATATATACCCACCAGCACCTTCTTATGAAGCCATCCATGAAATATCAAACTGGATCATCAGCCAGCTTCATCCTTCAGTCTTGCACTTTGTCTGTGGAGACTTTAATCTTCCTTCCCAGCTAACTAACTTTCAGAAAATGCTCCTATCAAACTTATCTGGTACAGGGTTACAAATGATCAACGATCTCCCGACCAGAGGTATCAACCAACTAGATCTAATCCTTGTCTCGTTTCCTTGCACACCTGATTACCTGCCAGAGACTTATTTCAATTCGGACCACAAGCCAATTATTGTTCTTTTACACCTACCTGCTCCAAAATTCAATGCGAATTCGATTAACACCAAAGTAATAGTTAGTCCCAGGTTTTTTGAGTATTTCTAAATGTGCTGAGGCTGCCTCAGTCATCCTGTGGACAGTCTTAGAAAATTGTGATCTCGAAATTGCATTGGATTTGCTTACTAGTTTGCTTAAGACTGTAAGACACAAAGTCTTACAAATTAAATTAAATGTCTATATAATTTATGATAGAACGCTAGATTGAGTGATGTATTATAGACCTTACAAGAAAACACTTAAAGTCACAAATATTGTTTAAGATAATGGGTCTCGCGCTAATGGAATTAATTTAAGAGGTTAAATTTAATGTACAAGTAAATATACCTTGAAGATAAACATTATAAACAGATATACGATCAGCGCCCACTACCTGAAGCAGCAAGTGAAGATACCGAGAAGGACAGTGGGGGGTTAATTGATGGCATGGCAAAAGGGACGGAGTGCTCCAGAGATTACAATAGGGGTACCAGGTGTAAGCGTTTTTGTTTACTGCAAACAGAGCAGGTGTGGTCATTTTATAATAAGGCGAGACGAATCAAGAAAAAGGACGCAGATGTTTTCCGGATGGATTCTGAGCTCCGAAATTTCTGGTCATTTCCAGAATATTCGAGAATTCTCTAGAAACGGAAGTTCTTTCTACACCGGAAGGAACTCGGCCTTCCTGTCATGTGTCATAGGCAAATGAGAATGGAGACGATGATGGTCAGATAGAAGTGATTGGTTGAGGAAAGGAGGGGCGTTACTAAATTTTGGGAAATAAAAGGGGAAGAGCGCGCGCAAAAGAGATATGTGATAAAGTTTTTTTGGATGTGATAAAGTTTTTTTGGATGTGATAAAGTTTTTTTGGAGATGATAAAGTTTTTCGGAAGATGATAAAGTTTTCTTCGAGGGTGATTTTTTGGAAAGATAGGCCCAGGAAACAGTCCCCGGAAGCGATCCACCAGTAGAACCAGTTATGGTGAGTTCACTAAATTCTGATAGCTTTAACAAAGTGTAGATAAGTTACGGAAAGGGGAACTTTCTCGAGATGGAACATAGAAGTCCGAAAGCGTCCACCGAGAAATATATTTGAAAGGAGGGCAGCGAGATAATGCTAACAGAAGAACACCGTACCGTCCTTTAGAAATAAAGTGATGGGAAGCGACTCCTACTGAATGATCCGGCACAGCAAAGAAGGATTGCGACACCAGGATGATCGGCAAAGCGAAAAGTGTCCCTAGCAAAGTTTAGTATTCCAGATGAACGTTCCCAAACCAATGGAGGACCCGATGCAGAGCAGAAAGTCACAGGCCACACGTTGTATTAGCGGTAAGATCCAAATCCCCAGAAGTAAGTGGTTAAACAACGAAGTTACCTCTATGTAATTGCAAAGGACTGCAGGGAAGACAGATAAATATTAAGGGAGATTTAGGGAAACATACAGTTAATTAAATGCATGTTGTATAGATAAGCAAGGAAATATCATAGAAATAGTTTAATGAAGGATGGTTTACAGTTGTGGTCTATTTACTGATCAATTAATGGAGGGAAAGTAATAATTTTGGACGGGTTAGCCTATAGAGCAGGTACAGTTGTATGTTATTTATATAATGTTACTGAAGTAGAGAAATTAGTCGCTAAATGCTGGAGTTTACTTGAGGGAATGAAGAAATAAATAATCCCATGTATATTTCATTAACATGTAACTTTAAAGTGCTGGGGAGAGAATAGAATAGAATAATGTGTAAAGTGGACATAATTCCAGAAGAAGAATTGTTTCAACCATGAAGAAGAATGTAGGATTGTGCTAGATAGGTATGAAAAAGGAAGGTATAAATAAATAAATAATAAATGTCAATTGTAATTAAGAAAGAGTTAAATTAAACTGATTGTACGAGATGTTAGTGGGCCTATAGTAAGAAGAAGATGATGGATAGGAGAGCCTAATGACCAGGAACGTAATCCATGCCATGTACTTATATATGAAGTGAATAATGTGTAATGATTTGCTTGATCTTTTTATTTGTAAATATGTATAATAAACTAATTGTATTTAACTTAATGCAAATAATGTTTGGTCATTTCTGAACACACAGCAATATCCAAAGGAGGAGTGCACTAATATAGGGACTCCCACAGAACCGGAATTCTTCTGTGAGATAACTAGTCAGATGCAAAGTGGGGATTTTTAAGAATATAATTAAAAATAAATACTATAGTAATAATATAAACAACAAAAAAAATAAATAATAAATAAATAAAACCCCACCCCCACAAGACGATTGCGACCGCTGCCGCATCAAAGAGAAGTTGCATCGTGCCTCGGTCCAGATCATGGTGGACACTGCATCTTAATATGAGCTTAAAATTAAAACAAGCATCTGCACAAAATGTGGAAGCAGTCGCAAAGTGTCCAAGACAGGATAGCTTACTCTAGGGTGAATGCAACATTTAACACGCAGAAATCTCAGGCAATTAAGAATTATATGGATATAACCCTTCGTAGAGGAAAATGCCCCTACTCTGAGCGGCATTCTGATCTACCCCTAAATCTTGAACGTGACCATAGTGTGCATAGTATTAAGGTCAGGAGCCGCCTGTGGTTTCCCACATCTGTGCCATATGCACACTGTGAAGAAATACAGAACTACTGCAAATGCTAGAAAAGTGTTCTATGTCGAATACGTAGTTTTGTGTTAGGCTGTTGGGTGTCCTGACATTTGGCCGCAGGCCCCCTGATAGGAACCCACGTTGCTCGCACACACCGCTAGGAGGTAGCCAGGCTGCCCATTATTCTCTTGCTAGTCTCTGTCAGGGTTGCCTAAGCTTCCTACAGAGAACAATGTAAAAAAATAGTTAGCGTGTGGGCTTTAGAGTCAATAAAAGGGAGGGGCAGGTAGAAAGTATGGGGGATGAAGAAGAAGACATGCCCCAGATACAATGGAAAATATCCATCAGGCGAAAATAGGGGATGGGAGTGGGAGAAAAGTTGCCGTGCAAGGGAGCACAAGCGTGGTCGCCATTTGGCACAATCTTCTTACTCTTCTCATTCAGGTCCGGTCGTGATGTCAATTTCAGTGGTGATGTCCAGTTTGGTAGTTAAAGTCCTATCCAGTGATCTGTAAGTCAGTCGGGTTATAAATGGGAATGAAGCTGTGGTTTTCCTATACTGGATCTTCTCAGATATGGTAGTGGTGGTGTAGTCTCATTTGCTGGCAGGCTTCTGCATTGATTCCCAAAATATAGGTGGTTGTCTTCTCTTGGTTTAGATGATGATCCAGATAGTAACTATATCCATGGTAGTTTCTCTCGTCGTGTGAATAAATCCTATGCATAGTGCGTAAAGGCGACATAGTCTTCTTCTCTTTCGAGGATGTGCTGTTCTTGGTTTTTAGGAAGGTAATGTATTCTACCCAGGAGTAGGCATCTCAAATCTTCATATATTTCGCACTCGTACATCAGGTGGTCCCAACTTTCGAGGGAACCACAGACGTGTTGTGGATTTTTTGGTGATCCCGAGTGCAGAGCTTTCCTCTGATAGATACATGGCCAATTAATAAAAAGGTGAAAGATTGTGGGAGATTTTGGGTATGCTGTTGCTATTGTAGGCATGAATTTTCTGGTAACTTCTCCTTTTGTAGAGTGTGTCCACCTAGCCTGCCAGACCTGCTGCAACCTGACGAGTGGCTTGACTTCATATCTACTGGAGATTTGCCTCTACAACGGAACAATGTTCTGATCTTCATACATCAAAAACAGGAAATCCGCCTGACACTCTGTCTGCAGTATCAATCTCCAGGAAACAGCTTATTGCTGCCATTAATTCTACACCAGCTTCTGCTACGGCAGGTGCGGATGGAATCCCCCAATTCATTATCAAATGTCTTAGCCCAAATAATTTGGATCCCCTTCTAACTATTTTTAATGCTGTTTTGTCAAGCCATTTCTTTCCCCAGCAGTCGAACATCTACCTTGTGAAGCCTATACCAAAAAATCAATCTCCTACGCTTCTTAAGCATTACCAGCCAATCTCCAATGCCTCAAGTCTTCTAAAACTCTTTGAGAAGCTACTCCTCCCCTTTCTAACTGAATAATTTCTTCCAAATCAGCCTCCTCGAATCCATTACTCCGTTCCTCATAGATCCACTGTGACTAACCTCTTAGCCACCACCAGCTCTATCCTCTCTCTCCTTTTGAATCTCCAGCAGAGTTTGAAGTCACCTATGTAGACTTTGAACAAGCTTTCGACTCTATAAACGTTTCTGCAATGCTGAAGCTTCTTTCAGACCACTACCAAATCAAGGGAGACACTCTACAGTTCCTTACGTCACTCCTTCAAAACAGAAAAATCCAGTTTACTGTCCATAGGCACATATACGAGCAAAGTATTTCTTCAGGCGTGTCACAGGGTGGTGTCTCATCTAGGCTCTTGTCTCTTATCTCTCTACTTGTTGAGTCCAGGCATGATACTTGATGTTATGCAGATGATATGAAATTCCTCACGCCAATTTCTCCATATGATGATCTTCTCATGATAACAGCATCGAATTGCCAAGCAGCATTTACATTATATTAATGAATTCACAATTACTAGAAAAAATATAAAAACCACAGTACAGTATACTCTCTGCTTTTATATGCTGCCGGAATATGGGCATCTGCTGCCCCTAGCATAATCAGGCCACTTTTTTCTGCTGAGTTTTGTCTCTTAAAATGGGCCATAAACAAACATGAACTTCCTCAAAGTGCAAATAACGTTGCCTATCTTATATTACTATATAAAATAATATGTTTCTGCCAATATCTTCTTTATATATTGTAGTGTAAATAAATGTATCCAAATGGTTCCTTCAGGGTTCCATAACAGCGCAGCAAACTCCAATATAAGGAGGACAGTTGCTTTAAACAGAAGCACAAAGAAGGACCAAGGATCTTTGAATATTTATGTCTGATGAAACCCTATATTCAAGGATCGTGAATAAAAGAGGCCTAAGAACTGATCTTTGCAGAACTCCTTTAGACACGAAGAAAAAATTATGAGCAAGTCAAACAAGATTGTCATAGTTCAGCATGTCTATTTAACCATTCATTTTTTAGTTTACAGTACATAAATAGCCCTTGATAAATTTATCAGATTTTATAAATCTGATATTTTAAAAATATCAGATTAATGGTAACTCCCAGTTTCAGAAGAGGTAACTCCCCTCTTCCAGTTTCATTCCACTTGCTGTCGCACAGACCTTCTGCTTCTACTGCGTGCCTTTCCTACTGGCATTAGAGCTTTAGCCCCCAGGTCTCCTTTTAAGAATTGATCCATAAGGCAACTTAGATAGTTACTAATCTTATTGTTCCTGAGTTTTGTCTTGGCATCTGAAAAAAAGATTTAAAGCTATACCTTGCATTTCAAAGAAGAACACAATCGAAGCTTTGGGGTGGTCATGATTCAATTGTGTTGGAGATGTAGAAAGATTTTCCTGGGAAACTTACTTGGAGATAGTTGATAAGAACTACACTTCTAAACGTCCTTTCTCAAGCCATTCTAATATTTATATTCGCCCTTAGCACATAAAAGAGACGCCTAAGCCTTTGTACTTTATCGGTAGAAAAGCAAGAACTGCTTACAATGCCTTAAACTTGATCCTTCATAATGCGTATGATGGAAGTTGTAGCCATAGGTGATGGAACATGATCCGAAAGAGATGCTGAGAACGAGATAAGAGTTCCAATGTAATTTTATTTCAAGTGCACTACACAACTAGGCTGAGAGCTCCAGTTACCAACTACTTCCACCAGTCGGGGAAAAAGTAGACGGGAACTAATCACACGCCATCCGAAGAGAACTCCTAAGTTTTTCAGTTATCTTTCAAGGCTTGGAGAAAGAGAATAAGAAGTATTAGATTATTATAAAAAAAAAAAAACCCTTTTCTCCTTTATGGATTTTTTTTTCACCCCTTGACGGGTATCGGGACCAAATGCATGGGGCGTTATTTCGCAGTCAGGCGGGCCTTGATCTCTTTGTGTTCTAACTGGTGGGCCTGCATCATCCCCAGATATTTATATGTCTCTTTCTCTGTCATCGGCTCAATCTCTTCACCAGATTTTGGCTGGTAATTTAGTCCGACTGGATGTCCTTTATGCAATCCATGGGTCTTGCATTTGTCTAGGCCAATTTGCATCCTGATGTCAGTGCTGAACTCTTCAGTGATCCGGAATAGCTGTTGGAGTTGATTCTCAGTCGCGGCCTAGAGTTTGATGTCATCGTGTATATCAGGTAATAGAGAGTGTACAGATTCTTCCTCCTGTCTTTTAGTCTTTTAAGGTATATCCGTACTTGTTGTTATTGAGCATGGTGGACAGTTGGTTGAGTGCTGGACAGAACCATAGTGGGCTCTGGGCATCTCCCTGAAAGATTCCTCTTCTGCTGGGTATCGGTCTGGTCGTGATGTTTTCAACCTTGATGATGGTCCTCCATTTTTTTATGGTTGGTTCTAGGAAGTGTATCAGTGTCGTGTTGATTTTGTAGGTCTTCAGTGTCTCTATCAACCAGCTAGGGGACACGGAGTTGAAGGCCTTGCTGTAGTGTACAGGTTGTAGTGCTTCTTGTAGGCTTGCACCGTAACTGCAGCGTCAATGGCCAATTGCTCTTTGCATTCTCTGTTCATCTGCTTGCATCCATTTTGCTGCTAAGCCATTCTGGTCTGTACTTTGAGAAGTTTGTGGCGTCTTTGTCCTTAATCTTCAGATGGGTGATTCCTTGAGTCAAAGAGTCTAGGACTGGGGTGCGCTATTATCTAGGTGAACTGCTCCGCTATTTGCCTGTGTGTGTGCAGCTGAACTTCTTGTACCAGTAGTTGTGGATGTTATCTCTTCCTGGGATTCTCCAGTTGTGGGACTTCCTGGTTGACTGTTGTACTTCTTCCTCCTGAATCTCCCATTCTGTATTCTCTTGTACGTTTTTGATTTTCTTCCTTTCTTGATCTATCCAGGGAGCATGGCCGTTATGACTCTAGATAATCCTGGAATAATAGTAAGGAAAGTAAATGGAATAATTATCCTAGATAATTATTCTATCTACGATAATCTTTTCTGATGGCATTAAAATTGGTTTTGGTAGTAATTTTAGTTAAAATGCAGAAACTACTTATAATGCATGAAATTTGAAAGACACAAAAGGGGTTCCACTTTAAATCTGAATTAATATTCATCTTTTCTCAACGTTGAAGTACCAAAAACGTTGCCTGCAAGTAAAATACTTCAGCATTCGCAATTCCACATGCATTCTAGTAATTGATGTACGCTAAGAAATTGGCTTTCTCAGGCAGAAAAGAAGTGTTGGAAAATAGCAGGTGGTGCAGACATCTGATAGGTTTCAAAGAAGATTCAAGTAGAAAATGTTGGTAAAAGAAGGACTAGAATAAACAACCTACTAACCGGATGATTAATATAAAACCATACGAAGAAACTGCTTAAGGCGCTCTGAACTAGTGATTCTACATTATTCTTTCTTATCAACATTTGTTAGAACTTCAGCGTGAAATCAATTTTGTTAGATGAAGGCTGCTGGAGTTCGCACGTGGTCAGTAAATATTTTTCTAGAGCGTGAAATTGTCTACAAATTTCTGAAAGCGTTACAAGTGTCAATAATGATATAACAATTATAAACTTATAATTTCAATCAATTATAACAAATAAATTAAATAATTAATTTCGATTTTTTGTGAACAATTTTTTCGTTTTTTTATATTTCACAAAAAAAAATTAAATAAAGAAATTGCATATCAGAAGTCTGATTGAACTTCGGTTGTTGTTGTTGGGTTTTAGGAGCATCAGCGATTAAGGCCATATTGCCTCATGTATACTGTCTGTAAATTGAGTGTGTTCTGAGGTCGATTTTCTGTTTGCTAGACGAAAAACCATGCTTCCCTCGCCTGAGACCAACTAACTGTGAAAAAGCCCATAGGAGGATGGCTAGAAGTGGAATTTTAATAGATGGAAAGAAGTTCGCATTGGATAAAACTAATGGAATGGTAGCGCCACCGTACAACTACTCAAGTTTTAGCAAACTGCCGGTAAATGGAAGCAGAGCATATGTTGAAGAATACGCTGACGTAGTTGCAGTTTCTGCATCCATTAGGGAAGTGGCCGCTCTCGTAGTGGATATGATAACCATGTTCCTAAAACCGAGTGAAAACTTTTTCACAACGTGTCTCAGGTTAGTCTGTCTTAAGCAAGGGCTACATGGTTTTCTCTCCCGAAAACTGGGATTTTTCGTCCACAAAACAAGCAAATCGACCTCCGAATACATGCAATTTTCGTCAGGTTGGTCCATTTCGCAAATTAAATAATCGAACTCAAATTAACATGAGTCTGAAGTCGTTGACCATTTATTCGTCCTTGAAGTGTCCCCTTGTTATCATAAGACAAAGATACCAGGGTATAGTTCGCTACTATTACTAATCTTTCCTCGGTTATAGCTGTAGACTGTCATAGGGACTATAGGGAGAAAAATAATGGTTTTGATATGAAAAAAAAAAAAAAATCAGTGAGCTAACGCAGTGAACAGCGAAGAATATACACAGTGTTGCCACTTTATTAGGTATACTCCTGTTGTGCACACAAATGGTTTGTCCCACAACGTTGCAAGTCACATGATCACAGTTATGGATATAAATGCAGCAGAACAACCTTTCTAGTACCAATTAAACGTAAAAACCGTAGCAAGAATGAGAAAAAGGAGTGATCTAACGGACTTCGAACGTGGCATGGTAGTAGGTGCAAGAGGTGGTGCACAAAGCATCTCTGAAACGGCAGTTCTCCTGAACTTTTCACGCACCACAGTTTCAAGGGTGTATCGAGAATGGTGCAACGAACAGAAAACATCCTCTCAACGGCACTCCTGTGGAAGAAACTCGCTTGATGATGAGAGAGGTAAGAGGATGGCTAGAATTGTGCAAGCAAACAGACGGGCCATAATGTCGCACATCACGTCAGAATACAACCTTGGTGGGAACAAAATATCGCAACGTACCACTAGTCGCACTTTGTCACGAATGGGTTACAACAGCCGACGGCCACATCACGTACCTTTTGTTATCAATGAAGAACAAGAGGGAACGCCTCCTGTGGACACAGCAACACCAGCACTGGACTATTGAGGATTGGAAAACAGTTGCTTGGTCTGACGAGTCGAAGTTCCTGGTGCATCATGTCGATGGAAGGCTCAGAATTTGGCGAAAACAACATGAATCCATGGACCCGTTATGCCTGACGACTACTGTGCAAGGTGGTGGGCGTAGTGTTATGGTGTGGAGATTTTCTTGGCACACGTTGATACTCATAGATTCGCGTCTGAATGCCACATCGTGCCTAAACATCGTTGCTGACCAAGTGCATCCGTTCCTGTTGACAGTTTATCCTCAGTCAGATGGTTACGTCCAGCAGGATAATGCGCCGGTGCACAAAGCCCAAATCACTATGGAATGGTTCCAGGAACATGACAATGACTTTTAATTACTGCAGTGGCCCGCTCAGCCCACGGATCTTAATCCTATTGAACATTTTTGGTATGAGCTGGAAAAGGCTGTTCGCTGTAGGCCTACACCTCCGTCGAATCTCAAGGAACTGCTTGACACACTATGTCTGAATGGCACTCCATTCCTGCACAACGTTTTCAGCATCTTGTGCAATTCATGCGTAAACAAATTCAGGCTGTTTTGAAGGCGTAAGGAGGCTCAACACGCTACTAGGTAGGTGTACCTAATAAAGTGGCAGTACAGTGTGTAAAGGGATCGACAAAATAATGTAAATACCAGCGATAACAGATACGCGCTAATATCGTGATGAGTGATCCTTTGCTTTTCAAACAGCTTGTATTTTACGTAGAATAGATTCAAATAAATCTTGAACTGTTTTAAGAGGAACATTGGACCATTCTTCATGGAGGAACTTTAAGCTCCTTTAGTGATGAAGGTGGAGAAAATCTGCTTCTCACTCTACTCTCCAAATATGCTCACAGTGGCTGAATAATGGTGAAGTCTAGTGATTGTGCAGGTCACGGGAGATCCTTATTCTAGTTTCATGCTCCTCGAACCAAGAGTGGACACATCTAGCAGTGGATATTTTAGCATTATCATCTTGAAACATGGCATTGTTTGCGCTAAACAATGCTTGTACCACGGGATGAAATTCAATGAATATCAAGATAATTAGTGGCTGTAATTCGCACGCTCATTGTGATGATAGGACCTAGAGAATACCAAGATATTGCTGCCCAAACCATTGTTGACGCTGGTACAAGATAACCAGGATAATGCTCGTCCTTTGGCATTAGGCAAATGTATGTAGTCTCTCTGATGATGGAAAAAAGCGTGAATGATAATTCATCTGAAAATATGATGTTTCCCATCAAGTGTCCAGTTTTGAGCTCCTTACACCATTGTATCTCCTTCCTAGAATTACCATCCGTAAAGAGTGGCTTGGCAATAGAGGCTCTACCATATTCGGCTTTGTGAAGTGCTTGCCAATCGGTTCTACTGGAAACTGGATTGCTGAGACTCACGTTAAGTTCTACAGTTATTTTTGAGGCAATAGTCTATGTTTTCGGGGTGCAATCCTTTTCAGTGTCCAGCGGTCTCTCTCTTCCAGTCAGTTCCGATTTTCTGCCACAATTCCTCCTATCAGATTTTGTTATTTTTCCATACTTGGTGAGTGGAGACCACTTTTGATACAGTTGCTCTGGAATCATTAAAGAAACCATCATTTGCATGTCTATAAATACTTCATACAGCTATTTCAAGAACTGCCACTTTCGTTTTATTTTCTAATTTAGAGGAAATGGTTTTCTTTCTACCTTGTGCACACGTCCGCAGTTTTATTCAGTTCGACTATACTCGATATGTCCTCATTGGTTCCACACTCCATTTTATTAGAATAACATTAAAAAAATGTTTTTATTTTGTTCTCTAATTTATACAGAATTCCTGCCTTCCGGCTTGTGCCCTTGTTGATTCAAGCGTTCGCTGAAATGAGTACCCGATGCATTAATGAAATGAAATTCTCTTAAAATAAGAATTTCATATTTCAGGTTATGATTTCGAAAGAAAAAAAGAATTCCTTTTTATATCTCTTGTTTCTACATCATCCTCCCTCTCTTCAATCATTGCCTTATTACAATTAGAGTAATTGTCCAAAATACTAGCTGGAAACCAAAGAACGCACTTGCCATCACATCACTGAAACTATTCTTGAAGGAATGGAAAATTTCAGCAAGGAAGTTATAGGAATTCGTCTAACTGATGTTGACTTGCAATGAGACCTCTATCTTCATTTTCTGTTTAGACTAAAGCTCGACAGTTGCAAACGAACTAAACTGCTCGACAAAATTAACAGAACACATAAGAAACGTGGTGTAACTCGTGCAGCTTGCAATGAAGGGGGACAAAATGTTGTCTGGTGGTGTACCATAGAATACCGATGAAATGAGGAGACAAAGAAACTTCGGAGAGGTATAAGGGACATTTACAGGGGGTGTATAAGAGCTGTGCGTGCTCTGATGCGTACATGGCCGCGAGATTGACATTCATCTACTAGATGGGTGTTCATTGTTGGTACACGGACTTGTGTGGGTTTGCTGCCAGCGTTTATCAAGCTTCAAGACTTGATTCCGATATAGGGTGTAGCCTCGTGCCCTTGCAGCGATTCAAGGTTTTTGAATTGCATGATATGTTCAACGATTCCAGCTAAATTCGTTGGCCGAAGTGTCGGGATTGGTCGATCAATTCGTAATTGCGTTTAGGGTTAAGGTCATGGTGGGTCGACCAGAAATGTTTCCAGGTGTGGGCCCACTCGCTTTACTAGAACGCTGGCAGCAAACCCACACAAGTCCGTGTACCAACAATGAACACCAGTCTAGTAGATGAGTGTCAATCTCGTGGCCATGTACGCATAAGAGCACGCACAGCTCTTATATCTATTGAAATTTTATTTGTAACGTCCATATTCTGTTATAATACATGTATACGTTTGCTGAGGAAGGGGTCCATTTGCCCTGAAAGATTCACTCTTTGTCATTAAAATTCTAATTACTGGGTATATACTGTATTATTTACTTCTTTAAGTCATGGAATCTAGTACCACAGGCCCATTTGCATTTATTAGTGTCTATGAGATTCTGTGGTAACAAATCCCATTCTATCACCAGCGCAGACCTTAGCTCACTAAGTGACCGAAGAGTTGCCGATCGGTGTGCAATGCAATGCTCAAGTCTGGTGGTCGCGCGGGCCACAGCAGTCGATGGATATCTTCAGTTTCAAGATATTCCACCACCACTTGAGCTCTATGTGCATTAGCGTTTTCGTGCATGAAAAGAAAATCTGGGCCAGCCGCACCCCCAAAAAAAAGTAGCACTTAAGGTTCATGGATCCGTTCTCGGTACCTGTGCACAGTTAGGGTACTCCTATCAAAAAAGTGGAGAAATGCAGCCGTTGATCATTATTGCGCTCCACACAAGAAGACTGCCTCTGTAAGTGTCCCGTTCTCTGATTTTGGAAGGATGGTACCATATTCCTCGTTGTTTCCAGAGGAAATAACGTCTATAATGTATTTGTAGGCTAAAATGGGACTCAGAGAATAGAACTGTACCCCATTTTTCAGGACTGAAGTCACATGTTCATGGCACTAATTTCAACGAACTCTGTGGTGGTTTGGAGTTTAATGGGATACAAAAAACACTGGCTTCCTTGCATAGAGTCCATTGGAATTGAACCTTCTTAATACAGTTCGGTTGGAAATGTTTTCAATTGTGGCTGCAGCAACCTCAAGCCACAGTTGATGACAGGACATTGTAGGGTTCTGTCTTGTTGTTAGAGCCAGAAAGTGGACGAAAAACCCCAGTTTTTCTGTGGACAAAATATTGTTACTTACTTCTGAGACTGACTAACTCAGCCGCTGAGAGGAAAAGCCCATAAAATTTCCTCGCGTCATCGACGGGATTCGAACCCAGGCCTTTTCCACCGACGTGAGGAGCACGGTGAAAATACCATGTGCTACAGAAAATGGACCACAGAACACATGCAATTTACAGAGAGTATACACCGAGCAATACGACCTTAGTCGCCGATGCTCCTAAAACCCTACTACATCATGAACAACTGGATAAATTCCATGGAAAAAAGTTTGAAGAAAATGAAAGCATTTACTCGAGACATTTCTAAAATGTTTATTGTGATTTTAGCATAAAGGCGTTTTAAGCAAAGCTCTTCTCCGATTTTTGCAATTTGCTACTCAGATAAACACCTTTTTTTTCCATTAAAATGATTAGTTGCTTAGCTTACTAAAGAAAGTTATTTGCTCGTTATACTGTAAAATTTAAATTAGCTTATGAATAATTACTTAAAAATAATTGCGAAGAACTGGGCCGTAATTGCAAGGATTAATCTTAATGCATTTTACTGATTCAGTTCTTTTATTCAAGCACACTAGATAATCCACGCTAAATGTAATTGTGATGAAATTTCAATCTACAAAAAAAGAAGTTGGAATTGATTTTAGTAGATCCTGCTCTCATCATCGTATTCAGCCCATTGCCAGAATCTTTAAAACATTACTTTAAGTATCTCACCGTTTGCCTTCATCCTTTTTATCGATAACCATCAGTACGATGTTTCTTCCTTAAATCCACTAGTTTCAATGTGGTCGTATTTATCCACCTTTTGCAAACAGCTTTCGATAAAAGTAAAGTTCCTTAGTATATCGCGTGCATTTCATTCTCTTCACTCTGAAATCTGTTCCTTAAAATGTTCAAGAAAAATAGAATTCTTGCGCATCCAGATGATTTTTCAATCATTATATTATATATGGGGAGAAAGAGATTTGCTTGATGAAAAACCCAGGGTTTCAGAGAGAAAAGAAGCACGTTACCATCGCCTGAGACATGTTGTGAAAAATCCCCTAAAAATTCCTGTCATCATTGAAGGGATTGAAACTCAGGTCTTTTCCACCCTGTGTGGCGAACATGGCAATTCTAGCAATTGTGTTACCGGCGAGTGCCCTTAAAGAAGGAAATTGGGAACAGTATTACATTTGAAGACCAAGAAATATCGAGAGAGAGAGAGAGAGAGAGAGAGAGAGAGAGAGAGAAAGCATAAAAAAAGAAACACATAGACGCAATCTCTTAATGTTCAAATCTGTCAACTACGCTTTCGTTTCCTCACTTTCTGCATCGTTGGCTTTTATGGATCTCCCGATGTCTACTTAATGGGTTCCAGATTTCCTATCTTCGTTCAGCAGATGCTCACTGTCACTTGATATTTTGCCACATGTTCGACCAGTTTGTATCGTTTAACTTCATTTTAAGAAATGTATTTTCTCTGTTTTGTTCTGCATTCCACAGGTACAGCAGTTGGCTTTTCTCCATCGTGTCTCGAATTCCGTGGAGCATGAATTCGGTTCGTTGCAGAAATGAAAGTTCACATAAATTTATTTAAACTTGTTAACAAAGTATTGATGGAGAAACTATTTAAATTGATAACGCTGTTTCACTTCCGAATCTTAACAGATAAAATTTTAAAACACATCTGAATCAAAACAAAGAAAAACAATAATGAATTTCATTCTATTAAAGAAACTCACAGAAATTGGGATCAATATTTCGGGAATGGAGTTTGCTCATTTTGCTCATTTGCTCATTCTCTGCGCGATATCTACCCAGTTAATAGAGGCCATGTAGTACCTTAAGGCATCGTAATTTCCTTTTCTGAAATTAAAACCCATTCCTTTGCCTTTTACTTCTGCTACCTCTCTCGTCATCATCCACCGTAGAACTCCGTGATCACTTCCTGCTACTGGTTCCTCTACTGTCAGCCCTGTTATGTCATCTGATTCATGTGTGATGATGAGGTCTAGGATATTCTTTTCTCTAGTACTTTCCCTGACATGTTGATACAAATAACAGTCATCTAGTTGATTTAAAAATTTTGTTCCCCATGTCGAGTTTCCTTTATTGTCACTAGTTTCCACCGACAAACCTCTTGGAGGTTCGTTAGACGACACTCTTACTTTTTTCGCACTTATTCAAAATCTTACTAGTAAAATTAAATTTTCTGCCTTGATTTTCAAATTTTCTAGACGAGAATGGTGCTTGAAAAATACTCTTTTCTTTCATGCCATATTCATTCCGATTGTAACTTATGATCATTCAACTGAAACTAGCTAATACTCAACGATCTTTTTTCTTGGTATGTTCCTGACTCGCAGAACAGTCTCCACCTTCATATTACCTTTCATTGGTGGAACTTCACTACTTTATTTACTTTGGGATATTTAAAGGATTTTTCAAGCTGTTAGGAAGGCCAAGCTAGATGGTCAATCTCCTCTAAAAGATCCATCACTAGATCCTTCATCCCTAATATTTCCTTTAATTCTTCTAAAAGAAAGTTCTTTCCTGGACTTTTTACCCCTTGCCTCATTACCAACAGACATTGAAAACAGAATGCAAAATTTCGTCAATTTGTAAATATCGATGCTTGCTCTTGTGGTGCCGTTGAGGACTTTCTTTTTTTTGTCAGTTTTATCTAGATCTTCGACAAGACATTTGAGGAATGATTCATAGTTTGCTCTAGATCATCAGCATGACCTTATTGCTCTTAAAAGTAGTATTCAAGTCTGAGTCACTGATGGATAGTCGATGGAACCCACCGATGGAATCCACTAATGGACTATCCATCTTTTGGACAAAATGATGGTTTCAGCCCTTCAAAGTTAAAAATAGAAAAACACGACATCAAGGAAGATTGTATCCAACCATAATGGGCGATTATTTTTGATTTTCTTCAAAGAAAAAGTAAAACCAGAGATATTAATATTTCTTAATATCTCAACAATTTAAGAAAATGATATTTTATTAATAAATCAAAGCAATATTTAACTGAGAATCGAAGTTTAGTTATGGTCAGAGAAGTGATAAAAATTCTCTCTCTCACGGCCCCATTTCCTTCCTCGCTTAATCATTATTTCAACATTAAAATTTCTTTTAACGACTCAATCGTAACGTTCACAGAATTGAAGTCATTAATAAAATTACTTTCTAATAAAAATTCTTATCATTTTCGTTCAACGTGTAAAATACAAGCCTTAAGCGAGGCAGACGGTTTTCTGATGGAATACCCATTGAGGGCCTCATCTTAATAATTTACAGTATAATTAGGCCGATGTGCAATCTAGTTAATGGAAAACTTTTACTAATGCTATGCGGACCCGCTTAAAATTATGCGACTGATAAGACAGCTAATTAATGATAGCAACATTCCCAAACTCTGGGACTTCTGTCCCCTTACACTGCCTTGGGTTAATAGTTATTTGTATTAATTTCACAGCATGATATAAGTAACTCGCTTTGCAAGTGTGTTGCTTGAAAACTTTAGGTAGCTGTAATGTTTATTTGTTATGTAAGACTTAGGCTACTCTTGGCAGTCTGCTTTACAATATGAAATGGAAAATTCTTTTTCTTTTGTCACAAGATTATAAATAATTTTTTTTTTCAATTTCTAAATAAAAGAAATTGCCTTCTCACTGATGCTATAATAGTATGCCTAATTCTATTCTTGTACATGTCGCGTTATAATAAAGGATACCTTTTCTAAGATGATATTTAGAAGGGCCAAATTACTTGGATTTTAAGAAAGCTTTTGATACCGTTGCACATAAAAGACTGCTATACAAATTGGAGTAGCGTGCATTAAGGGCAAGTTGCTGCTATGGTTAAAGGGGTGGTTGAATGGAAGAAGATAGAGAATGGTAATCAATGGACATTGCTCTCCGTGGACTAATTTTATTTGTGGAGTCCCCCAGGGTTCAGTGTTGGGCTCATTGTTGTTTTCTATAGTAATGATATTGATCAAGGCATACCAGGCTTAATGTCGAAGTTTGCAGATGATACAAAGGTTGGTAGGGTTGTTAATGACAGTGTGCTACTGAAAGAGGATCTAGAAACGTTAGGAAGATGGGCTGAGAATTGGCAACTGAAGTTTAACATTGACGAATGCAAAGTACTGCATGTTGGTAGCAGTAACCCAAGAGAAACGTACCAACTCTTTGGTACTACACTCAGGGAGGTGGAGAATGAAAAAGACCTGGGGAAAGTTGTGCAGTCAAATATGAAGTTTGCTGAGCAATACAAACAGGCTGCTAGGACAGCTCTTGGGGTTTAGTCAATGATATACAGGAAGTTTGCTAGCAGGTATAAAGAGGTGATTATTCCATTGTATTCCACATGCAGTACTTTGCATTTGTCAATGTTAAACTTCAGTTGCCAATTCTCAGCCCATCTGCCTAACGTTTCTAGGTCAGGTCAGGCCATGCCTTGAGTACTGCAAACAGAATTGGAGGCTTCATTTTAGGAAGGATTAGAGTTGCATGAGCGAGAACAGAGCAGGGCAACAAGTCTAGTGAGGGGAACAAAGGGGTGTTCTTACGAAGAAAGAGCTTCAGTTCTGAAATTGCAGCTCTGGAGACTAGGCACTTGCGAAGTGATCTGATTTAGATGTTGAAGGCTTTGAATGGATTGAGCAAGTCAGTACTGATGGGATTCTTCCTCGTGCTCAAACTACACACATAAGGGGCACAAATTAAAAAATTGGTGAAGGACGGTTGCAGAATAGATGTGTGAAAGTTTACCTTTAGCCAGCGGGCGGTTGATTGCTGGAACAAAATTCCATCTGTTGTTGTGGTAGTTGATAGCTTAAATAAATTCAGAGAAGTAGATAAACTATTGGAGGGAATGAATAGGTGAAATGGGAGGTGTGTTTTTTTTTTTTTTTTTTGGCTGATGCTGAATAAGCTTACTTTCTTGCAAACAGATAGGGCGAATTATCCGAGATGTTTAATTTTTTTTGCACATGCAGTGTATATAATAAGGGAAAGAAAAAGCGTAAGAGAATAATAGCAAAGCTTAACTGACGATACTCACCTCAAATAATCCGCTTAGTTGTGTGGTATTTAAGGCAGAGTTGTGGAAATTAAATTACGTTGCATAGAAATGAATTTTAAAAATAAATAAAAAAAGAGTAGGGATTATTAAAAACCTGTAATTAAAATTTTCCCAAAGCAAGAAGAAGTGCACTAGCTTATCCCCTGGTTGTCTTATATAAATTGTTGAAACTATTAACTAATAAATGTGATGCATTTCAGGACACGTGGGAACTTGACACGTGCAAGGTTCGAGACGGGTGAACGGTTTCTTGGGAGTTTCGTATTCAAAACGTTAAACTTGGTATTAGGGCGACACCATTCTATGGAAAATTTTATAATCGTGATAGCTGAATTCAATTAGGGGATTAGTGAGTGGGCGGAGTCACAACCTGTCAGTCACTGCTTTCCTCCGCTTCTCATCGCCATTTTGAAGGGTGCACCGCACTCTGGAGAATAGCCAAAAAAGATTTCATAAAACAGTAAGCCCTTAATATTTTTTGTTGTTTTGTAATTAGGTTAATCTTAGTCAACAAGGCCGTGGTAGCTTATGAACACAATCTAGAAAACGTTATCATAAAAACTATAAAGAAACATTGAGACTTAGATTTTAATCTTAATTTTTCCACGCACATAATGAAACAGAAAGATTAAGGCTAAAAGCGTCTCTGCTTATCATAACTTTCTGTTTATCCAATAGAATTTCAATTTGCGCAAGTAGGGCGAGGAGAGTTTGCCTGGAAAAGTCTAATCTTTGTTTATCTTTCTGGGCTAATATAATTATAATGGTTAGTCGAAGGAAACATAATGTGTGTACACAACTTGCTTTGCGCGTGCAAAAAGACTGTTATAAAAAAATTACGAAATAAAAAGATCGCTTAAAACAAACAAATAAATTCGAATTGTGGAATAATTCAGCCAAAAAGTGACCAACGATCGATTTTTAAAGCAGAAATTTCCAAAACAAATTGAACAAGTCGATATAAATCAAACAAATGATATTTTAAAATTACCAATGTCATTGTTTTAAATTATTAGGGTTTTTTTTTTGGAGATTTCACCACTACGTATCTTCTTTTTATTTTAACCAAGTGCACAAAACGATTCCACTGGCATAAGCAGAAATATGATGAATTACAATCGATTTACTAAGACTCAACTTCGTACTTAAAGCAGATCTGCTCTCTATAGTAATTTTTATATAAAAAAAAAAGCTGGATAATTCGTTTTGGCCCATAATTCATTTTGTTCCACTACATGGACGAAATTTATCAAAGATAATAGACAGTAGGGAAAGGCAATACGTGAACATTAATTACCCTAATTCACTTATGTGAGAAAACCTTGAGACTCAAAGCAGCTGTTTAATCAAGAAGTCATGACAGTGAATTAAAATCTATTTAAAAACTGCACAGCAAACAAAAAGCCCTCGTGGGTAGCACAGTTGGTAAAATCGCCCTTCTCCCCACACCTGTTGGGAAAGACCTGGGTTCAAATCCCTTAGACAATATAAGGGATTTTTATGGGCCTTTTTCACCACATGGCTGAGTTAGTTGGTCTCAGGCAAGGGTATCAACAATTTACAGACATAACATGTACGGTCCAATATGATCTAAGTCGCTGATGCGCTTAAAAATCCTACAAAAATCGATCAATACTGGCACCTTATTGACTTAGATGCCTTGGCACTTGTTTTAAACAGCTCAATCAAATTCTTTATAATATAGTTGAATGTAATTAAATAAAAAATACGCACGTAATGATCAGAACGTATTTTATTTTGCAATTTATGGTCAAAAGGATCGTTTTAATTGGTACTAGTAGACCGTTAAGACTCCCTCTTGCTATTATGAACTTTGCTATCTTTAGAGACACTCCCTGAGGTCCAAGATCAACACACGGATAAACATCTTTGCTTAGAGGAGATCAAACGGATGTAGGAGATTGAATCGCATACTTATCGAAGTTTATGTAAAGTCTGCCATAATCCTCATTCTGTATAAGTCACGTTTCTTTATTAAACATTCCCCTAAAGCTAGATTAGCTTACCAGTTTATTAAGAGTAGATTGGAGACTATGCCAACAGTTAATTGCTGTCTAGCTAAAGAAAATTTCTCTTGAATAAAGACCGCAATGTTTTTCTTAATTTAAAATTCTTTCCTCTTGCGCGCCCTACACGAAAACTGGAAAATATATCCCCTGGGTTTTACTTCTTACTCCTTTTAGAGCGTTAATCTTAAATCTACAGAGATTTCTCCAGACATATCCTCATCTAAAAAGAGAGGGAAGTACTTTTGGAGTACTTCTCTCACTCTTACTCACTTCAACCCATAAACACCAAATAAAAGGATAGCTACAGAGCTCGTGCACAATACCGAAATCATATATTCATTAATCATTAGAATTCAATTAAATTTTAGTGATCAATTATACTTCTCGGGCAGTAACTCTGCATTTTAAAACTTTTATTGGAAAACTTTGACAATCAATCATGAATATGATGTCGCTTCCAAGCGATGCAAATGATTTAATTTTTCTTTCTAATGACTAAGCTCGATGCCTTGATTATACAGATTGCTTGATAGTACATTAAGTTAATTGATGTTCGATAATTAGCCTTTTCCTTATATCCACTTCAAATATTTAATAAAGTCCAAAGATATTTCGAGTCTAATGAGCAAATAACTTAATCAGCATTATCATCTTATAATTAAGGGATCGATCAATAAAACAAACCCATACGATTGCTCAAAATAAACATCGCGAGGAATTAAAGCGTTTTGGACTACACCAAGACCTCGAATGAATGTGCTAAAGGTGCAGCGTGGAGTGAAAATCGTAGTATGTGAGGCGCACGTGGTTAAACTACAAATCGGATATGTATTGCAACTTTTATGGGGAATAATCTGAGAGAAATATTGGTTTTCAACTTTTATACTTATCTTCTAAAATTTCTCTCTGAGATCGTTCAAATTTTGGACACCAGATCGCCGTATATTATATTACAACATCGTGATGCTGTATCTCGTATTGCGAACCTTGTAGATGGATTCATTATATCCGGAAGGAAAACAAAATTGTTTGGCGCATCTCCTACCTCCTATGACACTACTTTTCGCATAACCTGTCAATGATCACGCGCGCATCCTTTCCTTTCGTACAGTTATTGATAAGACGAACGCCGTGACGTCACCTGCAGACATGACTCTTGGGGCCAATGTCTCTAGCTAGCACCTTAAGTCAATAGTGAACCGCCTAATGTATCATTCAATACGGTCTGAATCTGCAGGAGTTACTGGCAGTGGCTAGCATCCGGACGTAATATATTCCGATTGGAAGAATACGTTAGGAGAGAGAGAAAGAAGTGAGCTTGTGACAGATGCTTGTCCTCGTCTCCTGGAAATCTCATTTTGAATTCAATATCACACAAGGTGGTACCAACTCCAGAAAAATTACCCATTTTTCGATTCTGGAATGACAGACCAACCAACTTTTGCCACAGAACGTAAACTGCCCTCTGAATCTACGCTACTTTATCAAAAAGTAGTGTAACACCTGGTGAACTTCCAGCTTATTAACACGAAACATTTTTACAGCAAAACTCGCTGGAGTAATCTTTTCTTTTCACAAAGTTATGCAATAAGGAAATGTATAAGAGGTAGATTTTGTAAAATGCAAGGGCGATTATAAAGTCTTTTCCCACTTTTTAAAATTAATAACTCGAAAACTGTGGTTTGTATCGAAAACTGCGTGTACTGATAACGTTTTGGGGAAAATATTTCCCATTATAATTAGTATACGTAGGATTTCATATAATGCACTTTTGTTTTACCCAGTCCAATCAAAATATAATGATCATCCCTCCCCCCTGGTGATACAAGCTCGTTGGGGAGAAATGGTAAAGGGGATACTGCAGATCTCATCTTTACTCCAAGTTGGATGAAGTCTGCTGATACTGCATCCTTACGTGGACAAAGCATTAGTAGCAGTGCCAATGGCGGGCGCCCACGCATCATCAATGGTCGTGGTGAACGTAAGCTGTCCCGCCTTGTGGAAGCCGATGGACAGAAAACAGTGGAACAGCTGACCATGGATCCCTACCTCTCACTGCTACAAAGAGTGGGTATGACTCTAACAAAGCCCATGTGTGGACTTCAGGCCATCCGATGATCGTCAGCCTACGGAGACTAACTCTAACTGATCAAAGCTCTGATTTTGCTGAACTACTGAGACAGCTCAAACAAAAATAGTCTCTCCAGAAACGGAGACATCTAACAAAACAGACACATGACAACTTGACAATTTAATTCAAGAAGAAACAGGATCACAACCTGACAATTGCACCGAAGAAAGTTGGGCTTCTCAGAACTCCATAAGAGTTCCAAAGACAACAGACATCTTCACAATTGTGAAGATGTCTGTTCTATTCATCAAGCAGTTTTAAATTAAAGAAGATGGTTGCTGAATACATCACAAATGAAACACACAAAGTTACAAACGAAACGTTCTTATTCTTCGTGCTTCTGAGAATTGTGACCTCAGTCCTAGTTAGGACATCAAAGAAACAGTCACCAGTACCTTAAAAAAGATTATAAAAGCATACGAATTGAAACGTTACGAACGATTCATAACAAAGTTATTTTGGATACTACAAGCCCACAGGATAAGGAAAGGACTGCCTCCTCAAACTCTTTTCAAGGTTGGTATTATATTGACAGGATTCGAACTCTGATTTTTTTTGCCCCGTGGGGGATGGATAACGATTGTACCAACTGTGCTACCCACATAGCACATTCTGATGAATCTAATTCTGGTAATTTTGGGTAGGTCTCGCTTGGATTTAAAAATAAAATCAGAAAAGGGATTAACTAATCTTATTGAATGGTCTAGTCTAAATAAATCTCCGTGCAAGGAATAATACTTTTAGCCTTTTAAAAGCCTGAAGAACAGTATCTTCTGCTGCTCTGTAGGCTTTGGCAGGAATTATACTCTTGATTTACATCCCATCTTTCATGGAATCTGTTACAGAAAAAAAGAGGGCTATGACCACTGAAATTTTGGGCATTAAATGCAATCTTTCAGGTGATATTAAAAAAGAAAAATCTCGTGTTTCGAATGAGCTCCAAAATATTTGGCCGACTGGAGGGGATACTAGTTCTACAGGACAGTTACCAGACTGTTTGCTCCTGAGGTAACTTTGCTAATAACAAACTTGTTCGACACTGGCTCTCCCGAGTATGACAACACCATTTATAATTACAAGACATGGTTCAATTAACACAAAACTTATTCAACTGGGCTTTACAGACAATAATCTATGCATCTGTAGGCAAGAGGAAACATGGAACCACGTTCTTTAGCTGCAAGCACTTCCATAAATGGTTCCAGCATCTTTCAACCTGCTCATGTAGCTGATTCAGTGGTGTGACGCATTACTTTCCTAAAAACACACTATAATGACCAGTTTTGCTAATTATTGTTGATTTTCGGAACTATGACTTCTTCTTGAGCTTTACAGCTCTTCTATTATCGAACCTGATCTTCAAGAAGAAAGATGTACTTGAATTGGTCAATTTTCGGATTTGAACCTGGCTATTCAAGGTGCACAGTTATGCAATCAGATATGCACAGTTAGTAAGGATTTTGGACTAAAGATGAATATGGCTAAAACAAAAGTAATGATGAACAAGTATGCCACAGAAAGGGACATAATGATTGAAGCAGCAGTAATTGAAAAGGTGAAGTCATACTTATCTGAGACAAGTTATTAGCTGTAATAATGATAAATGGTTGGAAGTCAATAGAAGAATAAATTTTGGATGGATATCATTCAGGAAATATAGTCACATACTGAAGAGCAATATTCCGGTTTGTCTGAAACGTAAAATAATGAATCAATGTATACTCCCCACCATGACTTATGGAAGTGAAACTTGGGCACTCACCAAAAGAATGGAAGAGAAGCTGAGAACTACACAGCGAAGAATGGAACGAATTATATTGGGAATCAGACTGTTAGATAAGAAGAGAAACACATGGATTAGGCAGCAAACTCAAGGAAAGGACATTCTTATCAAAACTAAAGAACTAAAATGGTCTTGGGCAGGACACATAGCTCGAAGACATGATGACAGATGGACTAAGAAAATAACAGAATGGTACCCAAGAGGAGCTAGAAGAAAACCTGGAAGACAAAGGCGGAGATGGATAGATGAAATTCATGAGTTTGTGGATAGTAAATGGATGGCCATTGAACAAAACAGAAGGAACTGGAAAGTTGCTGGAGAGGCTTTCATTCTGCAGTGGATTGAAAATGGCTGATGATGATTGAAGATGAAGAAATGTTTCTTGATTCTGAATAGAATTTTAGAGGATTATGCTATTCGATTTGATGAAGACTTTGATGACTCTACATAGAGACCTAGATTGAACTGGAAGAAAGGTCTCTACCTGAAATTATATCCTTGTGGATTTGACCGGGTTCTTCAACATGAAGACCTTGTTCCGTCCTGAATCGACTTGATTAATAACATGTTCATCGGTGAAGACTTGATGACAGCACATGGAGGATTTTGTACATAGTTTTCATCCCGAATTTTTTGTACTAGTCTAGCGAGATGGTTGCTGGCCCCTAATTTTTTTAAAGAGGCGGAATTCTCTTTCTGGTACCCGGGTTGTGCAGCGAATGGTACTATTATCGTGGGTATTCATTGTTATTACACAACCCCCAATTTCACCACAGATAGAATGAAGTGAGCCCGCCCATTCGATTACGGATAGGCATCAGGCAGAGGCTGCCAAGGTGTATGCTGCTCCCTTAAAAAACACTGCTTTATAGTCCAGGTCAGCCACTGTATGTGCATATTTGTGACCCACTTCCTTGTGGTGTAGACGGATACCGGGTAGGCTTTCCAGGTGATCGCTTTCCTGTTAGCAAAGTGGCCAGAAACATCTAAACAACACGTCACAGGGTTGTGACGTGTTTAAGGATCCAATCCACTTAATTGAGGAGCCCTGATGAAGTACGTCCGCTCACTTCGAATGCCAACGCTATAATGATGATGAATTCTGAACATATCTATGATAAAGAATATTTGCCAGATTGCTATTTGTCTAATTGCAATGAATTTTGGGATTGCTCGGCAAATATATTTGAAAGAGCTAAATATAAAATTTGGAAAAAATCTGTCCATTAGGAGTCGAGTTGTTTCGTGCGGAATCAGAAGTCTAACTTAAAACAACATCAGAAACTAAGTAAAAAATTAATGGAATATGTTTTTACTAGTCTGCTTAAAATGAAGACAAAGCACTCCAGCTGCAGTTCTGGTTAAATGAAAAAACCCTATCGTACATGCTCAGTTGATTTTTTATGGAATAAATGTCATCTTGTCCTTCAATTTTCAATGTACAAACTGCTCAAATATAGTCTTTTTTATTGCTAAAAATAGCACTTCTACGTAGTCAATGTACATGCGACTTTTGTAAAAGGATTATGTAAAAGTCCTTATAAAATATTCAGGTAACGAATCTATTAAAATTCCGAATTATTCAAAAGAATGCAGATCTTGTTCGGCGTGCTGAATTTATTTCGCGTGAATAATTAATTTTTATAACTGATATAGAATATATTAATTACTGAAGAAAGAAGTTTAAGAATGGGGAATGTTATCTTCAAAAAAAATTTTGTACTTTACTGAAGGTTATGTTAACCAAATAAAAAAAAGTTCCACGAAGAAAATTCAGTTAACTGTAACCTTGCAAATCACCTAGAAAACTGAGTTTGTGCAGAACTGGCAGAATAAATTGAATGATTTTAAAGTAAAGTTCATGGTGCTCTTTGGGACCAGTCCTCTCGAAAGCGCTGCAATGGAAGTTTACAATAAATACCATTTTCATTAATAATTTTGGCTACTTTAAATATGTATTTTAATTATTCTTTTCAAACAAATATTGTATTTTTTTCCCATTCGGAGATAATCTACTATGTCTTCCCTTTTGAATCCCAGAAGACAGATGCTTGCCTATGGGACTGACTTGACCTTCTTCACTTTGTAGCACCAAATATTCCTCATCCACACTCAAGAAAGAAACGGCAGAAAAATTACAAATTAAAACTCTGATAGAGATTTTTCAAAGATGCTCTCGGGACCTTCTTCTAAGATCCTTGCGCTACGATGAAAGAATACAGATGGAAATGCCTTGTACGTGCATTTATATTTCAGCGTAGTCTATCTTAGCTCATATTGTAGTGACTGGGCTCAGCACACTGAAAAAATAATTACATTTCATATTTCTTTCTCAGAAATCTGTACAGAGAAGGAGGTTGCAAAACTCCATCAGAATCTACTTATTAGGATTGTTGCTCGAATACTTTATATGGAAAAAAAAAAACTAAGGACGTACTTTACCATTATATAGAAGTATCCAATATATCATTGCGGAAATAAAATTATTCGATCATCTTTGTAGTAAATTAAATGATTATATGTGTTATCGATTTTCCATATTTCTCGTACTCAAAAATTACCAATTACACATCTTCTATTACAAACACAATATGAGAATGTTATCTGTATGTGCCATTGACAAACGCATTTAGACAACAGGGTTTCATTTAATTCAATCTTAAACAAAAACGGACAGGAAATGATATTCTGATTTCTGTATTTTAGACATATTATTATGACCTGTAGATAAGACAGATACAAATAGTATTTCTAAGAGTAATATTTGTCTTTATCCACTTGAACATAGAGGATGCATCAAATACACCTCCTACAATAATATCCACCCACCCTTCCGTTGATACATGGTCACATGTATCAACGGAAGGGTGGGTGGCTTTTTGGCCGTGAAGGGCATTAAAGATTAAAGATTATCTCTCACATCCTGCCCAAGAACCATGAATCCGTCAACTATAAATATGCTCATGGATTCGTAGGTTATGAATGCAAAACGCAGCGATAAACAGAGTTAACAGATTTCAAGTGCGGACTCAACATAGGATATCACATAAGCAATCGTCCTATACGCGACAATTCAACAGCACTGATGATCAATAGGTCGATAATTGGTGATTTTATCTACAAATGGAAGCGGACTAGTGCTCAAAGCCGTTGATAAACAATCCAGAAAGCATCTGAACCTGACTGAACGTGAAAGGAGAGCCCTTCATAGAATCGCCTGCTTGGAACACAAGTCGACGTTGTCGCAGCGCACAGGTCATCAGTGAGACGATTGGGACACATATCGACGCTAAGACAGTGCGAAGGAAGCTGCACGATATAGGTACCACAGTCCTGCAGCAGTCCACAATCTACTAACCCCTACAATTAATACCAGGAGCTGTCTGTCTTGGTGTAAGGACCACCCTTTTTTGAAATGTATGCAGATGGAAAGCTGTATGGCTTGCCATTTGGAGTGATGATTCCAAGCGGTTATAGTTTACCAGTTTTACGGCGATTTTCAGGAGAAAGCTACCTACCGGATTGTATCCTCTCAACGATGAAGTTTTGCTGAGGTAGCGCGAGGTCTGAAGCTGTTTTCGTGGTTTGGCCTGAACCACTATTTGGTTTGGACAAAACCATGAATGCTGAGTACCAGTCAACTGAACAGAATCATCCGTTCAGTTGACTGGTACTCCTGGGTAGCCAAGCGGCCAGAACATAACAAAACACACACAAACCTACCCTTCTCACAATTCTGGCCCTCTTACAGTGATACTGTTCTGCTCAGTGATACGAGGCGAAGGTTGAACTGACGTTTTAGGAGCCGCCCCTTACAAAAACGCATTCGAGAATCCACTGTCGAAGATAGTGCAATATCAAGGCAACTCGTTGTGATGGCATTCACAATATGAAATATAACAAAAAGCAATGCCATTTCACCTACTTCGGTGATTTATTACGAACTAAAATGATACTACGAACTACCGATCAGTGAATTTTCCGTAGTCTGAGGCTTTCAGCCCTAAAACCTTTTTAGTATTAATATTTTGATATAATAAAAGTAATATATTGCAATTGTTTTCATCAATATCCATAATTGGATAAATCGACCGCGCTAAGTTCTGAATTACTCAGTGGATTGTTGCTTGACTTATAATTGTGATCTTTTAAGGGTTGTTGAACCTCCAAAGGAGCTTATTCTTCCAACTTGGTAATCAGTTCGATGAACAGAATGTTAAGCTATTAGAAATCCTCATTTTAAAAGTGTTTCCCATAGGCAGAGAGTAAAATATAAGTTCTGAAATAGTACTTAAAATGATCTTTAACTTATTTTTTGTGTATCTTTCATTTGTGTAGTTAATATTTCATGCCCTTTGATCATTTTCCCATCTAAGAAGTTCTAAACTTCCGTCTCCCTTGGAAAACTTCTTATCCCGGTTCTATTGTATTTAGTTTTTAAGGCGATTCGATTGGTGAAATTATATCGCAATAGCGGAAGTTAAGTGAAACTTCTTTAGGCGAACATTTATCACTTGAACGAGGGTCCAGTATTGACCGTATGAATCCGCATGAATGGGAACCTCGAACGTATGAGACGTTCCATTACCAAATCTAGTTTCGGCAAGTGCTGTGGCATCAGATGATATTTCACTTACATCCTCATTTGGAAATGCTGTTTGAAGAAGAGCGTGATTTCGAGATGCTACAATCTTCACATCGTTCTTAAACCAAAGCTGATTACACACGGAACTGAAATCATTATCCAGGAACATACTTTTAAACTGTACGCGCCTGCTTCAGTGTTTCTTAAAATCCTGTTGCTGTTCCTGCTGTATTCGTGTTGAACGATTTGATGGAGTACTTCTGGCAGTCGGTTTTGGCTTCTTCGCTTTTCGTTTACGACTGAACTTCGAGGACTCTTCATTGTTTACATTTACAGTATCAACCTCCATGCAACCTCCTCCTTCCAAATTCACTGCTAACGTTTCTGGGGAGGAGATGTACGCCTCTGAAGATGTGGATGGATCTTCTCCGGCTTCTTTATTCAACTCTCCACCGCACCCTGTAATTACTTCCGCTGTCAAGATCTCTCCTTTGTACTCAATGGAGATGGTTTTTGTGGTCGCATTGCACGTTCACGTACTCGATACGCCTTACAGCGCTCAGTATTAGTCTTCGACATGTTGAATTATAAATTCTTTTCCGTCGAAGTTTTTCATTAAATACGGTGGAGATTGACGAAAGAAATAGAATGACGCAATCAGTACGGGTACTTAATGGGTCATGCGTCGCTCGTGCCTGGTAAGGAGTGGTGCAATGGTAGGGTGGGGGGATGCAATCATTGTCAAAAATTCAATCACACCGCGTGTTCCCCTTTCCAATTTCTAACCGCACCTAACGCCATTTAACTTCGGTAATCGCAAGAGAAACGGAACATTTAGCCTAGTACGATAGTTGGCTGTTCGGAATGCCTGTAATGCCTTTACGTATGGCAACGGTCGCA
Source organism: Mastigoproctus giganteus (assembly GCF_048544385.1). Lineage (NCBI taxonomy): Eukaryota > Metazoa > Arthropoda > Arachnida > Uropygi > Thelyphonidae > Mastigoproctus > Mastigoproctus giganteus. The sequence continues at coordinate 39,359,207 of NC_143579.1, read as the reverse complement.
TTTTCGTTGAGTTTATCAATCCACGAACGCAAGTTATTCCCATCTGAAAATTGCCTAGAGCGCGCCTAAAGAAGTTTTACTTCAAAAATACTGAACATTCCAACCTAAACCTTTATTCAGAGGGTTAATATTCTAAGGAATATAGGTGCGTGCAATTCAAAAACTGTCTCGAAACACTTATGGTTTTATTACTTTAAAAGTAATGAACATACATTTTTGGAGAACATCAGAATAATAAATTTATTCGAAGGTGTTCTTTAACTATTTTAATTATAACTAATATTTAGGTTTGTAATAAATTATATCAACACAATTTATACAGATGATCGGCTAATTCTGGAGTTTTAAATTATTGAATCTATAACGTATCACTCCAGTAAGAGGGCATATTAATTTCTACGCTGGAGTTTATTTATTCTATGAAAAGTATTATTTCTATAATACATGATTTTTGTTATTAGAATTGCATATTACATGAAAATTTCATTTACAGTTGGTCATTATGTGACCATGAATTGTTGGAACTCTCGCATCTGAACAGTCATCTCTGAAAATAGGATTAGAGTTGGTAGGTCAAAAGTCAGTTAACAATGAAAGTAATATGAACAGGAAACGAGCTATTTTAATTTTTAATAAAATAAAGTACGTCATGACTTCTCGCACTGTGACGTCAGCACAATTTTGAAATAAAAGCGTGCAACAACGCTCGATCACTCGAAGAGAGATCCTGTTTGGGTAAGATAGCTAATGGGACATTTTAATTAACGAATAATGTAAAATAGTAATTTTTTTTTATAAAAACGGCTCAATTACTTTCATCCCCTACTAGGCAGAACAAATAAGCACCTATTCAAAGTAGGTTCTGTTTATTTGTACGATAACTCTTGGCGATAGTCCTTTGAGTGATCATTGCCCTAACCCTAGGTTTCTGTTTCGCGGATATTTTTGTATTTGATAAATTCAGGATCTCGAATTCCACTAAAAATTTCAAAAATGGACAAATTTCTATATGCAACTTAGTACTTAGAGGGATGCCATTTTGGAAATTTATTTCATAGGCGTTTTGCTGGTGGAGGCAAAGAAACATTCTGAATTGACACCGGATTTTATTTTGCCAAAACTAACCTTCGATGCCAACTTGCTCCCCAAGGTGGTATTTGGATAGTCAACTGGAGGAGCCACTTGACTACAATGATCACTGATTTTCCATCCGAAGCTATGTGGTTGATGCAATAACTGGTAGTGAGCCGCGGATTCACCAAGCGCACACACAAGAGGAGAGGATGTTTGGAGTGGTAATGTGTGTGATAAGTTGGTTCAATGGACCGTACCATTTCTCCATTGAAACAGTTTATCGGATTGGAGACAAGCTTTAACAGGAGGCGGGTGTTTGAGGATAGAGGATTGCTTGTACTTCAATTCCAGTGAAAGGTATCTAACGTAGTAACGGATTCAGTCAATCATTGTCAACAAGCAAATCGCTCAAGGGACGGGTGGGAGGGCAACAGTATTATTCCAGACAGAAAAGCTGGGAGTAAACATCAGAGATGACCCGTGGGTCGAAACCTTCATTTGTCTTTATAATGATGGGTGTATTCGTTTTAAATTTACAATAAAAACAAACGTGATTATGTGTCTAATGTGAAATTGAAGGTTTGTATACTTGAATGTATAGTGGTAACCAAAACGGGGCTCTCAATGACATCACCTTGCATGTGACCACCAAGATGCTTATCAGTTGGATCATATATGCATGGATTAATCAGAGGAAAGCCCAAGATTGCATTTTGACAAACAGGGGTTGGAGTTATCAGAATTCGTTCTGCAAGGTATTACTATTAATACCGCTTACTTCCAAGACATTTTAAAACGTCTTGGTAGTGGGGGCTGCCTTAACAGTGACAGCGTAGTATTTATTCACAATATTCATTCTGCATCGTAAAGATACATAACCTTGGCCAGCCCCCCCTTACGCTCTATAGGTTCGTATAGATAGTCTGCTCTCAAGCCTGGCTTCTTTGTGGTGAAAGTCATTTTCACTTCCAACCTCCACATACTTGCTTTATTAAAGTGATGTTTAAGAAAGTAATATACTGCTGGTTTCCAACGGCATATTAGCATCTTATTAAGTGGTGTGACTCCGCGATCGGCCCCATAAAGAAGGCATAAAGGTGATGTACTAAATAGTTGTTAGTCAACTACTTGTCGAATCTCCTCAACTTGTGTGACACCGTCGCCGCAAAAGAAGTAATATAATCTAGTTGGTTCAGCTGCAATTTCCAATCTAATTCAGTTTATGTCCCGAGGGTATTGACTATCTGTTATGAGTACCAATAACGTTTTATAGTAAAAAAATCCTTGTGTTAGAAGATGCCATAGAAGAGAAGCGTGGACAGTGAACGCTCTGTTTGTAATAAAAAGTAGAGAATCTATTTTTTTCGTAATGTAAATGCTGTTTCGTAGTTCAAATAATGTTAAAAGAAAAACACTGATCGAATTGCAAAAATGCTAAGCAGGGCTCGAAGCAGTCTATTTAAGATACTAAATACAAATAGAGTACTTCGAATCCAGGTTGGTTAACATCTGCAAGCCATCCAGAATCCCTTATCACAAGCAAATCACAAGCTTCATAATTCCAAAAGATGGGATCCAGTACTGCGCCTTGGGGATCATCTCTTAATCACGCGCACTGTGACTAAGAGATGACCCCCAAGGCGAAGTACTGGATCCCATCTTTTGGAATTAAATACTGGATGAACTTTACTTAACACAAGCCTAGATCCCATAGGTAAGGTTGCCTTTGAAGACCACCTTGTTGTGCTTATATCAGCAAACACCAGAGCGGTTATGGAAGAGTCAATCTTGCTTTGCAATCACAACTGCACTGAGCCAATGTTCACAAACTCACAATCTCTTCAGCAAAAAAACGAATTAAGTATATCTTGATCAAGAAGACCCTTCACACCATGAGATCCCCTGTGATTAGAATGATCACAGCAATGAAGTATTTTGGGGGTAATATTTCACAATAAACTTATTTTATCCACACCTCACTTACAAATTTGGCTAAAAACAGCAGAAATTATACAGCCATGATAGCCCGTATAAATTGCTCAGACTTTTGGGGCCTCTAAACAAAAATCTGTCTCCCATATATAAAGCAATCTATGTGCTTGTAATGATCTACATATGTTGATCTGGTTCTCCAGGGCAATCATTGTCAGGAACAAACAAAATAGACAGCATACGCCTAGAAGTGTAACCTTAACAATAACCCCAGCATGCTGCGTCGTGAGCATCCCTGTCTTGCAGGAACTGGATGGGTACCCTGCCGCTGGATCTAGAGCTTGTTAAAAGCGGATTACACTGCAGATCGAAAAAATATATATCCACTGATTTAACGGGCCTTACCCTGAACCTGGACAATCCTATCAAGCAGGAAAGAAAATAAATAACCACAAAATTACATCAAATGTGGAACCAGACAACAAACGGGAACACACCAAACGATTTATCCCCAGATTGATCTGGTATACCCTAAACCCGACCTGGTGGGCATCAGGAAATGTGACTGGGCATGGCTCTTTCAGGGCTAAAATATTGGGCTTTGGGTTAGTTGATGACCCAAATACCAATTGTGGAATAAACGAGAACTGGGGCCACATTCTTTATGACTGCCGTCTCTATGATGATCATAGAAACAAGTTTATCCTTAAAATTGCCTGTTCGTTGCTCAGAAACTACAAAAATCTGTTGCTAACTGAAGAGATATATTACAAAGCACTGACCAAGATCTCGGGGTCTATCAAAGTGAATGGTGCCTCCTTGCCCTGATATATGTAAAGGGGACTTGCATAGGCGAGGACTCTCCCCACTCTGTGGGACTCCCATCAGTGTGCAAGATAGTTGAGTGAAAGATGGAAAATGTGAGAGTAAGTTCTGTGCTTTTTCTTACTTGCTGCATCCCTCAATATTACAAAAAATAGAATATAAACTGTCCTGTGTACTCGTCGTACAATGATTGGTGTATGACTGGTGTTTTGTGTGCGTGTCTTCTTGAAACCCCATCCTAGAAATGACTGAAGAGATGCACCCAAACTGATGTTCCCCTACTACTTGCACTGGCGCCATGCTGAACTCCTGAGTGGCATGGCCTGGCGTGCTGACATTGACTGTAGCTGGTCTAGCGTGGTATTCTTTAAGGTGAACTTGCCCGATAGCGAACGAAAATGTCATCGTCATAAGATTAACTGTTGGTGGAGTTCATGGTTTCAAGATGATACCAACCCACGGAGTCTCTTGGCCTGCTGATGCTTTTGAAAAGCTGAAAGAAAATTACCCTTAAGAAAGAATATGTTAACGCTATTATTCGATCTGATTTCCACTTGGCAAAGGGTGGTCTCTGCTACGTTTAATAAGGATCCTTGTGGAGTAATATATAAAATAGCTAGCAATAGGTAGATATCTCCAGTGTAGATTATGTGCTGATTTTAACGCGATACAATATTTGTGTTTATCTGTAGTGTATACTTGAGTTTTTTCGACTTCTTAAGAAAAGATCAAATTTGTAGTTATACTTCCTTACATAATTAAACAGATTGCTTATTCTGTGCAATGTAATGTTTAAAAACAAGCAAACTCCAAATGAAATTCCAACTTTTAATGAACATTTCAAAAAAGGTAATACAATTCTTTATCCAGCGGTCTTCATTCCAAAAGGTTATGAACATACTGTAGTTATTCCAGTTTGCTCGCTTTAAAAATTTCCTTGGCCTCTCTTCTTAGCTGCGGGGCTCTTGGAAATCAAGGCACCCCCGTTGTTCGTCCTTACCTCTGGGAGATGGGCCACAGCAGTATATAAGTAGATAATTGTCACCCCATGCTGCCTTTCATAGGGAGCATGGGGGTGACAATTTGCGTCTGGAACAAAAGGGTCAGGTACAAGAGGTGGATGATAGGAAGACATCCACCTGGAAATAGGAAGAACAAGGGATACAGGGGCACTCCTGCCTGCAGAAGCAACATAATACAGAATCATGCCCTTTTGAAACTCACTTGATAATCTTTACTACGTCCCCTAACTGCTACTTTATCACTGACTTGCACGACCCGATCCAAATTACCACTGCTCTACGGTAGGAAGTTGTTTGGCTTTTTACACTATGACCTATGCAGCATAGTCCACCACGGATTTGGTGGTCATAATTCAGGGATCACTGAGTGTATATGTACCTTATTTTCAAGGAATCGGTGTCGGTTTCAATGAATGTTCATTAAATGGGCCTGCGTGTAGGAATTGCTCAGCAATCGGAGATAAAGAGTTAAGTAACACCATGAAAAGGAAAGCCATTATATAAAAACTAAAAAAAAAAACATTCTGTGTCTTATTTAGGGTTCTGTAATGAGTGGGATAAGTGTGTAAAAATGGGGAATTACTGGGAATGTCCTGTAAGTGTTAACTGTTGTCACAGGCATTTATATAAAATAAAATTAAACGAAATTAGCTATTCTTGCAGGTTAAGTTATATAAAATGTGAGTAAATGTGTGGTCACCTGTGTAATCCATGCGCTGACCGAATGAATTAATGTTATTAGCATGATAAAATGCTTTCTGTATGATGATGACAGATGATAAACACGCAAAACTGACATGTTATGTACTGTTATCCGGTCTGCTCCTAAATAGCTTTTTATATCTTTAAAAAAAAAGTGCAATTCTGTAAATGTATAACAAGTGAGCAAGTGGGCTGAGTGCATGTAGAGTATCTGTTGTTCCAGCTCCCAAATTAGACCACAGTGGGGACAACCTACCAGGAAATCCCCTGCGCTGCTGATGTCATGTCCCCCTCTTCTGAAGCATGGTGTGGGATTTGTTGACACCGGCTTCAGCTGGCCTGGCTGGTGTGGGATTACTAACAAACATTGCATGTCCACGGTGTGATCTCTTCGTCCCACACGGGGCAACCTGCCCCTGTGACTTTACTCCCATACGATGCTTGTCTCCCTTCCCCAACTCACACCCCAACCATTTCGCCTGGTGGACTTTATCACCACAAATATTTTCCCTTTTTAAACAGTCCCACATCTGTAGGATGGGCTCCTTTCATGGGGGTGCCCCTCTATCGGTTTAGCTTCCTATTTCCAGTTGGAAAGCCTTCCTGTGATCTAACTTCTTTATCTGTTCCTCTTCTTTTTGTCTGCCTACGCCTCTCCCTTTTCAGAGTTTTTCTCCTTGAGGGCCCTCCTTGGCAAGTTCAAGTGTTGTCGAGGGGTTTCGCCTCTCCAACAATCTTTATTTCTTTGAACAAAGATGAGTTGAGGGGACCCCGGTGCCGTTATTCAATCAAAACTATGCCCCTGTATACCAAGAAGAATTAGGCCACAACTATGCTCAAACCCTGAAGCAACCGCTTTATTTCCTACAGAATGCACAAAGCGAGTTTGAGATTATTTTAAAAATAAAATCTTGCACCCACTACTGGAGTACAAGACCAGTGGATGCTAACAATCCCTTTTCAAGCACCCCTCGCCAGGAAGCAGAAAAGCGCAAAAAATAAATAAATGAACAGTAGTTATTTCCAATTTTATGGTTCCTGTTGATTGTTATTGAATTGCTTTAAATTCAAATTGTATTGTAGCGGTTTTGGCCCATAAGTGACTTGGACCATGTTTTATCTTTCCAGATAAAACATGGTCCAAGTCACTTATGGGCCAAATAAGTCCAAGTCACACATGCTATGGGCCAAATAAGTAATTTGGCCCATAACATGTACTAGAATACATCACCTTTATTATTAAAATTGCTTATTACATGAAATTTTCACTATATTAGAATATAGCCAAAATTTCTCATTATGTGGCCATGAATTGTATGCATTCTCGTTTCCCAAGAGTCATCTCTGAAAGGAGGATTAGAGGAACAATTTGCTGCTAGTCTGACAGCTCCAGATGTCAAAAGTCAGTTCACAATGAAAATAATATGAATCGCAAAAAAAGATAACAATATAAACGGAGGAAATTGTTGAGATAAAACAATAGAATTTTTGGCTTGCTTTTAATGAATTCTCGTACATCATGACGTCTCTCACTGTGACGTCAACACAATTTGGACATAAAAGCGTGGAACAACGATAGATCATTCGAAGAGAGATCCTGTTTCGGTTAAGACAAAATTGGAATCTGTTTAATTAGTAAATAATGTAAAATATTAATTATTTGATAAAAAGAGCTCAATGACTTTCATCCCCTTCTAGGCAGAACAAATAAGCAGCTGTTCAAAGTAAGTTCTGTTTATTTGTACGATAACTCTTGGCGATCTACATCTGTCATCACTGATTACGGATGTCGCACTTTGAGGAATCATTGCCTTAATCCAAGGTTTCGCGTGTAATTTGTAATTGATAAATTCAGGATCTTGAATTCCGCTACAAAATTCAAAAATGCCCCATTCAATATGCAATGGAGTATTCAGAGTGATGCCATTTTTGAATTCAATTTAAAAGGCGGATTTGCTGGTTGAGGCAATCCGGTGTCAATTCAGAAACATTCTGAATTGACACCGGATTTTATTTTGCCAAAAATAACCTTCGATGCCAACTTGCTCCCCAAGGTGGTATTTGAATAGTCAACTGGAGGAGCCACTTGACTACAATGATCACTGATTTTCCATCCGAAGCTATGTGGTTGATGCAATAACTGGTAGTGAGCCGCGGATTCACCAAGCGCACACACAAGAGGAGAGGATGTTTGGAGTGGTAATGTGTGTGATAAGTTGGATCAATGGACTGTACCATTTCTCCATTGAAACAGTTTATCGGATTGGAGACAAGCTTTAACAGGAGGCGGGTGTTTGAGGATAGAGGATTGCTTGTACTTCAATTCCAGTGAAAGGTATCTAACGTAGTAACGGATTCAGTCAATCATTGTCAACAAGCAAATCGCGCAAGGGACGGGTGGGAGGGCAACAGTATTATTCCAGACAGAAAAGCTGGAAGTAAACATCAGAGATGACCCGTGGATCGAAACCTTCATTTGTCTTTATAATGATGGGTGTATTCGTTTTAAATTTACAATAAAAACAAACGTGATTATGTGTCTAATGTGAAATTGAAGGTTTGTATACTTGAATGTATAGTGGTAACCAAAACGGGGCTCTCAATGACATCACCTTGCATGTGACCACCAAGATGCTTATCAGTTGGATCATATGTGCATGGATTAATCAGAGGAAAGCCCAAGATTGCATTTTGACAAACAGGGGTTGGAGTTATCAGAATTCGTTCTGCAAGAATTACTATTAATACCGCTTACTTCCAAGTGGGGGCTGCCTTAACAGTGACAGCGTAGTATTTATTCACAATATTCATTCTGCATCGTAAAGATACATAACTCTGGCCAGCCCCCCTTACGCTCCTTAGTTTCGTATAGATAGTCTGCTCTCACGCTTGGCTTCTTTCTGGTGAAAAGTTATTTTCACTTCTAACCTCCACATACTTGCTTAATTAAAGTGATGTTTAAGAAAGTAATATACTGCTGGTCTCCAACGGCATATTACCATCTTATTAAATGGTGTGACTCCGCCATCGCCCCATAAAGGTGATGTACTAAATAGTTGTTAGTCAACTACTCGTCGAATCTCCTCAAGTTGTGTCCCTTGTGTGACACCTTCGCCGCAAAAGAAGTAATATAATCTAGTATCAGCTGCAATTTCCGATCTAATTCAGTTTATGTCCGAGGATATTGACTATCTGCTCTGTGTACCAATAACGTTTTATAGTAAAAAAAATCCTTGTGTTAGAAGATGCCATAGAAGAGAAGCGTGGACAGTGAATGTTCTGTTTTTAATAAAAAGTAGAGAATCTATTTTTTTCGTAGTGTAAAGACTGTTTCGTAGTTTAACGAATGTTAAAAGAAAAACACTGAATGATCGAATTGCAAAAATGCTAAGCAGGGCTCGAAGCAGTCTATTTAAGATACTAAAAACAAATAGAGTACTTCGATTCCAGGTTGGTTAACATCTGCAAGCCATCCAGAATCCCTTAGTCACAGAGCGCGCGATTGCGTGGAATTTCAAGCAATCACACGCACTGTGACTAAGAGATGACCCCCAAGGCGCAGTATTGGATCCCTTCTTTTGGAATTAAATACTGGATGAACTTTACTTAACACAAGCCTAGATCCCATAGGTAAGGTTGCCTTTGAAGACCACCTTGTTGTGCTTATATCAGCAAACACCAGATCGGTTATGGAAGAAAGAGTCAGTCTTGCTTTGCAAACACAACTGCACTAAGCCAGTGTTCACAAACTCACAATCTCTGCAGCAAAAAACTAATTACGTATACCCTGATCACGGAGACCCTTCACACCATGAGATCCCCTGTGATTAGAATGATCCGAGCACTGAAGTATTTTGGGGGTAATATTTGACAATAAACTGTTATTTTATCCACACTCACTTATTTGTCTAAAAACAGCAGAAATTATACAGCCATGATAGCCCGTATCAATTGCCCAAATTGGGCCTCAAAACGAAACTCTGTCTCCCCTATATAAAGCAATCTATGTGCCTGTAATGACCTACCTATGTTGCTGGTATCTGGTTCTCCAGAGCAATCATAGTCAGGAACAAACAAAATAGACAGCATACGCCTAGAAGTCTAACGTTAACAATAATCCCAGCATGCTGCGTCGTGTGCATCCCTGTCTTGCAGGTACTGGATGGGTACCCTGCCGCTGGATCTAGAACTTATTGAAAGCTGATTACACTGCAGATTGAAACCTGGACAATCCTATCAAGCAGGAAAGAAAACAAAATAACCACAAAATTACATCAAATGTGGGACCACACAACAAACGCGGAGACACCAAAATATTTATCCCCAGATTGATCTGGTATCCCCTAAACCCGACCTGGTGGGCATCAGGAATTGTGACTGGGCATGGCTCTTTCAGGGCTAAAATATTGGGCTTTGGGTTAGTTGATGACCCAAATACCAATTGTGGAATAAACGAGAACTGGGGCCACATTCTTTATGACTGCCATCTCTATGATGATCAGAGAAACAAGTTTATCCTTAAAATTGCCTGTTCGTTGCTCAGAAACTATAAACATCTGTTGCTAACTGAAGAGATATATTACAAAGCACTGACCAAGATCTCGGGGTCTATCAAAGTGAATGGTGCCTCCTTGCCCTGATATATGTAAAGGGGACTTGCATAGGCGAGGACTCTCCCCACTCTTTGGGACTCCCATCAGTGTGCAAGATAGTTGAGTGAAAGATGGAAAATGTGAGAGTAAGTTCTGTGCTTTTTCTTCCTTTCTGCATCCCTCAATATTAGAAAAAATAGAATATAATCTGTCCTGTGTACTCGTACAATAATTGGTGTGTGACTGAAATGTCTTGTGTACATGTCTTCTTGAAACCCCATCCTAGAAATGACTGAAGCGATGTACCCAAACTGATGTTCCCCTACTGTCTGCACTGGCGCCATGCTGAAGTCCTGGGTGGCATGGCCTGGGATGCTGATATTGACTGCAGCTGGTCTAGCGTGGTATTCTTTAAGGCGAACTTGCCCGTTAGCGAACGAAAATGTCATCGTCATAAGATTAACTGTTGGTGGAGTTCATGGTTTCAAGATGTTACCAACCCACGGAGTCTCTTGGCCTGCTGATGCTATTGAAAGGCTGAAAGAAAATTACCCTTAAGGAAGCTAAGGCTATTATTCGATCTGATTTCCACTTGGTAAAAGGTGGTCTCTGCTACGGTTAATAAGGATCCTTGTGGAGTAATATATAAAATAGCAAGAAATAGGTAGATATCTCCAGTGTAGATTTTGTGCTGATTTTAACGCGATACAATATTTGTGTTTATCTGTAGTGTATGCTTGAGTTTTTTCGACTTCTTAAGAAAAGATCAATTTTGTAGTTATACTTCCTTACTTAATTAAGCATATTGCTGCTTATTCTGTGCAATGTAATGTTTTAAAACAAGCAAACTCCAAATGAAATTCCAACTTTTAATGAACATTTCAAAAAAGGTACAGTAGTTATATTTAGACAATCCTTTGTACAGCGGTCTTCATTCCAAAAGGTTATTCCAGTTTGCTCCCTTTAAAAAATTTCCTTGGCCTCTCTTCTTAGCTGCGGGGCTCTTGGAAATCAAGGCACCCCCGTTGTCCGTCCTACCTCTGGGAGATGGGCCACAGCAGTATATAAGTAGATAATTGTCACCCCCATGCTCCCTTTCATGGGGAGCATGGGGGTGACTTGATTCTGGAACAAAAGGGGAAGGTACAAGAGGTGGATGACAGGAAGACATACACCTGGAAATAGGAAGAACAAGGGGTAGAGAGGCACCCCTGCAGAAGCAACATAATCATGCCATTTTGAAACTCCTCTTGATAATCTTTACTACGTCTCCTAACTGCTACTTTATCACTGACTTGCACGACCCGATGCAAATTACCACTGCCCTGGGGTAAGAAGTTGTTTGGCTTTTTACAATATGAGCTATGCAGCATAGTCCACCACGGATTTGGTGGTCATGATTCAGGGCTCACTGAGTGTGTATATATCTTATTTTCAAGGATTTGGTGTCGGCTTCCATGAATGTACAGTAAATGGGCCTGCGTGTAGGAATTGCTCAGCAATCGGAGATAAAGAGTTAAGTAACACCATGAAAAGGAAAGCCATTATATAAAAACTAAAAAAAAAAAACATTCTGTGTGTTATTTAGGGTACTGTAATGAGTGGGATAAGTGTGTAAAAATGGGGAATTACTGGGAATGTCCTGTAAGTGTTAACTGTTGTCACAGGCATTTATATAAAATAAAATTAAACGAAATTAGCTCTTCTTGCAGGTTAAGTTATATAAACGTGAGTAAATGTGTGGTAACCTGTGTAATCCCTGCTTACCGAATGAATTAATGTCATTAGCATGAAAAAATGCTATCTGTATGATGATGAAAGATGATAAACACGCAAAACTGACATGTTATGTGCTGTTATTCAGTCTGCCCCTAAATAGCTTTTTATATCTTTAAAAAAAGTGCAATTCTGTAAATGTATGATAGGTGAGCAAGTGGGCTGAGTGCATGTAGAGTATCTGTTGTTCCAGCTCCCAAATTAGACCACAGTGGGGACAACCTACCAGGAAATCCCCTGCGCTGCTGATGTCATGTCCCCCTCTTCTGAAGCATGGTGTGGGATTTGTTGACACCGGCTTCAGCTGGCCTGGCTGGTGTGGGATTACTAACAAACATTGCATGTCCACGGTCTGATCTCTTCGTCCCACACGGGGCAACCTGCCCCTGTGACTTTACTCCCATACGATGCTTGTCTCCCTTCCCCAACTCACACCCCAACCATTTCGCCTGGTGGACTTTATCACCACAAATATTTTCCCTTTTTAAACAGTCCCACCTGTGTAGGATGGGCTCCTTTCATGGGGGTGCCCCTCTAGAGGTTTAGCTTCCTATTTCCATTTGGAAAGCCTTCCTGTGATCTAACTTCTTTATCTGTTCCTCTTCTTTTTGTCTGCCTACGCCTCTCCCTTTTCAGAGTTTTTCTCCTTGAGGGCCCTCCCTGGCAAGTTCAAGTGTTGGCGAGGGGTTTCGCCCCTCCAACAATCTTTCTATTTATTTGAACAACGATGAGTTGCGTCGACCCCGGTGCCGCTTGTCAATCAAAACTATGCCCCTGTATACCAAGAAGAATTAGGCCACAGCTATGCCCTAACCGTGACGCAACCGCTTTATTTCCTACAGAATGCACAAAGCGAGTTTGAGATCATTTTAAAAATAAAATCTTGCACCTACTGCTGGAGTACAAGACCAGTGGATGAAAGGAGGATTAGAGGAACAATTTGCTGCTAGTCTGACAGCTCCAGATGTCAAAATTCAGTTCACAATGAAAATAATATGAATTGCAAAAAAGATAACAATATAAACGGATGAAATTGTTGAGATAAAACAATAGAATTTTTGGCTTGCTTTTAATGAATTCTCGCACATCATGACGTCTCTCACTGTGACGTCAACAACATTTGGACATAAAAGCGTGCAACAACGATAGATCATTCGAAGAGAGATCCTGTTTCGGTTAAGACAAAATTGGAATCTTTTTAATTAGTAAATAATGTAAAATAATAGTTATTTGATAAAAAGAGCTCAATGACTTTCATCCCCTTCTAGGCAGAACAAATAAGCAGCTGGTCAAAGTAAGTTCTGTTTATTTGTACGATAACTCTTGGCGATCTACATCTGTAATCACTGATTACGGATGTCGCACTTTGAGTAATCATTGCCTTAATCCAAGGTTTCGCGTGTAATTTGTAATTGATAAATTCAGGATCTTGAATTCCGCTACAAAATTCAAAAATGACACATCCAATATGCAATGGAATATTCAGGGGATGCCATTTTTGAATTTAATTTAAAAGGCGGATTTGCTGGTTGAGGCAATCCGGTGTCAATTCAGAAACATTCTGAATTGACACCGGATTTTATTTTGCCAAAAATAACCTTCGATGCCAACTTGCTCCCCAAGGTGGCATTTGAATAGTCAACTGGAGGAGCCACTTGACTACAATGATCACTGATTTTCCATCCGAAGCTATGTGGTTGATGCAATAACTGGTAGTGAGCCGCGGATTCACCAAGCGCACACACAAGAGGAGAGGATGTTTGGAGTGGTAATGTGTGTGATAAGTTGGATCAATGGACTGTACCATTTCTCCATTGAAACAGTTTATCGGATTGGAGACAAGCTTTAACAGGAGGCGGGTGTTTGAGGATAGAGGATTGCTTGTACTTCAATTCCAGTGAAAGGTATCTAACGTAGTAACGGATTCAGTCAATCATTGTCAACAAGCAAATCGCGCAAGGGACGGGTGGGAGGGCAACAGTATTATTCCAGACAGAAAGACTGAGTAAACATGAGATAACCTGTAGGCCGCAACCTTCATTTGTTTTAGAGTGATGGATGAAATGGTGTCACGCTTAAAAGTGTCTGGTCTTTGAGGAGTGCCCATAGGTGTAAGAAAACCCATGTGATTTTCTTTAATGTTTTTAGCATTCTTTTGCTGTTCCTGCAAATTTCCAAAAATAGTGTCATGCCTCAGATTTGTGCTCTTGTGAAGAGCCGGAAACAGGACTGTGTTGCATTGTCTCTCATATCTGGACTTTAGAGCAAAGGTGGAGCGAGGGACCCTCGCCCTCCTGGAGCCCACATTGGTGGAATTATTGCCAGCTAGAGAGATATTCAGCATGTTTGTTGAATTTATACATGAGTACACAGTTAGATAGTAGTGACTTACTTCCTCGTAGTGTGGGGTGTGAGGGCTGTCCCCAACCTGAGGCAAGATGATCACTGTTTAAATGATAATCTCTTTAATAATTATTTTCTTATTTGAGTTGACCGATTGGTCGTTGTATTTTGTTTTTGTATATATAGCCCACTAGATTTGGTTCTGTTGCAAGACACAAATGAGAGCTAGTGGCGAGTAGGATGCAAGCGCATTTAAATGACACCTGCCCTTGTGTCTGCATCGTACAAGCACAGGAAAACCGCACTAAATGGAATTTGGACGTTATCTGAAATGTAGTGTTAAATTATAAAAAGCGCTAAATTGAAAAATGCATTAATCGAAACTGAACTAATCGAGGGATTACTATACTTGGGAGAAAACATGTTTTGTACAGAAACATCTGAATTAAAGGTTGAAAATATTGAAGCAAATCTGCAGTTGGAACTGATTGACTTGCAGTCAAATCACACATTCATAACAACGTTCCTGATAAAATATATCCTAAGAAAAAAATAAATAAATATTTTTGGAAATATAAATATTTAAGACAAATATTTAAGGATGAAAAGCATCAAATCAAAAAATCGCTCAAAGATTAACAGGCAGATAATTGGAATTTTAGGGGAAAAAATCCGATTATCAGGCTAAAGAGTAAACACAGAACATATTACAAGAAGTAAAAAGCAAATTTCATAGTTACTTTTAGTAAATAATCAGGGATTACCTTTATTTCTTTAAAGGAAGGCTTCTTATCCAACTCTCCTAGTTCATCACGTAAATTAAAAATTAAAATACAATAAAATTTATTGTGTTCCTTAATGACGACACCAATTTAATAACCTGGAATCTCATTCGTCGAACGTGAAGCAACCATCAATATAGGAAGAAAGAATGAATAAATAAATAGGTGAAGACAAATTTCTTCTTCCTTAAGTAAGAAAGAAACATTTCGATACTTCGTTTTCACAGGACCGAATGAAACTAAAAAAATGCATATTTTAAAAGAAATTTGGTCCTCATCACGCATGCGTTTATAGGACCAATCATCCGATATTAAAAAAGGTCTGCGAATATCGATTGAGTTTTTACGGAGTTTCATTTCAAGCGTTTCATCAATAAGTAATTTACTATAATTGTGCTGAATATTAATTATTTTCGCTTCATTAAAAAGAAAGGAATGTGCCTTCACAGCATAGAATGCCAATTCTGAAGCGTTTGCTCTTGACGCGCGTACAGAAGCCTCGTGTTGTTTAACGCGAAAATCCAACACCCCTCGAGTAGATCCAACGTAAACCGAGTCGCAGTCTTTACACGAAATGCTATAGACGAGATCATGCGTTTGTTGAAAGGAAGAATTGGAGGAACCCTTCTTTAATAATGTCTGTAAAACATTGGTCGGTCTAAATTCTTCCTTTCAACAAACAAACTCGCAAAACGTTGTGCAATATATTCACCGCAAAAGGACTTGTGTTTAAAAATACGTAAGTACTCTCATTTTGATTGTCTTTAATCTTCTTTTTATTAAAAAAAATTTCTATCCTCGCCTGAGAACTGCTCAGTCACTGAGTAAACAAGTCTTTTAGTAATCGAATCCTGGACCTAATAGGATAAAAAATGTATTATGGCTGCCCGAGAATAATCCCATCTACTCATGTGAGTTATGCGCATAAAATGCTTGTGTTCCTTGCTCGGTTTGACTGTTTTTTGAGCGAAGAACACTATTTTTCGAGGGGAGGAATGACCGAGAAACTCAGCTACGGAGGGACAAAACCCATAAACGTTCCTAATAAATATAACAAACCATCTTGGAATAACTAGTCCTGCATTAGAATAGCTGCAAAGCTTTCTAACAGAACTGCTGCCATGTTTAATGCCATTTGCTGTGCTTTCTATTTAATATCAGGAGAGGTGTCTCACAAGGCTCATCTCTAGGTCCGCTGTTTTACATAATTTTTATAAACAACTTAAATAGTACTATTACTAAGGATACTAATCTGCTGATTAATATATGTATATTAATCTAGTAATATATATGATATATGTCCGTGTAATCTATTGACAATCTGTATTTATGATTCTATAATTCAATACACGTGTATTATCCTACATGTACCCTGCCAGCCAATGGCTCTTACCAATTTTAGAAGAAGAAGAACTCTTTATTGCATACAAAAGGCACACGCCGTCCACAATACCCTCCACCGCTACAAGCCAGGGGTTTACAGTAAAGGCTAATACAATGTAAGAAACAAGGATGAGATAGGAGAACAAAAATATATTATTGCTAATATTACAAGTGTAGGTTTAAACACTGGAAAAAAATTGAAAAATTTACATATGAAAATATTTACACAACAGCACGTTATCATGTTAAACTCTTCTCCAGGGAGCAGTTCTTTTATAGTGTTGGAGTCATCTGAGCAGGCGCAGAAAGTTGGAACACTGGTGATGGATCCATGGCAGTGATGGACAGGTCCTTAGGAGCAGGTTCTAATGTTCTGTAACGCGGTCCTGAGAAGAAAGTCGATGGAGTAAGTTCTGCCTGTATTTTTTTATCCAATGAGTATATGTACTGCAGCATTTGCACAGGTAAGAACCGATCGGATAACTTTAACCGGTTTGGGGTGGCCTTGAGGACTGGATTGGCCCGAAGGCTTGGTACTGGGATTCTCCATCCGCAGTTAGCCCAGAAGTCTGGTTCCGAAATAATGACGACCATCATTTTTACAGCAAAGACGAGTCTTCCCTCATGGATAATGACAGGAAGACGTCTGATATTTAGAGCTGCTGCCATCTGGGTGGTCCTTGGTGCAGGGGGAAGACGAAATTTCCATACGGCCCACTTCAATAGCTGAAATTCGCCCGCAAAAATCCGTCTCAGATGTGTTGTGGCAGTTGAGGTCCAGACTTCTGCGCCATAAAGTATGACCGGATAGAATGGCCTTGTCATGGACATGCATAAGCTGTTGCTCAAGCATCCACCGGAGTCGACATAACTTTATTTGTAGATGGTCTATGTGTGGTAGAAAGGAGAACTTCTGGTCAAAGATAACGCCCAAATCGGTGTGTTGCTGAACAGCAGAAATCGCAGATCCTCTTATATTGGATTGCATCATTGTTGGGTTGCGTTTGAGCGAAAAGGTCAACTGTTTCGACTTCTCAGGATTGATGTGAAGGCCGAAACCGGAGAGGAAGGCCTCGAGGTTCTGGATTTTCTGTACGATTAAGGCATTTGTGTAGTCAGCAGTGTCTCCAGGGTTGATAGCAGTGAACAGCTTTATATCATCAGCGAAGGTGATAATATCAGTTCGGCCCGTCACGAAAGGCAGAAGAACAGCTGAGAACAAAATACCAGAGAGGACCCCTGGTCTTGTTCTCAAGCATTGTCTGAATAAACCAGAGCACGTCTCCTCCAATGAGATGATACTCACTTAGTAGCCTTGCCAACGCGTGAACGGATACGGAATCAAATGCTGCCTGGACCTCGCCGAACCGTGCTCAAATGCCTCGAGGATCTTGGTAGTGGTGGTGGTGACTAGATTCGTAGCGGTGGATCTTCACCGTGTGGCATAGTGGATCTGCGGTGGCTGATGTGGCATTATTTGGGTGGTTAACGTTTTCAGAAGAGATTTCTCAAATATCTTTAATAGGCTTGATGCAGAAGAAATAGGACGGAAGTGACTGGGCTGAAAAGCAGAGCGTATTTTTGGCAGCGGTCTTACTAGATAGACATGCCATATAGGAGGGAAGAATTTTTGATTAAGGATTTTTTTGAATAACGACAGAATGGGATCAACAATAAATGTACTCAGGCATTTCAGCATAAACTGAGGAATCCCGTCGGCGCCGAATTGGGCCGTAGGTGCTAAACTATTTATTGCATCAATCAGCTGATATTTGGTGAGCTGAACTGAAATTAAGGGGTCTGTTGAAATCGGATTGATTGGGAATTCCATTGGTGTAGTGGATTCTGGCTGAACGGCGAACCTAGTGATATGGTCGAGCCAACTGCTCAGATTGAGTGAGTCGATGGCGTTCTCTGATTTGCTTCTATGGAAGGGCTTCCCCGTATTGATGGTAGCCTCTAAGTGAAGTTTTATTGCCTCCCTCTTGTTCCTAATAAAAAGCGCCCTAGCTAGGGCGCTTTTTATACCTCAATATACCAAATACCTCAATCATGTGTGATTGAGGTATTTGAGTGCTGTAATTGTTTCGGCTGTGACTTTTCTCCTGCCAGAAGTGATGGGCATTTCTGTTTGCACAGAGAGAATGATGTGGTTATGATCAGACTGCATACTGCTTGTCGGGTTTTGATTAGCTACACAATTTGCTGATGCGAACACTAGGTCCAATGTACTTTCTCCCCTCGTCGGTGGTGTGCTCACCAGTTTAAGACATAATATGTCTAGACGCTGACTCAGTCTTCTCTTGAGGTTCTCCAGGGTATTTGGGAGATTAAAATCCCCACAGACGACGTGCTTCAGTGATGAATGAAGATGGTTACGCAGCCAGTTGAGGAGTTCAACTACTCGTGCGTCCTGAACTGGTGGGATATACTGCGACAATGTCGACAGAACCGTTCTGGCTGTTGTTATTTTTAGGTTTTAAAGTGACTAGAACTGCCTCGAAAGAATCGGACTGGCTTGATACTGAGTGGAGGATAGAAAATATCCGCTCATTGAACAAAATTGCAACTCCTCCTCCTCCCCTGCGGTTTTCTCTAGATGTGAAAACCATCTGATATCTTGCAGACCAAGTAGAAAAAAGTGTTTCTTCACCGGGATCAAGCCGTGTTTCTGCGAAGCAAACACCGTCCATTGAACTGGACAGCAAGCGCTCCTCAACTTCACAATTTGTTCCTAATGGATCGCACATTTTGAAATAGCAGTTGGAATGAAGCTGTTCTCTTGACCTTGACGACGGATGTACACTGTCTGATCCGTCTGTGATGCGTTTCTGGTTTTCGATATGTTGAAACCATGACAAGGATCGTAAAATTCAGAGATAGAGATGCCGGAAATATTGAGTAGTTTTCAATGACCTTTGGGAGCCCCCTTTCCATAGGTATGTTAAGGACGAAATATGGAATTACCTTTTTGCTATGGCCAATCCCATATAGAGCAGTTTGGTTGTTAGCTGGGAATAAAGATACATCGTCTAGTAGAGTCTGGACTGTTGTGAACACTTCTCAGGGGTATTGTTTCTTTTCTGCTTCGTGTTTCATAAAAACCTGATGATGGTGGTGCCGAGGGGCCATTTGGTACACGTTCCAATCCTTTCAAACTGGCTTCTGTCACAATAGATGCGAAAAGAAGCATACGATGTGCTACGAGTGTTCAGTCTCTGAATCTTAAAATCCAACTGGAGTTCCTCAAACAGCACATCAGTGACGAGCCTTGCTGACGTGTCCGGGGCCAAACGCAATACAAACAAATTGCTGGGGGAAAGTCGGGGTGATGAACCAACCAGTTTGAAAGGCTGAAGCTTCGAAACTAGTGCGGTGCCCGTCCAAGTGTTTTTCTTCCTATTCGAACTGTTTTGATTGGCTGTCTTGCACTTTGTAGTCTGGCCATTTTCCGGTTTGGTACCCAGCACCAAGTTGGTGGCAGGCCTTGTAGTGGTCCGGGTTTGTTTAGAGCTAACTGAGGAGTGAATTCCTGGGTGCAGTTCAAGAGCGTAGATGTGGCATTTTGGTTTCTGTACTGATCAGGGCTTACTTGGTCGGGTGGCACATGAACACCGTTTGTTTCCTTGGGCAGGTTTAGCTTGAGTACATTTAAATATGATTTAGCTCTGTCAGAGGGGTGTTCAATGCAATCTCTTGTCTCTCTGTTACGCTCATAGACAGTAATGGGCGGCGTGTTAGCGACTACGCCTTTTGGTCGGTTTTCCGCTTCAACGCCAGAGCTAGTCTTCAACACCCTTTTCCCAATTGAGGAGATACAGTGTCAACATCACTGCTAGCTAGTTTTGAGGTCTGAGGAACCCGCAGAAATGATCTGAATGCGGATCTCTCGTTTGTAAACTCAGTTTCCCCCTTACCATCTTTGGGTGGGTCATTTGTCCGGTCTCGCTTATATTCCAAATGAAGTCTACCTTCCTGATCCAAATTACTTTATTTTATACCATAAAAAGATTTTAATGATATCTTTTTATATATCTAACGTATATTATTTGTAATACAAAGAAATTCCTTGAAAATATTAATTATAAAAACAGAAAGTCAAGTAATAAACCCAGGAAAATCCTAAATGAAACCACATTTCTTTGCATATTACTATAATTGTATTTCCTCGATTTAAATTTATCCTTGGATCATTGGACAGCTCGCTCATCTAGCCCGGCACTTAGAAATACATTGCATTATTCCATCCGGGACACTCTGGAATTGTGAAAATGTGATTTTGTCAGCTTATAGCGAGGAAACAAATGGCATTTGGTGAACTTTATGCGATGATGAGTCCGACAGAAGTCCCGTTATGAGATTTACTTAGCCTCTCCCCCCCCCCTCCCCAAGGACACCACGTAGCAGTTATTAGCGCGAAACTAATCTAATGTGAAAATCTGCTTGGCCTGTTGGGAGTTCCGGGAGGTGAGGCCTTTTTGCGTAAGATGAGATATGAAAAGAGTACAAAAGGAACCTCAGTCACCGTTTACAAGGTGCTTCTGTTTGCCAGCAAAAAAAAAAAAAAAGTTACAACTCGATAAATTATTAATGGCGCACATCCCTCGGGACCGCAACGACATGTCTCAGTTCGCCTTCACGATCCTTTTAGTTCCAAGCGACAATGTATCAGCTTCGCCAATTCTTTTTATCTCTTGAGATTAAATTGACACTTGCGCGTTGTGGTCATGTGTGACCTAAATCTGATGCAGCGATGGTATTAACATACATTCTCTCTCTCTCTCTCTCTCTCTCTCACACACACACACACACACACACAAATTCTCTATTTTAGTCTAATTTTCTTTGTTTTTATTCTTGCTTTCTGCTTTATTCTTTCTCTCTCTTTTAGTCTTTCTCTCCGCTTTGTTCTCTCTTTTATTCCAAGTTTCTTTCATATTTTGCCTTTCGTTTTTCTCTTTCTATTGTTTCTCACTTTTTATTCTCTCTTTTTTTTGTTTTCGCTCTGTCTCTTTTTTGTTTTTTCTCCTTGTCTCTCTCTTTTTACACTTTCTTTCTAATTGTTCTCTCTCTTCACCTTCTTTATTTCTACTCTATTCTCTCTCTCTCTTCTCCTTTATTCTCTCTCTCTCTTTTAGTATCACTCTCTCTTTTATTCTATTGCTCCCTCTCTTTTTTATTCTGTCTCGCTCTCTTTCCCTCTTTTATTCTGTCTCTCTCTTTCTCTCGTTTAATCTTCATTTCTTTCTATCCTTTCATTCCATCTTTCTCTCTTTTAGTTCATCATTCTTTCATATATTGTGTATTTCTTATTCTCTCTTTTTACGTTTTCTTTGTTTTTATTCTCTCTCTCTCGCTCTCTGTTTACTCGTGGTCTCTATTTTCTCTCTTTCTCTTTCTCGTCACCTATTCTTTTTGTTTTTTCACTCTCTCTTAACCCTTTCCCTCTTTTTTATTTCTCTCTCTCTCTCTCTTCTCCTTTTTTTCTGCTTTATTCTCTCTCTCTCTCTCTCTTAGCCTGTATCTCCTTTAGTCTGTCTTTATGTTTTTCTCTCTTTTAGTTTGTCTTTATCTTTCTTTCTCTTTTAGTATCACATTCTCTTTTATTCTCTGTCTCTCTCTTTCTCTCTTTTAGATTCACTCTCTTTTATTCTGTCGCGCTCTCTCTCTTTTAATCTTCATTCTTTCTATTCTTTCATTTCGTCTTTCTCTCTTTTCGTTCATCATTCTTTGATATATTGTGCATTTCTTATTCTCTCTTTTTACGCTTTCTTTGTTTTTATTCCCTCTCTCTCACTCGTGGTCTTTTTTTTTCTCTTTCTCTCTCTCTCTTTACCTATTCTTTTTATTTTTATCACTCGCTCTTTACCCTTTCTCTCTTTTTTGTTTTTTTTTCTCTCTCTCTTCTTTAATTTGGTTGGTTATTTGGTTTTTAGGAGCATTAGCAACTAAGGCCATATTGCTCTGGGAATATGCGGTGGTCATTCCCTGACCTTTCCGCATCCTCCGTATTTGGTGGTGACGGGCTCGAACCCCGGTCTAATCAAGAAGCGTGTGCTACGCACTGCTGCTCCTTCCCACCTGGCTATGGAGGCGCCTCTTTAATTTGGTCTTACAATTTATTCTCTCTCTCTCTTTCTCTTTATTATTCTTTTATTTGGTCTTACAATTTATTCTCTCTCTCTCTTTCTCTTTATTATTCTTTTATTTGGTCTTACAATTTATTCTCTCTCTCTCTCTCTCTCTCTCTCTCTCTCTCTCTCTCTCTCTCTCTTTCTCTTTATTATTCTTTTATTTGGTCTTACAATTTATTCTCTCTCTCTCTCTCTCTCTCTCTCTCTCTCTCTCTCTCTCTCTCTCTCTCTCTCTTTCTCTTTATTATTCTTTTAT
Organism: Mastigoproctus giganteus; assembly: GCF_048544385.1. Taxonomy (NCBI): domain Eukaryota; kingdom Metazoa; phylum Arthropoda; class Arachnida; order Uropygi; family Thelyphonidae; genus Mastigoproctus; species Mastigoproctus giganteus. The sequence goes on along the minus strand of NC_143579.1, from coordinate 39,336,386 downwards.
TTGGTCTTACAATTTATTCTCTCTCTCTCTCTCTCTCTCTCTCTCTCTCTCTCTCTCTCTCTCTCTTTCTCTTTATTATTCTTTTATTTGGTCTTACAATTTATTCTCTCTCTCTCTCTCTCTCTCTCTCTCTCTCTCTCTCTCTCTAGTAATTCGTCTTTATCTCTGTTCTTTTAGTCTTACTCTGTTGTCTGTATAATTTTATTTAGTCTTACTCTCTATTTCTTCTCTCTCTCTCTCAAGTTGAGAACTTCTTTGATGTAACGACTACGCATATGAACAATAGCTAGGCATATTCATTTCCTATTTTAGGATTAATACAACCCATGATTTATTTTTCTACAATGGAGTAACTGAAGGTGGTACATAGGACTGTATCAGGATAGCACTGTGGTAGGCTGTGAACGTGACGTCAAGCAGAAGACGAACACTCTCCTTCATGCAGCTGAAGCACAGTTAGGATTTCCTTCAACTTAACGTATAAAGCATTTTAAATGGAATGACATATATGAAAGAAATAATCAAAGTTAACGGACATCTTCTCTACTAATGTGAGACTCGCCTCTTTGTGGTATTGAAGTGGCTTCACTTCGACTAAATGTTCTCGCTTGTTAAACATGACTGGTTTCTGCCCTCTTCCTTTTTTGCAATGAACTTTTCTTTGATTATATTTTAAGATTCATATTTTTCTTTCTGCCTTCAGTACACGCTACAAATGAGAAAATATTTCGCACAATGGATTGCGTTAACTCTTGTCTTCCTCTAGACTAGCGCTTAATATGTTAAAACTTGGTGTGCGCATGCTCAAAAGATGTTGCATGTCCTGCTTAATTTTTAGCTACAGCTATGTTATCAAGAAAAAAGCCTTCGTTGCCGTATTACTCTATAAATGCAGCAATGAATAAAAATACTAAATATGCCATAGAAAATTAATATTCTTTTTTTAAACAGCATTAAAGACAGCCACATTCCTATATTTCCATTGCTCTTTTGTGGACAAAAAGATCTTTGGACAAAAAGAAATTACTTACTTTGGGTAGCTGTTTATTTAGGTTGAAACTAATGCAGTGCTGAAAAAAAACTTATGACAGCTCTCACTGGTATGGATAAAATCTGGTCTCATCCAGATACTATTTATTCTGACCGTGGTTCTTGGACACAGTTCATTATCTTTGATATTTATTCAACAGCCCAGTCTCGGGGCTGCATTTACAAAGCAATGGCTGTTTTGCACTTTTAGATTACCAGAATGAAATATGAAATGTTTGAAACACAAAAAAGTAATATTTATACTGTACCTTGATCACAAACTTTGTATTATTTTTCTGAATGAGAGAAGATTCCACTAAAACTCGCTAATCGAAAAGCGGTTTCAATAGAACGAAGTGAACTACATAAAATGTGAAAAAAGTTCATCATCATCTTGAGAAAATATGTTAGCATAACAAGTTTCCCCCACCCATCCCTTGAGCGATTTTCTTGTTGACAATGATTGACCGAACCAGCCTAAGATAGATGCATTTCTCTAGAATCCACTCACAATCATCTTTCCTCGAACCCCCTTCTATAAAAGCTTCTTCAACCCGATAAGTTGTTTCAGTAGAGAAATGGTACAGTCCATTAATCCTTGAGATTCGAATTACCATTTTGAATAATAGGAGCGTATCATATGGCCTGTTTCTTTTGTAAACACGTTGCTCCTTTTAATAAAGATTTTCGAAAGAGCGGTTGTACGCCATGGTTTTTTTTTAAGTGATCGACACCATTTGTATTAATTCGCATTTCTAAAGGAATAAGGTTCCACAGTTGAACAAATAACTTGATTGCACTCATATTTTGCACGTTAACTATTAGAAGAGTATAGTAAGTGTATTACTCCCAAAAACAATCAACTAGCCAATTACAAACAATAAAATGAATTAGCTATAAGCCTATAACTACCAAAGACAAACAAACAGCCAATTACAAACAATAAAAGGAATTATCTTTAAAAACGAAAAAGGTGTTTAAATATATATTTTTTGTTTTATAGATAAAACTTCCTAAAATTTATAATCGCTGAAATACAAAATTAATTTTAGAAATGCAAATATTTCTATTATTTCTGAGGCCAACAAACTTCGAAACGGTGCCATCTGGGTGGTATTGATAATACAGTCAATGCTAGTGAAGAAACAATCCCAAAACACCCATAAGGAACAGGTCCCCCCCCCAAGTGTAAAAATTTAAATTTCAATTTGGTTTCTGAGCTTTAATGATTGGTTATTATTCTTTGTTCCCCACCGTTGTCTCGCTAATTTAATTTATTCACTTACTGATACCTTTTTAAGTACTACTACTGTTATAAATCTTCGAAATATAAAGAATTATAAATCTTTAAAAGAATAGTTTCCAATCGATTTGTACAACCCTTTAAGAGGTGTTGTTAGTAGTGTTTTTTAATTATTTTATATAAAACGTATGAATTTCTAAATTTAATTAAATATTTGAGAGATTCTGAATTTTTTTTTTATTATTGATAAAACAAAAACTTTTAAACACCTTTTTCTTCTTTAAAGATAATTCCTTTTATAATTTGTAATTCGACTTAAGACTACAGTTACAGCATACGCAGAGTTTCAGTCTTGCTGCGATAACAGTTTTAAATTCTCTTGGAGTTTATAATATTTTGTGTTTTAAAAAAGTTGTTTTTTACTCTTTTTCTTTTCGAAAAACAGAAAGTATTAATTCCACTGAAAATTAACCCTGCAGTGGTGGCGCTACAGGTGTATCGCCACCACTACAGGTATAGGATGATGGAGTCGTAACCAAAACCATTTTCTCAGTTAATTTCATCAAGCAAGATGTCATAATGAGTTTTCTCACCTCAACCAACTGGGAAGCACTTTCCACCCTACCGATCTAAGAAGCCACTAACGGTCTTGCTGCCATTAGTAGCTTCAGGTCTCTTCAGAACCATGGTTCTCAAGAGACCCGAAGCCCGCTTTTCTGAAGAAGCAACGTGCCTTCAGAAATGGAAGAGTACTGATTCGTCAAGTGAGTTCATTAGCTTTAAAAAGAAACGTACATCTTTTTCTGAAGCAAAAACCACACTCGAACAATAGATACATAGCTAATAGGCTAGTATGCTTAAAGCGGCCATTTACAAAGCATTACAAAGATATTCGGATGGATGGAAGCCATTTCGTTGAGTGGGCCGAAAATACCCTTGGTGAGAGTCGCTTAAAGAAAGAATCAAATCCGCCCATCTCCATCCCATTTCGTGCTTTGACTCCCCAGTCTACATTTAACATCACGAAGGAGAATCTGATGAAAGTAATAAACGAGTTTCCAAACAAAGCAACCGTCGGTCCTGATGGATTTCCCTTGTTTATCATTAAAATAAGCTGTCTTCACTGGGTTCTTTGCTCCTTAAAGTTTTTGAAAAGGCAATTTTAACTCATCTTATGGAGCACTGTTTCCATCATAGACCTTGCCATCTTAACACCGTGGTCCGTGGGAAATCTACTATCACCGGTCTCCTTCAGACTCTCTTTCGCATACAGGAATCTTTGAATTCTCGAACACAGCTCGACATAATTTTTCTTGACGTTAAATCTGCATATGATAGGATTTACATTGCATCTTTACTTAGCATCCCGAAGAACTACTACTTCAGGATCTCCGCTAACCTCCTCACCGTACTCAATAAAATTTTGCAAAAAAAGACGGCTCCTTGTAGAGCACAATGGTCTCTCTCGATTCTTTGCTATTTTCAGAGGTATAAGTGTGAGTGTAAGTGTGTTGTTGTCATACGGCACCAGCGGTTTCCCCCACCTCCACGTTGTTTTCATTGTGGTGAACCAGTTCAATGGGAAATGCCAGAGATTTAAAAGTGTGTGGGAATTGTTCATGCGTAGTGTTCTGTACCGTTGTTCATCTGGTCATTTAGCCGTTGGACCCCTGCTGAGGCCCAACGTTGCCTCACTTACGTCCCGTGGAGGCAGACCAGGAACCCAGTAGCCGTAGATTCGCTCTGGCAGATTCTGCCGCTTAATTTGCTGGGATTTCGGCGGCGCTAGGACCTAAAAAAAATTAAATTAAATAAATAAAAAATCTGCTCTATCGTAGGGGTAATATCGCTTAGGTTTGCTAGGCCGAGTTTTGGGCGTAAGGTAATTTTATCATGTTAAGTTTTTGATGTGTGGGGCTTTCGCTATAATGAAGGTAAAGAGGGAGGGAGACCGAAGATTGGGGGAAAAGACAGAAATATAGGGCCAATAGAGTAGATAGCCCCAGTTTTCAGTGGGGCATGCCCATGCTCCACCAGAGTAGAAGTTTGGGGGTGGAGGAGAGGGAACATAAAACATCCCCTCCCCCCAAGGAAGTGCGAATAATAGGTGAAGAGGGCTGGGTGCCCTCTTCAGATCGCCATGAGGCTGTTTGCAGCTGTGCTGCGTTTAGTCTGTTCTGTCTTGCCACACATGGGGCAAGCCCCGTTCTTGCTTTTCTTTTCCGTGTGATCAGCACTCTTCTTGTCCAAGTACTGGTCCCTTGCGGGTTTCAGTTTTCTGTCACATTTGGCGGCGATTTTTGTCAATCTCTATGTACGTTGTTGTAGATAGCTATTAATGTTTTTCTCATGGTGAATAGGGCTTGCGCCTACTGGGAGAGCGCCCTGTATTCCTCCTCAGTGTCCAGGAAGTGGTGCTCCAGTCCTTTTGAGAGGTATCTCAATCTTGTTATTAGTAGCCCTCGGAGGTCTTCATAGTGCTGACAATCATAGACTATGTGGCTCCAGCTTTCGCTCTCCCCACATATGCAGTTGGGGTCCTCAACGAGTCCGAAGCCAAACAGCTTCCCCTTGCAGGGTCCGTGTCCGATTAATAGTATTGTCATATGGTACCCTGGGAAGTACCAGGCCGGCTGCTTTGGATATATTTTCCGGAGGTCTGGTAGAAATCTTTTTGTTACTTCGCCTTTTGTAGTCTCCGTCCACCTTCTCTGCCAAAGGTCTAGGAGGTGGGTCTGTAGCCTAATTTTTCCGTTTTTTAGGTTGCCCGCCGAGTCAGTCGTGTATCCTTGGTGGGTAGCGGCCACTCCCCTGGCCATCGAAAACAGTAGCCCCGCCCGAACTGCCTCCAGGTCCAGATGGAGCGCTCCAGCAGGTACCTGCAATACTGGGGTAGGTACTTACCGTGCTGCAAGCGCGCGTTGTTGACAGCAGTATGGTCCTTTGGGTCATTTATAGTGTTGTTTTGTTGACTACCAGTGTCGTTTTTGGATACCACACCGCTGTTGCGTTCCAAAGGGTGGAACCTCTGCAGGCAAATTTCCAAAATATGATCTTGTACGTCGATTATCTGAAACTCTTCATTCATTCGGATCAGCCAGAACAACAGATCTCAGTCCAAAGAGCTGCAACAAAACAAATATTTGAGATAAACACCTTTCTGCGTTACATCGGACTCAAGCTGAATGTCAAAAAATCAGTCTAGATGACGTTCCCAAAGAGGAAAAGAATAAACCCAATGCACGTCTCTATAAATGGACATCAAATCAAACTTGTCAACTCACACAGGGAGTTCGGTTTGGTCTGGTATTCGAACCTTTCATTTCTGGAGCACTTCAAGGAAGCAAGAAACAAATTCTACCCAGCCCTTTGTTCTGCTCGACAGTAACTAGTTGGTTGGTTACGGCTATAACAATCTGATAACTAGATTTATCCTTATCCAAACGTCTGTTGTACCGGTGGCACTTTACGCATCGGAAATCTGGTCCTCCGCCCCTGCAACCTACCTACAGCAGTTCTCGGGGGCTTGAGTATTGGCTTCTGCGATCCCGCAATAGGACTTCAGGACTTCCCTTACTATCTCCAGAGGTATCCTACATACGCTACTTGAAATGACCCTTTGGATAAGTGTAAAGTGTATTCGTGTCAAACGGAACCAGGGGTTTTCCCCCATCTCCGCGTAGTATACATTGTCATATGAAACAGAACACTGTTGAGGCCAGAGATTTAAAAGTGTATGGATTTTGTACATGTGTACTGTCGTGTACCGTTGTTCATCTGGTCATTTAGCCGCTGGACCCCTACTGAGGATACAAATCATCACTACTTGCAATAAAATTACTCTCTCCAAGTTAATTTCGTGTAGACTACTCAGGGATGACAGAAGAACAACCAACCGCCAAACTTCTAAGATCCGACCTGCTTTCAACCAAATCAGTTCGCTTAGTCATATGTTTCCAGCAAACACGATTGAATTCTTCAATGACCTAAATACTAATCCCGTGGCGATTTGCGTGGATATGATCTACAGATCCAAAGTGTTTGCTGATACCTATGTAATGTTGCAATTTCAGATGTTTCAGGTTTCCTCCCCTCTCCGTAGGCTTCTGTGTTTTAAGACAACCGGCACTCCCTTTCCTGTTTCGGAAAGCCTTCTAAAACTCTCCGGTATTACTGAACCATGCTTGGAGGGATGCTTAATTTACTTAGAACATTTATCTTGAACATATTTGTCTTAGCCTGCCGTAATCAATTTGACTGGATCTATGTACATTTTATACTGCCCAATATACACTGATAGGACAGAAATCATGGGATACCTACTTAGTAGCAGGTAGGTCCACCTTTCGCCTGGATAAGGGCAGTCACATGGCGAGGCATTGAGTCGACTAGTTCACAAAAGCATTCCACAGTTATGTCAATCAATGCTTGCTGCACAGCTGTCCATAATTCCATCGCATTCCTGGATGGAGGATCCAAAGCTCGAACGGACCTTTGCACCGTATCCCAAAGATGCTCCACAGGGTTCATGTCCTGTGAACAGGGAGGCCATTCCGTGGTAATAAAATCTGCGGAATGCTCTTAGAACCATGTTTTAGTCACGAGGACTCTATGGGAAGGAGTATTGTCGTGCTGGAAGAATCCATTGTCTTGTGAGTACCATGATGACCATGAAGGGATGCAGATGGTCTGCAAGGATGGACACGTAACCTGGACCGTTCAGAGATACGTCTAGACGTACCAGAGATCCGAACGTGTGCCAGTTGAACACGCCCCAGCATTACCGATCGCCCACTTGCCTGAACAGTTTTTTGTTGACATGACCGATGCATAGCCTCGTGCGGTTTCCGTCAGATACTCACCCTCCCGTCCGCTCGAAATAACTGTAAACGGGACTGATCAGACCAGGAGACCAAGGTCCAGAGCCGATGTTCTTTCGACCAGTTGAGGCGTAGCGTTCTGTGTCATGGTTTTACAATGGGATTCTAGTGGGTCGGCAGCTCCCATAATCTATTGCGGGTAATGATCGCACCTTTCTCCACACACAGCGCTCTTCACGATGAAATGTTATTCCGAAAATGACGTATTCCCGATACACTCTTGATACTGTCGAACGGGGATAGCGCAATTTCTGTACCACCTCCGCGATAGAGTGACCCATGCGTCGGACACCCACTATCGTCCCTCTTTCAAAGTCAGTTAACTCACGACATTTATCCATACTGACATCGAATTACCGTCTACGTGCATGCAGTGATTCAGTGTACGTATACATCTGCCATGTGGTGCGTTCGATAACTAGCAAGAGGGGTGACAGCGTCGCGTTTCCCAGGACCAGATATCCCATGAATTCTGTCCTTTCAGTGTATATACTGTTAAACCATTATAGTTGTGTTTATCCTCCTAGCAAATGTTTGCTATCTAGAGGTGGATTTAACTTTTCCTTTATTGAATAAATAATAATGATTTCTATGCAGACGATATTTTTCTAATGCGAATTGGATACTGCTTTTTATTCTCTCCTTTATTATAATAATAATAATAATAATAATAAAGAATTATTATTATTAAAAATATATTATTGTCGGTGTTATATTATTTCTCCCTGATGGGTGGAGGTCCACCGGTGACGGGTGCGGGTACCAAGTGCACAGGGTCATTGTAATGCCTCGTGTTACTGTCGCTCGAGAAACTCTCTGACTATTCGACAGGTGTTCAGGATTGCGACTTTCTTGAGCTCTTTGTTGGTATTCTCCAGGAGACCTATTGCTGCGAGGCTGTTACGTAGGGTCTTTGGCACCATATCGGTGGTTGGCCCGATGATCGGGATGGTCATTATTGAAAATAAAAAAATAGCAAACTATCTTAAAAAAGGCCGTTTAAATACCTTTTTGTTTTAAAAATTGATACATAAAACTTTTTTTCAAATTTCCAAAAGTAATATTAAGTTGAGAATTTCAAAATTTTTTTTATAAAATAGTTAAAGAAAGTTGCTAACAGTACCTCTTAAAATGGTTATAAAATTATTTGGAGACGAATAATTACTGTAACCCTTTACTTCGGAACGTTTTATACATTATTACAGAAACCAAAAATTAATAATTTAACTTTCATACATACCAAAAACACATTATGTCCCTTCTGGAATTCGCTTCTTCCCTAGCATTACTGATAGTGTTTTCCACTGTGAACTTGGCCTTTCTCAAGAGGGGACCAATAATAAGTGGCGATCGTATACAGCTGGGGCTTACTAGTAACTCGTTCATCACTAAATTTCATTAGGTGGCGACCTTGGAAGTTCTTTCTCTTCACTTCGGAATTTAATCATCCTTAATCTCTGTAATTCTGCCCGCTTTTGCTCAGCTTTTCCATAATCAACGCGACTCCCCTACTATCCAATAACTTCCACGAGTTTTACGAACTAAAGCCAGTTATATGCATACATATATTACAAAAACAAGTAGTTTTCCATCTACTCTCTCTCTCTCATTTTCTCTGTGTATGTGTCACTGTCTCCGTCCCTCGCTCTATTGTTCCTTCTCCTTCGATCTCTTATACACTATACTGTCAAGAGTAATTGCACACTTGCAGGTTTCAAAGAGCTTTTGATCGTTACAGTATTTAATAACATGTTCTCCCACATTTCGTCTTAATTACACGCTGTATCCTCGTCGGTAGACTCCGACTTTTGATAAGAATAAGGTGGTATTTTGGTCCTTCCTCCCTCAACACAATGCTCAATTAATAATGTGGGTATCGTGGGTTGTGTAGTGTTACTAAAGTGGACTTCAATCTGTTTGAAATATATTTCTATATCATTTATAAAACATAATACAATTAAAAGAGCCCAAGAGGAAAAACTTTGGGGACCTGAAAGAAGACAACACAAATACCCCAACTATAGCCTTTGAAGTACAATTTGAACATTCTGGATCTCGGGACCAGAATGTTCGCAGGTAGCTTTCTCTGGCATCCCCCACAACCAGGCACAATCATCAGACTGCTAGATCAAATACCGTAACTCGTCACTCAAAAGCGCAGCTTTGACCTATGGAATTTTATATTAAACTTTTATGGATTTATCCACTACTCCTTTGCTGAGTTAGTGGAACTCAGGCGTAAACAGCAATGCCCCCCCCCCCGCGGAACTTCGAGTTTTTGGTCAAGCAAAACAGATTTATCAACCAGAGAACACGCTCAATTTAAGGGCATATAAAAGTTAGTTCCTGAGTGAACCTAATATATATATTTTCAACATGTACAGCACAGTATAGTAACCACTACAATCCGCAGGACTGTACTGGTTACTATACTGTGCTGTTTATCTTAAAAATACTGTACATTTGCTGCAACATGTCCTAATCGTCTAACAAAGGGCCTATGTGTGCTGCGTCAACGTCGTCCATTGTTCTGAGCGTTACATTCTTTACAGTTTTCTCACGTTCCTTCAGCTTCGGAGGTTTCCCTCAGTAATGTTATGACCGTTTCAGCACCAGTTCGCTTCTATTTACAAATCACCTCGCCAATCGTCAACCTAGGCTCTTCAGTGCCGTTGAACTTTCATATACAGACTGAATCCTTATGTTAACATCGTGGATCGGGGTATTTTAAATTCACAACTGTACACTTATCTACTCGAAGGCTTTTACGAGCATATCTGTAGTTGTGCCTGTCACGCGGTGCCTAGGTAAGACGAGACAAAATGTCAACGATTGTTTGTTTGTTTGTTATTTGGTTTTTAGGAGCATTAGCAACTAAGGCCATATTGCTCCGGGATATGCTGTGGTCATTCCTTGACCTTTCCGCATCCTCCGTATTTGGTGGTGACGGGCTCGAACCCCGGTCTAATCAAGAAGCGTGTGCTACGCACTGCTGCTCCTTCCCACCTGGCTACGGAGGTGCCCCAAAATGTCAACGAGTAGTGTGGGTATTCATGGTAGGATAGTTTATTACAAGTTAGTGGCTCTATGATTTCGTGATTTCACTGAGGATTCATTGGAATATAACGACTTTGATGATATCAAGGAGATCATACCTAATCATGCAATCAATTAATTGTCACTTTCACTGGCGACACCTTCCATTCAGACATCCACACGTTAAATTCACAGGAATGAAAGCGAGCACTAGAGTGAAAGGACTTTACAGGGATATTTGAATGCTGTGGGTGGTTCAAAATATCTATAGAACAGACCGCTATTTGGCTCCAAGAGCAAGACGGAACTCTGCAATATCCTGCCATCATCCGTCTCTTGAGGTTGCTGGGACCACGAGTGAAAACGTTTCCAACTGGACTGTATTAAGAAGGCTCAATTCGAGTGGACTCTACACAAGTAAAACAGTGGTTTGTATCCCATTAACTCCAAACCACAAAACTGCAAAACTGGTGTAACGAACTTGTAACTTGGAGTTCTGACAAATTGAGTACAGTTCTGTTCTCTGATGAGGCCCGTTTTAGTGTACAGGCAGAATCTAAACGTTATTTCATCTGGTGACAAAGAGAAATGTGGTACCATCCTTCCAGCACCAGAAAGGGACACTTACGGTGGAGTCGGTGTTCTCGTGTGGGACAGAATAATGATCAACGGGCGCACCCCTCTACATGTTTTTCATTTGGTACCATAACTGCGCAGAAGTACTGAGAACAGGTCTCGGACCGTATGTGTGATTTTTTAGAGGTACGGTTGGCCGCGAAGTCGGTAGGTGGATATGCGCTGAAAACTGTAGTGTGGTGGTAGGCCAACGGCTTAGTTTGATTGACATCCAATACAAAATGACACATTCCAGAAATTAACTGGTATAAGAAGCTGCGCTTGCAGTCTTAGGATTCGAACTGGCCTTGATTAAACCAAACACGCACAGTATGTGTAACAAGTTATAGAAATAATTACAAAGTTTACAGTAGTGGGAAATGAAATAATCCAGATTGAAAATAATCTAATTGAAAGCCTTTGGAGTGTAGAAAGACAGTTTGATGTTCAAGAAAGGAGTTGCAAAAAATTTCATCATCCAGGGAGCATAAGAACACCAGACACTTTATAAGCCAAGTATAGGAGAAAATAATTTACGTAAAGGATGCATAAATTGGTAAACATGTATATCTTTCATTCAATAATATGTGTTTTATTAAATTTGTTTGTTGTCTTAACATGATGTGGTTGATCTCTCAGTGGTCTGCTAACTAGCCGTTTATATACACACGCTAGAGCTTGGAGTTCTCAGATATAAGCAATCAGAATTAATTAAGGAGCATCGATCTTTGAAATGTGTTCAATTTAGTTTTAAATTTGATGATGAAACTATGCATTCGAGGCGTATGTAGCCATAGGAACCAAAACAGAGCATTGATATAAATAAAGAGGGTTTTGTATTTAATTCCCATTTGGTCTTGGTGATTCTCTGATTCCAGCATCCGTACACTTTTTGATCTTTGAAGTAAAATGGTTGACGTGAGCCACAAAATTTAACCGGTCATTCACAATAACTTGGAGATATTTGAGGCGTGGAACCATTGGGACGGAAATAACATTAATTTTAATGAGCAGAGGTCTTCCATAGTCAAATTTTCCCCTTAAAGCCATCATCTTCGTCTCTGAAGTTCACTGATATACTCAGCTGATTAGTAACTGCACAAGCAAGGTCAAAAAAGACCATATTGGCGCGCGGCACTCGAGATCAGTACTACTAGATTTCATACAAAGACGAGACTCAAATCATCAGCATATGCGATTGCATGTGTTTTATCAAAACTACGCAGTAACCAACTGTCCAGTACTACATTCCAAGTTAGAGTTCCCTAGACAGACATTTCGGGCACCCTCTGGAACTTTTCTGGTTGGAAACTACTGTTATAAAGATGACTTTAACACAGCTGTCTTGAAAGTATCTTCTAATTACGTGGAACAATTAGTAGGACAATCAGCCTTGAGAAATCTATGGGGAGCGCTTTCCCACCAAAGGGAGTCCAAAGCGCCCTCGAAGTAAACAAAAATCGATAATTCATATTTAGCCTGAGAGGTCTCAATGTGATAAACAAGACCCAAGGGCATCTTAAACCCGAACTGTCGAGGAGAAATTAAGTTTCTGTTTTCAAACAGGTTAATAATTCTTAGACTTTCAAATAATATTCCTAAATTAGCAATCAACGAAATTGGTCTGTAGGCTTTCGGATCTGAAGCTGTTTTTCCATTTTCTAAACTGTTATTTCCTCCTTTGTAAGAAAAGGTCTGGTATGTCGCATTCATCTTGGTGCAATAACTCTCAAGATGCAGAAAGTTAGGACAGCATTAACTCATTTATGGAAAGTTTCCAGGACGTGGATCCTTGTTTTTGTAAGGGGCGGCTCCTTGAACTTTAGTTCAACTCCGGCTCGTGACTCTGTGAAGGAGAGAATCAAATGTAAAGGGCCAGAAATATATTTGTGTTGGTTTGTGTGCGCTCTGTTGTTCTGTTCTGGCCTCTTGGCTACCCAGAAGCATCAATCACCTGGACAGATGATTCTGGGTACTCGTCCACACCACAGGAAGGTGGGCCAGTCCCACCTTCCCGTGGTGTGGACGAGTACCCAGAATCGTATGAAGCTCGTACTCTCTGAATTCGAGACTTGACCCACTTGATTTTGTAAAAAGGTGGGCCAGATTCCTCTGGTGGCCCACTCCAGAGAAGGGGGAAAAATAATTATCCTGCGGTGTAAAAAAAAAAGAATATTAATAAATAAATAAATAAAATAAAATAAATCATAACAATAAATAAAGAATAATAAATCGTGCGGTGAAAAAGAAAAAAATGAAACTTTATATCAATAAATGAAAAAAAAATGTTTTTTTTAGCTACACAAGAGTACAGAACACGCCAGTGAAAGTAGGGAAAAAAAATGAAAGCTTCACAAGAGTACAGAACGCGTAAGTGAGAGAAAGGAGATAAAAAAATCATCCCGCACACAGGACGCAGTAACATGCACCACCGCCCATGTGCAGGAGAAACAATAGAAAGAATTAGTATTGGTATTAGTAATGGCCACATGGTGCAAGGAAGCCTATGGCTTGTGCTGCACCAGCCGGGCCAAGGAGTCACCAAGAAAAAGAATGGTGACCTTGGCACACCCAGCTCAGGACCCTAGCCCTTGCTCACCAGATGTGAGCCCCTTGGGTTAATAGGCAACCTATGCGTTTCCTTCCTCCCTTAGGTAATTATCAAGCTGTCCTTTGAATTTCGCCAAATTCTCAGCCTCTACCACTTATATAGGTAACTTATTCCAGTAAATTATAAATCACTGGCTAAAATAAAACTTCCTGCAATCCAGTCTAAACACACTCCCCCGTAACTTGAAATTATGGTCCCTTGTTCTAGAATCATTTATAACCGTGAAAAAATTTCGTCCTCATTCATTTTGTTTATGCCTCTCAGAGCCTTAAACACCTCAATGAAGTCTCCTTTTATGTGCCTAATTTTCAAACTCTGCAACCCACATATTCGAAGTCTTTCCTCATATGGACGCCCTTTTTCCGATCTCACCAGGAGAGTTACCCGTCTTTGGACCCTTTCAAAAAGAATAGTGTCTTTCTTTAGGGCGGTCTCCATACTTGAACACAGTATTCCAAGTGTAGTCCACTTGGAATAATATTCACAACAGTATTCCAATAGCCTTATATAATGGGATTATGACATCCTTATCTCTACTCGCAATTATTCGATAAATCATCGATAGGACACCATGGAGCTTCCTTGCAACCAATCTATAATGCTCAGAGAACTTTAAGTCCCTTTCCTCCACTAACGGCTTTAGTTCAACTCTTCCAAGTGTATAAGTTATTTTGGGGTTGCTGTTCCCCAGGTGCAATACCTTACACTCTGCTGGATTAAAGCATAGCTGCCATTTTTCTGACCATTCCTGAAGTCTATCTAGGTCACTCTGAACAAGCTCTGCTTTGCGGTGATCATAAATTACTCTACCAATGTTTACACCATCCGCAAATTTAGAGATCACGCCCTCTATCCCTTCATCAATGTGATTTATAAAAATCAAAAACAACAGTGGTCCTAATACTGATCCTTGGGGAACCTCACTTCTTACGTCAACCCAATCTAAGGAATAACCATTTATCACAATCTTCTGCCTCCTGCCCTGAAGCCATCCAGCTATCCATCTAAGGAGTTTCCCTGTGATTTCAACCTGTTCCAGCTTATAAAGTAACCGCTCATATAGGACTGAGTCAAAGGCATTGCTGAAATCCAAATAAACAATGTCGAAATTATTCCAAACGTCCAGCTCTTGAGTGATCCTGTCAAAATAACTAACCAGATTAGTTAAACATTATTTTCCCATTACAAAACCATGCTGAGGTCCTTCAGAATTCCATTTCTATCTAAACGATCCTGAATTCCAACTGTATCATTGTCTCCGTGATTTTCCCTACTACTGGAGCTATATTAACCGGCCTGTAATTTCCCACTTCATTCTTAGAGCAAATCTTGTGTATTGGAGATACATTGGCACTTTTCCTATCCAACGGAATCACTCCTGAGTCCAGTGATGCTCCCATAATTAGCCTGAATGGTTCCATGCACTCACTTGCCGCCTCCCTCGCCTCCGTAGCCAGGTGGGCAGGAGCAGCAGTGCGTAGCACACGCTTCTTGATTAGCTTGATTAGCACACGCTTCTTCCTGGGTTCTAGCCCGTGACCACCAAATAAGGAGGATGCGGAAAGGTCAAGGAATGACCACCGCACATCCCCGGAGCAATATGGCTTTAGTTGCTAATGCTCCTAAAAACCAAATAACAAACAAACAAACAAACAAACAAACAAGTCGCCTCCCTTAAGATTATAGGATAAATGCCATCAACCCCAAGAGGTTTTCTGGCCTGTAGGCTCAAAAATGTTTTTATTAAATGAACACGTGAAATATCGACATCACTAATTACATATTTTTCAACTTCACTCCTAATTTCTCATTGACGTAAAAGGTTTTTCTTCTGTAAATATCGATGCAAAGTAACTGTTGAGTTCATCTGCAACTTCAGCTGGGGTATCTAATACTATCCCACGTCCATTACATAAGGGTCCGAATTAGAACCCATTCCTTTGCCTTTAACTACTGCTGGGCCTCCGTAGCCGAGTGGTCAGGAGCGGGAGTGCAGTAGCACACGCTCTTTGAGTAGACCGGGGTTCAAGCCCCTGACTGCTGAATACGGTCTATCTGCCAACCCGGACTGGACCAGCGTGGCAGATTATGGTCCATTTCCCTCAGCATGAATTGTTGAGGAGGCTTCCGTCCTGCAGTGGGTTGATAATGGCTGCACTTTACCTTTTACCTCTCTCTTCATCGTCCACCGTAGAACTCCGTGATCACTTCCTGCAAATGGTTCCTGTACTGTCGGCCCTATTATGTCATGTGGTTCATGGGTGATGATGAGGTCTAGAGTATTCTTTTCTCCAGTACGTTCCCTTACATGTTGATACAAATTGCGAGCATCTAGTTGATTTTAAAATTTAGTCCCCCATTTGGAGTTTCCTTCCCATTTGCTCCAATGAATTAGAGGCAAATTGAAATCGCCCATAATAAGACATTCACGCTTCCCTGGCATTAACTACTCACTCATTTGAAACGTTTCTGCTCTCAGAACACCTTGCTAATACGTTGTGTTGCTGTAACAAACAAGAACTCTTGAGAAGAAAGTTTTAGGCGGCGGCCATGTTGCTGTCTGCTGGTGGAGCTCGGTATCTTGTTCTCCTACGTCAGAAGACTCCAGCTGCGAAGTTCTGTAATGGTGGAAGATTGTCAAGATTTTGGAGGAATAGCTCAATTTGTACTGAATTAAAATATCATCCTTAAAAACGGTTCGAAAGAGGACTGAAGACCGTTTTAGTCTTCAGTCCTCAAACCTGGACTGAAGACTATTTCTTCAGTGGAATGCCTAACATGGAGCTTACAATTTGAGGCAAATTATAAGCCTCCGGAAAGTTTGAAAAAACATTTTGCATCCATTTTTTATCAACGCGCATTTTCCTTTCTTCATTACTTCAAATTAATACGTTATACATGTAATTTAAAACAACGAAGAGGAAAAAGAGTTTCAGTTCTCATTATTCTCTGGTTATTAGAAATAATTTTTAACACATCCGTTAGATTTCAATAAGAATTAATTAAAATTACGTAAAATGAAAAAATTAACAAATTTTACCTCTTGTTCTTTTTTTCAACTGCGGTGCATTACAAAGAAATAGACAGGATAGTCCGTAATTCAGGATCACGAAGGTTTTGTTTTCCTTTTGTTTAAGACGCAAAGTATGTGGGGAAGACAGTTGATACTGAAACTGAAGAGCGATGGGGTATTATATAGAACGTATTGGGCATTATAGCTCTGGTTCATAATAACAAATTAGTAACACACGACAAATCCGATATTCTTCCTGATGAGGTAGAACATGCGTTGAAGAAAATGAAGAACCAGAAAGCCACTGGGGAAGATGAAGTTACTGTAGAGTTGTTAAAATTGGGAGGAAGAGACATGAGACAGAAACTGGCAAGACTCTTCACAAAATGCATTAGGAAAGGTATGACGCCTAAGCAGTGGAATAATGCAATCATAGTTTTGCTGCATAAGAAAGGAGATAAATCAGAAATTGGAAATTATAGACCAATTAGCTTGTTATCCCACATCTACAAGTTGTTCACAAGGGTCATTACTAACAGATTAGAAAGAATACTTGATGAGAATCAGTCGAAAGAGCAAGCTGGCTTTAGGACAGGATTCTCAACTACGGATCACCTTCACATAATATCACAGCTAATGGAGAAAGCAAATGAATATAAAACACCATTATGTCTGGCATTTGTGGATAATGAAAAGGCATTTGACTCCATACAACATAAGGCAATGTTTCAGGCACTCGAAAGACAAGTCATAGACACCCCATACATTTTGATTTTGAAGAAAATATATGAGAACGCTACCCCCTTTATTAGACTAGACAAAGACAGTAGGAAATTTAAAATCGACAAAGGAGTTCGACAAGGAGACACAATATCTCCGAAGCTGTTTACTGCTGCCCTCGAGGAAGCTTTCAGAAGATTAGACTGGTCGCGGAAAGGAGTCAATGTGAATGGAGAGTACCTAAACTATTTACGATTTGCAGTTGACATTGCGATCATAAGCTATAATAGCACTGTCATCGAGGACTATACATTGGTTCATTATTTTACGTTTCAAACAAACTGGGTTATTGCTCCTCAGTACCTGACTATACTTCCTGAATGATAAATTTCGGATGGAAAGCATTCAGGAAATATAGTCACATACTGAGGAGCAATATCCCAGTTTGTCTGAAACGTAAAATAATGAACCAATGTATACTCCCCACCATGACTTATGGAAGTGAAACTTGGGCACTCACCAAAAGAATGGAAGAGAAGCTAAGAACTACACAGCGAAGAATGGAACGAATTATATTGGGAATCAGACTGTTAGATAAGAAGAGAAACACATGGATTAGGCAGCAAACTCAAGGAAAGGACATTCTTATCAAAACTAAAGAACTAAAATGGTCTTGGGCAGGACACATAGCTCGAAGACATGATGACAGATGGACTAAGAAAATAACAGAATGGTACCCAAGAGGAGCTAGAAGAAAACCTGGAAGACAACAACGGAGATGGACAGATGAAATTCATGAGTTTGTGGATAGTAAATGGATGGTCATTGCAGAAAACAGAAGGAACTGGAAAGTTGCTGGAGAGGCCTTCATCCTGCAGTGGATTGAAAATTGCTGCTGCTGCTTATGATGATGATGCTATGAAAATAAAGCAAAATCAATGATTAAATTAGTAATCAGTTTATCAGAAAGCTTGGTACTCAGACAACGTTACAAATAGGAGGTAATGAGCAAGTTAGACATATAAGGCTTGACGTAGACTAATACTTGGATTTTCCTTTGAAAGATAGAGTATTTTGAAATTTTTTTTTCAACAGCGATGCATTACAAGGAAGCAGATAATTCGTAATTCAGGATTTCCAAGGTATTATTTTCCTTTTGCTTAAGACGTGGGGGAAATCACAATTATCTACTGGAAGCATTTATTGTGATTATTTGTTTTTTACATTAAAAGTTACATAAGAAAAATTATATTTAAAGTTGGAACGTGTTCATAAGGGCTAATTGCGGACAAGGATTTTTAAAAATTGCAAAAAAGAATTAAATTTATGGTCTATATAGCTCTCTGTCACAGGAAGTTGAAGTTGACTATTGATTTCAGTACCACTGCACCAAAAATGATAATTTTAAAATGAACGAACACTAGTTATTTGCAATTTTATGGATCCTGTTCATTGTTATTGAATTGCTTTAAACTGAAATTGTATTGTAGAGGTTTTGGGGCTT
Organism: Mastigoproctus giganteus; assembly: GCF_048544385.1. NCBI lineage: Eukaryota > Metazoa > Arthropoda > Arachnida > Uropygi > Thelyphonidae > Mastigoproctus > Mastigoproctus giganteus. Next base: position 39,317,735 of record NC_143579.1, on the reverse strand, counting down.
AAATGACTTGGACCATGTTTCGCTGTGGTCATTTTCTGTTTGCTGGACGAACAACCCAAGTTTCCGAGAGAACGTGACTATTGTTTTGTAGTAATTATAACCATCACAGCTACTGTATTAATTAATAAAATAATAATTTATCTCAGGGTTAGTTCATAACCTATGAAAAACAAGAATTCTAAAAAAATAAAATAAAAAATTAAAATTTAAATGAATTTCTTAATCTAGGACATCTCTCCGTTACCATGGAAGGTAGGCGATTGTTCTGTTCAATCATAATTACAAATGCACGCAATTATTCCTCTAATAGACAATAAATTTATTCGAATGCGTTCTTTGATTATTTTTAATTATCTCTATATTTTCAGCTTTATAATTAAACTTCTTAAATGAAATATTATTTACTTTATGTGTTGTATTATACACCGAGTGATCACTGAATTATGACCACCTCTATGAAAACTGAATGCGACCCGTTGACCACGTGAGGTACGAGAGTGCCGACGTAGTCGACCTACATAGCATAGATAAGGTGTCAGTGGTTCAGTAGGTAGTAAAATTCCAAGCTTGATGTGTAAAAGGAAGGATTTATCGGACTTTGATAAAGGACAGATTGGGGTGCTCAATGAGCTGTTGCTTCGATTTCCCAAACGGCAGAACTGGTGGGGTGTTCGAGAGCCGCCGTAGTTAAAGTGTACCAGGACTGGCGTCAAAATAGTCTCCGAAGACTCGTACAGACGCAGCACTGTTGAAGAGTTGACTACCCATTACAACATGGGCCAACCTGGAATAATATCTGGCATGACCATGCGTCGCACGCATGGGCTATACCAGCAAGACCACCCTACGGCATCCTCTCCTAACCAAGGTTCATCGGCTTAAAAGACTCGCCTGGTGCAAAGAGCATGCAAGTTGGACGTTAGAAGACTGGAAGAAGGTGTGCTGGTCGGATGAGTCACGTTATTTACTCCACACCGTGGATGGTCGTGTACGGATTTGGCGTCAACAACATGAGGATCTTCATCCGTCATGCATGGTATCAAAAGTGCAGGCCGGTGGAGGCGGTTGTATGGTGTGGAGCATGTTTCACTGGCAGGAACTTGGATCCCTGATGCAAGTGGAACAACGCAACACTGGTCTCCGCTATTGTCAACTGTTTGCTGACTGTCTACACCCCACTATGTTACACTTTTTCCCGAATGGCGATGGTGTTTTCCAAGATGACAATGCGTCGAGCCATTTGACACTTAATGTGCAGGAACGGTTTGAGGAACACAGTCCTGACTTCCAGCATATCGATTGGCCTCCGAACTCCCCGATATCAATTCCACAGAGCACCTGTAGGACACTATGGAAAGGCATATCAGGCGTCTGGATACACCAATCACTTCCATACCTGCATTGCTGGGCGCATTACACACAGCTTGGTTGGCCATACCTCCCGAACTTCCGACATCTTGTTAAATCAATGCCACATCAGATAGATGCTGTACTGAGGGCAAAAGGAGGACCTACTAAGCATTAGGTAGGTGGTCATAATTCAGCGATCACTCATTATGTATTATAAATTACTAATTCTGAAGTTCGTTGTAAATTACAAAATCTATAGGAAACTCACTCCAGTAATGGGGTACGTTAATTTCTATGATAGGTTTTATTTATTCCACGAAAAGTGATACTTCTAGAATACACCACTTTTATTATTAAAATTGCTTATTACATGAAAATTTCGGTATATTAGAACGTAACCAAATTTTATCTAAAATTTCTCATTATGTGGCCATGAATTGTATGAATTCTTGTTAGGAAACGAGTATTCGTACAAATAAGAGGAACAGAGGAAAAATTTGTTGTTAGTCTGTCAGCTCCAGATGTGAAAAGTCAGTTCACAATGAAAGTAATCTGAACCGGAAACAAACTAATAATATAAACGGAATAAATTGTTGAGATAAAACAATAGAACTTTTGCTTACTTTTAATGAAATAACCAACACGTCATGACGTCTCTCACTGTGACGTCAACAAAATTTGGACATAAAAGCATGCAACAACGATAGATCATTCGAAGAGAGATCCTGTTTCGGTTAAGACAAAATTGGAATCTTTTTAATTAGTGAATAATGTAAAATAATAGTTATTTGATAAAAAGAGCTCAATGACTTTCATCCCCATCTAGGCAGAACAAATAAGCAGCTATTCAAAGTAAGTTCTGTTTATTTGTACGATAACTCTTGGCGATCTACATCTGTAATCACTGATTACGGATGTCGCACTTTGGGTAATCATTGCCTTAATCCAAGGTTTCGCGTGTAATTTGTAATTGATAAATTCAGGATCTTGAATTCCGCTACAAAATTCAAAAATGACCCATTCCTTATGCAATGTAGTATTTAGAGGGATGCCATTTTTGAATTCAATTTAAAAGGCGGATTTGCTGGTTGAGGCAAAAAACATTCTGAATTGACATCGGATTTTATTTTGCCAAAAATAACCGTCGATGCCAACTTGCTCCCCAAGGTGGCATTTGAATAGTCAACTGGAGGAGCCACTTGACTTTACAATGATCACTGATTTTCGATCCGAAGCTCTGTGGTTGATGCAATAACTGGTAGTGAGCCGCGGATTCACCAAGCACACACACAAGAGGAGAGGATGTTTGGAGTGGTAATGTGTGTGATAAGTTGGTTCAATGGACCGTACCATTCTCCATTGAAACAGTTTATCGGATTGGAGACAAGCTTTAACAGGAGGCGGGTGTTTGAGGATAGAGGATTGCTTGTACTTCAATTCCAGTGAAAGGTATCTAACATAGTAACGGATTCAGTCAATCATTGTCAACAAGCAAATCGCGCAAGGGACGGGTGGGAGGGCCACAGTATTATTCCAGACAGAAAGACTGAGTAAACATGAAAGAAGACCTGTAGGCAGCAATTGTCTTTAGATTGATGGGCGGAAATGGTGTCAAGACTTAGAGTGTCTTGTCTTTGAGGAGTAGCCATAGGTGAAAAAAAGCCACGTGTTTTTCTTTAATGTTTTTAGCATTCTTTGCTGTTGCTTGAATTTATCCAAAAAAAGTGTCATGCCTCAGATTTGTGCTCTTGAGAAGAGCAGGAAACAGTACCGTGTTGCTTTGTCTTGTCTCTTATTATCTGGACTTTAGAGCAAGGTGGAGCGACGGACCCTCGCGCTCTTGGAGGCCACATTAGCGGAATTATTGCCAGCTAGAGAGAGATTCGGCATGTTTGCTGAATTTATATATGAGTACACAGCTAGATAGTAATAAATCATTTATTGCAAATACAGCAAGCCCATCACAGCACATGGCTAGGGGCAGTTAAAAATACAACGGGAATGACAAAATAATCGAGTATATGTACATAGCAGATTGTATATAGATATTAACAATGCCTAGGAATTTTAGTTATGAATTTAAAAATTACAGAACAGTTATGAATTTAAAAAAATTGCAGAACAGGACATTTGGCTTTCAGTTGCAATTACTGGGTTGGATTATTTTTCTTCATTTTATCGGAGATCTGACTCCTGTAGGCTTCAGAGTTGATTAACCTGTTGCACTCAATGTTGTGATGATTTATGAGGTGAAGCGATGCATTGGGGAACATTCTGTCCATTTGTTTGAGCCGGGAGAGGTTGGATTTGAATTGCTGGTTTCTTGAATTTTCCCTGTTGGGGATAGCTATTATATTGGTTAAGTTTGGTGAATTGCATGCAGAGGTGATTAACTTTGCAAGAAGCATGACTCCAGACTCGTTGATCATCTGTTGCAGAGGCTTTGTTTTTAGGTTTTTATAAAGCTGTTGCCTGGATATTGTATGGGGAAAACGAAGCTTACTATTGAGCCATCTAAGAACCCAATATTCTAGGGCAAGGAATTTCTTGACGGTTACTTGAGGAGCACCAGACCAGATTTCGGAAGCATAGGACAGAATGGGAAAGATGCATCTTTGAACATGCTTAATGACTGTTTTTCTGTCTTGAATCGCTGCTGTTTCTTGTTTGATTAACCATTTTGCTTTTTGAATTTTTTCAGCAACATATAAATAGTGGGCATTAAAGGAGAGATTTTTATCAAAAACAACTCCAAGGTCTTTGTGAGCGTAAACATTAGGGATTGGGACATCTGCAATTTTTATTTCTATGTGGTTGGGTTGTTTCTGAAGGGAATAAGTAATTTGAGCAGATTTGCTTGCATTTATATTCAGATTGAGATCTTTCAGGTACTCGATGATTTCACAAATCTGTGAATTCGCATCATTGATAACTTTGCGAATACCATCACTGGCTTTGGAGATTATAAATAACTTTAAATCATCGCATATGCCAGTAGATTTGGATTTTCTTGTAGAAGTGGTTGAAGAGATGCTGAAAATATAGTACTGGAGAGAACGGCTCCTTGGGGAATGCCTGTTGAGGTTGTGACGAGAATATCGTCAGTACTAGTGGGGAAGAGGAGAAGTCTGCGATTTAGGCTGTATTGAAGATAGGAAATAATCACTAGAGTTGGTTCTGTAGCAAGACAGAAATGAGAGCTAGTGTCCTCTAGGATGTAAGCGGATTCAGATGACAAATGACACCTTCGCTTGTGTGGGCAGGATGGATCGAATTTGGACATTATCTGACATGTAGTGTCAAATTATTAAACGCGCTAAATTTAAAATCACAATAATCGAAACCGAACTAATCGAGGGACTGCTATACTTGGGAGACTTGTTTTCAACAGAAAAATTTTAATTAAAGGTTGAAAATATTGAAGCAAATCTGTAGTTGGAACCGATTGGCTTAAAGTCAAATATCACACATTTATAACAACGTTTCAAAACGGAAACACAATTATGTTTTACTCTCTTTTAAAAATTAAATCCTATTTTTGGAAATAGAAATATTTAAGAGAAATTTTTAAGGATGAAAAGCATCAAATCAAATTATGAGTCTAAAGAATAAACAGAACGTATTACAAGAAGTAAAAAGCCAATATACATTGCTTTTTAATTCTTGTAATACACGTCCAAAAAGTAGTTTACGTCCTTTATTATATCTTTTCTGATTCCTTGCAATTTTCTCTCTTCTTATGCATCTTCATTGTTCATATGATAATAGTGATCAACTAAATCAGCGTCCAGTTATATAACTTGGTGTATTTCTGCTGTTCCAATCCCTAAAAACTTCTTCACTCGTGAATGTCGATGTAAAACATCTCATAGTTTCTAAATGTGAACAGAATCATCAATATTTATGTCATTGACAGCTAGTGCAAAACTACTACAACTCGTGAAATCAATCTTTTTCCTTTGTCAGGGGTAATAGAGTTTCTTTCACTAGGTAGGCAATATTGTGGTGGTCCCCAAAACTTACGAAATCACAAAATAATTCTTTCATGTAGCTCTTATTTTATTGAACAAATGAGCCAGCTGGAATCTACAGCCGGCCTATTAAGACTCAATCTTCAACAGGGAATGTTTCATCCAACACCATCGACTTTTTAGACACTCTTGGAATTGACTGTCAGAGTCGCTGCAGCGACAAAACTTAACAGGACCAACATCTTAAAAGAATCATGTCGCATTATCTGGTACTAACCAAAATAAACTCGCAAAAGGTGTTCAATATATTCACCTCAAGGACTTGTGTTTAAAAATACGTCAGTACTCCCATTTTGACTGTCTGATCTGCTTTTTATTAGAAAAAAACCTTGGATATGCAAATTGAGAGTGTATTTTCTTGTTAGATTGCCTGTTTTGCATGGGAAAATAATTTCTATCCATGCCTCAGAACGGCTAACTCAGTCACTCGAGTAATCGAATCCTGGACCTAATATGATAAAAAAAAAGCTATAATGGCTGCCCGAGAACAATCTCATCCACTCTTGTGTATTATGTCCATTAAATGCTTGTGTTTCTTTCTCGATTTGACTGTTTTTTCAAGAACCCTATTTTTAGAGGGGAGGAGTGACCGAGAAACTCAGCTACTGAGGGACAAAATCCATAAAAGTTCCTTACATCATTTATGGGATTCAAACCGGAGCATTCCCACCGGCGTGGGGAGGATGGTGATTATAACTACTGTGCTACCGCGAAGACTAATAAATATAACAAACCATCTTGGAATAACTAGTCCTGCATTAGAATGGCTGCAACGCTTTCTGACAGAACTGCTGCCATGTTTAATGTGCGCTCTGCTTCCTATATAATATCAGGAGAGGTGTCCCACAAGGCTCATCTCTAGGTCCGCTGTTTTACATAATTTTTATAAACAACTTAAATATTAAATAGTACTATTACTAATGATACTAATCTGCTGACCTACGCAGATTATATAAAGATGTATGGAGTAAGGTAAAGGTGCATAAAGGTGTATATTCGTAGGGTTTGATCGTTTTCATGTAATAAAAAAAAGACTTCCAAATAGAGATCAGAAATCTTTCAATTTGCAATTATTGTGAAAAGCAATTGTCATTTGACCAGCACGCCTGTGGCCCGATTTTGATACCTAATGCAGTCCGTGCCACGATGAATCCAGACTGTACTTATTTGCTATTAGATAAGGTTACCTTATAAAGTGGCAACTCAGTGTATATGTCTGCGTAATCTATTGACAATTTGTATTCATGATTCTAAAATTTTCATAATTTTTTTTATATCTAACAGATATTATTTGTAATACAAGGCGCCTCCGTAGCCAGGTCTGCAGAAGCAGCAGTGCGTAGCACACGCTTCTTGATTAGACCGGGGTTCGAGCCCGTCACTACCAAATACGGAGGATGCGGAAATGTCAGGGAATGACCACCGCATATCCCGGAGCAATATGGCCGTAGTTGCTAATGCTCCTAAAACAAATAACAATTTGTAATACAAAGAAATAAGCCTTGAAACACCCAGAGAAACCGAGAAAATAGTTATAAAAACCGAAAATCTCAGTAATAAACCCAGGAAAATCCTAAATGAAACCAGCTTCCATGAGGGAAATCCATTTATTTGGATATTACGATAATGATATTTCCTAGATTAAAATTTATTCTTGGATCATTCGACAGCCCACTTTCCAGATGTGACTGGGGACTCTCAAATAAAACTCTGTCCTTATAGTACAGAGCGGTCTTTTTGCCTATTATGACATATGCGGCTGGAGCGTGGTTTCATAGAGTGAAGCTAGTCAAAATGTGAGACAAACTGAACTCCATCCAACGAAGCATGCTTTCTTTTGTCTGCTCATGGAATTTACCGGACAGTGTCCACAGCTGCCATTCAAGTGATCACCGGAACATTACCACTGGATTTGTACGTCATCTATCGAGATCTAAGCTTCAGGATCAAGAAGAAAATTCCAACTAAAATCCTTGAAATTGAACTGGATCTAAACAGCAATCCCAAAGCCGAAAGACTCAGGTGCTACAATTAACTAATAAACATTTGGCAGACCAGATGGGATACCTCTGTAACAGGCGCCGTCACTAGAAAATTCCTTCCAGAGGTCAAAATTAAGTTCTGACTGTTGCTGACCTTGGAATCCTCCTTCTTGGTCACTGGACATGGCTCCCTCAACGAAAAGCTTTTTCAGCTAGGACTGAAACTTTCTGCGGAGAAAAGAACTGGAAGCATCTCCTACTTGAATGTCCACTGTGTGAAGACATAAGAAGAACTCTTACACAGGCAGTACCAAACATCACTGAGCAGCAACCGGATCTCCTACTCCGAACACTAGAAAATCTCTCAGCACTGCAGACGTATGCTGCACAAGTCTTCGAGCGTAGAAGGCGAATCCATGCTGAAGCAAGACGCATTAGAAATACAGCCAGGCCTCGCAAAACGGGAGTTCGATTAACGCGATTTTCAGTTAACGCTATTTGAAAAATTATACGACTTTTCACTTTACACGATGCAAATTTCCAGTTAACACGATCTTTTTTTTTTTTTTTTTTTATGCGATAGTTGAAAAAGATTTTAATCGCGCGTTAAGCTTACCGCGAGTCGTACGGTCAATAAATAAACGTTTGCCTGCTGCTCGCCTTGGTGTGTTCCATCAACCATTGGAAGAAGACGTGTTACTTGTTTGTCTTCTGCTAATAAAGTCAATGCACACTTGTATAAAATTCAAATTTTTAAATGAGCCAGATGAAAATGTTACCGCGAAGGAGATAACGGTAAAAGAATTAGAAATTTTTCGTATAGCATAGAACCTCAAATAAAAGGTTTGAGGTTTTCTGCGATATTTATTTTTCGCCAGGGCTCAGAGAAGATTGTTGTCGGCTATCGGAAATTGATTGATGAAAAGAGAAAGTCAACACTGTTCAAATATTTCCGCATCAGTCATTTCTTCATTGTGTATTTTATGTCAGAGGTTCCAAAACTTTCTCGGTTCACGGCGCCCTTAGTGTCTCAGTAATTTTTTCAAGGCGCACCCAGACCAAAAGAAATACCTAACAGTTCCGTTTAGTAGTTAGGTCCAAACAACTTAATAAGAAATGCTGAAACTGTGAACTACCTCGAGCTAGTAGTTCGCGCGATATCCGACAGATGTCGAGTCTCGCTGTGTTTCCCTCGAAATTTAAAATACATATTCCGCGGCGCGCAGTTTGGGAACCGCTGTTTTATGCAATAAACAGTTAATTCCATAATTATTTTCATTATCTTTTACATTGTATACAGTTAAAAATTTATTTAAAAGGTATTTTTAAAATTCTTTATGGACATTCCAGAAGGTCAAGGACCAATTATAATTTTTCCTATTGATTAATATATTCGATTAACGCGTTTTGCGCGATGCGCTCGCGGGACAAATTAATCGCGTTAATCGAGACCAGCCTGTACTCATGCAGCGAACTGAAAGTCCACAGCGGAAAACTATTCTTTTTCTTTTCTTATTGTTTTTTATTTATTTATTTTTCCTTCGCGTTCTGCCAGGAGTTATTTAATCCGGTGCAGCTGTTTTTTTTTTTCCTCAAACGCACCAAGTAATTTAATTTTTTTATTATTTTTTTTTCTGCTTAATTTGCCATTTAGATATGACCTTATTGAAATTTATTGTCTCTTTATTTTTATTAATTACTCTTTTTATTTTCTATTTATTGTATTAATATTTTTTTTACCTTTCTTTTCTAATTTTTTCGTTTTCCTTTTATTTATTTATTATTAATTTTCTTTTTCCTTTTATTTATTTATTATTAATTTTTTTATTACTTGTTATTTATTTATTATTATTTTTTTATTACTTGTTATTTTTTATTTATTTTTCTTTTTTATTATTATATTTTTATTTATTTATTTTTTCTTCATAACCTGCACCACCAGTGGTTGCTTTTTTTTGCCCTTTCCCCACTCTGGAATGGGTTCCCCAGAGGATCCTGGCCGACCTTCTGGCAACACTAGGTAGATCAGCGTCTCTTTTGAGACAGTACGTGCTTTACTAGGACTGGCCCACCTTCCCATGGTGTGGACGAGTACCCAGAATCATCTGTCCGTGTGACTGATGCTCCTATGTCACACAACATATCTGGCCTATTTGTAGTGATTTCGGTCTTCACAGAGAAACGACGCGGAGTTGAACAGACGTTCTAGGTGCCGCCCACTACATATACACATGTTCACATAATCAACACGATTCCCCTACTGTCCAATAACTTCCATGAGTTTTACGAACAAAAGCAAGTTATATGCGTACATATATTACAAAAACAATTAGTTTTCCATCTACTCTCTCTTTCTCTTGCTCGCAGTTTCTCTGTGTATGTGTCCCTGCCTCCATCCCTCGCTCTATTGTTCCTTTTCCTTCCATCTCTTATACACTATACTGTCAAGAGTAATTGGACACTTGCACGTTTCAAAGAGCTTTTGATCGTTACAGTATTTAATATCATGTTCTTCCACATTTCGTCTTAATTACACGCTGTATCCTCGTCGGTAGACTCCGACTTTTGATAAGAGTAAGGTGGTATTTTGGTCCTTCCTCCCTCAACACAATGCTCAATTCATAGTGTGAGTATGAATATGGTCCGGGTAGTGTTACTACAGTGGACTTCAATCTGTTTGAAATATATTTCTACATCATTTATAAAAAATAATAAAATGAAAAGAGCCCAAGAGGAAAAACTTTGGGGACCTGAAAGAGGACAACACAAATACCCTAACTATAGCCTTTGAAGTACAATTCGAATATACTGAATGTCGGGACCACAATGTTCGCAGGTAGCTTTCTCTGGCATCCCCCACAACCAGGCGCAATCATCAGACTGCTAGATCAAGTACCGTAACTCGTCACTGAAAAGCGCAGCTTTATATTGACCTATGGTGCAAGAATGGTGGAATTTACAAGGTAGATGGAATCTGGCATTAACTTGGGCGATTAGTGACTTATGGACTGCTGCATGACTGTGGCAACCCATATCATGCAGCATTGTCTGCAGGAATAGCTTAGTTGTTATAATCAACGTTCTCCCCATACCGGGTGGAAAATGCCTCGGTAAGAATCATTTCAAGGCCGATCGCGAGGAAATTTTATGGATTTATTCATTCTTTTGCTGAATTAGTGGATCTCAAGCGTGAATAGCAATGTTTTCCCCCCGCGAAACCTCGAGTTTTTCGTCAAGCAAAACAGATTTATGAACCAGAGAACGCACGCAATTTATGAGCATATAAAAATTAGTTCTTGGGTTACCCTAATATAATTTTTTTTAAGATTTACAGCACAGTATAGTAACCAGTACAGTCTTGAGGACTGTACTGGATACTACCAAAACAATCCACCAAATACACCTGTGTAAGCGGGACTACAGTTTGCTTCTCTGCTATCCTGGATGACAAAACATGTACTTTCAGGGAACACTCAGAAATTTGTGCAGTGCTGGGCTGCTCGTGGATTAAGCATCATCATCATCATCATCAGCCATTTTCAATCCACTGCAGGATGAAGCCCTCTCCAGCAACTTTCCAGTTCCTTCTGTTTTGAGCACTGGCCATCCATTTACTACCCAAAAACTCTTGAATTTCATCTATCCATCTCCGCCTTTGTCTTCCAGGTTTTCTTCTAGCTCCTCTTGGGTACCATTCTGTTATTTTCTTAGTCCATCTGTCATCATGTCATCGAGCTATGTGTCCTGCCCAAGACCATTTTAGTTTTTTAGTTTTGATAAGAATGTCCTTTACTTGAGTTTGCTGCCTAATCCATGTGTTTCTCTTCTTATCTAACAGTCTGATTCCCAATATAATTCGTTCCATTCTTTTCTGTGTAGTTCTCAGCTTCTCTTCCATTATTTTAGTGAGTGCTCAAGTTTCACTTCCATAAGTCATGGTGGGGAACGTTTCAGACAAACTGGGATATTGCTCTTCAGTATGTGACTATATTTCCTGAATGCTATCCATCCAAAATTTATTCTTCTCTTGACTTCCAGCCATTTATCATTATTACAGCTAATAACTTGTCCCAGATAAGTATATGACTCCACCTTTTCAATTACTGCTCCTTCAATCATTATTTCCCTTTCTGTGGCATACTTGTTCATCATTACTTTTGTTTTAGCCATATTCATCTTTAGTCCAAAATCCTTACTAACTGTGCATAACTGATTAAGATTTTCCTCTAATTGTTTGGGATCGTGGCTTATGACCACAATGTCATCTGCAAATCGTAAATGGTTTAGGTACTCTCCGTTCACATTGACTCCTTTCTGCGACCAGTCTAATCTTCTGAAAGCTTCCTCAAGGGCAGCAGTAAACAGCTTCGGAGATATTGTGTCTCCTTGTCGAACTCCTTTCTCGATTTTAAATTTGCTACTGTCTTTGTCTAGTCTAATAAAGGAGGTAGCACTCTCATATATTTTCTTCAAAATCATAATATATGGGGTATCTATGCCTTGTCTTTCCAGTGCCCGAAACATTGCCTTATGCTGTATGGAATCAAATGCCTTTTCATAATCCACAAATGCCAGGCATAATGTTGTTTTATAGTCATTTGCTTTCTCCATTAGCTGTGATATTACGTGAAGGTGATCCATAGTTGAGAATCCTGTCCTAAAGCCAGCTTGCTCTTTCGATTGATTCTCATCAAGTATTCTTTCTAATCTGTTAGTAATGACCCTCGTGAACAAGTTGTAGATGTGGGATAACAAGCTAATTGGTCTATAATTTTCAATTTCTGATTTATCTCCTTTCTTATGCAGCAAAACTATGATTGCATTATTCCACTGCTTAGACGTCACACCTTTTCTAATGCACTTTGTGAAGAGCCTTGCCAGTTTTTGTGTTATGGATTAAGCATAACTGCATCAAAATTCGATATACCAGCCTCTTTTCTTTTCTTTTTTTCTATTATTTGTTTATTATCTTTTTATAAAATTTTATTATATATTATTATTATATATTACTATTATTATTTATTATTATTATTTATTATTATTATTTATTTTATCTTTTTTTTTTCAACCTGCACCACGGATTATTTTTTTTTCTTTTACCCTCTCTCTCTCCCCTTTATTTTCCTCTGGAATGGGCCCCAGAGGATCCTAGCCCATCTCTTGGCATCACCAGATCGGCCAGAGTCTCTTTTGAGACATAATGTGCTCCTACTGGAACTGGCCCACCTTCCCGTGGTGTGGACGAATATCCAGAATCATCTGTCCAGGCGACTGATGCTTCGGGGTAGCCAAGTGGCCAGAACATAACAACAAAACACCCACAGAATACACACAAATCTACACCACACATTTCTGGCCCATTTACAGTTGATTCTGCTCTTCACAGAAACACGAGGTGGAGTTGAACAGACGTTTTAGATTCTGCCCTATACATATACACATGTCAACTGTTGTATCTTGAGGTTGTCAAAAGAGGCTTATTCTAAAGGAGTACAAACAAGAGTACTAAATTTCCAGCTAGATATAACAAACGACGTGAAACAAGAGAAAAGGTGCATCACCCAACACCTACTGGAATTATGGCAACAGTCATGGGAAACTTCTCCAAAAGGAGAAATCACCCGACGATTCATATCAACAATCAAAGTAACCCACCCAAAGCCTCCTCCCTGGTACTCACCTGGGCTGCATGTAACCTTCTTAATCACGGGAAATGGTCCCTTCCGACAAAAGTTGACAGCCATGGGCATAGAGAGAAACCCCTGATGCCACTGCGGCGAAGAGGAGTTCTGGGGGCACTACATGTATGAGTGCCTCACCTACGAAAACAGAACAATCCACGAAACAAGGAGTCCTCTCTCCTACTAGAAGGTTCCTATAAAGCGCTTGCAACCTATACAGAGGAAGTTTTTGCCCTAAGAAGAGTCAGAATAGCAGAACTCAGCACAACGTAGAACACTATGGCCTTGAGACCAAATCAAACTTGAGCAGAAAAATACCAAACCTCTGACATAACACGGAACTCAAGCAAACCAATTTAGGGTAAGATATACTGCTGGCTATACTGCTGCCTAGGTGCGGGATTACTGGTAACCCTCGGAGTGCGGGATACGCAAAGCTCACGATAACTCATCATGGGTAGGATTCTCCGCTGGCACCATCCTTGGTGCGGGACTGCTAGCACTCCTCAGAGTATGGGATTCGTAAAGGTCAGTGTAACCCAACATGGGTAGGATCACTGCTGGTACCATACATGATGCGGGATTGCTGGAGTGCGGATTTGCTAAGCTGGGCCAATGGAACTCACACAGGAGCATCTGCTCCTGTGACTTTTCAGTCCTCACCCTTTTCAGTCCTCACCCTAATCCTTCATTTCGCCTAAATGTGGTTGGATCAACTCTTACCTTTCTTCACACTCTTCCCCTTATAATCACTTCTTCTTCTATACCCCATTCTTCATATTCTCCTATTTTTTATTCTTATTATATATATTTTTTTTTCTCTTTTTTTTTTTTTAACTTGGTCTCCCTCAGGAAGCTCAGGCCACCCTGGCGGAGGCTAGGTCAGAGTATGATGGGCAGCCTGGCTCCCCTCCCAGTGGTGGTGGTGGCGGGCAACGAGGAGTCCCACTAGGGGCCCTGCGGCCAAGAAACCAGAGACACAACATAACACTACTCTGACAAAAAACAGACATTACACTTTTTCTGGCTTTTACAGAGATTCTGTACTTCTTCACAAAGTACCATGGCGCAGATGTGGGAAACCACCGGTGGCGCCTTCCACAAAACACTATGTCAAAAACGATTGCAAATGCAAGTCTGTGTTTCTAATTTCTATCCTGGGGGAGAAGACAATCTTCTCTCCACCCGAGCAACTTTTCAGAAATTGTAAAAATTTGCTAAGGAAGTATTTAAAAGAAGACAATAGTGGTTTGCTAAGATTCTGAGAGTAACAATTAGTACTGAAGTGGGAGTCGGCAAAAGATTTATTTATTTATTATACTTTTATTTTTTTACTTTTAAATGTTTTATTACTTTTTTAAATTTTTTAATTTTCTTCTTATTTATTTATTACTTTTTATTTTTATTTTTTAACACCACAGGAACTCTTATTTTTCTTCTTTTCTTTCCATATTTTTTTTCTTTCTTCTCTTCCTCTGGAGTGGGCCCCCCAGAGGAATCTGGACCACCTTTTTGGCAACCTCAAGTGGATTAGAGTCTCGAATTGAGAGAGTACGATCACTATTGGGACTGGCCCTCCTTCCCGTGGTGTAGACGAGTACCCAGAATCATCTCTCCAGGTGATTGATGCTTCTGAGTAGCCAAGCTACCAGACACAACAGAAGAACACACACATAATACACACAGACCTACGTTGCTCACATATCAGGCCCAACTGTAGTGATGCTGTTCTTCACAGAGATGCGAGATAGAGTTGAACTAACGTTGTAGGTGCCGCCCTTTACAAAAACACATATTCACATGTCCAAAACTACATTCTGGAAGAGAGTTTCCAGAACTGACCCTCGGGGACGTTCTATTGAGATAGTCGTTGAGAGATAGACTGCTGTTTCGAAATTACTTGGATGAGTCTATTTGGAAAATAGCTTCTGATAACTTGGAACAGTTGCTGGGAACACTTGGTTTTGGTAAGACAATTGAGAGCACTCTCCCACTACAGGGAATCAAAAGCTCTCTCGAAGTCAATGAATATCGCCAGTTCGTATAAAGCACCAGGAGCTGATATATGGTTAACTAAAGAGAACAAAACGTCCTCACAGGATTTGCCCTTCTTGAAGCCAAATTGGGATGGAGGCAATGAGTTTTGAACTTCAGTTACAGCTGTTATTCTGGATGCTAACAGTCTTTCAAATAGTTTGCCAAGGTTTGCCAAAAGAGAGATGGTTCTTTATGCTCCGGGATCAGATTTATTTTTGTCACGCTTGTGAATTAATTTGATCGAAGCTGTCTTCCAGAGATTAGGAAAGATCCCTCTCAAAAAGACATGTATTGTACATAGTTAAAAGTATTTCCGGAAAGATTTCGACAAATTTGAGAATTACAGCGTTTGCCACCTGGACATTTTTTAATATTTATTTTTCTTAACACCAGATTGAACTCAGGAAGACTGAAGGGGTCCGTTTCATATGAAGAGTGGTAAGTTTAATCGCAATTCCTAATCGATAATTGCTCTGGACTTTTATGTAGTGAGATCGTCTAGGACTCTAGAGGAAGCAGGCTATTCTGGATGGCATTAACAAAATCATTCCAGTTAGTGGGTTAAGTGTCGTTGTTGCCCACAGTGTTGTACAATTCATGAGAGTGAAACTTATTTTTGAATCTTATTAATTCACATATTAGTGCCATCTCAGGTGCACAATCTGAACAATTCATCAACATTAAACTTGCTCAAACCATTAAAGGCCTTACAGACCTCAATCAGATCGCCTCGGAGGAGCCTAGTTTCCAGAGTCTGCAATTTGCAGAAATTAAGCGTTTATTCGTAGCAACCCTTTATTCCCCTCACCAATCTCGTTGCTTGCTCTTCTTTGTACTCGTTCCAGTAGCTCTACATCCTTTCTAAAATGGGCCTCCAGACTTGTATACAGTACTCAAGGCGTAGCTTGACCATTGCCTTATTACCATTACTACTCCCCATATGCAGTAGTACTTTGCATTTGTCAGCGTTAAATTTCGGTTGGCACTTCTCTGCCCAACTTTTCTAGATCCTGTTGCAGTAGCGTACTTCAATTACTTCCTTATAGGAAACATCAGGAATTGAAAGACCCTTTATCATCGTACATAACGACCAATGTGCACCTATAATTGTCCTGTTTACACCTGATTGGGTAACAAGTGACCATAATGTTATCAAGTTTACTATGACAGATATTGTTTCTCGTTCTAGATCGGATCCTTTTGATGTGCCTCGTTTTCACACTAGGTCTGCAAAGTGGCAGGTCTTTGACAAGGTAATAAAATAAATGTTTACTCCTGAGCAGATGGGTATTATGGAATCTGTGGGGGTTGTGCTCGCCAATTGTGGGGCTGGGGGTATTATCGTTTTTCCTGGTTGCCCTAATTTTCTTTATATTTTAATTATTATAATTTATCCCCTTTTTTATATGTATATCCCCGTAGTCCAATCCTCCCACTTAGCATCTGACTTGTTTGTTTTCAGAAGATTACCAGACCCAAAGGGGACCCCAATTATTTTAGGTAATTTTTCCACCGGATTGGCTGAGTTTCGGAATGACAGACTCCAACACATGAATGTAAAATAAAACAATGTTTATTAACATATCATACAGAAACTAGCAATAGTATTTAGTCAAAGTATATTTGGCTGGTGACTTGTTATTTCATTAACCTTTATATGTGTAAATATCTTGTTCAAACTCAATTGTTTCATCATCAGATATCCTATTCTAATACACATTATTATTCATTATGACATGGTGTCTCTTCATGTTCTTTACAGGGACTTCAATAGGTCGTGTCATACACTTTACATAGATTCTTCCCACTCTTCTTCTGAACAGTCTGTATAATAAACCAACAACTACCAGCCAATGAACTGGCTCACAAAACCTTCAGAGTTCGTGTCTCAATTTGTAAAAAAATTGCATTTATTCAATTAGACACCCTTTCTGCATTCAGGTCAACAGGAAATATCAATCAATTCAATTTAACATTACCTTTCAGAACAGTTAATCCTCTACACCTTTATATATCACTTATTAATTAGCCCCTACTCCAATCAGAAATACTCTCCACAAATCAACTCATAATAAATTGAAATTTCAACCTTCAATTTCATACATATTATAAAAACCTTTCCCAACTTTAAACAATTCTCAGTTATCTATTATACCCTCTCCTTCCAGCAAGCATTTATATGAGGAGCTTCACTTCAAATTATAGGCTACGTCCGTCTTAAATACCTTACACTTTTATTCATATATTCATTACTTAAATCTCCCTCCTTAACTATATATACATATTTCTCCTAAAGTCCTCTCTTTAATAAATTAAGTACACCTATTTCGGTAAACTCTCTAGCACTTACGTGTTTGGCCTGGAACTTTCCTCCCTGCTCGGCTTCCTTTCATATCGGTCATTCAGGTACTGGAATGTGGGGGCGCTCATTTGGGGATCTCGGTGATCATGGTGTTTCCCTACCGGGTACTGCACGGCTGGAATCAATCAGTGTCGCATACTCTTTACCGGTCAGCATTTCTTCTTCCGTGGATAGAGGGGTTTTCGAGTAGGTCAATGGTACGACCACTCATTCGACTGGCTTTGCCTATATAATTCTCAGGGTGTGATTCTTCCTTCTTCCTCACTACAGCTTCCATGTTTACAGGTGAACATTCCTACTGGCTGTCGGGATATGCAGGATTTCTATCACTGCTTCCATCTACCTCAGGTCTGCAGCTATCACCCAAACTAGACTACTGCTCTGCTTTGTATCGTTCTCCAACTCCTTCAAATCATCCTACAGACCGCTCCGAGAACTTCTTCCGACTCCTCCGAAAACTTCTTCCGAATCTCACGAAAACTTTTCCAGAATGCCCCGAAAACCTTTTCAGAATCTCCCTCTCAAAATTCCCTCTATTTTCTTCCTGGCCAATAGGAGATCTGCACATCCTTTTTCCTGTGTTCTCATTTGTCTCCTCTCCTCTTCCGTGGGTGGGTCTTCTTTACTCTTTGTGTCCCGACTTCCGTGGGCCTCGAACATACGAGAACAATCCAGAAAGAGAGGCGGAAGTTCCGGTCAACTGAGAAGCGTCACAGCTCCTCCCGTGACCTCACGCGCGCACACCTGGTGACGTCGCCCACCTCTAATAGCGTTTCACCGTGAAATTTTTAAGAGGGCCAGCTTAAGCACTCTTGGCCCTTACTATGGTGCATCTGCTTCTGTCTTAATGGGGATTTGTCATGGTATATTACTTTCACTGACTCGTCAAAGAACTTCCATACAAACAAGCTACAACTAAACAGGGAGTGACTGGAAGGTATTTTTGAATTCCAGTGCTTCTTAACCCATGTTGTTTTTACCAGAAAACCACTATTCGTATTACAGTTAAATTCTCATAATATTTAACAAATTTTATTAATTAATGTAAGGACGGGTCCTTACAAATCTCTTCCTTTGGATAATCAAGTTGAATTTATACAGAACACTATTATACAGGCTTGTGAAGCCTCAATGAAATTTAGAAAGCGCAAACCATATCACGTTCCTTGGTGGTCTTCTACATTAACTGATTTAAAACAGCTTACTATAAGGACTAGACGTCAATTCCAGAGGGCAAAGAGAAATCCATCGTGTACGGTACTTGAATTGACGGTTTTACAAAGTAGATACAAACAAGCAAGACGAAATTATCATAATGAGAATCGCAAACAAAAAAGGACTTCTTGGGAGAGTTTAATTAGCACCCAGGGAAATAGTGATCCCTGGGAACTTATTTACAAGCTTGTGACCAAAAAGATTCCACCAGGCGAGATTTTCACTTCTGTCACAACAGCAGAAGGTCAAAGTACCCTATCTTGGTCTTCTACTATAGATAGAATATTAGATGTAATTATACATCAAGATTCTGATACTAATATGTCACCGGAACAAATTGACATCGTACATTTAAATTCTAATTACACAGGATTGACTGAAGAACCTCCACTCTCTCTGGAAGAGGTCGAATGCGCAATTAAATCCATGCGCTCAGGTAAATCCCCTGGGTATGATAAAATTGAAGTAGATGTTGCTAAAAGAGTCTGGAAAATTGTACCAGCTTCAATATTAATTTTGTTTAATTCATGCCTATGAAGTGGTGAATTCCCTAAAGTGTGGAAAAGAGCTTTGCTCAAAATCTTGCTTAAGAATCCCAAAAAACCGGCTGAGGATCCATCATCATATAGGCCTATAGCCCTTCTCCCAGTTCTGGGAAAGGCGCTAGAGAAGGTTGTTGCCAGTAGATTAATTGCAGCATATGCCGACAAAAGACTTGCTTCTGGAGACCAGTATGGGTTCACCAAAGGACGAGGGACAGAAGATGCATTAGTTAGACTTGTAGATATTCAGGCTGATACAGATTCCAAGTATTTTCTCGGCCTCTTTGTGGACTTCAAAGGGGCCTTTGACACCCTTTGGTGGCAAAGTGCCCTGGCGAGGTTCCTGGAGGCCGAAGTGTCCATAAATATATATAAGCTTTTAAAGAGCTATTTTTCTGATCGTACCATTTCTGTCAAATCTGGACTGGAGGAGGTCTCTCGCAGAGTTACAAGAGGATGTCCACAGGGGTCAATACTTGGTCCCTTGTGTTGGAATCTGGTTTTTGATTCCTGGTTGGTTAAGAGTTTTCCAGCTATTCATATGATCGCATACGCTGACGATCTTACAATATTAATCCAGGGTAATTCTAGGAAAAGCCTTGAAGAATCAGCAAATGCTGTGCTGTTAGAACTCTCCAACTGGTCTTTAACACATAAATTGCAGGTTTCTATTGCAAAAACGTCTCAGATGTTGCTTAAGGGAAAGCTTGACCGTGGAAGACCTCCAGTTATTAAATATAGGGAACAAACCATTAAGTACTTATCGAAGACCAAATACCTAGGCATTTATATTGATGATGCTCTCAGTTTCCTACCACATGTTCAGTATGTGAAAGAAAAGGCTAAATTGTTCCTGAGCCGAATTAAACAGATAACAAGACAAGACTGGGGTCTTAGAGGTCAAACCTTACGACTTCACTATAATTGTGTGTTTTTGTCGATAATTTCTTATGGAGCTGGTGCATGGGGCTTTAGAGCAAATAAAGTTGCTGTAGTAAAGCAACTGTTACAAGCACAGAGGGCTGCCCTCCTGACCATGTCAAGAGCTTGTCGAACTACCTCCACCATGGCTCTTCAGGTTTTGCTTGGGAAACTACCTGTCCATTTTGAAGTTCAGTACCGCTACCTTAAGTATTACCTTTTGAAGAAAATACCATTGACCTATGATAACATCCAATTAGATCTAAGTGCTCCCATTAAGACTGAGAAGACAAGATAAGGCAAATTGTTATTGCAAAATGGCAGCAGGAGTGGTCTTCATCTGATATTGGTGCAGTCACAAGGGACTTTCTGTCTGTAGCAAGTGAAATTAAAAAGGAGGAGTTAAAGTGGTTTTCGCCGGGCTTATATGGTATGTTTATATTAACTGGCCACGGAAGTATAAATAGTAAACTTCACAAACTGGGACTTTCACCAACGACATCTTGTTTGTGTGGCCAGGAAAAAACTGTTAACCATATTCATCATCAATGTCATTATTATAACGATCTTCGACGTGACCTACTTAGTGTAGTTCCTAACTTGGACTCCAGCAACAATAAAATTCTGGTTGAGTCTCAGACAGCTTTTAATGCTATGAATTGTGTTTGATTCTCGTGCATTTAAAAGAAGAACCGAAATTAGGTCCTAGTTTTACTGTTCCTGCGATTTCTTGGATCCCTTATTGGATTAGGAAAGAAATATCTCTCATTTTTGATTGGATTCTATATTTGCAACTGATTAGTATCATTAAGTGCTACACTATACTTTCCTGGATTTTATAATAGACTTGTTCTTGATGTGGAACTGTTTTCAGCAGAATAGGTATTTACTGTATAAGGAATTTTGCTCTACTCATCGAGATACTATTTGGCCTTTAGCGTTTCATAGTTTTTGGAATTAATATATATTTCTTTGTGAGTGAATACCACTGTGACATTTCATATTACAGACTTTTCCTAGTAACTCTGTTATTAACTATCTTGGATGATTATCTTAGACTTTTTTGGGCTCTCTTAGAGCTTATATTTAGGCAAGAACTTTTTAAAACATAATTTTGAACCCTGCCTAATGTGATCTCATCTAGGATTTGGACATGTATATTAATTTTGCGTTAACCCCGAAACATTTTATTTATTGGGCCAGGTTATGGCATTACCCTGCCATTACATTGGACGAATCTGTACATAGTGTATATTCTGCTGTGTTCCTGAAGAAGAGGATATTGTACATATTGCACATAGTGTCTTTCTGTGGAGCTTTTTAGAATTCGTAGAATTTGCTTTCACTGTGTTTTTTGTTAGAAGATCAATTATTTCTTCAACAACTGAAGACGTTCTGCCTACAAGGGGTTAGGCAAACTGTAAATTAAGATGTTTTGCTGATCCTAGTTCCTAGGAGGGGATTTTCCATGAGATAGGTCTCCATGGTTAGAGAAGTTAATCCACTTCTCCACTTCTTCCTACTTTACTTCTTCTCACTTCTAACTATTGGAGAGTCCCTCTGTTGATTCTCCTCTATTCTATCCATTTACCTCCCCAGATCCCAAACTTCTCCCTCTGTATTCCTCTTTTTCCACTTCATTCTCTTTTTCGGGCACTCTCAGGTCTTATGCCCTGGGCTTGCCCAGCAGGAGATAATTTATCCTGGCCGCCTCCACGTGGCGGGGATGGGGGGTGAGACGTAGTGACCAGGTGTTACTGCTTCTTACCTGCTAAGAGCCAGGCACCGGCCGATAACATAACAACAGAACACATCATAACACTTACACGTCCAACACACTACATACAATTGGCCGGTTTTGGCATAAGCTTCAACACAAGAAGTACAATAGCGGCTTATGGGGGAAACCCTGGGATCCGCCACAACAACGCATGAATATCCCTGAATATCCCTGTCCTGTTTACACCGTCTTCGCGGGTAGCACAGTGGTATCGTCACCGTCCTCCCCACACCGGGTGGAAAAGGCCTGGGTTCGAATCTCGTCGATGACGCGAGGAACTTCAATGGGCTTTTTTCACTCCGTGGCTGAGTTAGTTGGTCTCAGGCGTAGATAGCAAGGTTTTTCTCCCCAGTAACTGGGGTTTTTTCGTCCAGCAAAATAGGCAAATCAACCATAGAACATACGCAATTTACAGACACAAATACGGGTAACCCTAAAATAATAATAATAATAATGTCCTGTTTACACCCCTGGCCTCCCAGGTTTCCATTGCTGCAGTGAGCACGGCCACCCAGACCGACCCATGGCATCTCCAATCGAATGGTCAAGAACAAAGAAATTCTTTTCCGGATCTGGAAGAAAACACTATGGCGAAAATATGACTGAAAGACTGGGAATTGTCTTTGATGACCAAGCCCGCTAGTCAAATGAACCTTTCATTGGGTGACTTATTACTGCATGAGTTCAGATTTGAAATGCTACAAGGCGTTCAAGAAAAAAAATCGATCGTCTCGCTCTCCTTCTTGAAGCCCGACTCCCACAACAGCCCCGTTCCCATAATATGAATTCGCATACGGAGCAATATGGCCTTAGTTGCTAATGCTCCTAAAAACCAAATAACAAACAACAACAAACGAATTCGCATCATATCCAAACTAGCAGCCCATTTGCGAGAATCGCCACTGTACTCAACACCCAACTTTGCGGTTTGAAAATTAACACAGAAAACGCACAGCCAGTTTTTTTTTTTTTTTAATTTATTTATGAAAACCCCAAACAAGACAGGTATTAGAACCTATAGTACTTAGTACCGTGCTTGGTTTGGAGGTTGAGAAGACGAAAGTAGATATTTGTTGACATTGGACTTGAACTTCTGTAGATTGTAATTTTCAGGAAATGCGTATGAAGGAAGGTTGTTCCAGAAAACAGCAGTTGAATGAATAAACGAGGAAGATCAAAAGTTGGTTCTGGGAGTTTGAAGTTGGACAGTAAATGGATGTTGGCTGGTGGCTGCATGTGTTCGGACTGTTTTGAAAGAGGGAGAGCGGGAATTATAGAAGCCAGTTCAGAAGAACAGTGCCCATGGAAGTATCTGTAGAAAAGGCATGCAGTAGAAACAGAACGTCTATGAGACAGAGTGGAGAGACTGTTAGAGAGGAATCATTAATTAACCTAACTGCCCTCTTCTGAATGGAATCAAGAAGTCTGAGAGAAGTTTTTGGGGATACCGCCCCAGATGTGGGAACAATATTACATGGCAGGGCGGATTTGCGATTTGTACAGAGTGAACAACTGTTTGGAACTGTTTTGAGAAAACCAAGTTTTTTAGATGCAGAGGAAGCAATATTTGTAATGTGCTTGTGCCAAGAGAGATTAGAAGTCAGAGTAATCCCCAAAAGAGATATATCATTTTGCATAGAAATCGGAGTGTCACTAAAGATAAGCACTGGAGCAAAAGAATCCTTTTTGCGAGATATAAGACAAGACGATATCCGATAGCGGATATTCGAGAAGTTGAAGCTAATTGAGCAGGACAAGATTTTTCAAACTGGAAAGTGGAATGCAATTGGAAAAGAGTGGGGAAAAGAGGAAAAGAGTGGGGGAAATCCACTAATGCTGGTGTCCTGGGGGACGCCAGCATTAGTGGAGAAGTTAGAAGACAGAAAGCCATCTACCATCACCGTCAGTGAGAACTGGACAACCCATTTAAAAAAACAGTTGGCAAACCATAAGATGGAAGCTTGTTTAGAAGACCTTTATGTCAAACACGATCGAAAGCCTTTGAGATGTCAAGAGCAACTGCTTGTGTTTCACCAAACTTTTCCATTGAATTTGTCCATAAATGGGTAACATATGCCAGATTATCACCAATGGATTGACACTGACGGAATCCATACTGGCGATATCGTTGATCAGACGACAGAAGGTTTCTAGGTAGTTTAAGAATTGGCGGTTAATTGATTTCTCCATTACTTTAGAAAGAGTAGAAGTAATTGCATGTCAAATGTACGATTTATCTTGATTAGAGAAAGTTTGTGAAATTATAATCCCCAAGACAAAAAGGGGCACTAAATAAATCAGAAGTTAAGAGTGAAATTCCTAAATCAATTTATAAAGTAAGATTTTGACTTACATAGGAGAAAGGGTATTAACTAAACCTCTTAAGTATTTATTGATCACGCGTGAAGAAAGAAGAAACTATAGCAGTTTTCTGTAAGGATATTAATTACGTTGTGTAGAAAGAAATAACCCTTCTAGTGTAAACCCAATGTACTTAATTGCATATATATCTGATGCTACATAGGCAAATTTTAATAATATTAGTATGTGCCTGAGTTTTGATCACTTTATCATGTTGTATATATATAAATAAACAGTGTTATTTATTAATTAGCGAGTTTGTTATTCTTGAACACTCAGCCTTTCCGAAGGGAATTATACATAATTGAGAAGTTCCCTTGAACCTGAATTCTCCTGTGAATCCAAAGTCAGATGTGTAAGTGCAGGTATTAGACAAGGGGTCTATATATATATATATCTATTAGGGAACAAACAAGATATTTTATATTAATAATAATAACCAAGAAACAAAAAAAAGTAAAGAAAAAAGAGAACCCCCACATACTGCTATTATAATTTGAGCAATGTATATTCTTAATCCAACCAACTGTGTACATATTTATGCACTTCAATGTATATCCTTATACAGTATTTTGAAACAAATGGTTGTACACTCCTTTAATGTATGTAGTACTCTCCAGTAATTTCTCCATTTTCTTACTTTATTTCACTTATTTATCATTTTGAGGCAATTGTTGAGGACACAAGATATTCTTCTTGTATACTGAAAAAATCTGAGAAATTTCTAATTTCAAAAAGTGCAAATATATAACCTTTATAAATAAATATTAGTGGTGTACTAAATATATCATTATAAAACATTTATTTCTCTTTACATTAATAAATTTCTAATATAGTAGTGCAATTATTTTCATTAATATTTTATTTTATATTATAAATACTATACTATAATATAATATATTTTATAGTACAGAATAAAATATATATACATAATTTATATAACAGTTGGTTTTAACGAATTCATTATTGTAGTTATATTTTGTTACACGCTTGTAAAACAGCCGTTTATTCTTTTTAAACCATACTGGTGTTAGGGAGGGATTTTTGAATTAATTATTATGAAATAATTATTATTTCATAATTTATATGAAATAATTTATGTTAATATTTCATAATTTATGGCGCTGGTGGCACCAGCTTTATGCTAGCTAAATTAGTGCACTATTAAAATTAATTAATAAAGGTTTTCGGGAATGTTGCTCAAAAAGAAGTTATATTTTAGGTAGAATAAGTGTGGGTGAGTGATAGGTTAAGATTTGGGACCTAAAGGTGGTTTTATTTTTCGGACTGTGAACTTTTTTTAAAATGGCTATCATTATTGTGTTCGGACATAGGAAATTTCAAGGTCATTAAATTTTTAAGGAACTATAATCAGTCACTGGGAATTCTTAGTAGAATAGTTGTGCTACATGATAGCTTTCATGTAGAAGTTTTCAGGATACCAAATTGTATTTAAAAATACTCACGTGTTGCTGAGTTATACATTATTGGTATTTTCAAGGTCACAGTTATTCTACCGAGTCGGCCATTTGGATATTTCCAGGAGATAAAAGAACTACAGCAGTGCCATCTGCTTGTTCAGTGGTGACTAGAAATTCGGCATAAATTGCGTAAAATTCTTAAATTGTGACATCACGAGGAAGCTTCATCATTGAATAAGAGCTACTCCATTTATATGGCTGAGGCAGGTTTAGTAGATCGGCAGCGTACATTCCAAGCCCGGATAAATGGTGAGGGTTGACGTCAGGAAGGGCATCCGGTCGTAAAAACTATGCCAAAACCAATAGATGTGTTCCGGTTAAGAAGTTAATCCAACTAGAGGAGAAGAAGAAGAGGATGTAAAATGTGATTTTGAAACATTGAATGCCGACCCCATATAACATGGGAAAAGGTGAAGACAAAGAAGAAGATCATGAAATAATTATTAAATAATTATACAGTAATTAATATTAATAATTATTAAATGTTATCTTGTGGTTTCACATTGATTTATATAAAAGAGGATCTTCCTCTTTTAGCTAAAATGAATTTTATGGATGAATTTAAAATTTCAAAATTTTCAAGCCATCTATTGAACAATAGATGGCTTGAAACAATGGCATGGCAACTCAGGTTTGGGAATTATGACCATTATGCATGCAGATTAAATGCTTGCTCGCAAAAACAAATGAAAAGACAGAATAATGATTATAAATGTTTACGGATATGAGGAAATTATATTACTATGTGATTTTTCCATTAAATTTTTATGTGTGGAATTTTTACAAGTTAGTTTATTTAGCTTTATTGACTAAATGTACTATATACAATTAGGTAACGTTTCAGTTGGTAGCGTTCAGTGCACCCCATTACCGTTAACAATATATATTACCGAGATTGATGAAGG
Source organism: Mastigoproctus giganteus (assembly GCF_048544385.1). NCBI lineage: Eukaryota > Metazoa > Arthropoda > Arachnida > Uropygi > Thelyphonidae > Mastigoproctus > Mastigoproctus giganteus. Next base: position 39,291,087 of record NC_143579.1, on the reverse strand, counting down.
AATTTCAAGCTTGTTTAAGTTTGAACATGATGCAAAGGTTACAATGTTTTTTTTTTTTTTTTTTTATTAAAACGTGAACAGTAGATACATTTTCAACAACAACTATTTACATTCTATGTACAAAGCAAAAAAGAAAGATAAAAAGAAATGGTGGTTAATTATAGATATCAAGGCATACTACTGCAGCAAGACCTAGAAACAATAGGCAGGACTGTTGGTAACAACTTAGTAAAAACAAAAGCCTCGATTTTTTTTGTTTATAATTCATTTATAATTAATTTAATAAATTAATAATGTAATCTATGCATTTCTACATTTATAAATATGCAAGTAGTACTATAACGATCAGCAGATATTTTGAAGGATTTAAAAATTGTAATGCCCTAATGCTGTTCCGTAAATTTTTAATTAAAAACAAATGACATTACACATTTTTATTAATGAGAAACCTGGGATGTGCATCATTAATATGAATATCAGTTCTTGGCATAATGCAAGAAACGGCAAGTCGAAGTCTAGGTGGAGTTTTCTTAATTTTTACAGTTGCCGTGGCAGAGATATCCGTCTCTCAAAGATAGATATGTTGAAGGAAACGGTACAAGTTTCTTAACAGCTTTCTCACTAAGTAATTCATATTCTTCTTTAATTTTAAGCGAGAATATTTCCACAGGCAAATTCTTAAATAAAGCTTTCAACGTTGGATTACTTGCTAATTTAATGAGGCTATATTGCTATGATACTGAAAGTGAGAGCTAATTTGTTTCTCAATTAGAATGAATGAATTGATGTAGTACCCACACAAACAGAAATTCTACGGTCGTGTTGGGATGGAAAATACTTGTTGAAATGAGTTTCCAGTTTATCTAAATGTTCGGAAACAAGCTTGGATATAATGTTAATGCTAGACCCTTGTTCGTCGATCATTTCCAAAAAAAAAAAATAAAGAAACATATCAAATACTCCATCATCTACCCTATTTTTCCAAACAGTAATTCCTTTTCTTTTTAAATGCTTCTATCATAATTTCAAAGTGAAAGATAGAAGCATTTGGACTCTGTAATAGCAAATTTGGCTCATTACGAAATAAAAAAATATCCGATCCGATATCCGAATAAGTCCGAGCGGTCTGGGACAGTCAAATCCTCTGCTTGAACTTTCACGGTGTTGGAACGTTTAGTAAACCTGGGTAAAACTCCAATGCTCAAGCCCTGAAATATCACATCTAGTGTAGTACCACTGACCACCCAGTTGCGAACCAATCTAAGCAGGAGTGGGGTGTGTCAACCAGGCAATACTAGGTGTAGATGACTCTCACCAACTGGTGAAATACCATTACACTGCCTATTAGAGGCTTGAAGTGATGGAATCCAAGTTTAGTGTCCACAGCAATATTCCCGCAACCAACCCCCATCTCTTCCATCAGGAAGTATAATTGGTGTCTTGTGAGATTATGATGGACGTCATGGGCAGATCCAATCTTCTTTACATTCAATGGTACACCTCTAAAATGGTATTCACAGGCCGGCTGCTAGATAGTCCACCGGACCGAAACCTATTAGTAACTTTCTAGGAGGTTTCTGGATCAGTTGCTGTATAACGTTGATGCCACTACTCTGCCAGATAGTGACTGGAGGGAATCCGAGTAGCGTGTATGCTTGTGCGGGGGGTACATTGTCGAGGTCACGTTATGCCAAGGATTTGGGTATATTCTTGCGGGGTGTACACCATATCCAAAAATTTCATTACTTCCTACAGTACGTACGTCCAATCTTTTCTTACTACTGAATACATTATGAATTGTCAAACTAATACAGAAAACTAATCTTAGAAAAGATTTAAACTTCTCAGGAACTTTCCGGTTCGTTTCACAAATGTAAGTGGTCTCACTTCCAATCTCAATGATGCCCATTTCCACTTACAGTTTACCAAACCTCATGTAATTTTCCTGACAGAATCCCAATTTGATTGAACAACTGCCCACTTCAGTTGTCCGAATTATTCTCTGTTTGATTCAATTGAAAGGTGGCACTTGTGCACATGTCCGCTCTGATATTCCCAGTCAGAGACAGTAATTTGGAATCTCCTCTTTCGATCTTCTCACGGTTAAAATCTCTGTGCTACATTCTGTCAAATTCATCAGTTGCCTCTATCTTTCTTCCAACTCCACTAATCACTTCGAACTCTTTGACTTCCTCTATTTGAAACTTGACTTTCTGCAGGCCAACTTTTCTAACAGTGTGGCAATTTTTCTTGGCGATTTTAATGTTCACAACTCCAGCAGGTTCCGTTTTCTAGTTACTCGGACTCAGCTGGTCGAGATGCTGAGGCTTTTGCAATTTCTAATGATCTCGCTCAGATTGCTCATTTACCAATCAGAATACCAGATAACTCTAACTACACAGTAAACTCATTTGATCTTTTGCTTACAAACAAAAAATAAGTACACGGTTGACGTGAGTGGACCTCTAAGCACAACAGATCACAACTTAGTTAAAGTCACGTCTCTGGAGCCTTTCTCTCATGGCCAATCTCAAACTCATAGTTTTTGATATGACAAGACTGCAAAATGGGACTATCTGCGAGATTTCTTTTACTTTGTTCGGATTACTGTTTCAAATCATCCCATGTCAACGTTTGCTCAGATCGTGTCAGTGAAATTATTCTTATCCTAGTGGTAGGAACGTCGCTATTAGGGCAGACAGGTCAGAGCAATTTACTAGACAGTACAAACAATCAGGGTTCTACTCACGGGATATGGCCATGGATATGCAACGCTATATAATGAGGAAAACTGCGATCGATTATCACCGTTTAAAATGCATCTCTCACAGGAAACGTACACTCACACCTATCGGTTTTCACCCTTCCATTCAGAAACAGGTAACGAAGTGGATTTGTTTATAATTCTTAGCTAGACATCAGATGTACCGGACTTGTATGTTGATGGATTCATTCTTTTTCCAACACGTATTCTTCAAGTATTTGGGATTTTACTCTTGATTTCGAAGTCCAATCAGATGCTGAGATTGAATAAACTCAGGGAGCAGCTTCGGGTTTAAAAGAAGGCCCTTGGAAGGCCCACCGAGAGAATAGTGTGAAGAAAGCCGTGGCCGAAACCGTTTGTAGTCGAGAAAGCTTAAGCCGGAAGAAGAAATGGTCCTTCGCTGATCTGGAGACATCAACGCCTAAGTTGCCGACAATGATACCAACGTCAGTGTAGAGCCAAAACTTTGAGACCCTTGGTGGTATTGAAAAAAAGATTGAGCATCTGTCCTAGTCACAATAAACGTGGTAACTGAGAGGATGCTTATTTTATGAGTGCAAAATGGGAATGTCTGAAATAACAGTAATTGGACTGAAAATAGTCATGTTAACTCCTACATATGAGAAAGGATAGTGGCCGAATGATTTCTTCTTAGTAATTTTTGTGTCCTAGTGTTTTGTTATCTTATATATTTACAATGAAATATTTTTATAAAAATGTATGCACTGAGTTAAAGAAATGAAAATAGAGATGCGTTTGCTGGCAGTCAGGATACTATTCAAGCGTAGTACCTCATGCAATAATAAATGTATGTTAAAACCAAGCACTGCAATCATCCGTTGACAACTTTTGGATAGAGAAGTTCCATCTCTCTCTTTAGTTACTCATTTTGTAACTTGTGAAAGTCTTATGTATGTATGTTTGGTCTTAAATAAATGTTTTTGTTTTATAAATGATTGTCCTACAGAGGTGTCTGTAGATTGCAATTAGGCAGATAAGATCTATTCGTAAAGGGGAACAAAGGGCGACATAAGTAGTTATTGAGGTGAAAAATTGACTTCTCTTCTAGGGCAGTTAACGTTGTCAGTAGTTAGAAGTACTGCAGAATCACCTTTACAGGAATGGAATGATACGGAAAACACAGCATGAGAATCCTCTCTGATATATCTGATCAATCACTATGACCCTTATCGAAGGTACTGGATGCAATAAATAATGTTATAAACATTGTAAAATCAATGGCACTGAAAAATCGGAAATTCTTTAAGATAGCAAATAAATTCTGAAAGCTGTGATATCACAAAAGCTATCTGTTGAAAGTAATACAATACCATGGCAACTCATTACAAAAGCACTTTTCTTCAGCTGTGGGTAACGTGCATGGGTTGAAGGTTGAGAATTTGAAAGAAAAACACTTGTTGAAATTAGACTGTCATTTTGGTAGATTGTAATTTTCAGGAAATACATATAAGGTTCCAGAAAACGGAGATTGAAGGAATAAATGAGGAAGGAGAAAAGTTGATTCTGTGAGTTTGAAGTTGGACAGTAAAAGGATGCTAATTAGTTGCGGAACGTGTTTTGACTGGTTTGTAAGGGAGAGGAGAAATTATAGAAAAAAAATTCAGAATTGTAATGGCCATGGAAATCGATAGAAAAGGTATACAGCAGAAACACAACTTCTATAAGAGCCAGTAGCTGTTTGGAGGAAAAGTAAGAAAGCAATTGGTTGTGAATATTCGAGAAGTTGAAGCTGTTTGTGTAGGCCAAGGTTTCTCAAAGTGGAAGGTGGAATGGAATCTGCTATCATCCGTAAAACTATTGATAGGACTTTCGGTCAATGGAAGAAGGTCATTATTAAACAAGAGGAAAAAAAGAGTGTGAGAAAGAACTGAACCTTTAGGAACACCAGCATTGCTGAAGAGGTTAGAGGACAGACAACCATCTACCATTAGCCATGGTGCTAATGCTATCATTAGGCTAGAGGATAGCTAGAGGGAACAACTCTAAGTTTCGTGTAGCCTCTAATTTCTTGCATCAATAATAGCTAAATGAAATATAAAATTAATAGTGCACAAACCAAACATACTGAGAGAATTCGGAATGAAAATAAAATATGAGTGTTGTTACTTACGAATCAGCTATTGTGCCGATATTGAAAATTTTGAGTATTATTGTGGACCTTCTTTGTATTTTGTCCAGTGATTATCAGTTAAGACCACTACTATCTGGAGATCCAGCAAGACAGGCTCTAAAGGCTCTAAAATAGGCTCATATAGGCTATCATAATAATCTCATCTTTTAAATATTTTTCGGATTAATAATAGAAGAGTGGGGTATCAGATAAGACTGTGGATAGCTAACAGTTATTGCACTTTAAAAGTTGCCTAAATCTGTCTGAATAATTTTGCCGATCGAATATGTTTAAGAGTAGTGCAATATCAGGGCAACTCGTTCTGAAGGCAAAGTTTGTTCATTAAGACCGTTGCATCAATTTAAATCTCTCTCGCTGCAGAAATATAACAGGATGTTCTAGCCCTTTCTCCTAACTTTATACAGTTTTTAATTTTTTTTTAAATTTTGTTTTTTAAACGAATTTTTATGTGTAACTCGATGAACTTTCCTGAAAAAAAAAAAATACCTCACTTTCATTATAAACAGCTTCATACGCCATTCACTGTTTCGCTTGTTTGGCTGTAAAAAAATTCTGTTTTCCATATTCTAACGAAGACAATAACCGCAAAAAACGTACTTGAAGTTTGTTCAACGCTAACGTATCATAATCAATGAGAAAAACGCTTCTATCTTGTTTAGAACTTGTTATATTCAAGTTAGCAATACTGAATATCAGAAGTTTTAAGATGAATTTTAAGAAGCATTGTGTATGGCGGTTAATGTATCAGTGGACATACATGCAATTTTTAGATCGTTTTATGGGCTGAACGATCTTAGCTTAATTAGCCATTAACTATGGCTTTCAACGCTGAGAAAAAGGAAACTGTGGTGCTGTCTCTAAACTTTGATCATAAAATTGAACTATAGAGGACGATTGACGTGTTTTAGGTAGCACATATACTGTGCCACTGTTTTCTTTGCTTAGTGATATCAACACTTGCAGGATCTCAGAATGTATGAGGTAATAAGGAATAAAGGATTAGAAGGTGCGAGGGATAAGGTAGTAAAAGAAACGAGAAGCAACCAATTGGATACTAAGATAGAGGATGCGAATCGTTAGTTGAAGTTATAAGGTTGCATGATGAATTATTTTATAATGAATTATGAGATAATGATGGCATAGAAAGTGAAAGTCATGATCGCTGGGATGAAAGGCTCCTGAATGACAGAGTAGTTTCAGCTGAGGACTTTTCAGGCCAAATAAGGGCACCTGGAGATCGAATGAAGACATTTGAACAGAGGGAATGGCATTAGGAATGAGGAAGCTGATAAAGAAGATGAGGATAGTGAAGAAGCATTGTTATGCTTTGTGGTGATGTATGGGAAAATAACCTACTCAGTAACGGAAGGAAATGAAATGCATGGTAATTCTATAAAGGGAAGATTGGAAAGTGCCAAGAAGAATACGGATGGATAATTAGCTGAACCAGGTAGTATGGAAGAAAGCAAAAATAAGAGGCCACATGTGATTGGCGACTCAGCTCAGGAAAGGACAGTTCAATTTCTTTAAGAAGTTCATCAGAGCAAATAATCTCAAAAATAGGTTTAATATAGCAGATGATATTAGATCAAGAGAGATTCTAACCTGGAAGGCTACATCTTCGCGCAGCCAAGCACCTCAACCAAGACAAAGTGCAAAACAGAAACAGATGCAACCTTCCAAAGCGAGTAACAGTTAGAAGAAGGTTAGGCATAATACTGAACAGAATTTGTACTAGCTGACGCAAATGGGAGACTGAAACTGTCGTTGGTAATCTCCCAATCGCTACAACCTCTTATCAGAAGCAGCCTGAGTGCGACGATAGCTTTCCCGGATTCAGACGTTTCACGTGCTAGTATAGAATCTGTATGGTGTGAGATAGTTGGGAACAAAGGTATAATGCGAGTAGGAGTAATCTACAGAGCAGGTGATTGTGAAGATTATGACAAAAGCCTCTACATGCAAATGGAATGGGCAAGTAAGCGTCAATGCCTTATTATGGGTGATTTCAATTTGCCTCTAATTGATTGGAGTAAATTGGAAGGAAACTCGACAGGGGGAACAAAATTTTTAAATCAACTAGATGACAGTTATTTGTCAGGGAAAGTACTAGAGAAAAGAATATCGTAAACTTCATCATCACACATGAATCAGATGACATAACAGGGCTGACAGTAGAGGAACCAGTAGCAGGAAGTGATCACGGAGTTGTACGGTGGATGATGATGATGAGAGAGGTAGCAGCAGTAAAAGGGAAAGGAATGGGTTTTAATTTCAGAAAAGGAAATTACGATGCCTTAAGGTACTACATGGCCAACTAAGGCCATATTGCTCCGGGAATATGCAGTATTCATTTCCTGACCTTTTCGCATCCTCTGTATTTAGTGGTGGTGGTACTACATGGCCTCTATTAACTGGGTAGATATCGCGCAGAGAATGAATACAATTGAACTCTGGTACGCTTTTAAAACATTAATCACAGATGCCTTGAATGCGTATTTACCATTAAAAAAATACTCCACGAGGAGGGTTCCAAGTTGGATGAATAGTGAGGTTGCCACATTACTGGAGCAGAAAAAGGTGGCATGGAAAGGTTACAGAGCAATAAAAAGTACTGAAGCCTATAACAGCTAAAAGATGATCTGTAATAGAGCCACAGAAAAGGTTCGACAGGCAAAGGCAGTTTATGAGAAATCACTAGCAAACAGAGCAAAGGGGGGGGATAAAGAATTCTTCACATATATAAATGCCAAGAAGAGCAGGACAAACCAGATCGGACCTTTACGTAAGGGAAAGGGGATAGTAATAAATACACCAGCTACCGTTGCAGATGAACTCAACAGTTATTTTGCATCGATATTTACAGAAGAAAAACCTTTTGTGGCAATGGAAAATTGTGGGAGCGAAGTTGAAAAATATGTAATTAATTATATTGAAATTTCACAAGATTATTTAATGAAAAAACATTCGAGCCTACAGACTCCTGGAGTTGATGGAATATACAATATAATCTTAAGGGAGGAGGAATGTGAGTGCATTGAGCCATTGAGGCTAATTATGCGAGCATCACTAGACTCTGGGGAGATTCCGTTGGATTGGAAAAGTGCCAATGTATCTCCCATACATAGGGGTTGTTCTAGGAGTGAAGTGGGAAATTATCGACCTGTCAGTCTGACTTCAATGGTAGGGAAAATCATGGAGGCAATGATCAAGGGTGGAATTCAGGATCATTTGGATAGAATTGAAATTCTCAAGGATACTCAGCATGGTTTTGTAAAGGGAAAATCATGTTTAACAAATCTGGTTCGCTATTTTGAAAGGGTCACTCACGAGCTGGATTTAGGGAATAATTCCGACATTGTTTATTTAGATTTCAGCAAAGCTTTTGACTCAGTCCCACATGAGCGGTTGCTTTATAAGCTGGAACAGGTTGGAATCACTGGGAAAATCCTTAGATGGATAGAAGGATGGCTTCAGGGCAGGAGGCAGAGGGTTGTGATAAATGGCTATTCCTCAGACTGGGTTGATGTAAGAAGTGGGTTTCCCTAAGGATCAGTATTAGGACCACTGTTGTTTTCAATTTTCATAAACGACATCGATGAAGGGATAGAGGGCGTGATGTCTAAATTTGCAGATGATGTTAAAATTGGTACAGTAGTTAATGATCACTGTCAAGCTGCGCTTCTTCAGAGAGACCTAGATAGACTTCAGGAATAGTCAGAAAAATGGCAGCTGTGCTTTAATCCAACAAAGTGTAAGATATTACACCTGGGAAACAGTAATCCCAAAATAACTTATTCACTTGGTGGAGTTCAACTAAAGCCAGTAGTGGAGGAAAGGGACTTGAGTGTTACGATACGGTCAGACATGAAATTCTCTGAGCATTGTAAACAGGTTGCAAGGAAGGCCCATGGTGTCCTATCGATGATCTATCGAACTTTTGCAAGTAGAGATAGGTACGTGATAATCCCATTATATAAGGCTTATGTTAGACCACGCTTGGAATACTGTGTTCAAGTATGGAGACCGCACCTAAAGAAAGACATCGAGCTTCTTGAAAGGGTGCAAAGACGAGTAACTCGCCTGGTGAGATCTGCAAAAGGGCGTCCATATGAAGAAAGACTTCGCATATGCGGGTTGCAGAGTTTGGAAACTAGACACCTTAGAGGAGATTTGATTGAGGTGTTTAAAGCTCTGAGAGGCATCAGTAAAATGAATGAGGACGAAATTTTCAAGATTATAAATGATGCTAGAACTAGGGGACATAAATTCAAGTTACCGGGGGAAATGTTTAGATTGGACTGCAGGAAGTTTTATTTTAGCCAGCGAATTATAAATTACTGGAATAAGTTGCCTACATGTGTGGTAGAGGCTGACAGTTTGGGGAAAGTCAAAGGTCATCTGGATAGTACTTTCGGGTCAGGGAAGCGCATAGGATGATAGGTTTAATTTCCTTTTCTTTTATTAATAATTATTATTTATTTATTTATTTTTAATCTTTTTATCATTGTTTTATTCGGTTTTTTTTTTTTTTTTGTTTGTCTGGTGCAGCATAAGTCATAGGCTTTCTTGCCCCATGCGGCCATTACTAATACTAATATCTCTATGCAATTAAAAACGATATAAGCGAAATTACGGGAGAAAGGTTTCAATTAATCAGCAAAATGTTTTTCAAGGTCCAGCGAAGGATTCTAGATTTAATTGAGAAACTATTTTTGAATTCATATGATGAGCGTTCCTTTTCCCTGACCGGACATGGAGGAATTTCTAATTCAAGAGAAGAAAGGTTGCAAACGGGATATTCCCATTCGCTGGCGTATTCTCGAAACTGCCCTACAGGATGCTGCCATTGAAAATTAGTTCTTAAAAAGAACGATATTGACTTAGAAAAATTGCTAGACGTTGCTGGATATATCAGCAACTGAAGAAAAATAATTAATTAAAATAAGAGAGGACAGGCCTTCCTTGCTATTTAGTCTTGCTTTTCATAGTTTTTATTTATTAATAATAATTAACCACAATCATAACCACTAATCACTAAATTAATAATTATGAAATAAGTGTTAAACAATGATTTAATCATAAATAAGTAAATAAATATTAAGATAATATAAAATGACTATATAACTTCAAATTATTTTATAATTTTGATATCAGTAATTATTATTTGATTATATTATTAATTATTTATTTTTCACGTTAATTATATAATTATTAATAATTATTTTATAAAAATTTATAAAGTTATCCTTCTCAACTCCCATAACCCCTGTGGTTTTTAAAAATAATTACGGTTTTTGTAGTACAAACATTTATCACAATATAACTGTATTATATTATTTTTATATCATATATAATATATATTCTTTTACATAGTATATGATATGTAATATAATATTTTGTCATATAATATATTAATAAAATTGTTAAATATATAAATATTCTTTTAAAATAAAAAAAATTATGATTATAATTTCAACACACCTATATTGGTATTTTTAAAATTTAAATATTTAACATTACTGAAAATAATGTGTTTTGTGCTTTTTAGCATCCTCATTTCATTTTGGAGTTCACTTTAATTAAGATTTTTGGGTAGGATACTACGCCATCCTCCAAACATACTAAGTACGTATATTTATACAAAAGTATAATTATATACTTTTGTACAAGTGGAATATAAATTTATCTATAATTAAAAATTTAGTACAACGTAAATTAATAATTATAAAAAAAAATATTCACCCTTTCTAGATATAAGAACTCCCTGATTACAGTTGCTCTACCTCTACCCAGCTTCAAATACGACAGCCAAATTTTATAGTACATTTTACTACCACTAGATGGAGACACCAGCCTAGAGCGACATAAATACTCACCGAGAGAAATTGTATCACTCGTATGTACATTTAAAAAGAGATATGATGAAGTCATTCATGTTTTTTAAAAAAAAGTATGCGTTTATGATTGTATTTTACATAGAAATAAATATACTCGACACTGTTTCTGAATAAACGTTTATAAGAATTTTTGTGTAGTTTCATTTCGGCTCACTAGATGGCAGGGAGGGGAGAGACAGTGCGCCAATCAAATTTGTTAGATTGAATTCAAATTAGCATAACAGCAATGTAACCGTTTGTTCAGATTTCGTACAATTTCTTAAAATTTCCAAAGTTGCCTTAGCTGATTTGCATATTTAACTGTAATTACACTGTTTGAGTCTGAATTATTTTAGAAATTGCTTTATACTGCTTTCAGAGTATATACGCGCATCTATGACCTCAGCAGAATAACGACCATATTTGTTCATTTAAAATTAATGTATTTGTTTACTTATAAATTTATTTATTTGCTCGCTTGTAAATAAATAAATAAATAATCTTTATTCCTATTACGGAAGGTTGTCAGAGGGTTTACAAAGTAAATGGATATTTCATAGCAAAAATGGTATATATTGAAAAATTGTATATAATAAAAACAAAATAACATATAAGATGGCTGAAAGTCATCTTCTCATTAAAAAAAAATAGCAAAATGATTATAAAGAGAAATATGAACTTCAAAGACAAAAGTGATGGCATTTAAAGGAAGAGCTCCAATATGAGGCAAGATCTGCATTGACAATAATATTATTGAATAAGTTAACACTTTCAAATACCTAGAGAAAGACATCGAGTCAAGAAATAAATAATTACATACGAATTACTAAGACTATAAACTATATTTTCAAATCTAATCTGGTGCATAAGAAAACAAGGGCACGGATACAAACAGCCAGGCCTATCCTAACCTATGGCTCTGAGGCGGGGACAGTGACCAAAGGGGATAGGAGGAAGTTAACTGCTGCAGAAATGCGCTTCATGTGCAGAACCGCAGACTATACCAGACTTAACATGAAAAGAAATCAAGGCATCCTGTCAGAACTGCAGACAACCTCAGTACTGAATTTTATCGACTCATACAGAAACCGGTGGATCAAGCATGTAGCAGAGGCAGACCCCCCCCCCCCTGAAAAGATAGAGAGACCGTAACAGCCACTTGGCCTAATACTGGACAGGAAGTAGAAGAAGATATATGTACTGAAAGGGAGGTACAACATAATGGATTTGTATACGCGGAAAAAGACTTTTAAAAGCCCTATGAATTGCTGTGGCAGATTCAAAACAGCCAGTGTTGAAGGGATCAGCCCATACGTTTATGATGACGAGTCAGCTTGGGAGCTTGTCGTGAGAGGCATATGGCACCTATAAACTGCGTTCGTGGCAAATACATGGAGTCAGCTTCGAGTGCTTGGATTCTGTCGGTCCTCTGATTTGGTAGGAAAGAGTCTGATAAGGCAACCACGTTTAAATGAACAATTAACGTTGGCGTTATGTTTACAACATAATGCCGACGTCTCTAGGATAGGAGAGGGACAAATCCCTCCCATCCAATTATCGTCCCATTCCACTTACTTCTAATCTTTCCAAAGTAATCGAGAAATCTATTAATCCCCAACTTATAATCAATCTATGTAATCAATGATCGCCAGATGGATTCAGTCAGTGTCGATCCACTGGTTCGACAAAGAATATATTCTAGTTTATGTTGCCCGTCTATGGACAAATTCAATGGAACAGTTTGGTGAAACTCAAGCAGTTGCTTTTGACATTTCAAAGGCTTTTCATTGTGTTTGGCATAAAGGTCTTCTAAATAAGCTTCCATCTTATGGTTTTCCTAGTGATTTTTTGTAAGTGGGTATCCACTTTTCTCTCTGACCGCTCAATACAGGTGATAGTAGATGGTTCTCTGTCTTCTAACTTCTCCACTAATGCTGATGTTCCCCACGGTTCAGTTCTTTCCCCCACTCTTTTCCTCTTGTATATTAATGACCTTCTTCCATTGATCGGAAATTCTATCCATAGTTTTTCTGTTGATAGCACATTGCATTCCACTTTCCAGTTTGAGAAACCGCGCTCTGCACAAATAGCTTGAACTTTTTGAATATCCACTATCAATTCCTTAAATGCTGATCCTCTGATAATTATCCAAAGATAACTTAGTGGAGAAAAAATACCTTAGTTGATTTCAATCCTTCTAAAACTCAGTCCTGTCTTATACAGGGGGTCCCGGGTATCCGAGTTCCCGCAGTTTTGAAAATTAAAGAATAAAAGCTTTTCCCTTCAGAAAATGGACCAAGCACTTGAATATTTTTTGTGACAACGGTCTTCTTTTATAATAAAATATGTCTAATAAAATAATTTTCCCAATTTTCAGTTCTTTCATCCATTTTTACTATGTACAAATATAATAACCAATACTATATAATATCGGTGTAGATACACCATATGTACTTATCCTTCACAACGAGCTGCCCATGTATTGCACTACTTCGAATACTAACCGCTTCACTTGCAACACCAGGGTACTTGCCCACCCACCGATGAAAAGCCAACTAGCTTTGAATCGGTGCCACCCACCGAGAAAGAGCAACAATAGTCTTCTCTATTAGGAAAGCGTTACTTATTCCAGGTAGTGCAATACATAAGCAACTCGTTGTGAAGGATGAGCACAATATGAGATACAGATGAAATGATGCCTTTCACACTACTACCGTAGTTTTTCTTTAAGAGTTGTCTGTGGTGTATCTACACCAATATTATATAGATATAGAATGTTAAACTCTTAAAAAATGATGCTTAGTTTCATTTATTTAAATAATAAACATTACGAAAATTTTGTCCCCGTTTTAAGTAGATTCGTTTTAAGCGAAATTTTCAGGAACCAACGAGGATCCCATGTATCCCCAAAAACCGATTCTTCTTCTCCTACGCTTATCTTCGATGGCATTCCGATTTCCAGGCACGATCATGTATCTCTATTGGGGATTACCCTGATTACTAATCTCTCTTGGCACAGGCACATTACAAATATTTCTTCCTCTTCATATAAAAAAACTGGGTTTTCTCTTCTGCTCTCAGGATTACTTTTCATCCAAACAGCTGTTCACTCTGTACAAATCTAAAATCTGCCCTTCCATGGAATATTATTCCCACATCTGGGGTGATGCCTTGAAAACATTTCTCAAGCTTCTAGATTCCATTCAGAAGAGGGAAGTTAGGTTAATGACTCGTCTCTAACAGTGTCTCCAGTCTCTCATTGAAGTTCTCTTTCTGCTGCATGCGTTTTCTATAGATACTTCCATGGGCACTGTTCTTTTGATTGGCTTCTATAATTCCGTCTCTCTCTCTCTCTCTTTCAAAGCAGTCCGAATGCGTGGCACGATCAGTCAACATCCTTTTACTATCCAACTTTCAACTCACAGAACCAACTTTTCTTCTTCTTCATTTATTCCTTCAACTACAGTTTTCGTGAAGAACCTCCTTCATACGTATTTCTTGAAACAGAAGTTCAAGTCTAATGTCAACAAGTATCATCTTTCAACCCACGCACGATACTAAGTACTAAAAGTTTTTATTCCTCCCGTGCTTCGGATTTTTTAAGAAATATTTTGTTCTCATTTCATAGCAGAATGTAGGTGATGGAGTTTAAATAATAAAAATATTTTTTTCAGATCAATGAAGTCATAACGCTCACCGCGACATCAAGTTGCGCATCTCATTTCATGAATATTGTATGTTCTCTTTCACAGTTTCATTCTATTAATCTTATGTTTCAAATCAAGTTATATCTGTTTTATTATTTCGAATTCTGTGTTCTGTTTTCCTTCGGATGGAGCGTTTGATAATGCCACATCAATTTCTTTCGATAGAACCATGTTATAAATATTTGATATTCCACGAAATGATCGAATTTGCTGAAGACGATAGAAACATTACGGTTACCGAATCAAAATTGTTTCTAGAGCTTCGTGAAAGAGTTAATATCCTATTTTATCTGAGCAGGCATTTGTAATAATGATCACAATCTGTTCTATCTCTCTCCTCTCCAACTTGATGTATCTTAACATTCTACACAAGAATTCCTGATATTATATTACTGATTTCTCGTCTTTTGTCCTCTAATTCACTTTTCCAATAACGCCGGAAATGAGAACTTTGCGACATTCCACTCTTTCATTCCAAACTAAGAAAAACAAAAGATATTCCAAAACATCTCATCTTCACTCTATTAATTGCAAAGGGACGGTAACAGAATAGATTTCTCGATGTTTACTTTACCTGAACAAATTCTGTCTGAAAGGGGAACTTTGTTACATCTGCTCTTTGTCAGGAAATCAATTAAGTCCTGAGTCTATTGACTGATAAGTAATGGTATCGGAAGAAGCATCCTTAGTCACTAGCGTCCATCTGCTAAGATTTCCAAGGAATTGTTTTTCTTGTGATCTAAGAAAGTTAAGCATGTTATCAAAGATATCTGCACACACGCTAGAAGTTTGATGGCACTCTACAGACTTCTTTGAACTCTTCTTCCCTAAGGAATCTTAAACAGAAACCAAAAAGTACTCCCTCGTTAATTAAGAAATAAAATTTCCAATTTATCTACAACTTTCGAAAAAAGTAGTAAAAGTCTGTCTTTTTCAAGAAATATTAGGATAAAAGAGCATTCGTCCTTCAGAACCATGGGAGTATTCGCGGAATGTGGGAAATATTTTCTCTATTTAATTTTATTTTGCACTTAAGAAACACCACGCTTAAAGCTTTTTTTTTGTTAGAGCTTCCCTGATGTACCTGCATCAACTCTCTTTGTCAGTTCAATTTTTTCGTGAACTTATGTGGTATTTATTGACTCTTTTTTGTTTGTTCAAACATCAATAAATAAGTCAAACTGTCTCCTCTGGAGACTTCCTACTACCCCCCATCATCCTAAAAGACCATCCTACCCCCCATCATCCTAAAAGACCATCCTACCCCCACCTGAGACCGACTAACTCAGCCACGTTGTGAAAAAGGTCCATAAAAATTCCTCATGTCATCGACAGAACTCAAACTCAGGTCTTTTACACCCGGTGTGGGGGAGGACGGCAATTCTACCAATTGAGCTACTCATAAGGGTCCCTTAACATGCTTTAAATGTCATGGGCGAGTGAAAGTAGAATAATAACGAAAGAAATTGAACAGATTATTTTAAATCTTTCATCCATCTAAGGTTATTTATTTTTAATCTCCGCTTATTTTTCTTTTATTATTTTAATTTTTATTTAAAAGCGTATTACCATCTTTATTGTAAACAGAAGAACTAGACCTTTTCTTCATTTTTTGTTAAACAAAGTTGTAAAGATCTTATGAAGTTCTGCATGTAAACTTGTAGTCAAGATTTAATATTTAATTGCTGGAGTGATAAAATGTCCAATTTTAATTCTATAAAGCTAATGCTATAATACTAAAAAGGAATGATGCATTGTGCGGACCCTTACACCTCATTATATGACCTAATGTGGTCATATATCAATGTGCCTCTATGAATTCCACCAGTCTCCAATGAGATTTGAACCAAGACCTTTCAAAAACGCGACCAATCCACTGTACACCCAAAAAAGAATGAAAACTAAATCACCACTTGTACAATGCGTAAGCTCGTTTAAATCAGATTTATCACTTTCGCTTTCCATAATACAACTTATATAATAATTCAGCCATAATTTTTAAGTTAATTAAAAATAATCAAATTTGCTTAAATTCAAAATTTAACAAATATTATTTAATTATATGAAATGTATTAGCATTTTTAGTAAAAAATAGATATTCATAAAAATACCTTTTCTTTTTTTTAATTTCATTTTTGTTAGTATCAATAGTTTTCCCAGAGTTCTTTTGTAGGGACAAGTTGCCGAAAACTTTTTATTGGGAAGGATTTTCCATTTCGGATCCCGAGCACTAAGCTATAAGGCCAATTCCGTTGTATCACTAACTGCCCATAAGCAGCTGTCAGAAATCTGAGGATACCTCAGAAAGCTGTAGATCTGTTCCATACAGTTAGATTGTTTGTTGATGGTTGGAGAATCTGTCGAATTCCCTCTTTTCCCTGGCTTCTTATTTTTCCACTGATACTGAAACAAAATGAAGCTAACAGAGGATATTTTTATGGAAAAACCTAATATGAAGTTCTTTACTGATTAATATATACGTGTATGCTTCGCAACATTCTACTTGGTGGTTTGTTACTCTACTGTACACATATATAACTCAAGCTCCATTAATAGGCTTATGGGGAGTTCATTAGTGGTAACTGCACGGATCAGGAGTTTCTGGCACGTTATTGTAGTCAGGTAGTTATGGGATTTTCGTGATAAGGTGTAACGACTATAGATAAGCTTTGCAAACGTTGCTGAAACCCAGAGTTGTGACAGGTCTGGATTTGTGGCGAAATAAGGTAATCTTCACTGTTCATATCTTCCAGTTAGGGTTGGATGAACAGTGGTGATATAATCATCGTTGGAATTAGTTAATTAAAGTAAATGTTCTCGTCTCTCGCTATCTTGCTAAAAAGACAAATTAAGTTTCCCATGAACACAACGTGAGTTCTCCCTCGTGGGTTGCACAGTTGGTATAATCACCGTCCTTCCCCCAGATGTGAATGACCGGAGTTCGATTCCCGTTAATAACGTGAGGGCTTTTTCACAACGAGGCTGAGTTAGTTGGTCTCAAGCGAGGGTAGCATGGGTTTTTATGCTCGCAACTCGGAGTTTTCATCCAGAAAACAGGAAATCGACAACAGAACTCACGAAATTTTTACAGATATATTAATACGGTGGAATATAGTCTAAGTTGCTGATGCGCCTAAAACCCTACAACCAAACCCATACATGGCAGCTCCTATCGAACAATTTCTTCGCAAATGTTTTGCCTCCATGTCGTTATTAGGGACCACCTGCTATCTAATGAGCTACCACTTGGTTCTGAAACTAGCTGTCATAGCAGTCCCATCTTTTAAAGAAATAACCAATTAATCTTGTGGAAAGGCTCTCTGTTTGAAAGTAGTGCAATATCAGGGTAACTCTTGCAAAGGCAGGTTTGGTCTGCTGTGAGAATTAAGACCATTGCATTATCTATGTAACTGAAATATTGTTCGCCGCAAAAACAGATTAAAGGTGAGGACAAGCATCTTATAAAGAAAGAAATATCACCCAATGCAGGCAGATTCCTAGCATGTACTGAGTGGCATGGACTCAATGAGGTATTGAATCGTGTCACAGAAATACTGATTCATATTTACTCGACTGTCTTACATAGTTGTTGCAGATAGCTTGTTGAATATCTCTACTCAGAAAGTCACGTTCCACCTGATCTCTGAGGTGCTCGTTTGCACTAAGATCTGGTGACCGCAGAAGTCACGACAGTAGGATGAATTCCGTTTATGCTCCTGGACACAATTCAGTACAATACCGGTCTTGTGATACGGCCATTATCCTGTTGGAAGAATCAATTACCAGATGGACAGATGGCAGCCATGGAGAGATGAGCCTCGTCGGAAACAGTTTTCAAACAACATTCAACTGTTGTGTCATTGGCATCAAAGAGCCTTATGTTCACTAAGAAAATATTCGTCGCACGATAAACAGCAACCACCAGCCTTCACTGTTGATGAATAGCAGGATGAGTCCACGGACCCATGCTGTTATCACCATACCGTTGTCCTGCCGTCAGTGGTAAGCAGCAGAAATCGGATGGATTTGTTAGAAAATACAACTTTTTTTCCAGTCTTCCATTGCTCAGTTTTGGTGTTCTTGAGCAAAATGCAACTGTACCACCTTGTTTGTTTGATGACAGGAACAAGACCGGGTTCAGTTGTTGGCAGCAATACCGAATCCATAATAAGAAACTCGATTTATGAATTCCCTCTTTAGTTACCACTGTTGTTCTGAGTTGTTATTTGACTAACTAGTCTTCCTGCCATCCTGCACAAGTGTTGTCAGTCTCCGTTGAACTCTCGCATCCAAGAGCTATTTTCCACCACAGAATCGCCTTTGGATGTTATTTGTCATTACTTGGTACACTGGAGGTGAAAACCCCAACAAGTTGCAACAAGTTAAATCAGAGGTACACATAACGATAGACTCTACGATAGACTACCATGTCACGTTCAAAATCACTTAAATCCTTTTTTCTGCCCATTCCCGCACTGAATTGCTCGCACACACACACACACACACCATCCCATTATATCACATGGTAGAAAAACATGATGCTCTTATCGAAGGAGCACCGAATTTTATAAAAACGGTCAGTGTACCTAATAAAGTGACCACTCAGTGTACATAAAATTAAAATATACGTCATTTAATGACATTTTCACTGGCTAAAGCGCTGGGTATGTTTTTTGCCCTGTGCTAGTTGCAAAAATGCATATGCAATGGGGGACGAGCAGAAATGAAATTTTCTTGGTTCGCGCATAAAAATCAATTCCGTTTTGCTCTTTCTTTGTGAAAAATCATGATTACTCTTGCTAATGCTTCTAAAATGTAGCCCACTGCATACGTTAACTAACGTGCTTTTAACCACACATTGGTGGCGCTCCTAATTATTATCAAAACGTGGCGCTACACCTGACAGGTGTAAACTTTATTTTTAATTTCTAGAAATAGTTTATGAACTTATTAAATTTTGCTTTGGAGTTTACCAACAGTTCATCGACTTTATATGTATTGCAATACTTATTTTTTTTTAAGTTTTTACTGAAAAATTTAAACATTTAAAGAAATGTGTTCTTTGTACACCTTTTATTTTCAAAAACCGTTAATCGGGTAAAACTTGAAACCTGAACATATGCATATATTTGTGCTTATTATTTGTAAAATGGATTTTAATAATTTTTAAATCATTCAAAGGCTATATAATATTTTAGAAAGTATTATTTGATTCAGTTTTCGAATATTTTTAAAACTTATTTCAAATAATGTATGGCACAAAATTTGAATCTTGTTAACTAGAGTGACCAGTGGCTATCGCCTTCTGTGTTTTCGTGACGATTATTGAAAATTAACAACAGGAAAATAATAAGTTATCTTTCAAAAACACCTCATATAAGACTGTTGATATCTATGGAATACCCGGTACAGTTCTTTACCATAGACAATTTATTATACTATTCCTTATGCTCATAGCAGAACAACGTAACGAGTTGCACTGGTATTGAACTACTTCCAAACGAATGACCTAGCTAAAAAGTTCATCTCCTATTTATTATCTGTAAAACAATCATAAATTGCATAGTCTTCTTTACTTTGTAAAGGAGTCTGTCTGTAATTTATGACAACGTCAGCCTCGGGCAGGCCACTCTGGCATGCAAAACTGGACCAAAACTTCCTGTTACTAAATCAGGTCAGAGTCTATCGATTCGGAGTTGGTATTTTAGGTTAAAGGTGGTCTGGCAAATTATTAAATATCATATCAATAAAAGATTCCTTGAAACATGCAGGTGCTCTGTTACTTTTGGCAATGTAGTGTACGTGATAGCAACATAGATCAAATAGTACCGAGCTGCGTTGATAATTTTTTCGAATTGATTTGCCAACCCTTGTGTAACCTGGCATCAGAGGTTTGCATCTAGATAGCGAGCTTTCTGGCCACCATTTTCGTAACCTTGAGTTCTACCCTCCCTTGGTATTAGCATATCACATATTTGCTCTGAATAATTGATGTTTCTCTTACATATTCTATCCATCCTGGCACAAAGTAGCTCGACTTCTGCTGATGCCTTTCTACAGATGTCATACCACGACAGTATCCATTGATACTGTCGTGGTATGACACTATTCTAAGTGAGACTATTAGGTTTAACCATTAAAACGTTAATTTTTTGAAAAGGAAAACAGGAAAAGCAACAGATTTAATAAATAAATCCTTTTAATAAAGAAAATAATATTGAGAATCACTTTTGAAGAGTTTCGATACTTAACTAACACTGTGGCGGACATTAATGAGTTGGACTAAATAATTTAATATTGATAACTTGTTTTTCTCCTTCTTTACATCAAAATGAAAACCGAAAACGGCGTTTTCTGTCCTCAGAAAGCACTACTTATCATGTTACAATCCTAAAGTTTTCATGTCTGCAAAAAAAAAATAGGCCATCTCGTTTTGGGACAAAAAGTTGTAAATACTTGATGCAGTCTAATTACATTACACCTTATTAGTTTTGAGAAAGAAGATAATAAGAGACTGAAAATATCAGAATAGTATTTAATGAAATTTTTTATATTTAAATTTTAAATTGAATGATATGCAAATATTATTTGGAACTAACGGGCTTCCTGTGGAAGCCCGTTAGTTCCAAATCATTCCGGCAGATGGCGACAACGTCATCCAGATCTAGGATTGCCAATGCTCTTAAGTAACAGCCATCTGCATATATTAATCTCTCTCTCTCTCTGAAGAGCATTAGATAATTATCAAATTTCTAATGGACTGAACTCATCAGTTATGCGCATCTGACTCTGTTAATGGAGACCCAATTTGTCTGCCAGCTCCATTATTATGAGAATATGAATCCGTATCGTACTGCAATTGTGTAAAGAATATGATACCGGTCAAAATCTTAATACCAGTATTTCGGTATTTATAATTTATGAAACCGGAATATCGGTATTCCAAAAAAGCCATTTTTCGCAATAAATTTTGATGAAAATTGTTATGATTTTCGTACAGCAGCTCCCCCTCAAGCACTAAGCCCCACAAGCTACCTGACTGCGTTAAAAAATGAGAATTTCCAGGAGCTGAGGGATATCCTCCCCCCCACACGAGTATATATATTATATGTGAGCTGTCAGTTCCCCAAGAGAATGACAAACATAAAACAAAAGCGATTTATCATACAAATCTACTTACAATACATAACTGGTGTTCATTTACATCTAATCTATTAATTTAATCTGTTAATACATGCTAGCATTTCCATAAAATTTCTCTCAGTTAACAATCTCTACTCTCTCTACAGCTTTAAACACTAAACTAATTCAATCTTAATAACTTCCTCATATTTCTCTTAATCACCAATATTAATTCTCTTCACAACAGCAATCCATAAGTCCTAACTTAATGCTAGCAATTCCATGTAATCTCTCTTAAATGCTTTACTTCCACACACACCATATTTACTAAGCGAAATATATTTGTAAGATTTTATATCTTGCAGTTCTTATTTCAGATATTATTTGAAAATCAGTTTAATTATTTTCCTAATATTATCAAATAATAATAAGTGTCAGTTTTAGATAAACAACGATTAGAATTGAAAGCCATTGTGTGCCGTGTAATGTTACCTTTTAATTTTTCGGCCTTTCAAGAAATGACACCCAATTCTAAGACTGGGATCTGTCTCTTTTTAGTAAATTAATAAGAAATTATATTTAAGATAATAATAGAAATCCAACTTATGAAGCCAAGTAACAAAACCACATTTTGGTTTGTGACATCGTTAATTCAGCAAAATACTTGGTAATATTGAGTAGTGAAAATATTAAATGAATACAGTAATAATTAGTTCAAATATAAGGAAAGTACTATTTCTTGATATAAAACTTCGGAAGAAATATTTTATCATACAAAACTATATGATCAGAAAATACTCCCAAATGATATATACAATGGCCACACCCCTTTACAAAACTAAAACGTTATTGTGTGAATAGGATAAGTGATATAAACGTGAAACCATGCTCAATTGATCGAGGATATCTTCAAGTTTTAATTAGAGGTGCTCATTATGGGCGATGTGGTTGCTCTTCACCTATAATCCAATTCTTCCCATATTCAACACGACATACCCTTGCCAACGCAGCCGATTCTTTTAAAAATGCGTGAAGTTCCATTATAATTCATGACTTAGATGGAACATGCACAGAACGTTTCACAAATCCCCAGAGAGTAAAATCTAAAGGAGTCAGATCGTGCGATCGTGGGAGTCCCAAAATCTGTCCTCCACTTCCATCCAGTTCACTTCCCGCGAATCACTGTGCTCAGTTATGCACGAACCTGTTTGTGACAATGTGGTGGAGCTCCGTTTCTTGTAAAATCAGTCGCTATCCTTCTCATCCTGCAGCTGGAGAATAGAGACGTCTCAAATGGAGATTATGCTGCCATGTACGGGAATGCACATATTTTTCCGTTAACGACTAAAAACTTGAAGATATCCTCTATCACCTGAAAGTGGTTTCAAGTTAAATCATGTATCCGTTTCGCACATTAACATTTTAGTATCGTAAAGGAGGTTTGTGAGCATTCTATAATTGTAAAAACATCGACATCTTCCATATTGACCTCGAGTGTGAATTCTGTCGTTTATTGACTGACCATTGTTCTTTTAACAGCAAACGTAAAGAGAACCGATGTCACTTGAGAGTGAACACCCACACACACACAAATATATATATTTTTTCTTTTAATTATGCTCACACCTGCCTTGGAAACCAGAGTTGGTTGAAAACTGCGATGTCTGTGTTGCTTTGTGTGAATTTGGAAGCAATTTGTAGTCCTTCAGACGTAACAGTCTTGTGATTTGATATTTGAATTCCTATAAGGACAGCTTCCAGCAGGTTTCAAAGGAAGGAAATCGTTGTATAGAAATTTATGTTTGAAAAGAGTATTCACACGCGAATTCGAGGTTGTTAGGTTTTAAGAAAGAAATCTGTTTGTGAAATGTTTACTTGAACGTCAGGCGAAAATAAGGAATGCGATTTTATCTGCTACTGTTTGAGAGAGAGAGAGAAAATCTTTATTGCAACTAGGTGAATAAAAAATATAGATAAATAAGTAAAGTTGCACCTGTAGGGCACTGCCAAAGGACAAGGGCTCACATCAGAATTAAATAATTATGTACATGTGAACATGTGTTTTTGTAAGGGGCGGCTCCTATAACATCAGTTCAACTTCGTCTCGTATCTCTGTGAAGAACATTACTACTGTAACTGGGCCAGAATTGTGAGAAGTGCAGTTTTGTGTGTTCTGTTGTTATGTTCTGGCCGCATGCTACCCAGAAGCATTAGTCACCTGTACAGATGATTCTAGGTACCCGTTCACACCACGGGAAGGCGGGCCAGTTTCAATGGAGCACGTACTGTCTTAATACGAGACTCTGATCCACCTGATGTTGCCAAATGATGGGCCAGATTTCTCTAGGAATTTTTTTAAAAAAATGTAACATATTATTTTGAATCCTGAACATAATGCAGTATTAACTATATTTACACGCTGCATCACGTGAAGTTAAATTTAAAATATACACGAATGGCACTGATGCCTTCTTTCTGGAGAAGCATCGATGCGCCCTTGTTTAGGGATGCGTGGGCAGGAGAGACTTTGCCCCCACACATAGCAAACGAGTTTTGTCTTAGCGCAGGAGAGCTTGGAAGATGGTGTTAAGAGGTGCACGAGCTTGTTCTTATTGGCTTCTGTGATTCTGGCAAGTTGCTAAGAACTATTTCCTTGAAGTTTGTCTACATGAAAATAGAAGAGAAGTTTTGGGCCAAATGCTGTTTCCAAAATCTGTGTGTGTGTGTATGTAGGAGTGTCAGATATTACAATTCAATCGAATGTTGGGGCTATATTGTAAGGGTACGCTAGAGGGAAAACACCATTAGTTTTGTTTTTTGATGATTGATTGAGAGTCCATAACGTTTGAAATAAGAGGCGACGTTGATGATACCACCCCAAAACCTCTCTGAGGATCTCAGATATATTCAAAAATGGATAGGTTAATCAATGATGTCTCGATTTCTGCCGATGCCCTTTCTACAAATGTTTCCCTGGACACAGTTTCGTGTCCAGGGAAACGTGTCCATCTACCAGGTGTGTCTGAATTATTACTGCAGTCTTTTCTAGATGATCCTGCAATGCTTTCTTAGCCAGTAACTCCATTGTTTTATCTGAAACAGAATTCAAACTTCTCGTTCCACACTTTGATCCCCTCCCCTTTGTGAATTGGGAATACATTTGCAGATATCCAGTGCGTGGGGACTTCCCCTGAGTCCAAGGATGCTCTCATAATTATGGCTAAGAGTTTGCTTTCTTTCCTTGCTGCCTCCTTCATTATAACTGGATAGATCCCATCCATCCCAGGTGCATTTCTTATGTATAACGTCAACGATTTTTTCCTCCAATTTACTCAGAGTTATTACAAAATCATTTAACTCCCTGTTAGCGTTTGATAAACACCTGACCTTCTCCTCCTTGATAAACTCCTCATGTGTGAATGTAGATGCAAAATACTCATTTAGTTCAGCAGCTATCTGAGAATGTTCATCTACAGTCAAACCATTGATATCCAGTGGACCAATCTGATTCATCCCCTTCCTTCTAGAGTTTACATAAGTAAAGAAGTCTTTGCTGTTTTTCTTTCATCGTTTGCCAACGTTTTCTCATAATCTGCCTTCGTAATAATCTCCTCTCATAATCTGCCTCCTGAAAACGTGGTTCGGCCATGAAGCCCGACGTGTTATCTTGTGAATACAACCAATGACAACAGTGCGTCTCCGAGCAATAAACTAAGTGGGAAATATAGCTACCCCACTTTTGACGTTAGACATGTATACAAATTAAATCTTGTGAAGGGATAGTAGTGGTTTCCACCCGTAACGGCGCTCAGGCTGTAACGAAAAGTGAAACGTCTAACCGCTGTTATATCTCCGAAACTAATAGACAATAGTATCAAAGATTTATACTTGTTTTGTCGGGTATATAATGCCGTCGACGAATATGCAAGAAAAAATTTGAAATTTGCATATTTAATATAATTTTTTTCGAAAAAAACTTAAAAGTTCACATTTTGGTCATTTGCCGTTGCGCCTTGGTTATTTTCACTCTCAATAACTTCTAAACTATGATAGACACACATAAACAGTAAGCGACGAAATTGTTTATTAGAAGTTGACTGAAATGTAGATGTTTTACAATGCATTGAGGTGGTTCCTCCTTGTGGATGCAGTCGGCAAAAACATGGCCTCCACCCGCGCAGTGGTCACAAGATACAGCTTTATGGGAACAGAACTGCTGCCCACTGTGACCATATCCCAGAATACGGTTAATCCCTCATTTTATAATCGAAATTTATGTCTTTCTGTAACATTTGCGCTTTAAAACTCTCAAAGGTAAAACTTTCAAAGAGGCAGACAATGTCAGCGCTGCCTTCTTCGAAAGGCACAAGCTTGAAATGCAGGTAGGAAAGTTATATTCTTTACAACACATTACAAGTGGGAATTTGCACATGAAGAAGAAGGACACGAATACACGTGGGATTGGCAACACACACGGTTCACAGACAAAACCAGGAGGCACAAACAACAAACGTAGAACTCGACAGAACAATGAAACAGTGCAAACTTAGGAAACCCCCCTGGTCGGATGGGATATAATTCTACAGGCGGTATTTGGCTCTTCCTCAGACCAATACTGCTTGGGATATTCAATTCCCTTCTTAATGGTGCAAAAGTCAACAGTAAATTTGTAGAGGCCACTACAGTCTTTATTCAGAAGGAAGGCAGAGACCCAGCAACAATTGGTAGCTGGCGACCTAAATACAGAGTACAAGATTTTCGCCAAGCTCCTTAATAGAATTACCAGTACCCAAGCCTATTCGGTACCGGGTCGTAGTGTCTTAATGAACACGTGGCTCTTCAAAGACCTCCTGCAGCAAATCCAAAACCAGCAGCTGAACTTAGCAGTAGTACAGGCCTATATAGAAAAGGCCTTCGATAGGGTCAGACAGTTATCTGTTCGACGTCTTAATCAAGTTTCGGGTGGGACCAAAATTGAAGGGGGCTATTAGGGGCTTGTACAACTCAGCGAAAAATAACCTCTGTGTCAATGGGCTCCTCACTGAACCAATTGCTATGGAGAGGGGAATGCGACAGGGCTGCCCAATGCTCTTTGTATTAGCTCTAAAACCCTTGTTACAGAAATTTGATCAAGATACGGAGTTGAGGGGAGTGCCAGTTCCGGGTGGAGGAAGACTTCAAATTAAGTCCATCGCCCACGTGGACGACGTGACCCTATTCCTGGCAGATAGCGACCCATCTCTGTGAGACCTTTTGGGGAGTGCTCAGGGCTGCGATTAAGTAGTCAGAATTCCTTTCTAAAGTTCTTCGGAAGTTGGGATCGCTCCAGAATTACCAACGTGGTTCCTTCAAATGAAACTAACATCTTGTTAGGGATAAACTACAGACACCTTCCTGTAATTAAAATAGGGCAGATAAGGGAGGAAATGCGTGCCATCTTTGACCAATGGCCAACAGGTGTGCCCTCCCTGTTTGCCAGATCCACAGTCATCAAAACAATAGTCATGCCAATGCTAATGTATAACTTTACTCTTATATACATAGATAGTAACTTATGTAGAAGTCTAACCAGTATGATGGCTACCTTCTTCTGGGGGAACAGGCGTCACGAGGTGGCATACCAATGCGTGCAGAAGAACCGAGAGGAAGGTGGTTACAGCATTCCCCGACTTGATTGGCTGCTGCTCTGTAGGGCTATTAGCTTCTGTGGTACAGCTGCGGAGAGTGGCCATCCAGTCGGTTATTATATAAGATATCACCTGGGGAAGAATATCACCCACCTGGGTTTAAAATATCAAAGGAGACTAGCTACAGACAGAAGCACCCTACACTACAGGGCAATGGTCAGATTTCTTAAGGCCCTGAAGGGTAAGGGGGCAACAATGGATTTCAGGGGTTGGAGGGAGGAAAAAATCTACAAACTAGTAGACAGTTTATTAACTGTAGAAAAAGATTAGGACAGGAGCAGTTCCAAAACAAATGTTGTTCGCCTGACATACTGGTTACCCTGTATGAAGGGCAGCCTGTACATTCCATGCATTTAGTATGAATTCTGAGAGTGAGAGTGAAAGCGAGGATGAAGACCCGAATCCTGGGCATGAAAGTCCAATCACAGGCGGCACCCCTTCGAGGAGGTCATCCAGGCGAAGTTAAGAGACACAGGCGTATGAATCAAGGCGTGTCAGGCCGGGGTCAGAGTGCACAGAGTGGCATGGGTCTGGTCCAGGTGGCCCATCTCACAGAGCCCTGAGCACTTCTTTCCCGAGAGAGAGAGAGAGAGAGAGAGAGAGAGAGAGAGAGAGAGAGAGAGAGAGAGAGAGAGAGAGAGAGAGAGAGAGAGGGAAAGGGGAGGACACAGAAGTAAGGGGAGGTGAGGAGAGCCTGGCGGAATTGGTTCGGGGAACAATGGTGCAAGGAGATACATAGAGAATCTCGAGTAGAGACAGAGTGAAGTAGAGGTGTAGAAGAGGTTATTAGCATTAGCATTAGCATTAGTAGAGGCATTTGATGCAAGAAAGCAAGCTTATGCAGCATCAGCCAAAAAAAAAAAAAAAAAAAACCCACTTCCACTTCACCCTTCTGTTCGTTCAAAATACCTGTCCAGCTGAGCCTTAAACTTATTTAGGCTATCAACCTCCACCACAAGGGATGGAAGTCTGTTCCACCAACCAACCACCCGCTGGCTAAAGGCAAATTTCCGCACGTCTATCCTACATCTGTCTTTCCTCAATTTGAATTTATGCCCTCTCAGGTGATTATTCTGAGCTAGAGGAAGAATCCCATCAGCATTGAGCATGCTTAAACCATTCAAGGCTTTATACACCTCTATCAGATCACCTCGCTGGTGCCTAGTCTCCAGACACTGTAATTTGCAAAACTTAAGCCTTTCTTCGTAAGAGCACCCCTTTGTTCCATTCACTAATCTTGTTGCCCTTCTCTGTACTCGTTCCAGCAGCTCTACATCCTTCTTGAAATGAGGCCTCCAGACCTGTATACAGTACTCTAGGTGTGGCCTGACCATCGCCTTATACAATGGAATAATCACCTCCTTATCCCTGCTGGAAAAATTCCTGTATATCATTGACAATACTCCATGAGCTACTCTTGCAGCCCGTCTGCACTGCTCAGAGAACTTCATATCTGCCTGCACAACCACCCCCAAGTCCCTTTCATTCTCTACCACTGTCAGTGTTGTACCACAGAGTTGATACGTTGCTCTGGGGTTGCTGTTTCCCATGTGTAGTACTTTACATTTGTCAATGTTAAACTTCATTTGCCACCTCTCAGCCCATCTGCTCAACCTTTCCAGATCCTGTTGCAGCAGCATAGTGTCAGTAGTGTCCTTGACAACCCTGCCAACCTTTGTATCGTCTGCAAACTTGGACAGTAATCCCGATATAGCATCATCAATATCATTTATAAATACAGAAAACAATAATGGACCCAACACTGAGCCCTGAGGGACTCCACTAATAACATCAGTTCACGATAAGCAGTGTCCATTGATTACCACTCTCTGTCTTCTCCCCCTCAACCACCCCTTTATCCATAGCAGCAATTTGCCTCCAACGTCACACTGCTCCAATTTGTGTAGCAGTCTTCCATGTGCAACAGTATCAAAAGCCTTTCTAAGATCCAAGTATATAATATCAAAGTTATTCCCTGCATCCAGTTCTTTTGTGACTGCATCATAGTATCCAATCAAGTTGGTCAGGCAAGACTTCCCCTTAACAAAACCATGCTGTGTCTGAGCTATAACTGAAGTCTTGTCTAAATGATCCTGCAGTGCTTCTTTAACCAGTGCCTCCATTAATTTTCCTGGAACAGAAGTTAAGCTCACAGGTCTATAATTACTTGTGTCAGCCTTTGATCCTCCTTTGTGAATTGGGGTCACATTTGCACATTTCCAGTCTATGGGTACCTCCCCTGAGTCCAAGGAAGCTCTCATAATTATGGCTAAGGGTTTGCTTACTTCCTTTGCTGCCTCCTTTAATATAACTGGATAGATCCCATCCACCCCGGGTGCCTTTCTTGTGTTTATCTTCAACAGTTTCTCCTCCACTTTACTCCCAGTTATTTCAAGATTCTGTAGCTTACTGCTAGAGTTGAATACACCTCTGGCATTCCCCTTGCTGAATAACTCCTCATGTGTGAATGTCGGTGCAAAATATTCATTTAGTTTGTTAGCTACTTGAGCAGGATCATCAACAGTTGACCCATCATTATCAAGTGGACCAATCTGATTCATCCCTTTCCTTCTAGAGTTTACATAAGTAAAGAACTCTTTGCTGTTTTTCTTTGCATCCCTTGCCAAATATTTCTCGTAATCTGCCTTCGCCTGCCTAACCTCCTTTGTAACTTGGTTGCATATCAACTTGTATCTATCATAGGCTTCAGTGTCATGTGTTAATTTGTAAGTATCCCATGCATTTTTCTTCTGTGCCATATGCCTCATTAGTTCATCTGATATCCATTTTGGCCTAAACCTTGAACAATATTTCTTAGTTGGTATGTAAAGCCTAGTAGCTTCCAAGATAAGTTCTTTGAATGCTTCCCATTTTGAATTTGCTGTTGGCAACATCATCAGTTGGTCTCACTGTATAGAATTTAAATACTGTCTCAGTCCATCGTAGTCGCCTTTACGGAAGCAATAACCCTTCCCTTTACCCCTAATGGTAGTTACCTCTTTGAGTAAATCCCACTTCAGCACACTGTGATCACTGCCACCTAGTGGTTCATTTATCTGCAGATTCTTAATGCATGAAGAATCACTGCTGATAATCAGACCAAGAGTATTACTCCCTCTAGTTGCCTCCCGAACATGCTGATGTAGAAAACAATCATCCAATAAATCCACAAAAGCCCTGCTAGTGTGTGAGTATCCAGCCCCCAAATTCCAGTCAATATCTGGGAAATTAAAATCTCCCATTATAAGACACTCTGATTTACTGGCCCACTCTATTTCCCTGTACAGTTTCTTATTATACTCATCAGAGTCATTAGGCCTATAGCACACTCCTACTCTCAATTTTGATCTCCCAATGTTTATGTCACACCAAACTGACTCCACACTGCACTGTCCAGCGATGTCGACTGGCTTCACTTCCTTGGATTTTATGTGTTTCTTAACTAATAGCATAACCCCTCCCCCCTTCCTATCCTGTCTATCCTTTCTGTAGACGTTGTACTCCCCAAATTGCAGTTCCGCATCCCTTATATCTGTGTGACACCACGTCTCTGATATCCCAACAATATCTGCCTTCGATGTTTTGAGCAATACCTCAAATTCATCAAATTTATTTACTAAACTCCTAGCATTGGTGTACACGCAAGTATACCTGCACCTGTTTCTATTCTTAGCTACCCTAACACAACCCATGTGTTTACTTGTACCGCAATGGCTCCCAGCAGTCTCTGAAATATCATGCATCTTGTTTTTCAGGCTTCTGCTCATTCTAATAGAAGCAGTGCAAGAATCTCTTTCACCTCTGCCAGTGGCTACTGTAAATCTATTGGTCTTTGTCTCCCCCCAAGCTAGCAGTTTTCCGACCCACCTAACACTGCCTCGATAGCATCAGCAAATATTCTTGCACCCTTTCTATTTAAGTGTATCCTATCCCTGTAGAAGCAATCTCTCCTGTTAACAAGTAAATCCTCAGTCTCTGGGTTATAGATACCCAGAGACTGAGCTCTACGAACCAATCTGTTTCTGCAAATGAGAGAAACCTCTTAGAGAGTTACCAATAGGTTCGGTCCGGTGGACCCTTTAGCGGCCGGCCTGCGAATACCATTTTAGAACTTTACCATTGAATGTAAAGAAGATTGGATCTGGCCATGATGTCCATCATAATCTCACAAGACATCAATTATACTTTCTGATGGAAGAGATGGGGGTTGGTTGCCGGAACATTGCTGTGGACACTAAACATGGATTCTGTAAGATCCCAAATCTTTAAAGTATAAATAAAGGGAATAATTTTAAATTAATTAGTTAGAAAAAAAATTTTCTAATTCTTCTTTGTGGTTAACCACAAGGAATCTAAGGTGGGGCAAGTTAAATGCTTTTGCATCTAAATCCGCACAGATATTTATCTGAAGTAGATTGCTGATTAGTTATGCCAATGTGTGCAAGAACAGAACAATTGGAATGTGACGATGGATGGCAAGTTTGATTTCTAACAATCCTGGTTCGGAATGCAGGCGATGGCAGGAAAGATACGTTGGTAAAGGAATAAAGTCACCGTCCCAAATCACCATTAATCCTATGCATGTGTAGAGTAATGGAAAATAAATTACGTTTCTGGTGCATACAATGAAACTGACCCTAGAATCCATTTGGGGAAAGAAGGGCGTCTGTTTCTGACTATGAGCGGAATGAACCGGATTAAGGGAAGGTGCAGTTAGGAGAAAGTCTAGAAGGAATTGGGTCCGCAATCTTTGTACTTAGGGGAGGGTAAGATGACCAGGCATACAGCATACGGAGGAAACAAAGATTTCAGATGAAGGACGAATTACAGTAGAGATGCTGGAAAAGAAGATGATTGTGATTGGTTAAGAAGAACGCAGGAGAATGGAAGCAAAAAAGCAGCAGCACGATGAGAAAGGGTGGTCGTCGGAAAAAGAATTTGGTTTGATGGAGTTAATATTGAAAGGTGGAGATAATATTTCTTAACTTTAAATGAGATAATACTGTGTGAATTTTGATATGGAAATAAACCTTTGTTATGTTTAGAAATTTAAATAAGTGCTTCATTATTCTAAGAGAAATATAAGCTTCCCTCAAAAAATTGTTTTGTACTAAGTCCAAACCTGTACAAGGAGAAAAAAACATATCCTCAGTGCCTAGAATCTTCCGTGACAGAAAGAATAAATATAGCAGTCAGGTAGCTTGTGAGCTTTGGAAGGGTGAGGAATCTGTTGTTCTTAAATCAAAAAATAATACACAACTACCAAAATTGGTTTCCAAAGTACGGGGTATAGCAATATGTAAGCATATTGATGAATAAATAAATAGCGAAGAAACTCCGGTTCTCACAGTTCCATCACTTCAAGCTTCTAACAGAAGAAGTGTTGGTATTTCCGCAGTCGATGAGATTCATCTACATCTAGTATTGCCTGGTTAGCACACCACCACCCGTGCTTACATTGGTTCGCAACTGGGTGGTCAGTGGTACTATACTAGGTGTGATATTTCAGGATTTGAGCATTGGGGTTTTAACACCGTGAAAGTTCAAGCAGAGGATTTAACTGTCACAGACCGCTCGGACTTATTCGGATATTTTTTCACTTCGTTATGAGCCAAACTTGCTATTACAGAGTCCAGAGGCTTCTATCCTTCACCTTGAAACTATGATAGAAGCATTTAAAAAGGAATTACTATTTGGAAAAATAGGGTAGATGACGGAGTATTTGATATGTTTCTTTATTTTTTTGGAAATGGTCGACGAACAAGGGTCCAGCATCAACATTATATCCAAGCTTGTTTCCGAACATTTAGATAAACTGGGAACTCATATCAATAAGTATTTTCCATCAACATGACCGTAGAATTGGTGATTGTGTGGGTACCACATCAATTCATTCATTCTGATTGAGAAACAAATTAGCTCTCACTTTTTCAGTATCCTAGCAATATAGCCTCATTAAATTAGCAAGTAATCCAACGTTGAAAGCTTTCTTTAAGAATTTGCCTATGGATATATCCTTGCTTAAAATTAAAGAGGAATATGGATAACCTAGTGAGAAAGCTGTTAAGAAACTTGTACCGTTTCCTTCAACATATCTATTTTTGAGAGACGGATTTTTCTGCCACGGCAACTGTAAAAATTAAGAAAACACTCCGTTTTGAACCTAGTCCATCCTGAGTCCATCTGCCTATTGTGTCTAGGTTTTGCTGCCGTGGTATGCCTTGATGTCTGCGATTAACCACCATTATAACCTTTGCATCATGTTCAAATTTAGATAAGCTTGATATACCTTCATCAATATCGTTGTTTGTATTAAGGGGGTGCACTGAACGCTACCAACTGAAACGTTATCTAATTGTATATAGTACATTTAGTCAATAAAGCTAAATAAACTAACTTGTAAAAATCCTGTTGTAAAAGTGAGTGATCAGAGAGAAACCTGGATGACCAATTACAAAAAAACAGTTGGCAAACCATAACACGGACGCTTGTTTTAGGAGACCTTTATGCCAAACACGATCGAAAGCCTTTGAGATGTCAAGAGCAACTACTTGTGTTTCACCGAAATTTTCCATTGAATTTGTCCATAAATGGGTAACATAAGCCAGATTATCACCAATGGATTGACATTGACGGAATCCATACTGGCGATCGTTGATCAGACGGAAGGTTTCTAGGTAGTTTAAGAGTTGGCGGTTAATTGATTTCTCCTTTACTTTAAAATAGTAAAAGTAATTGCAATGGGACGATGATTGCATGGGAAGGATTTGTCACCCTTTTTAGGAACTGGCTGGATATGAGCAAATTTCCAACCAGAAGGAAAAACACATTTCACTTTCTTTTTCCAGAAGGAATAAGAAAGTGAAAAAAGGCGGCCAAGAACAGGAGAAACTCCAGGAGCACAGGTTTGAGAAAAAATGGAGAAATACCATCAGGACCTGCAGCTTTCTTAGCATCGAGATTCGTCAAAATCCTTTTGGCATCCTTTTCACGGAAGACCACAGGAGACATTGAATGGAGCGTGTTGGGAATGGTGGGAGGTGTTTTACCAAGGTCAGTAATACATGAGTTGGAAGAATAATTGGATGCTAGCAGGTCAGCTTTATCCTTGGCTAAAGTGACAAAAGAACTATCTGGTTTTGACAGAGGTGGGAACAGAGATGGGCAAAAGTTGCGGCCAATAGCTTTGGCAAGAGACCAGAATGCTGGGCTACCATTAGTTAAGAATCATGTTTTTTACTCTTAGCCTGTTCAAACTCTAGTTTGTACTGATTAATAACTACTTTACAATTGGTGCGGGCTTTAGCATAGGCAGAAAATTAAACTGAAGAATTGGAAAAAGCCAATTATGATATGCAACATTCTTCTCTTCAACAGCCTTAGCACATTTATTGTTAAACCAAGGTTTAGATAAAGGACGAGAGTTTAAAGTGGAGTGTGGAATAAAGGATCCCATTCAAACAAGAATAATTTCACTGACACGATCTGAGGAAACGTTGACATCAGAAGTTTTGAAACAGTAATCCGACCAAGGAAAAGAAGAAATGAAATCTCGCAGGTCATCCCATTTTGCATTCTTCTATTGCCAAACAACACGAGGAAGGTTGGGAATAGTCATGAGATAAAGTCTCTATTGCAGAAGAGCAATTTCCAACTTGTGATCTGAGGTGCCTGAAGGACCACTCACTTAGACTGTATACTTAGAAGGGTTTTTTGTGAGAAAAAGATCAACCGTGTTTGGCTGTATGTTTGGGATTGTCCGGTATCCTTATAGGTAAATGAACAATCTGTGCTAGGTCATTAGTAATGATCCGGAAGCCTCCTAAAGAGTTACCAATAGCTTCGGTCCGGTGGACTCTCTAGCAGCCGGCTTGCGAACACCGTTTTAGAGCTGTAACCTTGAAATGTAAGGAGGATTGGATCTCGCCATGATGTCCATCATAACCTCAAATATCATCAGTCATACTGCATGATGGAAGAGATGGGGAAGGGTTGATCGGAACTGAACTCTGGAGACTAAACCTGAGTTCCACCACTTCAAGCCTCCAATAAGCAAAACGGTGGTATTGCACCGATTGATACGAGTCATCTACCACCTAACATTGTCTGATAACACAGATGGGCTGCATTCCTCCATGTGGTGTGGGCGCGACACCTCGATCACTGCTTGGTTCACACCTGGTTGGTCACCCACAGGGTGCTTGCACCCTGTGGGTGACCCTTATATGGTCCTGTGGTCACCCACAGGGTGCAAGCACCCTGTGGGTGACCACAGGACCATATAACCAAAACGATGCCAATTTAATTAATTAATTTAACCACTTTGGTAGATGGCTACGTTAAAATGATGCTTTTGTACTAATATATATGTTAGAATTTTACTTAATTAACGATGTTACTATATATACTGCAGACATAAGTCAGTTCTACAGACATAAGTGCAGGAAGAATAGCATTAATTCTTTTAAACGTATTTAAGGAATTAATACAGCAAATTATAATTCAGATAAACAGGTAAAAAAGGATAGTTTTATTGATTCTCCGTTTACTGTAGAAAACAGCAATAAATTGTACTTTGATGTACCAGAATGAAATCTTTATTATCAAAATAAAATTTATGCGAACCTACAAGAGATATAATTTAAATTTTTATTTTTTGCCAAAACTTTTCTCATCTCGTTTATGAAATTTCTCATAGTTTTATTAGGAAGCTAATATTCTGTTAAAAGAGAAGTTATGTTTATGCGCACGCGTACTTCTAACATAAACAATCTTCTAAAGTTTCATTAATTAACATTAGTGGAACCCACTGGAGATTCTCCCCTTTGTTCTTAGGATGGGTAATGATCCACAGGATATACTAAACTTTATTAGATTATCAATTTTATGCCGTTATTATTTTTCCCACGTTGCTTTGCGTTAAGTGGAATTTAAAAACGTAGAACTGATCAAGAAATCATTATATTATATTACTCACTTTATCTTTAACTAAATAACAGTTATAAGAAAAGAAAAGCTTTTGATTAGATTCTGCATATCCAGTCGCTGTTTTCAACTTATAAAATCGCATTTGTTTTCAACTATGATGTATACATTTTGAAAAAAGAAACAGATTTATTTAAGTTTTTCATTTATTTATGATTTAAAGAAATTGAATTGAAATATTATTGAAAGTGAGATAGTGGTTTGTAGTGAGTGTAGAGGGGGTACAGGGACAGCTTAGCAAGTGGGTGACGGAAAAATCGTGACTGTACGGCAAGACATAATTAGTTGATAGACTTTTTGGAGGCTGCAGGAGACAGCGGTACCGTGTCTTCTGGTGATGTGATGAAGAAGGTTGGTGTAGGGCGCCCTCCCTTCTATACAAAACTCTCTTCATCCCTGGCCTATGGTGCAAGCGCCTGATATCAGAAAGCAAACACAGCAGTCAACAAGAAACAGCTGGAGTCGATCCACCAATCCGTACTATAGACAACAACTAGAGCACCCATGCGCTCCAGGTCCTGGCGGGCATCCTTACCCTGGACCTGGGGATTGTGCACTATGGGCTGCTGCAAGAGCATTCGAAAGGAAGAACCACAACTTATCTAGACTACACAACAGATCCACAGAAAAGCAAATCCTCAGAAAATAAGAGGTTAACGGAACATCTGAAATCTATCTAGCAAAACAGATGGAATCTGACCACAAAAGGGCAAGTCGCCAAAAAATTTATACCCGATGTCAGCAGAGTATATCCTATCTCCCCGTCCTGGTTTTCCCCTGGCCTACACACCACCTTCTTTCTTACGGGACACGGCTCCTTCAGAGGGAAACTACACGAGCTGGGAATCTCCGACAACCGGAGCTGTAACTGCGGGCAGGAGGAAACCTGGGAACACCTTATGTAACAACTATGAGGACTTCAGATGTCAGCTATACACACGCATCAACACTAAGGAACCGAGAAGAAATATTATTGCAAGAAGAAGGTAATTACCGGGCTTTCACCGTCTTTGTCCGCGAACTCTTTGAAAGACTAAGATCCCTGCCACATCATCACTAACCTATGAAAACACAGACGTGACTACCGGAAATGACTGCAAAACTCTGAACTAGTGACCACCTGAAGTAGATACAACACATGAACGTGACGAACTGGACCTGTCTGCTGTAATTGGACTTCCATCGGACTAACACAAAGGTGAAGATTGCATCTTACGATGCCACAGCCAAATGGCGCCCCGACTGGACACTGCCTATCCTGCTTTTTACTCCTCTTTCCCTGGCAGGGGGGAGGGGACGGCCTGCTGTCTCCTCCCCCTCCTGCCATCCCCTTTCTCTTCTGGTCGGGCATAGGCATGCCCCACTGTTTCAATACAGGTCATCTTCCCTATCGACTCCTTACTTCCAATTTCCAACCCCCCAATCTTCTGCCTCGCCTCCCATCTCTTTCCCCTTACACAGTGCCTACCCCACACGTCCAAATTTAAAACATCAAAATTCATGTCCGACTATTAGGAAATCTTATCACTTCCATCGCATGTCCCTTATAGCCCCTCTAAATAGCGTATAATATACCATCCCAACTGCGCCCAAAAGAAATAAAAAATTTTTTAGGTCCTAGCCACTGAAATCTCAGGAAAATAGGTGACAGGACCTGTCAGAAAAAACTTTAAGGGAACACCTGGCTGGCCTTCCCGTGGCGGAGTACGTAAACGCCAGGTCCCATCAGGGGCCCGGCGGCTAACAAGCTAGATGAACAAGGGGCACAACATATTACACAACACATGACCCACACACTTTTAAACCTCTGGCCTTGACAGTTTACGCTCCTCAATACAAAGAACATACGCTGAGATGGGGTAAATCCCTGGTGCCGTTAGACCCGAAAATACTCTGTACTCTGTAGGTGAGGATCCGGTCACATTTCCAATCCCTTTAGCTGTAGTGATGTCTGGAAGAGCTTGTACGATCGCTGATTTTAGATGTCTGTGTTGCTGATTTGCATTTGTGGTTTTAATGGGCAAGTCTTCTGATCCTTTCCATTCAAGGCTTGGTGTCAGGAGGTCGCCTATGGTTCTTATTGCTGCCCAGTTCCACGTAAGAAAGAAGAGAATATCATCATTTGTAGGGTCTATTATTCTTTTATTGTATAAGAGTGGTTCTGAAAGTATTACGGGAAGGGATGTTCTCTCAAGAGTATGGTGAATGTTTAGCTTTTTCTAGCGGTGCAGTGCGTCTTTATAGAAGGGCGGTAGTTTGATTGGTGCTGGTGCTATATCCATTCTCAATATTGTTGAAAGGGATAGTCCTCTAGTGGCCGTTGCTAGTAGTTTATCCGTAACGTCGGAATGTGGGTATTTCGTTTTCAGTGTCTTAAGAAGAAAAGTGATCCGGAATACTGTGATTTTGTCATCAAGAGAGCCCAACCCTTGACCCCCGTGAGTGAGCGGCTGGCTGAGTTTGAAACAAGACATTCAGTTGGTTTTGTTCCAAAGGAAGCTTCGGACAGATGCCTGGATTTGGTGGAGGAAGTCAACAGGTGGAGTGAGAATTTTAAAGGTGCTGCCAGAGAACGCTTGCCGCCATCTGATTGACCACAAGCACTCTCTCTCTCAGCGAAGATGTGGCGCACACGCTTCTCCATTTCCCGAGTACGTTGTTGAAACGACTCAGCAATTCGGGCCAGTTCTTCTGGGAGAAAAGGAGGGTATTGCAGAGGTACACACGTAGGTATTTCTGTCCCTCGCTGGACCATGTGCATTGGATGGGGGAGTCGGTTCTGCTTTTCCAGTTGCCCACAGGCCACTGGTCTTACAGTGGTTGAGTTTTGCGCCTGATGCTTGAGCTTAGAGATGATGAGCCTTTTGAATGTCTTCAAATTCGCTCTCGTGGCGTATTGCAATTGTGACGTCATCTGCGTATGCTGAGTAGGTTATCTTTAGGTGGGGTTCTGGTAGCAGCGTTCGTCGGGATTGTAGACTGGTGGCAATTTTATTAAGGAATGGTTCTATGGCAATTGTGTAGAGTTGTCCAGAGAGTGGGCAGCCTTGTTTTATCCTTCTGGAATACGAAAAGTGGCAGGTGAGCTGGTTGTTCAGTTTCAGGCAGAATTTCGCTTCCTTTTATAGCAGGGTCCATATCCAAGAGCTTTCAATGTTTGAAAAAGGAGCTGTGTCCAACGCTGTCGAAAGCCTTTTCCTGGTCAAGGCTAATTAGTGCTAGGAATTCTCTTTGGATGTTTGCAATGGAGAGGAGGTCACGGATCAGATGTAGATTGTCGTGAATCGATCTTCCAGGTACTGAGTATGTTTGTTGGTGATCGATGATATCAGGGAGAGTGGATTTTAATCTATTGGCAGTGGCTTTGGAAATGATTTTAAAATCCGTATTCATGAAGTAAATTGGGCGCCAGTTTTGTAAATTGGTGCGATCAGTCGAGAATCAGTCGAGCGACAGAGGTGGTGGCCGAACCTGGTAGTCCATGGGACTGGGCTTCTTCAAGCATTCGAAGGAGTAGCACTCCGAGTTGATCCCAAAACGATTGGAAGAATTCAGAAGTCAGTCCGTCCAGACCTGGTGATTTATTTTTGGAAAGGGCTTTGCATGCTGCTGTTAGTTCTTGTAGGGTGTTTGGTTTCTCCATACTGCATTGAGCCGTGTGGGAGATTTTTTTAAGTCCTGAAAGGATTTCCTCGGTTGCCTTTGTAGAGGTTTCTTGAGATTTGTAAATTTCTCTATAAAAACCAGATACATACATAGATAGATAGAATTTTTTTTTTATTTAAACATGAACAGTAGATACATTTTTTCAACAACATCTATTTACGTTTTATGTACAAAAGAAAGAAAACTTTGGATAGAAAAAAAAACAAAACAAAAACATTTCTACATTTGAATTTTGGGAATTCAGACATTTTATTGGCATTGTATCAGTCTCATATTAAATTTCACAAGTTCAAAGTGATGGGCTCTTCAGCGATGCTGTATATAGATACTTATATTTTATTTCTCTATTCGCATGTAGAAAAAGCAACTTTCAGGTTCTTGAAGTGGAGCCATTATACCTCCCGATCTTTCCTAAACTTCATCCAGAAGACAGAAGCAGTGAAGTCTCTTATCATCAACGCAGACTGGTGTGTGATATATTAGATACAATTATAAATACTGAAATACGGTTAACTATCAGTGAAAAACTTAAAGCAATATGTTTTTGCTAATTTATTTCATTTTCTTTCTTTAGCCACGAAATTAGAAACAGAGATTGCAATTTATTTCGCAGTCCTGAGAAAATTTTTTATTAAGACGACAGAGAAAACAGAGAATTTTTTACGATCTCTGAAAGAAATAAAGCTTAAATGTTAGAAAAAAACATAAGTTTCGATTATGAAATTATGGATTAAGTGTGCAGTTCTATTCTATTCCCATAAACATGTATCTTGTAACCACTGCTGGTGGAGGACATGTTTATAAAAAAGTAAAATAAATGAAAATTAATTTAAGGTTAATAAAATCAGTTGTATTTTATTAATTTACAATCAACAATAAAGGTTTGTGATAACTAAAGTAGGATAAGTTGAAACAATTTAAACTATTAACATTGCGATTGAAGAACAAGTCGATACATGATTGACCACGCGTAGTAGATTTTGTAGGATCTGATGCGAGTTTAAGATCGAATGTTGATTCCATGAAGTCGAGGAATGTGCTTGCTTTTCAAAGTTAGATTTGTGATTTTGTTGAAATCTTTGAACACGTTTAGTTGATGTAACTTTCTGCATCGTCACAACTTAACTAAATGAAACACAACCGCACTGCTCGACAAATGCGAAGTAACTGAACAAAGTGGTTACTTTAAAAGTTGTTCATCTCTCGAAAACTAAAAACCCGATTTGAATTCTAGTTATATATCCTTGTAGAGTTCTCGAAGGAAAACAATTTTGTGCTTACTGTTTTTGTCTAACATTTATAGTTTTCAAGATGTTGCGAAAAGAAACTTGAAAATGCTCGAATTATTCAACTCTCTCAAATTCGCATTGCTATTACTCGGGAACCATAAGAGCTACATCGAAACTATTTATAGATGTAAAAACTATGTTTACTACTGAATAATTTTGTCTCTTACTGTTTATGTCTACCTATCATAGTTTAGAAGTTATTGAGAGTGAAAATAACCAAGGCGCAACGGCAAATGACCAAAATATGAACTTTTTAGTTTTTTCGAAAAAAATTATATTAAATATCAAAATTTCTCATTTTTTCTTGCATATTCGGGAAATATAAATTTTACAGGGGAAATATAAAAGCCTATATTTAAATACAGGAGAAATATAAATTTTATATTGCTGGTGAAGTTAGGATGGGTTCCGGAAGTGGGGTCTCTGATTCCGAAAACATACTGATACTTAGGCCCTCAGCAGAATCGTCCCTAGCGTCTAGTCAGGATGTCAGGAAGGCAGTTACTGAAGTGATTAAAAAAGATCGATCACAAGGACATGAAAATCAAGAGTGTACATCTCTTGAGAATCAAAGATGTGTTATCAGAGACAACAAATCCTGATGATGCCAAGAAGATTTCAAGTGCATTTGCATTAAAAGATGCAGGTTTTTTGTCAATGGAAAAACCCAGATTGTCTGATCCTACAGTTTTGATCTACGGTGTCCAGAAGGACTACTCAAAGGAGGATATTTTGGAGGATTTAATTAAGAAAAATTTAAGACTCTGGTTTTAGCCAGGAGGAAGTTAAGAATGAGATTACTTTCAGATTTAATGTTGGCAACGGGATCAGAGTGATCAATTGGGTTCTAGGATTTACATCGCATAGATTTCGTAAGTTTACAGTTGAAAGTAAATGCTTCAGATGTCTGGGATACGATCACAGTGCGCAGTTCTGTTCCCATAAAGCTGCATCTTGTGACCACTGCGCTGGTGGAGGCCATGTTTTTGCTGACTGTATCCACAAGGATGAACCACTTCGATGCATTAATTGTAAACGTAAAAGGTAGGGATTGTAATCACTCGGTTCGGGATAAAAAATGTCCTGGGTTTCTTAAAGCTGTTGATTTGTCGGACCGAAGAACCAGACTGAAAAGCTTTTAGCGCTGAAACCCTCAATCTACGGAATATTAACTAATGGAACAAGTTAGTGCCAAGCATCAGTTTAGTTTGTATTAAATCGGCGACCGATGTAGGTGA
Source organism: Mastigoproctus giganteus (assembly GCF_048544385.1). Lineage (NCBI taxonomy): Eukaryota > Metazoa > Arthropoda > Arachnida > Uropygi > Thelyphonidae > Mastigoproctus > Mastigoproctus giganteus. The sequence continues at coordinate 39,248,598 of NC_143579.1, read as the reverse complement.
AATGGCATCGTTTTCGTTACATCTCATATTGTGAGAGCCTTAACAACGAGTTGCTCTGATATTGAACTATCTCAAATAAGCAACTCTCCGACAAGGGATTCTTGAATAGGCAACACTTCGCCAATGGATTCTCAGCTGATACCATTACCCCAGAACCCTTGGATGGTGAGGTATCCATTAGAAATACGTAACATTAATCTTCTCCATTGGCGAAGTGTTGCTTATTAGAAGTAGTGCAATAGCAGGGCAACTCCTTGTGAAGGAATCATAATCAAAAACGACCATTTCACCTACATCAATGGTTTACTACGAATTAAAATGATGCTCAGCAGTAACTTGTTCGATTACCAAATTTTGATATTGTCTAATATTTTTTTAATATTAAAAATAAATAAATTCTATATTTAAAATACGTATTAAGTGGAAAAACGTCATTATAATACAGTAATACACTTTATTCTTTGTCACGAACGTTTATTATTTAAGGCCTTTTTGTGCAGTGTTACATTTCAAATTTTTCACCCTTTCAGGAAATGACTCCCTATTCCGATTTTTCCGATTTTAGTAAATCATCAGAGAAATTATTTTCAAGATAATAATAGAAGTCCAACTTACGAAGCCAGATTTTAGTAAAGTATAGTGGGTTTTTTTCATAATAATTTGTATAATTATATATATTTAATAAATATATATAATTTAATAAATAGCATAAATCAATATATATAAATGAGTATATATTTAATAAATACCGTAATAATTAGTAATGATTCATTAGTTTAAATATATATAAAAGAACAGTACTTGTTCATATAACATTTTTGTGTGACTATTCTATCATGCTAGAATGTATGATAATAATTTAATATTTTTTAAGATTTATTGTAATATGAGATTAAGTCGAGACACTAAATTGATATTTTAATTAAAGAAATATTTTATGAATAAAGCAGGGAATTACAATTTATTCCTATTAATATTAATCTATGGTTTGGTACCAATTCATCTCATTATTTGCGATAAATGTGAGCCACATTTCACAATTGTACTAAATTATTAATTGCATACTTTAGAAATGAAATTGCAACGCATGCGTACTAAAGACTAGATCAGTCTTTAGTACGCATGCGTTGTCTCCTATTCATAAGATTTGTTAGTTTTCAAACTGTTTGGTCTACTTAAGAGAGGAAATTTTAGTGGATTTTAATATTTTAATCGTATTTCAACTTATATTTTTTAATTAGCGTTTTAAGGATATCCCCAAAACTGCAACGATTCCTAGAATCTGGACCAGTTACCTTGTTATGCCAATCCCCGAAATTAAAACTCCAAAGTGTCTAAACATTTTTAGGCCCATCTCAATAGGATGCTCACTACTTGAAATACTGAAAACCGAGCTACCATGGTTCCCACATCACATCTGGGTTGGTGACCCTAAACCCTCTCTCAGGATCCTAGATTTATTCAAAAGAGGATAGTCTGATTAATCAATGATGTCTCTCTCTTACATATTTCCTCCACTGATGTCAAAAAAAGCTCGATTTCTGCCAATGCCTTTTCTACAGATGTTTCCATGGAATAATATCATACCACTGTTGTGGTATGATATTATTCTAAGTGAGTCTATTAAGTTTAATTATTAAAACATTAATTCTATGAAAAGGAAAACGGGATTGGCAACAGATTAGATAATCCGTTGATAATATGAACAGTATTAGATAATTATCGATTTTCTTATCGACTGAACTCATCAGTTATGCGCATCTGATTCCATCAATGGACACACGATGCGTCTGCCAACTCCATCGTATGAGAACATGAACCCCCTCCATATCGTATTGCAGTGCCTCTAAGCCTGGCTGCTGTCGGTAATGTGACTGCAATGCCATTTGTGTTTAGAATGGATTTGCTGTTATCTATCAAAGATGTGAGAGATTGTTTATGTAAAAATATAACTTACTAATAATACACTCACTGGCCAAATAATTAGAAACTTTTTTCAACTGACATCGATAATTAAATACGGTATGCAAATTAAGTTGTCATAAAGTATGATCATAAGGTCTATGGTATCGTAAATACTGTACGCTTTCTTGAGGCTGCTTAGTTGATCCAATCTTGGGAAATTCATTTGATCTTTCCAATTTTCAGAAATGTGTTGTTGTTGAAGCATGTTTAGCTGGGGCCACAACTAAGAAAACAAAAGGTTAGTGGCTTCCACCTATTCAAAATTCACCTTGAAGATCGACACATTCCGATTTTGTCACTACGTCTTCAATGTTTCTACGAGCGTTGCCCTTGAAAAACCTTATGATGGTCCCTATATACATTAATACGTATGGTACACTCAGCTGTTATTGTGCATACGCTTAATCCACTACTATTAAAGTAAATGACGCTTTCTATTGTGCGCACCGTCCCCTACTTTGTGCTTTATTCTTGGGATCCCCCGCTTATGTCATATCAAATCACTAAACAAGGTATAAGATAAGTATACGAAATATAATCTTACAGCAGTTATTTACAAAGAGATTGTAAATGTTTCTTTCAACATGCTTGAGATATCGCCCTAAAGGTAATCCTAAGGGTGAGGAAGTCTAAGTGGTCTTTTATAGAACGAAAGAATCCTAATCTTATCGAATATGGGAAATATGTGAGGTCTACGTGCGCAATTTTTTGTATAATTCTCCATGTGGACTTCTAGAAAAAAAGGGTTGTTCAAAAAGTAGTGGCAACAGAGTCTTAAAAAAAACAAATCCTTGCGATGGAATATCATAAGGATTTTCCATCGCTACTGCTGTAATAACGACTTTAAATTAGCAGCCACATGACTTCTTGCGTTGTCGTGCAAAACACTTAGCGATGTCCCCAGGAAATAGTAACTCTTTTGTCGAATATATTAAAGCAGATGCTTCTCCAGAAACAAGTTACACTACTAATACCAGGATTTAACGTGGGCTTAAGAACTCCATAATGCAATCCTAGCATAATAATCGGTATTACTTTCATATTATCTGGCTCTTTTATGATTTTTGTGTGCAACAATACCCAGAGCACTTGTAGTACAATCCTTCGTGCAGTGAAACAACTTTACAAGCAAGTTTTCCCATGTACAACTTCCCTTTTCGTTTTATAGACCTAAGCCAAATGATTCCCGCCCACTACTTTTTGAACAGCCCTTATTTTAGAGAGGTCAACAGTAATGCCTGATTAATTTTAAATTTTAAAATCAATGATTGTAAGTACTCTTTCAGAAGAAGACTGTTACTTCCAAATCATTCCTTCAGATGGAAACGTCATCCCGATGTATGGTTACCAATTCTCTTACGTAAGAGCCATCTACAAACATTAAACTCTCTCTCTCTCTCTCTCTCTTATTAACAGCATTAGATAATTATCTAATTCTAATTCAGTGAACTCATCAGTTATGCGCATCTGACTGTTAATGGACACACGATGCGTCCGCCAGCTCCGTTGTTTGAGAATATAATTCACTCCTCGTATCGTATCGCAGTGCAGGCCCTTGTTGGTAATCTGACTACGATGCCATTTGTGTTTAGAACGGATTTGCTGTTCTTCATTAAAGATTTGAGAGGTTGTTTACTAACTCCTTAACAAACAACATGAAATATTGAACTTCATGTTTGTTAGAATAACCGCTGCATAATAAGGTACTTGTTGAAAAATAGCCCGATGTCAACTAATTTATCTGATCTTTGGTATAAAAATCCAGCAAGAAATTGTCAAAATTCTTGATGTATTTGTGAAATTATCAAAATATAAAAGTTATTTAAAGCAGAGTATATCAATCTGAATTTATAACTTCCTCTGTTGGTGATGCAAGCCGTTAGAATTTTGGCATTTGCCAATTTTTAGTTATTTTTATAGATATATTTTCTTGTAAAATATCTAGCAGAATCCATATTAATAATAAACTTAGTGGGCAAAAAATTAGAAATCCCTTTTCAGTTGGCATCATCAAATAAATAAGCCAATCATCGGGAAGTCAGGTGATCTTTCCGATTTTCAGAAAGAACGTCTAGCTGAACCCAAAACTAAGAAAATACAAGGAATCGCTGATGTATCGAAAACAACTGTCTCAGAAGTATTCAATGGGTGGAAGATGAACCAAACTCTGCGGAGGGAGTTGAAGAATCGGTGATTTGGTAGTCGTGTGTCTATAGAAAACTCACTTCTTTCTGTGAAAAATGGAAAGATTCGACTGGATCGTTCAGCAGTTCAGATCTGCAATGGTCAAATGGGACTATGAAAGAGTGGAAAAACATGTTCTGACGAGTCTCATATACAGTTTTTTGCACCAATGGTAAGGTGAAAATATAGCGTGGGCCCCATGAAGACATCCAGACTGTCTCGTGTGCACCAGAGGTGGGAGACTGTATCGTGGTATGAGGTATGTTCTTTTGGTTCAGACAGGATCCGTTAGGACGTGGTATCGAAGACGCTTCATTCTGGAGTACTTCATTTTTAATCGGATTGATGGCGATGTGGTTGTTCTTCATACATTGCACCTATAATCCAATTCCTCCCATATTCGACACGAGACACCCTTGGTAACGCAGCCAATCCCTTCAAAAATGAGTTAAGTGCCATAATAATTCATGGCTTAGATAAAACATACACCTAATCTTTCACGAATTCCCAGTGAATAAAATCTAAATGAGGCACATCATGCGACCTTGGGAGCCACAAAATCTCTCCTCTACTTCCAGTTCAAATCCCATGAATCACTGTTCTCATTTATGCACGAACTTTTTTGTGTTAATGCAGCGGAGCTCCGTTTCTTGAAAAATCAGTCGCTATCCTTCTCATTCTGCAGCTGGAGAATAAGGAAATCTCAATTGGTGATTATGCTGCCATCTACGGCAGTGCGCACATTTTCCGTTTGACGAAAAAAACTTGAAAATATCCTCTATCAAGTGAAAATGGTTTAAAAAGTTTATATCATTTATCCAATTAACACATTAACATTTTAGTTTCGTAAAGGAGGTTTTTGTGCATTCTATAATTGTAAAGACATTGGAATCTTCCCAATTGACTTTGATTGTGACTGCTGAATGATTCGTGTTAACAAGCAAACATTTCTCCGCTGCTGTTGTTGCTTATTCTCTGATGGCTGTAGCTTCAAAACATTCCTCCACATCCGCTTCAAAACCAAATGCCAGAAAACGCCTATATTTCAGTTAGGAGCCTATTTCGAAAACAATTAGTTAAAAAAAACTTTTTAACACCAAAGGTAAACAGAACCAATATCACGTGAGAATGAACATACATATATACTAAAATTATGCCTTGGAAACCAGAGTGGGTTGAAAACTGCCATGTCTGTGTTGCGCTGTAAAATTGGAAGCAATTTGTAATCCATCAGACGTGACAATCTTGTCATTTGATATTTGAATTCCTATAAAGATAGCTTCCAGCAGGTTTTGACAATTTTCACTCCACTGGTAGTAGACGCATCTGTGTAATGCGTTTTACTGTATGCGTCAAAGGAAGGAAATCGTTGTATAGATATTTAGGTTTCAAAACAGCGTTTACACCCGAAATCGAGGTTGTTAGTTTTTAAGAAAAAATCAGTTTGTGAGATGTTTTCTTGAACGTCAGGCGAAATAAGGAATGCGATTTTATTCGCTACTGTTTGAGAGTATGCAAGAAATATGATGCAAGAAAGCAAGCTTATGCAGCATCACCCAGAAACAAAAAAAAAAAAAAAACGCTCCCATTTCACCCCTTCATTAGTTCCAAATACCTGTCCAGCTCAGCCTTGAATTTATTGAAGCTATCAACTTCCACAACAAAGTATGGAAGTCTGTTCCACAAACCAACTACCCGCTGGCTAAAGGCAAATTTACGCACATCTATCCTATATCTGTCTTTCCTCAATTTGAATTTATGCCCTCTCAGGCGATTATTCTCAGCAAGAGGAAGGATCTCATCCTCACTGAGCATGCTCTAACCAGTCAAGGCTTTATACACCTCAATCAGATCACCTCGCAGGTACCTAGTCTCCAGCCTTCCATGTGCAAAACTTAAGCCTTTCTTCGTAGGAGCAACCCTTTGTTCCATTCACTAATCTTGTTGCCCTTCTCTGTACTCGTTCCAACAGCTCTACATCCTTCTACAGGCCTCCAGACCTGTATACAGTATTCAAGGTGGGGCCTGACTATTGCCTTGTACAGGGAGATAATCACCTCCTTATCTCTGCTAGAAAAATTCCTGTATATCATTGACAAGACATCATGAGCTACTCTTGCAGCCCGTCTGCACTGCTCAGAGAACTTCATATCTGCCTGCACAATTACCCTCAAGTCCTTTTCATTCTCTACCACTGTTAGTGTAGTACCACAGAGTTTATACGTTACTCAGGAGTTACTGCTTCCCATATGCAGTACTTTACATTTGTCAATGTTAAACTTAATTTTCCACCTCTTGGACTTGGACATTAATCTTGATATACTATCATCAATATCATTTATAAATACAGAAAACAACAACGGACCCAACATTGAACCCTGAGGGACTCCACTAATAACATTAGTCCACGATCAGCAGTGTCCATTGATTACCACTCTCTGTCTTCTCCCTCTCAACCATCCCTTTATCCATAGCAGCAATTTGCCTCCAATGCCACACTGCTCCAATTTATGCAGCAGTCTTCCATGTGCAACAGTATCAAAAGCCTTTCTAAGATCCAAGTATATAATATCAAAGTTATTCCCTGCATCTAGTTCTTTTCTGACTGCATCATAGTATCCAATCAAATTAGTGAGGCAAGACTTTCCCTTAACAAAACCAAGCTCTGTCCGAGCTATAACCGAAGTCTTGTCTAGATGATCCTGCAGGCTTCTTTAACCAGTGCCTCCATTAATTTTCCTGGAACAGAAGTTAAACTCACAGGTCTATAATTACTTGTGTCACCCTTTGATTATTCACCTAAAAATACCATTAATAATACTACAAATACAATTTTAACACGCTATTAATTTATAAGCGATGAATTTTTGAATTTAACACGTTCTTTAGCAATGAGAGATTCATAAAATCATTCTCAAATAATTGTATTTATTCAAAATTTTATCTATTTATAAAAATTTTATTTAAATAATATTCTGGATGCTTTGGCGATAGACGAAAGTATTGATGCTACTAATACAGCTCAATTGGAAATTTTTATTAGAGGTATTCATGACGAATATAACATCACTGAAGAAACGGCTTCTTTCGTGCCATTAAAAGTCACAACTTAATACGAATACCTTAAAGCGATTTTCTTATCTGGTATAGTTACTGACGGTGCCCCGGCGAGCGATGATAGGTAAAAGAGATGGAATTGTAAAATTAACAGAAGACGATGCAATTGCCTCCCAAAATTTACGTATGATGAAATATCACTGCATTGTATACCAAGAAAATTTATGCGCAAAAGCTTTAAAGATGGATAACGTATCACGCAGATTGTCATCATCAAGACTGTAAATTTTATAATGGCCAAGGGATTGAATCATCGCCAATTCCAGGAATTCCTTAAATTTATGAATGCTGACCATGGGGACATCATTTACTTTTCCGAAGTAAGATGGCTAAGTCGAGGTAAGTTGGTTAAGTCGTTGATGGAAAGATTTTACGATTTGCGAAATGAAATCAGGTCGTTTATGGAATCAAAAACAAAATTTGTGCCAGAACTGATCAGAGAGAAAACTGGACAGCCAATTACTAAAAACAGTAGACAAACCACAAGATGAAAGCTGTTTAGAAGACCTTTATGCCAAACACGATCGAAAGCCTTTGAGATGTCAAGAGCAACTACTTGTGTTTCACCGAACCTTTCCCTTGACTTATTCCACAAATGGGTAACATAAGCCAGAATATCACCAGTGGATCGACACTGACGGAATCCATACTGGCGATCGTTGATCAGACGGAAGGTTTCTAGGTAGTTTAACAGTTGGCGGTTAATTGATTTCTCCATTACTTTAGTGAGAGTAGAAGTAATTGCAATGGGACGATAATTGGATGGGAGGGATTTGTCACCCTCCCTTTTAAGGAACTGGCTGATATGAGCAAATTTCCAAGCAGAAGGAAAAACACCTTTGGAAAAAGAAAGTGAAAAAAGGCGGCAAAGAATAGAAGTAACTTCCGGAGCACAGGTTTTGAGAACAAGTGGAGAAATACCATCGGGACCTGGAGCTTTCGAAGCATAAAGATTCGTCAAAATCCTTTTGGCATCCTTTTCACGGAAGACCACAGGAGACATTGAATGGAGCGTGTTTGGGAACGGTGGGAGGTGTTTTACCAAGATCATTAATACATGAGTTGGAAGAAAAATGGGATGCTAGCAGGTCAGCTTTATCCTTGGCTGAAGTGACAACAGAACAATCTGGTTTGGACAGAGTTGGGAGCAGAGATTGGCAAAAGTTGCGGCCAATAGCTTTAGCAAGAGACCAGAATGCTCGGCTACCATTAGGGCAAGAAGCAAGTTTTCTACTCTTAGCCTGTTCAAACTCCGGTTTGGATTGATTAATAACTGCTTTACAATTGTTGCGAGCTTTGGTGTACGCAGAAAATGAAAGTGGAGAATTAGAAACAAGCCAATTACGATATGCAATATTCTTCTCTTGAACAGCCTTAGCACATTTATTGGAAAACCAAGGTTTAGATAAAGGACGAGATTTTAAAGTGGAGTGTGGGATAAAGGATTCCATTCCTGCAAGAATAATTTCACTGACACGATCTGAGCAAAGGTTGACATCAGACTTTTCGAAACAGTAATCCGACCAAGGAAAAGAAGAAAAGAAGTCTCGCAGTTCATCCCATTTTGCATTCTTGTAATGCCAAACAACACGAGGTTGGGAATAGCCATGAGATAAATGTTCAATTGGAGAAGAGACAATCACCAAGTTGTGATCTGAAGTGCCTAAAGGACCTCTCACTTCAACCGTGTATTTAGAAGGGTTGTTTGTGAGAAAAAGATCAAGCATATTGGCTGTATGATTAGAATTGTCCGGTATTCTTGTAGGTAAATGAACAATCTGTGCAAGGTCATTATTAATTTCAAAAGCCTCAGCATCTCGACCAGCTGGGTCGGTGGGGTAAGATGGTTAAGTCGATGATGGAAAGATTTTATGATTTGCGAAATGAAATCAGGTCGTTTATGGAATCAAAAACAAAATTTGTGCCAGAACTTGACGTGAAAATTGGCTCCCAGATTTGGCATTTTTAGTAGACTTGACCGCCCACTTAAACGAGTTAAACATTCGTCTTCAAGGTAGAAACCAACTAATCAATAGAATGTTTCAAACTATAACAGCGTTCGAAATGAAACTGTGAACCTATGGCAATCTCAATTAAGGCACACAATTTTATGTATTTCGACACGTTGGCTAAACACGGTCCTGTGAACAACGAAAAATATGCAGCCTTGCTTTTCGATTTGATACAGGAATTTGCGAACAAGATTTCCAGAAAGATCATCAATCGTTTGGTATATTTGCGACCCCCTAAACATATTACCTGCCAATTTTTAAACAGAATGCAGAGCTCTACAATCTGGCATTCAACCTAGAGAAAATATTGATCATGACTCTTCACTGGACTTGTATAAAATATATCTTCCCAGAGAAAAATATCCCTCGCTTTACAATCATGCCTTATTCATGTCATCGCTATTTGGAAGCACCTACATTTGCGAGCAGCTATTTTCATGGAGGAAGCGCACGAAGAATAAAACTAGATCCAAAATATCTGATGAACACTTTGAGAACTCACTGAGAATTGCAACTCCTTATGTCGAAGCATTAGTGTCTCAAAAACAATGTCAAACATCTCACTCATTTCATGTTGCTGTCCTGTCTTTTACTTTTATAATAAAAAGTTTGCGAATTAATGAAGTTAGATATTAACTATATATTCCCAAAACAACTCGTCGTCTTCCAATGTGGCCCAGGGAAGCTAAAAGGTTGGATGGATACCCCTAGCGTAGAGATTTCATAAATAAATAAATAAATAAATAAATAAATATTCATTTATTGCAAATACAGCAAGCCCATCACAGCACATGGCTAGGGGCAGATAAGAATAAAAAGGAAATGATATAAAGTATATGTACATAGCAAATTTTATATAGATATTAACAATGGCTAGGAATTTTAGTTATGAATTTAGAAAATTGCAGAACAGGGCATTTAGCTTTCAGTTGCAATTACTGGGTTGGATTGTTTTTCTTCATTTCATCGGGGATCTGACTCCTGTAGGCTTCAGAGTTGATTAACCTGTTGCAATCAATGTTGTGATGATTTATGAGATGAAGAGATGCATTGGGGAACATTCTGTCCATTTGTTTGAGCCTGGAGAGATTGGATTTGAATCGCTGGTTTCTTGCATTTTCCCTGTTGGGGGCAGCTATTATATTGGCTAAGTTTGGTGAATCGCATGCAGAGGTGATTAACTTTGCAAGAAGCATGACTCCAGACTCGTTGATCATCTGTTGCAGAGGCTTTATTTTTAGGTTTTTATAAAGCTGTTGCCTGGGTATTGTATGGGGAAAACGAAGCTTACTATTGAGCCATCTAAGAACCCAATATTCTAGGGCAAGGAATTTCTTGACGGTTACTCGAGGAGCACCAGACCAGATTTCGGAAGCATAGGACAGAATGGGAAAGATGCATCTTTGAACATGCTTAATGACTGTTTTTCTGTCTTGAATCGCTGCTGTTTCTTGTTTGATTAACCATTTTGCTTTTTGAATTTTTTGAGCAACATATAAATAGTGGGCATTAAAGGAGAGATTTTTATCACAAACACCTCCAAGGCCTTTGTGAGCGTAAACATTTGGGATTGGGACATCTGCAATTTTTATTTCATTGTGGTTAGGTTGTTTCTGAAGGGAATAAGTAATTTGAGCAGATTTGCTTGCATTTATATTCAGATTGAGATCTTTCAGGTACTTGATGATTTCACAAATCTGTGAATTCGCATCATTGATAACTTTGCGAATATCATCACTGGCTTTGGAGGTTATAAATAACTTTAAATCATCAGCATATGCCAGTAGATTTGGATTTTCTTGTAGAAGTGTGTGAAGAGATGCTGAAAATATAGTACTGGAGAGAACGGCTCCTTGGGGAATGCCTGTTGAGGTTGTAACGAGAGAATATCGTCAGTACTAGTGGGGAAGAGGAGAAGTCTGCAATTCAGGCTGTATTGAAGATAGGAAATAATCATTGTGTCAACGTGAAAGTGATTTTTTAGTATTTGAAAAGCTTTTTTGAGATCTATGTTGTCGAAAGCACCTTTGATGTCAAAATAAAATACATCGCATTGTGCCTTATCTTGAAACGCAGTTTGGATGCGTACAATGGTGTCAGCTAGGCTTGTTGTTGTGGAGCGCCCTCTGGGACCAAAATGCATATTGACAGGTGCATTGGCGAAGATTGCATGTTGAAGATATGGGAGCATGATTTTTTCAATAAATTTAGTGATTATTGACGAGACAGCAATTGGTCGATGGCCGGAATGATTATTTCTGCAAGCTTTTTTAGGAATCAGCGTAATCCTGAAAGTTTTCCACTGTCTTGGAAGGAATGGCTCGCAGATGCACCTGCAATTGATATGCACTAACGAATCAATGATGTATACGCAGGACAATCTAATAATAAAACCAGGGATGCCGTCAGGACCTTCACTACTATCAGGGCGTATTTGGTTTAACTGCACGCTGAACTGTATTCTTGTTCACAAGTTGGTTAATTAGCAGGGCTTGATAATCTGTTTTGTATACCTTCAGTGAAAATGTCAGATCTGCTTGTTTCCATATTGCATCTTATCCATTCAAAAAATAGATCATGCTGTAAGGTAGCTGTTGTTTTTGTAGAAAGTGCTCTTTTATTGTGCTTTAGCGTGGACATAACATAATTTTTGTATGACTGAATTTTTTTGAATTGAAACAAAGCTCTGCTCTTTTTATATTTTATGTGTGCTGATGAAGTGCCGTATTTCTTCCACTGTCTGTGGTACTTTTGCTTACTTTTAAAGTATGGTTTCAGGTGGGACTTGAACCAAGGTTCGGAGTGAGAAGATATTCTAACAAGTTTGGATGCCGACTCTGTTTTCAGTTGATTCAGCCATTTTATAAGAAGAAAGGTGGCGTCCTGTATAGGAATATTTTTGAGAGCATCCCACAGGTAGTATTTCAAGAGTTTCAAAAACTTTTCTTTCTGAAGGAATTTAATTGATGATATTCCTTTAGTAATTTCCAGAGGGGGGGGCGAGGATTCCCGCAGCAAACTGTTGCTTGCAGTTCTATACTTTTGTGGTCAGATTTAAATGTATTGTTCGTACTAAGTTTTTCATGCAGTGAAAAGTTAGAGTACACAAGATCAAGCGCTTGATTACCGCTTGTAACATGGACGTTGAATTTTTTTGCTCCTAGAACTAAAAATGATTCGGACAGCAGCTTCATTTGTAGATTATATTTGGGCAGGGGAAGGTTAAAGTCGCCCATTATAATGATTAGCGTGAGGCTTAAGAACAGTGGTGATCCAGGATATTACTTCATTAATGATGTCATCAGTAGGTCCAGGCGGAATATAAATATTATAAATTTGAAGCAGAGAATCCTTAACTTGGATTAGTAGGGAAATTCCTTCAGAGTTGAAAGTATTAGAGTTGTACGTGTTCAAAACTTTAAAATTGGATTTTAAAATTATTGCTGTCCCACCACCTCTACGATTAATTCTTGATGTCATGAATGGCATGTAGCTGAGATTCTTCGGCAGTAGGAACACATCCTGTAAAGATTCCTACATCCACGTTTCAACTAAACATATGATGTCATGCGATTCTTCAACCATTAATGAAATAAGCGTAGATAGTTTATTTTTTATGCTTCTTACATTTTGAAGAAAAATGCTGAGATGGACATTTGTGTTAGAAGGATGTTTGCAAACAGATGTATTAGATGGCAAGTTAAATGATGGATTAGGATGAGAATTAGGAATATTATTCTCTAGCTATGCAGAGAATTCAGCAGACTGAGAATTAGTTGGTAGCTTTTCACTAGAGTTGTTGACCGATCCTCCAATAGCTCCATAAAATGGCATCACGAGCAGACCATTTGGCCAGATATCAGAATTTAGATAGTGTTGTAGGTCACAATCCTTTAGCTCAATTCTAAATGAAGAATACGTGGGATGTTTCGTTCTTATTTTGAACGCTCTACCTGAAATTTCTAGCTCTAATAGAAGCTGGTCCATCTTTCGCCTCAAAGGTGGTACTTGTGCAAATGTCCATTCTGATATTCTCTGTCAGAGACTTAGCAATTTGGAATCTCCTCTCTTTCATTTTCTCTGGCTTAACATCTCTCTACCTCATTGTGTCAAATTCATCTGTTGACTCTACCGTTCTCCCAAATCCACTAATCACTTGGAGCTCTTTGATTTCCTCTCTTTGCAACTTGACTTTCTCCAGTCCAACTTTCCTAACAGTGAGGAAATTTTCCTTGGTGATTTTAATGTTCACAACTTCAGCTGGCTTCCGTTTTCTAGTCACATCGACCCAGCTAGTCGAGATGCTGAGGCTCTTGCAATTACTAATGACGTTGCACAGGTTTTTCATTTACCTACAAGAATAACGGACAATCCTAATCATACAGCCAATAAGCTTGATATTTTTCTCACAAACAACCCTTCTAAGTACACGGTCGAAGTGAGAGGTCCTTCAGGCACCTCAGATCACAACTTGGTGATTGTCTCTTCTCCAATGGAACCTTTATCTCATGGCATTTCACAACGTCCTGCTGTTTGGCATTACAAAAATGCAAAACGGGATGACCTGCGAGACTTCTTTTCTTCTTTTCCTTGGTTGGATTATTATTTCAATACTTCTGATGTCAACGTTTGCTCAGATCGTGTCAGTGAAATTATTCTTGCAGGAATGGAATCCTTTATCCCACACGCCACTTTAAAATCTCGTTCTTTATCTAAACCTTGGTTTTCCAATAAATGTGCTAAGGCTGTTCAAGAGAAGAATATTGCATATCGTAATTGGCTTGTTTCTAATTCTCCACTTTCATTTTCTGCGTACACCAAAGCTCGCAACAATTGTAAAGCAGTTATTAATCAATCCAAACCACAGTTTGAACAGGCTAAGAGTAGAAAACTTGCTTCTTGCCTTAATGGTAGCCGAGCATTCTGGTCTCTTGCCAAAGCTATTGGCCGCAACTTTTGCCCATCTCTGCTCCCACCTCTGTCCAAACCAGATGGTTCTGTTGTCACTTCAGCCAAGAATAAAGCTGACCTGCTAGCATCCCATTTTTCTTCCAACTCATGTATTGATGATCTTGGTAAAACACCTCCCACCGTTCCCAAACACGCTCCATTCAATGTCTCCTGTGGTCTTCCGTGAAAAGGATGCCAAAAGGATTTTGACGAATCTTTATGCTTCGAAAGCTCCAGGTCCCGATGGTATTTCTCCACTTGTTCTCAAAACCTGTGCTCCGGAAGTTACTTCTATTCTTTGCCGCCTTTTTTCACTTTCTTTTTCCAAAGGTGTTTTTCCTTCTGCTTGGAAATTTGCTCATATCCAGCCAGTTCCTAAAAAGGGAGGTTGACAAACCCCTCCCATCCAATTTATCGTCCCATTGCAATTACTTCTACTCTTTCTAAAGTAATGGAGAAATCAATTAACCGCCTACTCTAAAACTACCTAGAAACCTTCCGTCTGATCAACGGTCGCCAGTATGGATTCCGCCAGTGTCGATCCACTGGTGATATACTGGCTTATGTTACCCATTTATGGACTAATTCAATGGAAAGGTTCGGTGAAACACAAGTAGTTGCTCTTGACATCTCAAAGGCTTTCCATCGTGTTTGGCATAAAGGTCTTCTAAACAAGCTTCCATCTTATGGTTTGTCAACTGTTTTTAGTAATTGGTTATCCAGTTTTCTCTCTGATCGCTCACTGAGGGTGATGGTTGATGGCACTCTGTCTTCTAACTTCTCCACTAATGCCGGTCCGCCCCCCAAGGTTCAGTTCGTTTCCCCACTCTTTTCCTCTTGTATATTAATGACCTTCTCCCATTGACGGGAAATCCTATCCATAGTTTTGCCGATGATAGCACATTGCATTCCACTTTCCATTTTGAAAAACCTTGCCCTGCTCAATCAGCTTTAACTTCTAGACATTTTGCTACCAATTCCTTAAATGCCGATCTTCAGATAAAGGGGCAAAGACAACTTAGTTGATTTCAAACCTTCTACAACTCAGTCTTGTCTTATATCTCTCAAAAAGAATCCTTCTGCTCCTATGCTTATCATTAGTGACATTCTGATTTATAGACAAAAATGATACATCTCTTTGGGGAATTACCCTGACTTCTAATCACTCTTGGCACAAGCACATTACAAACATTGCTTCCTCTGCATCTAAAAAACTTGGTTTTCTCTTTCGCTCTCGGCGTTACTTTCCTTCCAAACAGCTGCTCACTCTGTATAAATCGCAAATCCGCCCACCCTAGATGTTCCCACATTTAGGGTGGTGCCTCCAAAACCTCTCTCAGGCTTCTTGATTCCATTCAGAAGAAGGCAGTTAGGTTAATTATTGATTCATCTTTAACAAAGTCTCTCCACTCGCTGGCTCGTAGACGTACTGTTTCTGCTGCATGTCTCTTCTACAGATACTTCCATGGGCACTGTTCTTCTGAATTGGCTTCTATAATTCCAGCTCTCTCTTTGAAAACAGTCCGAACACGGGCCGCCACCAGCCAACATCAATTTACCGTCCAACTCCAAACTCACAGAACCAACTTTTCATCTTCCTCGTTTATTCATTCAACTGCCGTTTTCTGGAACAACCTTCCTTCATACGTATTTCCTGAAAATTACAGTCTACTGAAGTTCAAGTCCAATGTCAACAAATAACTTCTTTCGTCTTCTCAACCTCCAACCCAAGCACAGTACTAAGTACTATAGGTTCTAGTAACTGCCGTGTTTGGGGTTTCATTAAAAAAAAAAAAAAAAAAAAACTCTAGAAGGAATCAGATTGGTCCGCTTGATATCGATGGGTCAACTGTTGATGATCCTGCGCAGGTAGCTAACAAACTAAATGAATATTTTGCATCGACATTCACACATGAGGTGTTATCAGCGAGGGGAATGCCAGAGGTGTATTCAACTCTGGCAGTAAGCTAGAGAATCTTGTGATAACTGAGAGTAAAATGGAGGAGAAATTGTTGAAGATAAACAGAAGAACGGCTCCTGGGGTGAATGGGATCTATACAGTTATATAAAAGGAGGCAGAAAAGGAAGCAAGCAAACCCTTTGCCATAATTATGAGAGCTTCCTTGGACTCAGGGGAGTTACCCACGGACTGCAGATGTGCAAATGTGACTCCAATTCACAAAGGAGGATCAAAGGCTGACACAAGTAATTATAGACCTGTGAGTTTAACTTCTGTTCCAGGAAAATTAATGGAGGCACTGGTTAAAGAAGCACTGCAGGATCATCTAGACAAAACTTCAGTTATAGCTCGGACACAGCATGGTTTTATTAAGGCGAAGTCTTGCCTGACCAATATGATTGGATACTATGATGCAGTCACAAAAGAAATGGATGCAAGGAATAACTTTGATATTATATACTTGGATCTTAGAAAGGCTTTCGATACTGTTGCACATGGAACACTGCTTCACAAGTTGAAGCAGTGCGGCTTTGGAGGCAAATTGCTGCTATGGATTAACGGTTGGTTGAGCGGGAGAAGGAAGAGAGTGGTAATCAATGGATACTGCTCATCGTGGACTAACATTATGAGTGGAGTCCCTCAGGGTTCAGTGTTGGGTCTATAATTGTTTTCTGTACTTATAAATGATATTGATGTCCAAGTTTCCAGACGATACGAAGGTTGGCTGGGTTCTCAAGGACACTGCTGACACTATGCTGCTGCAACAGGATCTGGAAAGGTTGAGCAGATGGGCTAAGAGGTGGCAAATGAGGTTTAACATTGACAAATGTAAAGTACTACGTATGGGAAACAGCAACCCCAGAGCAACGTATCAACTCTGAAGTACTACATTGATAGTGGTAGAGAATGGAAAGGACCTGGGGGTAATTGTGCACGCAGATATAAAGTTCTCTGAGCAGTGCAGACGGGCTAAAATGTAGGTCATGGTGTCTTGTCAATGATATACAGTAATTTTCTAGCAGGGATAAGGAGGTGGTTATTCCCTTGTATAAGGCAATGGTCGGGCCACACGTATAGTACTGTATACAAGTCTGGATGCCTCATTTCAAGAAGGATGTAGAGCTGCTGGAACGAGTACAGAGAAGGGCAACAAGATTAGTGAATGGAACAAAGGGGTGCTCTTACGAAGAAAGGCTTAAGTTTTGCAAATTACAGTGTCTGGAGACTAGGCACCGGCGAGGTGATCTGATAGAGGTGTATAAATCCTTGAATGGTTTGAGCATGCTCAATGCTGATGGGATTCTTCCTCTTGCTCGAAGGAAGGAAGGAAGAAAGGAAGGAATTGAGGAAAGACGGATGTAGGATAGGCGTACGGAAATTTACCTTTAGCCAGCGGGTGGTTGGTTGGTGGAACAGACTTCCATCCCTTGTCGTGGAAGTTGACAGCCTAAATAAATTTAAGGCTCAGCTGACAGGTATTTTGAAAGAACACAGGGGTGAAGTGGTTTTTTTTTTTTTTTTTTTTTTTGGCTGATGCTCCATAAGCTTGCTTTCTTGCATCATATGCCTCTACTAATGCTAATATAAAGTGCTGAGGCGCTTGTAATCCTCTTTATCAGTAATACTATAGTCAATACTAAACTGGTCAAAGTCAGTAGGTATTCCAAGGACGTCTGCGATGTCTCAGGAAAGAATGTACCATTTCATATTTAATGGGCAACTTGCCACAGATAGTAAAGAGGGCTGCAGTAGAAATCGTCCGGCAGGCCCTGGACGAAGCAAGTAAATAGATTCTTTGCGCTTGTTGAAAAAGTCTGCTAACAACGCAATGACGAATGCAAGGAGCCGAAGCCCCAGCAGCGTAACATACTGTGGGGAGAAAAAGGCATTTATAATGAATTAATAGAGTAGAAGATTTAATACTCCAATTTTTCCTTACAACCATTTGGAGTTTACCTGTTAGCACTCTAATCTGGTCTCGGACGTATCTGGCGTGTTGAATGAAATTTAGTTTTTCATCCAAGACAACACCCAGGTATTTATATGAGTTTTCAAATTTAACATTCGCTGTTCCAGAGGGAAAGATTATATTGACTCGCAATATGACAATTCACACGGGGAAAGGCTTTTGTGCAACGCTCTTCAATCAATTAAAGATCCAATGTTTTATGTCCACGGATACGATGTGGCCAGTGCCAAGGGTTGTTCGTGTTCTGTTAGGCACAGTATTTTAACTTACGATCAAATTTTGGAGAAAAGTAAACAGTAGATGTGACTTACAATGAGAATCTGTTGCCTTTGAACAATAATAAGTGATTTGGTTGAATTGTTCAGTTAACAATGGAATGTATCTGACATAATACGTACGTCACTGCTGTAATGTATATATACTGTGGGTGTGGGTGTATCCTTGCCTTGCTACCCGATATTCTGATTAGAATATCGAGGCTGCAAGTGATATCCAGTGGAGTGAAAGAGGTGACGCGAGAAACTTTAATGGGCTTTTTTCATACCGTGGCTGAGTTAGTCGGTCTCGGGGATAGATAGCAACGTTTCCCACCCCCCCACAGAAACTGGAGTTTTTCGTCCAGCAAAACAGAGAAATCGACCATAGAACACACTCATTTCACAGACATAAGACACAGAGCGCGGCGGACAAATTTTATTATTTCGGTTGGCCCAAAAGTAAGTTTTTTTTTTTTTTTGGAGTTAAACAGATGATGAAATTTGGTTGAATAATGTAAACCTGCTTGTTTTTCATACTACATCTGTGTACAAAACTTAAGGACCAACACTATTTCTAAAGGTTACAACCACAAAAATCTTTACTTAAAATATTCTTTGCTGGTGAGGGTGGATTCAGTCTCAGCAGCGATTCTGGACGTCAGCTAATCTGGAGAGAGGTTGGCACACGGTATCACCCCGCAAACATCACTGAAAGGGATCGATATGGCGGTTATTGTCTGGGGAAGCTTTATCTTGGATGGACGTACACACCAGCAGATACTGGAAGGCGGTACTGTAAACGGTGCACGCTATTGTTCTGTGGTAAGCCTTGACGACGTGCGTCTGTTCCGAGTTGCCACGGGAATCTGATCGGTCCTTAAGATTTGTATATCGCTGTATTTGTAGGCGTACATTCAAAATTAGAAGTTTTATGAGTGAAATCACCTTCTAATCTTAGTACGTTTCAGGTGATTTATTATAACAATATCATGGGGAGGGTGGAGCAGAACTCCGTTGAGGACTTAGCCGACGAAATTGTGCAATTTGGCTTGAGCTGTTCAATTTTGTCGTCTGTGGCGGGAGAGGTATATTGGAGTTGGAGGAGTGGCGAGGGTTTTCTGCGTGTGGTAATTAGTGGCGAGGAAGTGGTGGGCAGTTAATTTGCGCATTTCAAATTTCACAACTCTTTCTTTGTCAGTTTTTTATCTGCAGGATATTTGTGTATGGCGAAGATGTATTTGAAGGTGTACTTGCGAATAAGCGGTTCTTCGAAATCACCTGTGCTGTGCACGTTTGCAAGCAACCATCGCGATTCTTGAATGGAGTGCTGGATTTCTCAGCACGATAGTAGTACAATCCTATTTCCGTTACACAGTCGAATGTCGTTAATACAAAGTTCAAGGGACCTAAATTTTCGCGTTTTGTAATAACGAGGTTTGTAGTAAGGAGGTCTCTCAAAAGTGGAAAGACAAAAAAAAATGTTTTTTATTATTATTTTTTTTTGTGGTACATACTGTATATCTAAGAATAAAAAATCGAAAATTAATTTAGATTAAAAAATAAAACGATGAAAATAAAATTATGTACCAAGTAGAATAGTACACTGGTGTGCAAAATATTAGGACCAGTCACGTTTTCACCTGTAACTTCTCATAGGAATGATCTGGATATGGGAAAAGCATACCAAAGGAGCCTCGCGAGGTACGGATATGATGTAGGCAATAACAACGGAAACAAAACGTTACAGAGGGCCTTTGTTCAAAAATGGCAACATAGCACTGGCTGCCATGATTGAGATGAATCACTGCCAAAGATGGAACAAACGGAAGCGGTGGTCCTCAGTAGGAGTTGTGGCCACCCCTAATGTCGATGCAAGCTTTGCACCGCCCGTTAATACTTAGAACAATGCTGTCGAGAAGTCCTTGCGATAACATCGTCCATTCCTCTGTCAGCGTTCGCACACAGCAGGCTTGTCCAACCCGCGGCCCAGGACGGCTATGGATGCGGACCAACAAAAAATTGTAAACTTACAAACTTTGAGACTAAAAATACCATTAATAATACTACAAATACAATTTTAACACGCTATTAATTTATAAGCGATGAATTTTTGAATTTAACACGTTCTTTAGCAATGAGAGATTCATAAAATCATTCTCAAATAATTGTATTTATTCAAAATTTTATCTATTTATAAAAATTTTATTTAAATAATATTCTGGATGCTTTGGCGATAGACGAAAGTATTGATGCTACTAATACAGCTCAATTGGAAATTTTTATTAGAGGTATTCATGACGAATATAACATCACTGAAGAAACGGCTTCTTTCGTGCCATTAAAAGTCACAACTTAATGTGAATTGGGGTCACCTTTGCACATCTCCAGTCTATGGGTACCTCCCCTGAGTCAAAGGAAGCTCTCATAATTATGGCTAAGGGTTTGCTTACTTCCTTTGCTGCCTCCTTTAATATAACTGGATAGATCCCATCCACCCCTGGTGCATTTTTTATGTTTATCCTCAACAATTTCGCCTCCACTTTCCTCTCAGTTATTACAAAATCATCTAGCTTCCTGCCAGAGTTGGATACACCTCTGGCATTCCCCTCGCTGAATAACTCCTCATGTGTGAATGTTGATGCAAAATATTCATTTAGTTTGTTAGCTACCTGAGCAGGATCATCAACAGTTGACCCATCGATATCAAGTGGACCAATCTGATTCACCCCCTTCCTTCTAGAGTTTACATAAGTAAAGAACTCTTTGCTGTTTTTCTTTGCATCCTTTGCCAAGGATTTCTCATAATCTGCCTTTGCCTGCCTAACCTCCTTTGTGACTTGGTTACAGACCAGCTTATATCTATCATAGGCTTCTGTGTCACGTGTTAATTTGTATGTATCCCATGCATTTTTCTTCTCTGCCATATGCCTCATTAGTTCATCTGACATCCATTTAGGCCTAAACCTTGAACAATATTTCTTTGTTGGTATGTAAAGCCTAGTAGCTTCCAAGATAATTTCTTTCAATGCTTCCCATTTAGAATTCAACGTTCGTAACATCATCAGTTGGTTCCACTGTATAGAACTCAAAAACTGTCTGACACCCCTGAGTCACCTTTACGAAAACAAAAATCCTCTCCTTTACTCCTGATGGTAGTTGCCTCTCTGAGTAAATCCCACTTCAGCACACTGTGATCACTGCCACCTAGTGGTTCATTTACCTGCAGATTCTTAATGCATGAAGAATCACTACTGATAATCAAATCAAGAGTATTACTCCCTCTAGTGGCCTCCCGAACATGCTGATGTAGAAAACAATCATCCAATAAATCCACAAAAGCCTTGCTAGTGTGTGAGTGACCAACCCACAAATTTCAGTCAATATCTGAGAAATTAAAATCTCCCATTATAAGACTCTGATTTACTGGCCCACTCTATTTCCCTGTAGAGTTTCTTATTATACTCATCAGAGTCATTAGTCCTATAACGCACTCCTACTCTCAATTTTGATCTCCCAATGCCTATGTCAAACCAAACTGACTCGACATTGCAATGTCTAGCGATGTCGACTGGCTGCACTTCCTTGGATTTCGATTTTATGTGTTTCTTAACTAATAGCATAACCCCTCCTCCCTTCCTATCCTGTCTATCGCTTCTGTACACATTGTACTCCCCAAATTCCAGTTCTGCATTCCTTATATCTGTGTGACACCACGTCTCTGATATCCGAACAATATCTGCCTTTGATGTTTTGAGCAATACCTCAAATTCATCAAATGTATTTACCAAACTCCTAGCATTGGTGTACACACAGGTATACATGCACCTGTTCCTATTCTTGGTTACCCCTAACACAACCCATGTGTTTACTTGTTCCGCAATGACTCCCATCAGTCTCTGAAATATCCTGCATCTTGTTTTCCAGGCTTCTGCTCATTCCAATAGAAGCAGTGCAAGAATCACTTTCACCTCTGTCAGTGGCTACTGTTAATCTATTAGTCTGTGTATCCCCCCCCCCAAGCTAGCAGTTTTCCGACCCACCTAACACTGCCTCGATAGCATCAGCAAATATTCTTGCACCCTTTCTATTTAAGTGTATCCCATCCCTGTAGAAGCAGTCCCTTCTGTTAATAAGTACAGACCACGCTGAAAAAAATTCCACCCCTTGAGCCTTGCACAATCTTTCCAGAGCCGAATTGATCGACAAGGCTCTCATCATATACTCCCTCCTATCGTGTCTGGGCAGAATTGCAGACACTTTCAAATTCAACCCTAATTCACGGCTGTTTTTTCAACAGAGTTAATTAATTCTGCCGATCTCCTACTATTAATATCATTAGTGCCAACGTGTACAACAGTATCACCCTTTGTGCCCTTAAAAGATGATATCCGCTCTACAACGTCGTCAACTTTTGCACCTGGCAGACATACCCTGGTCCTGTTCCACCTATCCTTTTAACATACCATGTTCCCCATTTCCCTGACAATAGAGTCACCGACAACTACTAGTTCCTGTGGGACCAGCGCATTCTGCCTTGGGGGTTGCCGCTGTGTTGCGTGATGACCAAGTGCAAGCTGTGGCGTTGATGTGCGCAGCTGAGAGCTTGGTGGGGCCCCTCAATTTAGATCCTTCGAGGGCATCCACCCTGTCCTTCAAGCTCTCATATAGGCCCATAACAACGGTCAGTTGTCGTCTGATTTCGACAGTTGCAACTTGCAACTGTCCTAGAACGCCAGTTCCACTCTACCTCTTATCTCTGTGAAGAACAGTGCCACTGTAAGTGGGCCACGATTGTGCGAAGTCTAGTCTTGTGTGTGTTCTGTTATGTTCTGGCCGCATGGCTACCCAAAACATCAGTCACCTGGACAGATGATTCTGGGTAGCCATGCGGCCAGAACATATCAAATAACATAACGAATAAAATTTTTAAAAAAAAGTAACATGTTATTATGAATCCTGAACATAATGCATCGTTAACTATATTTACACGCTGCATTACGTAAGGTTAAATTTACAATAAGATACACGAATGGCACTCATGCCTTCTTTCTGGAGACGCATCGATGCGCGCTTCTTTAAGGACGCGTGGATAGGAAAGACTACCCCGCACGTATCAAACTAATATTTTTGTAGCACAGGAGAGCTTGCCAGTTGATGTGAAGAGTTGCACGAGCTTGTTCTTATTGACTTCTCGGATTCGGGAAAGTTGCTAAGAACTTTTTCCCATACGTTTCATTGGAGCAGAACGTATTGAAGTCGGCATCAACCTACTGTTTATCATCTCCTGCCCAGCGAATGCGAAACATATCGTCTTGGATTCTAGCTACTGGCCCTTAGGCACCCTCATTAAGCTGTATCAAGAGAGGAGTAGATCGATCGCTTACAACGGACCCAGACAGGACACAGCAACAAAAGGGTCATATGCAAACAGGTTCACAAGGCGGAATGCTTTTATGGTTCATGCAGAATGTATGCAGCATAAAAAACAAGCTTCACTCCCTCCAGACCCTCCTTTTTCTTGACGAATTTGATATCATTTGTATTACTGAAACATGGCTGTCCCCGGATAGACAGCTTGATCTTGTGCCTCCCTACGAGCACATTGGGAATTCAAGAAGCACCAGACGGGGTGGTGGCGTAGAAATCTTTTTAACGGTCGTTTTCAGCCAATAAGGACAAGAGTAAGCCAGTCGAACAACTTTGATGTAATCTGTACAACGCTGAGGAGTCCTCTTATTCAAATTCAGTGCTGCCTGATTTATTTTCCTCCTTGATCACAATGAAGAATCTAGATCTGAGCTGCTCACCTGGTTGGCAACAAATTTAGTACCTAGAACTCCAACTGTAGTTGCTGGTGATTTTGACTTGCCGATCCCTAAGCGCGAAGATTCTCAATTTTCTCATTTTTTATTATAAAATTTATCTACTCATCCTTCACAACGAGTTGCCGTGTATTGCACTATTTCGAATAAGTAACGCTTCATTTGCAACACCAGGGTGCCTGCCCACCCACCGATGAAAAGCCAATTAGCTTTGAAACGGTACCGTCTGGGTTGTGGCGCCCACCGACAATACGTAACAATAGTTTTCTATGTTAGTGAAGCGTTACTTATTCGAGGTAGTGCAATACATGGGTAACTCGTTGTGAAGGATGAGCACAATATGAAATGATGCTTTTCACACTGCTATCATAGTCTTTCTTTAAGAGTTGTCTATGGTGTATCTACACTGATATGATATAGATATAGAATCTTAAACTCTTAAAATATTATGCCTGGTTGCATTTAGTTTTATTTAAATAATAAACATTACGAAATTTGGTCCCCGTTTTAAGTGAAATTTTCTGGAACCAATTATCCTCGAATAACGAGGATCCCCTGTATATACAAAGAAAGTTCAGGAAAGTTCTACACATCAATGGTGGGCAGGGTGACCCACCGAGACTAGGGGTTAAAAAAAACGAACGCTAACTTTCTTTTGTAAAGCCGTATTCATTCCCGCGGTCACTTACGCCTCTGCGGAGTGGTTTCACAAGGACTCCACTGTAATCAATAAGAGAAAATTGGAGTCAATTCTTCTTACCACTGCTATCAACAGACCCAGAGAGAAAAGAAGACAGAAGTCTTCTTTTCTCTCTGGGTCTGTTGCTTAATGGATCTGTTGTATGCTCAACCAACTCAATAGGTTCAATCCAACTTCGTTTATCGAGCATACAACAGATCCATTAAGCAACAGACCCAGAGAGAAAAGAAGACTTCTGACCTACGGATGTGGTGATTTTCATGTAAATCACTTCAGTATCGGATACTCAGCAGCATCAGTCCCAGAGGTAAGCGAAGCAGTAATTCTTTCACTCCATAATCCTGTATGGTGCCTCTGCATCGTATGGGATTATTGGGTGAACGAACTGATAGACACACTGGAAGAAACTATTCTATAAACTGAGAGAAAATCCTCATTGTTTATGTTCCCAAGAGGGAACACAAATCTGTGGGTACATGATGACCATGAAGGGATGCAGATGGTCTGCAAAGATGGACACGTAACCTAGACTATTCAGAGATGCGTCTAGACGTACGAGAGGTGCCAAAGTGTGCCAGTTGAACACATATCAGACCATTACTAACCGTCCACCTGCCTGAACGATTCATTGTTTACACGACGGGTGCATGGCTTCGTGCGGTTTCCGCCAGATACGCTCCCTCCCGTCCACTCGAAATAACTGAAAACGGGACTTATCGGACCAGGAGACCCGTCTCCAATCATCCAAGTTCCAGTGACGATGTTCCTGTGACGTGGTGTTAGCAATGGGACTCTGGTGGGTTGGCGACTCCTATAACCTATTGCGGCTAATGATCGCTTGATGGTCTTGGTGAAGATGTTTCTGGTACCTTCCTCGTTGAGTTTGGCGGTAATTTGGGCCACTGTTGCTCTCCGGTTGACTGGAACAATGCGAGACAGACGTCGACGACCACGTTCATCCACCGCCTTTGCATATCTTTAAGAGTGTATCGGGAATACGTCATTCCTGAAATGACGTATTCCCGATATACTCTTAAAACTATCGAACGGGGATAGTGCAATTTATGTACCACATCCGCGATAGAGTGACCCACGCATCGGGCACCCACTATCACCCCTCTTTCAAAGTCGGTTAATTCACGACGTTTATCCATAATAACATCGAATTACCGTCTACGTGAATGCAGTGTACCTATATACCTGCCAAGCGGTGGGTTCGTCCAGTATCGAGAGGGGTGACAGCGTCGTGTTACCCAGGAACCAGCATCCCATGAATTATGTCCTTTCAGTGTGTATTCATGATTTATATACATTTGCATATCTTTAAATGCGCGCTCGCGCGTGTGTGTATGTGTGTTCTTGAATCGGGTGGCTCCTAGGCATAAGCCCAACTCCACCTCCGTAATCTGATTGTGTAGAAGCTCAAAAAAAAAAAAAGAAAAAGAAACGAACAATCAATATTCTGGAGGGGACAAGTACAAACTTCAAGTTTAATCCCCAGAGTCCAGATTAAAACTCCAAGAATCACAGTTCAACTAAATATCTCTTCATTTGCTCTTCCACAAGCACTGGAATCATCAAATCCAATAATATACTGTCCAGCAATTGTCCAACTATCCGTCATGGAAACACAGAACTATTATAGCACCAGACCTAACGCAATGAATCAGGTCCAGCACCCCAAAATCCCAAAGTATTCCTGATTGCATCACAAAAGACAACCAGCGCACCAAATCCAATGCAAGTATTTTGCAGACAAATTTGTCTGCAAAATACTTGCATCTACATCGGGCAACACAGCGGCAATCTCCAAGGCATTCAGCTCTGGTCCCACAGGAGTTAGTTATTGTTGGTGACTCTGTTGTCAGGGAGAAGGGGAATATATTGTGTAAAAAAGGATAGATGGAATAGCACCAAGGTATGTCTGCCAGGGGCAAAAGTTGATGACGTTGTAGAGCGGATATCATCTTTTAAGGGCACTTAGTTGCTAATGCTCCTAAAAACCAAATAACAACAATCTTTTAAGGGCACAAAATATGATATTGTTGTACACGTTGGCACTAATGACATTAAGAGTAGGAGATCTGCAGAATTACTTAACAAGTACAGGTCACTGTTGAACAAAAGCCGAGAATTAGGGTTGAATTTGAAAGTGTCTGCAATTCTGCCCAGACACGATAGGAGGGAGTATATGATGAGAGCCTTGTCGATCAATTCGGCCCTGGAAAGATTGTGCAAGGCTCAAGGGGTAGAATTTTTTTCAGCCTGGACTGTACTTGTTAACAGGAGAGATTGCTACTACAGGGATGGGATACACTTAAATAGAAAGGGTGCAAGAATATTTGCTGATGCTATCGAGGCAGTGTTAGGTGGATCGGAAAACTGCTAGCTTGGGGGGAGACAAGGATTAATAGATTAACAGTAGCCGCAGGCAGAGGTCAAGGTGATTCTTGCACAGCTTCTATTAGAATAAGCAGCGACCTGGAGCGAGGGGTGCTGAGGGTTTCAGGGATTGATGGCAGTCATCGTGAAATAGGTGGGTATATGGGATGTGTTAGGATAACTAAGTGTAGAAACAGGTGCATGTATACTTGCATGCATACCAATGCTAGAAGTATAGTAAATAAATTTGATGAATTTGAAGTGTTGGTCAAGACATCAAAGGCGGATATTGTTGGGATAGCAGCGACGTGGTGTCACAAAGATATAAGGAATGCAGAACTGGAATTTGGGGAGTACAATGTCTACAGAAAGGATAGACAGGATAGGAAAGGAGGAGGTGTTATGCTGTTAATTAAGAAAAACATAAAATCAAAAGAAGTGCATCCAGTTGATATCGATGAACAGTGCACTGTTGAGTCCGTTTGGTGTGACATAAGCACTGCGAAAGCAAAAATTAGAGTAGGAGTGTGTTATAGGCCTAATGACTTTAATGAGTACAATGAACAATTGTACAGAGAAATAGAGTGGGCTAGTAAATCGGAATGTCTTATAATGGGGGATTTTAACTTCCCAGATATTGACTGGAATTTGTGGGTTGGGCACTCACACACTAGTCAGACTTTTGTGGATTTATTGGATGATTGTTTTCTGCAGCAGCATGTTCGAGAGGCAACCAGAGAAAGTAATACTCTTGATCTGGTTATCAGTAGTGATCATTCGTGTATTAAGAATTTGTAGATAAAGGAACCACTAGGTGGCAGTGATCACAGTGTACTGATGTGGGATTTACTTAAAGATTTAATTACCATCAGGGGTAAAGGAAAGGGTTTTTGCTTCCGTAAAGGTGAGTACAGTGTTCTCCGACAGTTTTTAAATTCTGTACAGTGGGACCAACTGGTGATGTTACCAACAGCAAATTCTAAGTGGGAAGCATTCAAGGAATTAATCGTGGAAGCTCAAGGTTTAGGCCTAAATGATTGTCAAATGAACTAATGAGACTCTTGGCAGAAGAGAAAAATGCATATAAATTATCAGGCTATACCGAAGCCTATGACAAATATAAGCTAGTCTGTAATCAGGTCACAAAGGAGGTCAGGCAGGCGAAGGCAGATTATGAGAATTCTTTGGAAAAGATACTAAGAAAAACAGCAAGGATTTCTTTACTTATATAAACTCTAAAAGGAAGGGGATGACTCTGATTGGTCCACTTGATACCGAGGGTTCGTCTATTGATGATCCTGCTCAGATAGCAAACAAACTGAATGAGTATTTTGCATCTATTCACACATGAGGAGTTATTAAGGATTGAAAATGGCAGAAGGTTATCAAATTGTAGCAAGATACTTAATGATTTTGTAATAACTGACAGCAAAGTGGAGGAGAAATTGTTGAAGTAAAACATAAGAAAGGCACCTGGGATGGATGGAATCTATCCAGTTATATTAAAGGAGGCGGCAAAGCAACTAAGCAAACCTTAGCCACAATTATGAGAGCATCCTTGGACTCAGGGGAGGTTCCCACGGACTGGATGTGCAAATGTATCCCCAATTCACAAAGGGGGATCGAAGGGTGACACGAGTAATTACAGACCAGTTAGTTTAACTTCTGTTCCGGGTAAAATAATGGAGTAACTGGTTAAAGATGCATTGCAGGATCATCTAGACAAAACTGCAGCAATAACTCTGACACAGCATGGGTTTGTTAAGGGAAAGTCTTATCTGACAAATTTGATAGGATATTATGATGTAGTTACAAAGGAACTGGATGCAAAAAATAATTTTGATATCATATATTTGGATTTCAGGAAAGCTTTTGACACTGTTGCGCATGGAAGACTATTGTACAAATTGGAGCAGAATGGTATTAAGGGTAAGTTGCTACAATGGATAAAAGGATGGTTGAGTGGGAGAAGACAGAGGGTGGTAATGAATGGGTGCTGCTCTTTGTGGACCAATATTATTAGTGGAGTCCCACAGGGTTCGGTGTTAGGTCCACTGTTGTTTTGTATATTTATCAATGATATTGATGAAGGTATATCAGGCTTAATGTCGAAGTTTGCAGATGATACAAAGGTTGGCAGGGTTGTTAATGACAGCAATAGCACTGTGGTACTGCAACAGGATCTAGATAATTTGGGCAGATGGGCTAAGAAGTGGCAACTGAAGTTTAAGAAAGTTGGCAGGGTTGTTAATGATAGTAATGGCAGTGTGCTACTGCAACAGGATCTAGATAATTTGGGCAGATGGGCTAAGATTGACAAATGCAAAGTACTGCATATGGGTAGAAGTAACCCCAGCGAAACGTACCAACTGTGTGGTACTACACTTAAGGTGGTAGTAAATGAAAAAGACCTGGGAGTAATTGTGCAGTCAGATATGAAGTTTTCTGAGCAATGCAGACAGGCTGCAAGAGCAGGTCATGGGGTTTTGTCAATGATATATAGGAATTTTGCTAGCAGGGAAAAGGAGGTGATTGTCCCTCTGTAAAAGGCAATGGTCAGGCCACGCCTTGAGTACATCGTACAGGTCTGGAGGCCTCATTTTAGGAAGGATGTAGATTTGCTTGAGCGTGTACAGAGGACAACACGATTGGTGAGGGGAATGAAGGGATCCTCTTACCAAGAGAGGCTTAAGTTCTGCAAATTGCAGCGGCTGGACACTAGGCACCTACGAGGTGATCTGATTGAGGTATATAAGGTCTTGAATGGGTTGAGCACGCTGAATTCTGATGGGATTCTTCCACTTGTTCAGATTACGAACCTAAAGGGGAATAAATTAAAATTGAGGAAAGACAGATATAGAACAGATGTTCGGAAATTTGCCTTTAGCCAGAGGGTGGTTAATTGCTGGAACAAACTTCCATCTGTCATTGTGGAAGTTGATAGGTTGAATAAATTTAAGGAGGAACTGGACAAACATTTACAGGGAATTGTTTTGTAATTTTTTTTGGCTGATGCTGAATAAGCTCATACACTTGCTTTCTGGCATCACATGCCACTACTACTGCTACTTATCCAGTTTGTCAGCTATCTGGGCGGGATCATCAACAGTTGAACCATCGATATCAATTCCTTCAATGCATTCAATTTCTTAAATGCATCCCATTTGCAATTTGCTGTTGGTAACATCATCCGTTGGTCCCACTGTATAGAATTTAAATACTGTCTCAGACCATCCTAGTCGCCTTTACGAAAGCAAAAACCATTCCCTTTACCCTAATGGTAGTTATCTCTTTGAGTAAATCCCACTTCAGCAAACTGTGATCACTGCCACCTAGTGGTTTCTTTATCTGCAGATTCTTGATGCATGAATAATCACTACCGATAATCAGAGCAAGAGTATTTCTCCCTCTAGTTGCCTCCCGAACATGTTGCTGTAGAAAACAATCATCCAATAAATCCACAAAAGTCTTGCTAGTGTGCGAGTGACCAATCCACAAATTCCGGTCAATCTCTGGGAAATTAAAATCTCCCATTATAAGACCTTCTGATTTACTGGCCCACTCTATTTCTCTGCACAGTCGTTCATTATATTCATCAGATTCTTTAGGCCTATAACACACTCCTCTCATTTTTCCTTTCCCAGAGCTTATGTCACATCAAACAGACTCAACATTGCATTGTCCACCGACGTCCATTGGATGCGCTTCCTTATATTTTATGTGTTTCTTAACTGACAGCATAACCCCTCCTCCCTTCCTGTCCTGTCTATTCTTTCTGTACACATTGTACTCCCCAAATTCCAATTCTGCACTGCTTATGTCTGTGTGACACCACTTCTCTGATATCCTGACATCATCTGCCTTGTCTTGACCAGCACTTTCAGGCACAGGTTGTGCTTCTGGCTGTAACTCAGACAGTTCACCTACAAGCTTCCATTATTGAATTGACATATTCATTCACTAAGAGTAATCAGTACAGCAAGCTAATCAGCTAAATGGAATGTGTCTAAGTGGCGCCATCTAGCGTCCACGTTGAAAACTATTTACTTGAATGATATTTTTTTATATCACTTTTATTTATATATATTTGTGGTGTAAATATAAGATTCAGTTCCCTTTATGAAAGGAATTCAACATATTTTTTCCTAACTTTTAAAACTTTATAGATATTTTTTAAATTTTTATATTTTATTTTCGTTTTTATATTTTTTTGTATTTCATTTTACATAATTTACTGTATAAAAGATATACAGTAAAACGAACTGCGTTTTTAATACTAAAAAAAAAAATGTTTCATATGTGTGTCATAGTGTGTTCATTTAAAACCTGTAACTCACAGATATCACTCTGTAATACCACCATTATAAATATTGTCTCACTATTATAAATTTTAAAAAAATAATAAAAATAAATCACTCCCACATTAAAATTGTCAATGTTATTAAATAAGAAAATCTGCATTCAATAATTTTGAAATTATCTCGCTATGATTTTTTTAATAATATATGGAAATATAAACAAGAGTGCATAGCAGAAAGAGAGGGATCGAACAGTTCCTTGAATAAAGATAATGGTACAGGTTTCTTAAGCATAAAATCCGCTAAGTACAAAAAGAGAGAATATATATTATAAATATTATATAAATTATATAATATACTATATATATATTATATAATATATTATATTATATTTATACAGTATAAAGTGCAATATGGCCTAAGTTGCTGATGTGCTTAAAGCACTACAACATTGCTTTTCGAATTCATATTATCTGTTTGAAGCAGAACTTTTGGGACATACTGTACATTTGGTATAAAGTTTAATATTATTTAAAAATAATAATAAGTTTTAATTCTTAACGCATCTTTTAAATTTAAATGAGGTTTTAATTTTTAAAATTAAGTGAAATTTAATTAAAATAATAAATTTAAAAATATATGATCGAATTGTATAATTTATAAATTCATTTATGGAAATATTTTCTCCGAATTATTTTTTAAACTCACGACAGCCAGTAATCTATTGATGATAGTCGTAAAGGTCACAGACATTCGTGGGCGGAACATTTTCCACAAAAGTAACGAAGGGTGCAGCTGAAAATGAAACGGAACCAACTTAAAACAGTCGGCAAGTGTCCCCAAGGCGACTTCATCAAAGTCGTGTATAAAAAACTAATTATTTCGAGTAAGTGAACTCAATTATCAAGGCCAGATCCAGTCAACTATTAAAGTTCGGAACTTAGCCTTAGTATCAAAATTATCGGACAAGGCGCACACACAACGAAGGATCATTAAGAGGCTTTCAGCGTTCGCTTTTTTTGCCTCAACCTTCATATCTGCTGCGAAATTAGCGTCATTTTTACGTTCCATCTCATCCCCAAGGGAATTCGCACTTGTGAAGCTGTCCGTGAAATGGAATCTTAACCTTGTTATATTTCGTACGTGACTGGAATGAATATTGATTTTTCCAGCCACTTGAACAACTCGTCCGTAAAAACTCCAGTTTTCATTATAAACAACAAAGCGGAGTTCCTTAAAGTTCTTTAACCCTGTTCGCCCTATAAACTGTCTCTCCTACACTTACGATGCATACTTTTATTAAGGAAGAACTAAAGTTTCGCAATTTTGTTTTCAGGTGGTATTTGAATGCAAATTTTAAAGCATAAAAAGTTTCTAGTGTGGAAAAAGGCGCTCTTAAGATCAAACAAGAGTAATTTGTTTATGCAGGGTTGTTTGTAAGAGTCATAATTTTTATGTATTAGGTATTATTTTTAATAGTTTTAATCAATTATTAATTGAATTATTTCTGTTCTTATTTTAAAAGCATTTTTTATTATATTATTAACTATTATTATCGCCTAGCAACAACAACAAAGTTGGAGAAAGAGGACATATCCCACATATTCTCAATAGGATTAAGTTCAGATGGATGTGGGGGCCAAGGAAAATGGTGAAAACCCGCGTCATGTTCTCCGAATCATTCTTGAGATGCGCTGTTGGATTGTCATGCATAAAGTAGCCATCTCTTGGATATAAAAGGGTAAAATTACAGGAAGACATTCAACCTTCCACCTGTATCATCCGTACCAACAAAACATTCCTCATACCATGATGCCACCTGTAGATGCTTGGGTTATCTTAACAAGGCAAGCTGGATTCGTCGTTTCGTGAGGTCCTCGCCCCACTCTTTGCTTATCATCAGTAAAAAACAAAGTGCATAGTGATTCGTCTGACCAGATGACTTTCTTCCATTTTTCCATTGTACAATCACGACATTGTAGGCATCTCTACAAACAGATTTTTCTGTTTTTCTCTGAAACAAGTGGATTCCTAATAGGCAGGTGACTTCCAATAAGCAATTTCTTCAATTCCCTGCGCATGGTAAAGGTTGAAATAGGGCAGTTCTGGGCTTCGTTGAATTCAGATGTTATTTGCTATTTTCTACACACACTAGATATCCTATTTTTCCATACAGTCCTCCTTAGAGTACAAGGCTTCGCTCTTGAATTATTATTGTTTATCTGCCTTTCTTAGACCTCTACCCTACTGAAGTCTCAAGCTCACCCCACAAACGCAAATCTGACTGCAAATCACAGAAAATTCTAGATTCTAGGGTGTGTAAAGCGGGTGTTAGCAGAACATTGAAGACACATTTATTTACAGACCTTTACTGAACATTATATACAGCATACAAATTTCCATATATTCGAACCATACTACAGTACACTACACTATCTCTCTCTCATCAACTATTCTCAATTTACAAATTATTAACGTCAGTTTGTATCAGTTGTATCTTACTCAATATGAATCTTCGATGATTACTCAATCATTCTCTTCCATTACCAATTTTTATCACTTACATCAGTAAACTCATTTCAACTGGTATTATTCTTTTTGTATATTTGTTTCTAGCCTTTAACAGACGAAGTGCATTACAACTGGAATCCTCTTACCTCAGTAATGTTCACTATGAATCCCTCATTCTACCTTAGTTATTCTCTAGTTACCATCTTCGTCATCCCTCTTTACTCGTGAGGTTTCTCTAATAATAAAACTTCTTTCTCTTTACACTTCATCTGGTATGTTATTTTGTGTTGGTACTGGCCTAAACTAATTATATATGTATAGGTTAACATATCCTTACAATACTACCCCTATAAATATAATTTATTTACTCATTCCTTTATACTATTACTTTCTTTTCATTGCCCCTGCACCACCCTTACATTATTTCATAATCATTAACCTTCATAACAAATTATCCCAACCTAAGTAACTAACTTGCCTAATAAAACATGAATGTTCTTTTTTTAAAAGGACTATCGCTCAATTCCTTACAGCGCTAGGTTATGAGTGCTTGAGTTGAGGATTCAAGAAAAAAAAATAGGAACAGACACGTTCCGAAATGGCCGCTACTTCCAGTTTCCTTGCGTTCAGGCTTTATTCTATTTCTTGAGTACCCTGCTTTCCTTAGTAGTGGACAGGCTTTCATTCTTTTCTTGGCTCACATATCTACACAACTGGCCATTTCTCAACGGGCCGGACCCTAGATACAAGTGTAGGCTCTCTTTCTCTTCTTGGCTCACTTATCTGCACAACTGGCCATTATCGCTGCCTTCCGATGCTGGACCAGACTTTCTTTCTCTTCTTCGCTCACTTATCTGCACAACTTTCAACGCACACGTTCCCACTCTTCCATGCCTTCAAAAAACCATCATCACTTTCACTCGCGTCCTCTACGCCTCACTAGCCATTTCTCTCACGTTTTTTCTTTTCTTTTTCTTCTTCATCTTGCTACCACGAGAAGTGAACTCTGACCACCAAAAAATCTACTTCACTTCAACCCACAAACTCACGACCCTTTCGACCACAGAGAAGTCAGATACAGAATGGACATTTGCTCGAATTACTCCCCCCTCTTTCCTTAAAGTTTGGAACGCCTTCCCAGGAACTCCAACCACTCCCATACTCTGCTTAATTTTCTATTCCTTCCTATTTTCTAAAACAACTCACCCCCAGCTGTCTCCCTAGCGCACAAACCAACCCTTCTCTAGAAATTTCTTATTTTTTTTTCTCACACAGCAGTATAGCCTTTTCATGTTGCAGGTCACCTCCAAAACACTCCGTTTCGTGTTCACACTTTCTCTCTAAATATGGCCAATATATCAGCCACCCTGACACCGTTTCTTTTTGATGTGAACACTGGACTTCCACTAATTTCCTGTTTACTTCCTGACAGTGGCTTAGATCAAAAGAGACGCTTCGTAATCCCATTTTACGGTCTTATTGTCCTTGCCCTCAGAAACCCTTTCACGCCTGTTTTCAAATGCCATGAGCGGTCTCTGTTTGTTCTCTTGTATTATTTAAATTACTTGTTTACCTTTAGCCGCTGTTTTAATTCACACGTCTAAAACTGTCCATTCCTGAATCCAAGTGTTTTTCCAACTTTAACCTTATTTACATTAAAACTAAATATCCAATCTTAATACTTATTATTTTTAAACTTAATACACCCTTTCCATCGCCCTTCCTGGATTTATTTTAGCAAAACAAATATTTCTATTTTAATTTCTAAGATCTACATCTTACAGGCTCCTACTAAACGTGGAGAACACTTCAAAAAGTTTAATGAAAGACCTTGTTGTGTATGAAAAAGGTTGCTTGATTTTATTTTTATAACCCATAACACTTGGGTTTTTAAAAATGTGAAAATTAATTGAAAGCAATGGCTGAAGTTACAACTTGGGCCATTGCTTTTAATTATCTCAGCTTGAAAATATTGTAAATAGCAGGTTAACCTTCTTGAGCTGCCATTTTGTTCAAACGTAATACAATATCAAAGCAACTCGTGGTGAAAGCAAAGTTTGACAAAAATATATTTTTCTTGACAATCGCGATATTATTTTTCATTTCGAAAGTGGTGGGTGAGTTAGGTGAGTTACGTGAAAATAAAATAAAACAAAATAACGGAAACCGGCATCAGATAATTGTGGATAAATTTAGCGGTTCAAAAAAGAGGAAATAGAGCAAAAAATACAATTAAATCCGAATTCAACGAAAATAAAAGTTGATACATCATCAGGGGACTACACCTGACCATGTATTAATGGACTGCGTTTCCATACTTAATTTTTTAACTGTCGTTTTTGACTTATGTTAGTCTGGGGGTGATGGTGGTATCTGCAACCGACAAGGTCAGCTGATGACGACACATATTAAAATAGCCACACTCAATATTATGACATTGTCAGGAAAAATTGAGGAGTGTGTGGACATCTTAAAGGACAGAAAAATAAGCATACTTGGATTGAGTGAATCAAAATGGAAAGGAAATGGGTGTAGAGAGTTATGAGGAGGCTATTACTTATATTGGTCTGAGGTTGATGTAGCGAGGAAGGGTGTAGCCATCATTATAGATCACAGGATTAAGGAAAGGGGGAAACAATATCAGCGACAGACTCATGTCAATTAAACTGCAAATGAATGACAGTGAAACATTGAAGATAGTACAATGTTACGCACCGCAAACCGGTTGCGAAGAAATGGAGAAGTTGGAGTTTGAGGACAAGCTCGAAGAGAACATCACAGGTGAAGATGTAGTTATCATTGGTGACCTGAACGCAAAAGTCGCAGTGGAGAGAAAAGGACTAGAATACATTATGGGTCCGCATGGCTGGGGACCTAGGAATGATGATGGTGACAGGCTATTGGATTTCTGTTTACAGAACAGCTTGGTCATAGGAAACACCTGGTTCAGGAAGAGAAAGAGTCAAAGTGACAAGATACGGTTGGGACGGTCATCAGGAATCCCTCCTTGACTATATTCTCGTGGATAATGAGCGACACAGAAGACTATTGAACGTCAAGGCCATTCTTAGTGTCTCCTAGGGTAGTGATCACAGGTTAGTTGTTGGAGTTTTAAGATACCCTAAATTGAAGAGGATCAAAATAACAAGAGAGAGAAAACTACGGATGTTGAAGTTGAAAGAAGAGAAAAAAGGGGCGAAGTTCAGAGAAGAGTTCAGGAAGGTTGTACCTAAGACAGTGGTGAACAGCGTGGAATCAGAATGGAAAGCATTCAAAGACTGTATAGTAGGATTGACAGAGCAGGTTTGTGGAAGAACAAGCAATAGGAGATGGAAAGAAACCCCACGGTGGAATGATAGGACGAGAGAGGCTGTGAAAATCAAGAATAATGCATTCAGGACCTACTTTCAGAACAGAAATGATGAGAATAAATAGAGATATGAAACCGTGAAGAGAGAGGCTATGAGGATAGTTAACGAGGAGAGAAGACTGTGGTTGGAAGAATGGAGTGAAACTCTACGACAAGATATCGACGGTAATAAAAAGACGCTGTATGGTATGGTGAGGAAAAGGAGAAGAGATGGTGAACAGAGCAAATACTTATGGATGAGAATGAGAACCTAATAAGCAAGGACGAAGAGATAAGAGGAACATGGAAGAAATATTTTGAAAATCTGTTGAACGTACAGGACAGCCAGCAAAAGGGACAAAGGCAGGTTGATCATAGAAGAGGGGATGAAAGCGAAGATACGGAGAGAGAGCAGACAGACTTGACTTGGAATGATGTAATACAGGCATGGAAATGCATCAAGACAGGTAAGTCCGCTGGTATGGATGAGATAAGTGGAGAAATGCTGAAGGCTACAGGCGAGGCAGGAATAGCGTGGACACGGACTGTTCTGTAAGATCTGGGATGAGATACAGGTGCCGAAGGACTGGAAAGAAGGTTTGATCATCCTCCTGTTGTTCAAGAAGAGGGATCAGGAAAAAGTGTTCCAATTATAGAGGGATCACACTGACATTGCAGTCGAGTAAGCTGTATGACAGAGTGTTAGAGCGGAAGATAAGAGGAACGATTGAAAATAGGATGGCCGAGGAACAGTATGGCTTTAGGCCTGGAAGATCGACGGTGGATCTAATTTTCTGCATCAGGCAACTGATGGAAAAGTGTTATAAACACAATAAAGAATTATGGATGGCATTTTTGAATATAAAGAAAGTGTTTGATGCCGTAAAGAGAGAGAAAGTATGGGAGGTTTTGAGAAACTTAGCGATAGAGGAACATCTTGTGGAGAGAATTGAGAATATGTGAACCAATACAGTAAGCAAAGTAAGAGCAATGTTGGGGTTGACGGAGAGCTTCGAAAAAACATCAGGTTTGAGGGAAGGAGACGTCCTGTCACCACTACTGTTCATAGCTGTCATGAATGATGTGCACTGTAGAGTGGTGGAACAACTTGGACGGGACCAGATGAAAGTCATGCTCTTTGCAGATGACCTCTGCATATGGGGAGAGAGCAGGGAACAAGTGCAATGGCAAGCAAGTTGATATATGGGCAAGTATGGCCAATGAATTTGGACTGGTTTTGAGTCAGGAGAAGAGTGAAGTAATGGTTCTAAAGAGGAGTGGCGAGCTTTACGGATACATTACAATGGAAGGGAAAGAGCTAAAAATGGTTAACTTCAAGTATCTAGGAAACACCATTACAAAGACTGGAGTAATAGACGAAGAAATAAGTAGAAGGATACAGGCGGGTGGGAATTTCTATAGGCAGACAAGAGATCTGATCTGGAACAGGAACATATCACTGAAGTGTAAGAAGGCTATATATCAGGCCTATTACGTACCAATTCTGACATATGCATCTGAAACTTGGACTATGAGGGATGAAAGCAGAATTCAGGGGGCAGAAATGAGATTTGTGAGGAGAATAGCCGGAAAGACAAGACGCGACAAAATCAGGAATGATGTGATTAGGGAGAGAATTCAGGTTGAAAAACTCCAGAACAGGATTGAAGGGTCCCGTTTGAAATGAATTGGACATGTCAAGAGGATGAACGAGAGGCGTTTGTCAACAAAATGTTTGATTTACAATTAAGGGACAAAAGACCAAGGGGGAGACCAAGAATAAGATGGTAGGAAATGATAAAGACCGATGTCATTAAGAGAGGAGGAAATTGGAGTGAAATCAACGACGGAGAGAAGTACACGGACAGGGCATGGTGGCGAGGCTTCATACGTCGACCCGTGAAATAACGGAACGATGATGATGATGATGATGATGATTATCTGATTCCAGCTTCCGTTATTTTATTTTATGTTAATTTACAGGTCAATTTCTTTAATGTATTCATTTATTTTACAGTTCACTTCCTTCGATATATTTCTTTCATGTTTCGGCTATTATTTCTTCCTTTTGGCTTTCCGTGTAACCCATACTTACATCTTTATATTTATTATACTATGAATATATATACATCTCCATCTTTCTTTTTCTGCTGCTTTGCGCGCTTTGGTGTATTTGACATATTCAGTCTATTTTTATTTTCCCTTTATTTCCCCTGTCTTTAACTTATTGGCAATATCCAGGACATAATGTAACAACTAGTCGTTATGAAATAATAATCCCTCTGATGAGTATATATGTGGTGATCCCTATGTGATGGATATGGTAAAAATAAATAAATAAATAATTAATTAATTAAAGTTAAGTTAACGCAAATAGAAACATGCAGATAGTATGGATTTCATAGATTTATTTAAAATTTGGGACACCGATCCTATAAACATTGGTAAAATACATAATACACTCTTCAGCATTAAACTTAGTGCACTCAAAGTCCTAAGCAGGAAAGCCAATAATTGTGTTTAGATCTTGTCACCTTATGCACATTATACCAGACATTGTTAAATTCAGAATTAATATTTTAAATATTAACAAGTAACCAGAAAACTCTGTCCTCGTCTTATATTTTCAAAATAAAATGATGGATGATTTGGATATTTGTTGTATTTCACATTTTTATCAACTTAACATTTTAGTTTAAGTTGGAAAGCTGAGGTTGTGTTCAATTATACGAGCATTAGGCGAAACGTATTTTACGATCATTGGTCTTCCATCTTAGAGAATGGTGAACAATTTTATGTCGGGCACTGTACGTTAGTAAAGCCACCACTTAAAACAAACTCATCTGGAACCCCAGTAACCTCGCTCACTCAGAAATCTTCCTTGAGATCCAGGATCATATCAATAAATAGGTAATCACCGCCACAAGAGATTTATCTTATTGTATCTGTACTTTGGCTATAATGCCTTCTTATTTATCTGGCGAATCCTCCAGATACCTACGTTAACGGAATTCGCACACGTCCCAGTACACTTGGCAGTAATCCAATACACGTAACAAAACAAATCCCACCAGTAGATCGTAATCAGAAACAAGGAAATTGGCCTTTGGGTCTGATGTGACCTTTTATTTTTTTTTCCTTACAAAAGCCAATTACTTTGTATGTTTAAATTGGTACGACTTCGGTAATTGTGTTGGTTGTAATTTTTCAACAATTACTCGGTCTTTTAACAATATTTCAGATTGATTGTTGCATGAACACTTAAAAATCGTCTGCTGCATTGTTTGCGCTGAAGCAAACGACTTTTCACGGTTCAGCAAGTAACAATCATCTGACAATTAATATTGACAGTATTGTTGGCTTGCAATAATTAAAACCCCTTTATTTTGAAGTTTATAAGTATTATATAACTAACAACTAATCAAATGACACTTGTTGAATTCTAGCAATCAACTCTAACATTTGTATGCAGTAACAACATTAATTAATTATTTTTCAAATAGCAAGAAGAATTATTTGAATTTCAAAATCATAAAATTTTAGCCATTGACACGGTGGCTTCAGTAATTAATGACACTTTAACTGCCTTCGTCGCAATTTATCTACACAACCAACGCTAGCATTAGTTAGAGGCCAATGTTAATTAAAATTCTGCAACATCAGACTTCGTTCAATTTAATGATTTCATTTAAATTATTAATTCAACCCAATTTCTGAGTTAAATATCGACATCATTAACTGTTGAAGTACGTACAGATTTGCTAATAATAGTAACGATCTGAAATAATGAAATAACTCTGCATTCTATATGCATACCAATCATTAGTTCTCATTGCGAAGTTTTTTTTCAAACAGACCATCAGAATTAACAGATCTCCAGTATCAATTAATTAGTGTGGTTTTTAAAACCAATATCACAAAGGCAGCGGTTTTTTTATTCTAGTGCAATTAAGGATCTCTTCAATTCCTTGAAGAAAGTGAATGATAATTACATTTGGTTCATTAAATTGTTCAGATCGAGGATTTCATAATTAAAACATAGTTTATAACGCAGAGGCATTACGTAATTTATGGATCTAAAATGAAAAAAATAAATGATTTTTCTTGAATTTTTAATTTTTAGAGTGGAAGTTATTGAATTCATAAAATATTGCTATTAAAATATCCAGCATATGAATATATTGCTATCAAGCTATACGCTGTTCGGTGACCTGAATATCCGGGAGTCGTTCCAGCCACTTGGTATGCAGTCTCGCCCTCTAAGTTGTCATATCGGTCTCCAGCTTCGTTATTTCGTAGTATGCTTGCATGATGTACGTATTCATTTCGATGCTCCACTTCATGCGTTGGCGTTTTCTTCCTTCCTCGGTGGTCACTAGCGCAGTTGCGCAGGAAGCACTTCCAGTTGGTGGGGCTGGATGGTCTTGCCCTTCTCTCGTGGTAGCCGTACGGGGGACAGCGCCACTCGCTTCTCTTCCCTTAATCCTCGTGTATTGTGCTGTGGTAGCAGCCAGGAGGATTAATGGAAGAGAAGCGAGAGACCAGCAGCAAAAAAACCGAAAACAGAAGGAACCACCAGCTTGGGAAAGAAGACTTCAACAGAAGATAGAAAATTTAAGAGTCAAGATAGGCCAATTGACCGAGTACAAACGGGTTAATCGAAGTAAGAAATTGATTGGAAAAGTGAAGAGCATCCTCAAGAGAGACAGCGTCCACAGCAAACATGAGACAAAGAATGAGAGAATAGGGGAGCTTGGACACATTGAAGCAGAACCTCCTTGCACTCAGCAAGAGACTACACCGATACAAAGAGAGCTCCAAGAGGAAAATAAACAACCGAATCTTCGATGAGGACCAAAGAGTTTTCTACAGTAATCTCGGAGAAGACGGGAAACAAGGGAACGGACCACCCGAGAAGAAGACAATTGAGGAATTCTGGGGAAACATATGGAGCAGGGAAGTAAGACATAACAGCCGAACAACCTGGATAGAACTAGAACGGAAGAAAACCAAGGACATACAAGAAATGAGAGAATGGGAGATTCAGGAAGATCAAGAACTCTCACAACTGGCGAACTCCAGGAATAGATAACGTCCACAACTACTGGTACAGTACAAGAAGCTCACTTGCACACACAAGCACCTGGCAGAGCAGTTCACCCGAATGATAAGGCACCCAGAGACAGTTCCGAAGTTTCTCACTCAAAGAATCACATATCTGAAGCCTAAAGACGAAGATACAAGAACCTAGCGAAATATAGGCCAATCACCTGCCTCCCAACAATGTACAAGATCCTGACCAGCTGCATAACCAGGAAAATATCAGACCACTTGGAGAGCCAGAACATAATGGCCGAACAGCAGAAAGGATGCAAGCGGCTGAGCAAAGGATGCAAGGAGCAATTAACCATAGATGCCGCGGTTATGGAGCAAGCCTACAAGAAGCGTCTCAACATGTACACAGCCTACATCGATTACCGCAAAGCCTTCGACTCCGTGCCTCATAGCTGACTAACAGAGGCGCTGCAGATTTACAAAGTCAATCCGATAGTGACAAACTTCCTGGGCGAAACGATGGCGAAATGGAGTACCACCATTAAGGTCGGAAACGTCACAACCAGGCCAATCCCCATCAGGAGAGGAATCTTTCAGGGAGATGCCCTGAGCCCATTCTGGTTCTGTCTAGCACTTAACCCGCTATCTACCATGCTCAACGGCAGCAAGTATGGATATAACCTCAAAGGAGGAAGGAAAAACCTGTACACCCTCACCCACCTGATGTACATGGATGACATCAAGCTCTAAGCGGGAACTGAGAAACACCTTCAGCAACTACTCCAGATCACCGAAGAATTCAGCAATGTTATTAGGATGAAATTTGGTCTAGACAAGTGCAGGACTTACGGATTGCGTCAGGGAAAATTAGGCAACCGAAACTACCAGCTGCAGACTGGTAAAGAGATCGAAGCCATGGCAGAGGGAGAGTCCTATAAATACTTGGGGATGATGCAAGTTCAGCAGTTACAGCACAAGGAAATTAAGATCTGCCTCACCGAGAAATGCCATCAGAGACTCAGATGCCTGCTGAAAGCAAAGCTGAACGGAGGGAACACAGTTAAAGCCATAAACACCTATGCAGTCCCAGTGCTAACATACTCCTTCAGGGTCATAGATTGGACTGACACCGAGCTGGAGGATATCATGAGAAAGACAAGGACAATGATGACCAAGAGCCACCAATACCACCAGAAATCTGCCGTGGAGAGACTGACAATTGCCCGAGAAGAAGGAGGAAGAGGCCTGATAGACCTGATAGAGCAACAGAAAACAGCGATAGTTAACCTCAAGGATTACTTTCAGAAACACACAGCAGCATAAGGAAGATAAACAAGCAGTATACAACACTGAACCTAAGTGAGGAATCCTCCCCAACCAGGAGGTACAAACGAACATAGAAAGATGGGCAGAAGACACTCCATGGCAGACACTACAATGATCTCCATCAAGATCACATAGATAATATTGCTTCCAATACATGGCTCACGAGCGGGACGCTCTTCCCCGAGACTGAAGGATTCATGCTCGCCATCCAAGACCAGGTAATAAACACCAGGAACTATAGAAAATACATTGCTAAGGAGCCCGGAGTGTACGATGCCACATGCCGACGATGCCACCTAACCTCAGAAACGATCGAACACATCACTGCCGGATGCATGGTGATCACCCAGACTGAATACACTCATAGACACGACCA
Source organism: Mastigoproctus giganteus (assembly GCF_048544385.1). Lineage (NCBI taxonomy): Eukaryota > Metazoa > Arthropoda > Arachnida > Uropygi > Thelyphonidae > Mastigoproctus > Mastigoproctus giganteus. Next base: position 39,204,365 of record NC_143579.1, on the reverse strand, counting down.
GGTAGCCAGGATAATACATCAGAAGCTAGCAAGGAAATACCAGTTGGTCGAAGAAAGTGTACCATACTACAAGTACGAACCCCAGTCAGTACTAGAGACTCGAACCCACAAGGATAATCAGAGAATTCATCGACCAACAGTAACACCAGACATAACAACAATCACCATGTGAACTTGGTAGCAATATCCGTCACGAGGTGGAACCCCCAATCAGGGAGAAATAATATAAGAGAGCAACAATAATAATAATAATAAAAACACAATTTAAATTACACCAAAAGAGAAACAGGATGCTCAAATTGTGTCCTTTTTTGATAAAGAAGATTAAAGAAATGGGTTTTTATCCTAATGATATTCTGATGTTCATTGATCAGTCTGTCAGGAAAATGACTTAATAATTTAATTTGAATTAAATTGTTAAAAAGACTTTATTAACTTGTGATTTATTGCCTCGGATTACTTAGGAATCAAAGGGAAAACAGGTTTCCCTAAATCGATGTATTCAGCAGATTCCATAATATTATCCAATATCTCATGAACAGACAGTTACCATAGCAACATACATTTCATATAATATCAGATGTTAATACGTATAATTTATAGTACAATTTATTTCTCCTAGAAAATATGCTAAAATGCATTTGTTTTTGTTTCTAAAATTCCATGCAATAAAGGATTGTATTTCTCTCTCTTAAAAGATGTTTTCAGTCTTGTAATTTAAATTTTTTTTGCTGCCAAAAAAATTGAAAACCGCGTAAACAATGCATTGGCCTTAATTCTCACAACAGAACAAACTCGATTTGCAGTGAGTTGCCCAAGTATTGCACTACTTTCAAAGAGACCGCCACTCCAAGAGGTTAACCGGCTGTTTTTTTTTTTTTTTTTTTTAATATGGGACAGCTGCAACAGCTTGTTTCAGGACTAACTGTTCCCTCATTAGGCAGGAAAAAAGTTGTTCAATGTGAGCTGCGATGCGGTATACAAATCGGAGTTTTCACAGTTGCAATAGAGGCTAAAGCTATCTGTTTCGTCTGAGTGTTGTCACTGAAGACAACTTGCCATCTAATGAGAGATGAGTTAGTCCTGAAAAAGGCTGTCATAGCAGTGGTCATCTGTTTGAAAGTGGTGCAATGCCAAGACAAGGATTAAGATCATTGCATTATCCATGAAGTTTAAATTATGCTGGCCGCATAAACAGATCTGAGGACAAGGTAGCCCTGCAAATATCTTATAATTTCTCTGAGTCCATGTGGTTTTAGCTATTATAACTTTGAATTTCTTGCTTTCCAGTAAGCATCACAACTATGCGAACTCCTATGCGAGAATCGGAATTTTGCTTTCCAGGGGTTTGTGTGGTATGACCACCCAACCATCTGGAAGGCCATTGAAAGTATTAGAAAGGATCAGTCTCTTGTATCAACAGCCCAGATTAAGGATTCTCGTGGTGAGCCTCCAAGAAAACGAGTGCCACAAAGGAGTATCAACAAAGCTATCTGTTTCGTCTGCATAGCCAACTACTTAGTATGTTTAAACTGGTTTCGATAATTGTGTTGGATTTCGATAATTGTGTTGGTCGTAACTTTTCAACAATTACTTGGTTTTTTAACAATATTTCAGATTGATTGTTGCATAAACACTTAAAAATCGTCTGCTGCATTGTTTGCGCTGAAGCAAACGATTTTTCAATCTTCAGCGTTACCTAAATCCAAGTTAGTCATATGGATCTGGGTAACACTTGTACCCTCGTGAAGGGTTGCTTGCACAGTCTCAATATATCATGTACAGGACAATAGGAACACAGGCTACAGATAAAGCTTGTTAACAAAAATGGATATCAGGGGTGAATACTAACAGGACCCAAAATCTAAATAAGGGATGAGGATTCCATTACAGCGTGCACACGAGCGATATAGTAGAACAGGGGGAAGGTTATGCTTCTTATCAAAAGCTGCACAGAAGGGATCTGATCGTTTCCAGAATTTAGCGAAACCCAGGTGAAAACTGAGTTTGTATGGCGTGATGTGACTAATAATAAAGGTAAGATGATAGTGGGGTGTGTTATAGGTCACACAACTCCCAGATATATTTTAAAAATATGTTTATGCAACTTCAATGGTTAAAAAAATTGTGACTGCTTCACGAAGAGTGACTTAATTATTAAATGAAAATCATGGACCGATAATGCACCAAGTGGAATTACCAAAATAGAAGACAAGAGACCTAAAAGGTTTATTGATGATCCGCCTTGGAGTGGAGAAGTGGTGATGTTTCCCAAGTCCATAAAGGAGAACCTAAAGCGGTTATAGGAAACTATAGAAAAGGAAGTTTGGCTTCTGTGGTGGGCAGAATGATAAAGTCCATGGTCAAGAACACAATGCACGACCACCTCGACAAGAACTAAATCTTAAAGGAATCATATCAAAAACGACTTAGAAATTATGGTATAATGACATGAAATTTAAGAGGTGGCATAAACAGGCAGCTAGGATGGCACGTGGAGTTCTGTCTATGATTCACAGGACCTTCGAGTTGTGTACATGATGATAGTGAGACCATGTTTAGACTGTTGTGCTTTGGATCGTGTCTAGAGAGGAGTCAAAGTGGGGAAACCAGAGTTAATCGATACACATATGGAGAACGGCTTAAAAGATGTGAAGTTTAATTCTTAGCAGTTAGAAATTTTAAGGAACACCTAATTGAGGTTATAAGGTCTGGTGGGGAGGTGCGAGCACTATAAAGGAAATTTGAAGGCAACTGTAGTGAACACAGTGTCCTGTCTTCATTACCTATTAAAAGATAATGATGGACAAGAGCTTTGATCGTCAAAAATTTGTGAAAATTTTACCTTTGTGTTGTTCATCATCTAAATTAATAACAAGCATGCTCGAGTGAAAAAAATTAACTAATTTTTATTGCATAAATATTTTTAAAATTAATTCCAAAATAATAATAATTCGAGTAATAATTTTTAAAAGTGAGAAAAGAGTTTATAACCACTCTAACGCTTGTTCACATCATTCATATTATTTGTGAATCGTTTAAATCCTTTTGGTAGGTAGTGTATATGCTAGTAATAATCTGATTTCTATAATCGTTGTCCTTGTGAGAATGATATACAATTTATTGGTAAGTTTAAGAAGCCTTGTATAAGGCTTCTTAAACTTGAGACAAATTTGGGTCTCATTATGTCTTAATTAGGTCTCGCGCAACCGGATCTAAGATAACATTACTAGATTTTCAAAGCTCTGAACAGGAACACATAACGGAACTCAAGTAAATATTCCTGAACATTCAATCAAGGAGGCTTTCCTCTGATGTAGGCATGACGTTAATATGAGGTAAAGGCTTTTTAAACCTATAAAAAGCATTTCGAAATCTGCGAAGGGCGTCATATGAAAATCCCATTCATTTCTAATTTAAATTGTCAGGTGTTAATTAAATAAAACCGTAATACCCTCTGCCATTGCACGTTGAGGGTATTACATTTTCTAACTACAGATAGTTCAAAATTACTAAAAAGTTCGTGTTATTTTGGCCTTTTCCAAACGATGCAACGTAAGAAGAATTTCTCATCTTCTTGGAAACACAATACGGTACTCAGTCAGTTCCACCAACCAAGAGGTCAACGAATCACTGCAATTAAAATTATTCCTTTGCATTACTACGTAAAAAGCCTCCACAAATAATTTTCTTTTTAAAACAGAATCCAGCTTAAATTCAATTAGAACTTTTTTACGTTTATTCCACTCCATATTTTAAGCAAATTCTGATCTTGGAGTCGTCTTCGATGAAAAATTAGATTTTCACTGAAGCCACAAAATGCAATGTGTCATTCTGATGAATCACAAAACACATCTCTACAACAGAGACCTCGCAATAGCAAAAAAAAAGCAAGTCTACCAAATTCGATTGTTCTCTATTATGCAGAAATATGGGCTTCTGCTACCCAATCAACATCGAAGTCCATCTTTTCAAGCGAATACTTTATGTTCCAGATGCAACTGTTCATCTAGTACCGTCAGCTGGCAACGAGTAATATTATAGATAAATCCTTCGCCTCATCATCACCGACAAGGAAGGTTGTTAAATCATACAGAAACAATACTTAAGAATAAAGTATTGTTTGATTAATGATCTAAAAGACACTTAAATAAAAGACACATTAACTAACTTTAAATTTATAACACTTCAAACTCGAATAGATTTCATGAAAATCAAAAAATGGAAGGCCATTAATTCCTGGTACATTCTGCCATAATACTTATATATATTTTAAATAAATATCAGATTAAATTTTTACAGGTGCCCTTTGTTTGAAAGTGGTGCAATACCCACAGAACTCGTAGTTAAGGCAAAGTTTGTTCTGCTGAGAGCATTAAGACATTTAAGATATTGCATTTATTAAGCAATCTAAATAATTTATTAAGATATTAGGCAATCCATTTATTAGGCAATCTAAATCCTGTCGGCCACAAAAATGCGAAAGAAGTGTTCTCTCCATCCATGCATACAGTAAGCAGCCATTTTGTATATTGTGTACTCAAGGAACATGCCAGTGGACACAGCAGCTCAATGTTTTACTAAATTGTAAATTGAGTTAACCAATTTTATATCAATTTAAAGAATTTCTAAAAATTGCAATAAATAACGGAAGAGGTGCCATTTTCCATTTCATTCAAGAGAAATTTAAAAATGAAAGTACCAAAATATAAATAAAATTAAAAATACAGAATAGAGAATCAGGGGCCACCCAGGAAAGTACAGAGGTGTGGTGTTCCTACTTAAATGGCACAGCTGCTGCCCGAAACAAGAAAGAAATCCCCGTGAAACTTAACCAACGAGCGAGTTGCAAACTTGCCTTTGCAACAAGTTGCTTTGATGTTGTACTACTTTCAAACAGATGGCCTCTCCGAGAAGTTAATTTGTGATTTCCTTAAAAAATGGGACTGCAATGACAGCCTAGATAAGTACAAACCGGATTAGACAGTCAGTAGTGTCTAGTAACAACATACTAACACAAAGTTGTAAAGAAGCTCGATCATGAGGTACACATAATCAGTTTTCAAAGCTGCTGAATTAGTAAAAATCGAAAGTAGTGCAAGACCAGGGCAACTCGTTACAAAGGAGAGTTTGTTATTGCGATAATTATACCCTTTGCTTTAACCATGCAATTTAAATCATTTCCCAAAAACAGATGAAAGGACAAGCTTATCATTATAAATGTTTGCAGAAGTAAATAAGTTATTCATTTATTTATATTTATTTATTTTTCCCAATATTTATTGAAATGTGCTCCTCTAGGAGGGTGCAAGACTGCTCAGCAATTAGGTATATCTCTCTGAAATCCGGTATGATAATGCATCGCTTGCTATTCAAATAATTTTTGTTTATAGTATAAATAAATATTAAATTTTCTGTCATTTTTCTATATTACTATTAAGTAATACAAACCTCAAATTACAATATAGTAATACAAACTTAAAATTTCCTCTTCCATTGAAATATGCATCTTTTGTCTATGGCCACCTGACGGTAAATCATGGTACTAACCTTAATTTTAAAAATTGTAAATAATATTCTTTATTTTGATTCTTCTCACTTACTAGGTACCTGAACTCAACCAATTGGTACATATTACTAAAGATACAATTAAACTTTAAATACATAAAATTGGCATATAATTTTTATATAAAATTTTCAGCAGTTAAAGTTTATTATCAAAATTATTAATCGATATTATTTATTGCACTATAACAGTAATTTTTATCTTATTTATTCGCATTTTACAATGCTCATACAATGATAATATAGCGACTAGTGTAATATTACAATAAATAATAGTGATGAAAAACGATTTTGATAATAATGGTTAATGGAAAAATGGTTGATATCCCAATAACATTTCTCTGACCATAGCAGCTGAACTCATCTGACGTTGAAATATCGCGGCATTACTGTCCCTCAACGGAAGTCCGTGCTCCAAATAACCCAGTGTTGATGGTGTTATGCCGGGCGTTTTCACGAGCTAGCTAAACTCCTTTCAGCAGCTGAAGAACTTCCGCTGTCTGGAAGCATTAACGCGGAAAAAATGTGTGCAGAGAAAGCTTTAAGAAGGAAATGAGATCATTGGAGAGTTAAGCGTCTTCTCTCTGATTCTCCCCCTTTCTCCTTCATGGCAGTCGACCAGCCTTTCAATAGAAAATGTCAGAATGACAACCAGCAAAGTGATCACGAAACTACAGAGAGAAACACAATGACAGGGCTGTCATATTTCAGTGTGTCAACTTAATGTTTCAGCTAGAAATGATTACAGAGGCTTAATGCCGGGGAAATATTTCTTCAGAGTGTTTATCTTTTCCGTCTCCATTTCGAACTTTCTCTCTGTCCTATTAACTAACAAATAATGATAGTTGCTGTACATAGAGCAGTGCAGATTTTTACAATGCTTCTCCAACTTGGGTTTGTGGTGAACTTTGCAAATGAAATCTTTCATTAAAGAAGCTATAATCAGAGATAATCGGAGACATTGGATAAAATCAAAGAGTGGCTATTAAGAAATATTTTAATAGTAATTTCACCACATTTCAGCAAAAGGGTTTCCTTCATGCAGGTTATCGTGTACACAGGTAGAGAGATCTGAATATAGTGTGCTTTAAATGTATTGAGAAAGCCAAATACTGGTGGCATCCTTACTGCTGTTTTCGGACAACACACGAGGGAACGTAAATTTAAATTGAAGAAGGATAGTTACCATACGCTTCATGTGCCGCGAAGCGATTTACAAGCAGAAGGGGAATGGTGGATCATAACACAATAAACAAAAAACATAGGCAATAAAATGGTCACACAATTTTTATGACAATATGAAACTGCATTCAAAAGAACGTGATGTGGCGAGACTGTTAATCAGAATAAGTACAAGAGTTAATTTGTAGATTCAATTAGAGGATGAAAATTCCATAAGTTACCTCTACAGCAAATGAAAGGGTTGTCTTATAGTTTAATTGGCTCGACATATTTTCACTAGTATGGGTTGGGGAACTGCCAGTTATTAGAACGTAATTTGTCGCAGTCAAATTAAGATCTCGATTGAATTTGACGGAAACATGCTGCTTAGACTTTTAAAAGAGGTTAGGTTAGAGCGAAGTGGTCCTATTTTCAGACTTCTTGGGTCTCACTGACTTCTTGGAAGTAAGACGATGCCGGAAAGTACTGATGCATCATACCTAGGTCTAGGTGTCAGTAACTTGGCCAGGATATGAATATTTTTCCAAATGACAATAAACTTTCACGGTGTCTCCACTCCATGTTCGAGTATAAAATTCCTCTTGATGTAGTGAAGGGAAAACCGAAGACCTTATTTACCCATCTAAGTAGCCAGTATTCTGTACTTAAAAAAGTTTTGATGTGTGTTTCCAGAGCAGATGATCAAATCACTGAAGCGCATAATGCGACAGGTTAACACACCTAAGAATGTTCTCAAGACAGTTCTGGTCTAAAGATCAGATGGCGGCTAAAGTTTTCTTCTTTCTAGTGGTGGTGAAATTCTCAGTGAAGGATACCTTATCACCCAGGTTATCCCCAGGTCCTTGTGATGTTTGACTTTTTCGGATAAGCTGGTCATTTATGAGTATGTACAGCGATAACAACTTTCTTGTGCCTTCTGGTGAAAGAGATCTGAGCTGTTTCCAGAGGTTTTAATTTAAGACCAGTCGAATCGAGGAGGTCAGCAAGGTCAGTTATCTACTGTGTGGCTTTTAGGGCAACTTTATGAGCGTCAGCATTATTATTTTTAATGGAAATATGATTTTAGGATCATCCGCATGGGAAAGGATGTTATTGTGGGTTGAGAGGAAAGGATCAAGGGCTTCAGCGAATAGTGTGGCAGAAAATATCCCTCCTTGCAGGATTCTTCGATTTAATACGCAAATAATGTCGTCGCAAATGATGATGTCGATGATAAAACCGGATTCGCCACCGCTCATTCTTATAGATTCGGTGTTTAACTTAGATAAAAGTAATTCTACTATTCTGGGAGATGTCTAATAGTGGGAAGATTCATCAAGTCCCTGAAACTTTCCTTCTAACTAAAGCTGGGTAAACAAGGCATTAATTATAGACCGTGACAGCTTTTAGGTCTTCGTTTCCAAATCTTGACACTGGTTTGATTGCGCCGCGTAATTTCCAAGTAATTCGATGTTAACGATGAACCATTCATTTTAATAATATTCTGTTAATATTTTCTTTGCCTTCTTTAGAAATTTGTTTTGTGTTTTGTCTCCAAAAATATATTCTACACGCAACAAGCTGAAGGTGTGATCTCAAATCAAATGTGATTATTATGTCTATATGAGCCCGTTAGAATTAAGTGGAGTAAGCCAAATTTGCATTCTTCAGAGTATTTTAGAGTTTTTATTACCTCATCACAGACAGATCAAAACACGTGACGAAATCTCTTGGGTAACTGTTATTGTCATAGTAATAGAGCCAAATAAAATGATTTATAATGTCCCTATTATATTTAAAGTTGATAAAAATGAATGAAGAAAATATAACATTTTATTTTAATTTACGCATGAAATAAGAAGATACTGAATAAATCAAAAAATACTGAAACTTTAATAATGAAAAAAATTTGAATAAAATAGAAAGGACTACAAAACAAACCAAATTCTATCTGATGTTCTCTAAGCCTATTTTTTTAACTTATTTTTTAGAGGCATCCTCCTCTTCTTGTTCGGTGGTGTGGTACACGGGAGGAACGAGCTTCAGGGGCACATCGCGGTGTTTCTTTTCTTCATCTTTGTGAAGGACTGTTTTGGTTGCTATAACTTATGGGTTTCAATAATTGACGATAATTTTAGTTAATTTTACTTTTAAATTCAAAATTTGAAAATCCATAATATCTTAAAAGTATCTTTATACATAATTTAAAATATACAACTTTTGCCATGCAGATTGTATCTTTAATCAGTTTGATTGGCGACTTTCCAAGTTTTGTTCTCTTGGTGATATTTTTTTAAGGTGTTGTAGGATGAGGATGTTACAGAACAAGAACTAGAAAAATTAGGCAGATAGGCTTAGAAATGGCAGTTGAAATTTAACATCGGCAAATTCAAGGTAGCAGTAATCCCCAGATTAACCTACTAACTATGTGGTAATAGTATTCGCCATATGCTGCACAAAAAAAATAAAATAACCAAGTAGATAAGGGCAGAGCACATTAAAAAGATCTGGGAGATATAAAGTTCTCTGAACAATGCAGACTAGATGTCAGACAGCTCATGGAATTTTGTCAATGATATACTTTGCTAGCAGGGATAAGGAGGTAATTGTTGTTGTTGTTGTTGTTGTAATGGTAGGGTTTTAGGAGCATCAGCCACTAAGGCCATATTGCTCCGTGTTCATTATCAGTAAATTGAGTGTGTGATGCAGTCCATTTTCGGTTTGCTGGACGAAAAACCCGAGTTTCTGAGAGAAAAAGTCATGCTACTCTCGCCTGAGACCGACTAACTCAGCCACGTTGTGAAAAAGGCCCATAAAAATCCCTCCTGTCATTGACAGAATTAACTGAGAGGTATTTTCCGCCCAGTATAGGAGGACGGCGATCCTATCAACTGTGTTACTGACGAGGGCGGCCAAGGAGGTGATTGTCCTATTGTACAAGGCAATAGTTAGGCCGCATCTTGGTACTGCATTCAGATCTGGGGCCCTCATTTTTGGAAGGATGTGGATCTGTTGGAACGGATGCAGAGAAACAACAAGATTGGTGAAGGGAACAAAAGTGTGGTCTTATGAAAAAATGCTCTTCAGTAGGTCTGCAAATCGTAGGATCTGATAACTAGGTCCATGTGAGGTTTGAAAGTCTTTAAATGGATTGAGAAAGCTCAGTGCTGATAGAATTCTTCCTCTAGCACACACTACACGCACGAGAGGGCATAAATTAAAACAGAGGATGGTTGCAGTATAGATGAGTGGACGTTGGCCTTCAGCCAGTGGATTGTTTATTGTTGGAATAAACTTCCATCTGTTGCTGTGGAAGTGGATAATTTCAATTAATTCGAGGAAAAAGTAGACAAATTATGTCCAGTTAAAGTGTATAACAGAGCAGAAAAAAGATAACAGAACAAAGATTGCACAAAACATAAAAATAGTGGAATAGCACAGTTTGTACAATGAAAGTTCATTCAAACGGGAAAAGTCCAATCCACGGAAATAAAAAAGGTATTCATGACATCAAGTCCAGTGTCATGAAGCAAAATCGCAGAGGGCAGGTAGCTGCTGGAGATATCATCACATACACATGAATTAATGAGGACATCTTTAACCCAGAACTCATCGGTCAGTCAGTCAACCTACTGCAAATAGTTCTGTGAAACTGTTTCCTGTTCACAGCCATATCCAGATCAAACTTGTTCATGAGTGTCAATGTTCTTTTGAAGAAGGGGATCTTGGATATCTCTAATCTAGAGTTACCGATGTGGAATGCAGTCTTCTGTCTAGTAGCCACCGCTGGAGTGTGGAGATCAACATGGTATAGAAGATCCGCTAGGTAGATTGAACCAGTGAAGATATGGTACAACAGTTTTAGATCGAGAATAGCTCAACAGCTAAAAGTTGAATTCAAAAACAACAATGTATGCAATTGTTTGATACAACGGTTAATTTATAATTGGCTTTCAAGACATCCACTTCATTCCTAAAATACGTCAAATGTTAAAAGGTATTTTATTTCAGTCATAGGCTTAATGAAAAAAATCATATATATGCACTTACCTTCCAGAAATAAATAAGGGTTAATAATTACTAAATAATTTTAATACGATATACTTCAAAATTTAATTAATAAGAAAGCATCCATGAGGAAACTTTATTATACCGAATCTTGAATTCCAAATGGTCTCTGTAGTTCCATTTTCCTCTAAAGATCTGGGATTAAAATGCCTTCTGTATAAGGAATATATAAAATAAATACTGCATATACCATTTTGTGTTTCCGGGAACAGAATTATATAAAAATAATAATAATTATTATTAAATAAGTGACATTATAGTTATATTATAATATTATCGATAATTGTAATATTAATTAGATTATAAAAATAAAGATAAATAGATCAAATGAAAAGGTTATAAAATTTAAAAATATATTAAATTATTAGAGTTAGGAGGAATATCCTATCTTCTCTTATGTTTCTCATACTTTGTGAGAAACATAAGAAAATTGAAACTTGAAACATAAGGAAGGATTTGAATTGTCGTACAGTGGAGTCCCCCAGGGTTCGGTGTTGGGCCCATTGTTGTTTTCTATCTGTCGATGATATTGATAACGGCATATCAGGCTTAATGTCTAAGTTTGCAGATGATACAAAGGTTGGCAGGGTTGTTAATGACAGTAATGACATTATGCTACTGCAACAGAATCTATAAAAGTTAGGCAGATGGGCTGAGAAATGGCAATTGAAGTTTAACATTGATAAATGCAAAGTGCTGCATATGGGTAGCAGTATCCCCATCAGGGTAATGGAAACTGAAAAAGAGACCTGGGGGCAATTCTGCAGTCAGATGTGAAGTTCTCCGAGCAGACAGGCTGCTAGGACAGCTCATGGGGTTTTATCAATGATGTACAGGAGCTTTGCTAGCAGGGATAAAGAGGTGATTATCCTATTGTATATGCAATGGTCAGGCCACATCTTGAATACTGCATACAGGTCTGGAGGCCTCAATTTAGGAAGGATGTGGAACTGCTGGAACGAATACAGAGAAGATCAACGAGATTGGTGAGGGGAGCGTATGGGTACCTTACGAAGAAAGGCTTGAGTTCTGTAAATTTCAGAACTCAAGCCTTTCTGAAGAACAGAAACCCGCTGGGAAATCTGATTGAATGTTTAATGTTTTGAATGGATTGAGCAAGCGCAGTGCAGACGGGATTCTTCCTTGCTCAGACCATACACATGAAGGGGCACAGCAAATTGACGAAGGATGGTTGCAGAATAGGTGTGCGGAAGTTTTCCTTTAGCCAGCGATTGGTTAATTGCTGGAACAAACTGTTGTGGAAGTTGATAGTCGAAATAAATTCAAGGAAAAAGTAGAGAAATAGAGGTATGAAAGCACTAATGCTAGTGCTTTCGTACATTTTTGTACAACTAGTAGATTGATTGATCTAAAAATCTCCAATAATTGTCTCCTTTTTCTCTGACACTTTTTTGGAGAGAAAATTATCAGATAGCGTGACTAATGTCTATTTCCCCATAGAACTTAGCGGGACCAAGCTACAAATATATTCGCATCCATGCGATTTACTCTTTTGATTTTGCTGGAAATGGCATATGATCGATAAATGGAAAAGCACTTTAAAGATTAACTCAAAAAAGCCCAAAGGCAGGCGTATAAAAAACAACCCAGTACTCATAAGCAACTCGGGAAAACAAATTTTACATTTGGAAACTGAACAAGAAATTGATGGATTTTTTGTGATTTTAAACAAGTTGTTTATCAACTTGTTTAAAATCACAAAAAAAAAAATAATATCACCAAATTTAGAAAAATAATTTTAAATAATAAAATAATATAAAATAAATTTTAAAAATAAGAAAAGTAAAAAGTATAAATACATTGTTTAAATAATAAAATGGAAATATTAAAATAATAAATTAAAATAGAATTAATTTTAAAACAAACAATAAAAAATTAATAAAATAAAACGTGAATTTTTAAAAATAATGCATTTTTTAATAATAAAATAAATTTTTATTCAGTAATATAATAAAAATAAGTTACGCAATAGCATCATTAAGTTTAATAATTAAGTGTTTTATCGCAAAAGATTAAAACTGGATATTTCTTTATTTTAAAGTTTTGAAACCTGTGCCAAAATACCTTTGTAGTGAAAGAAAAATAATGCTACTTATTTTTGTGAAAAGGAATGAAAGATCTCTCTTCAACGAAATTACAATAAATATAAATTTATCTTCACATCAAACTTTTTATGTTCTCTCAAACATATTCCAATCAAATGAAAAATTTGATGCGGTTGTTATAGCAACCAATATGGTCAGCCATTGAGCATCTAATAAAAACGTCTGTAGGTACATAACTTTATACATTTTTTATGTGATGTTGTTGAAAGGGTGTAGCTGAGACTTAAAACAAGTTTGTAAAATAAGTTTCCTTCTTCTGGATGCAGCTGACTATTTTAATATTAAAAATAAGAAATAAAATCGATCAGTAAAACAATATAGTCAGAGGTAGATCTAAACTTCATCCAATCTAGGAGAATTGCTACACAATCATTAAAATCTTCTCAGGATATCATTTTTCCACTTTCAGATTCCTGACATGCACAACTTCCATTATAAGAGAATTATTAAAACTCCTTTTCTTTGTGCGTTGTTTATCCTGACAAGATTGTAATAACCGAGTTGATAGCTACCAGGAGTCAATGTCAGAAAAATACCATTGCTTTCAAGAAAGCTATATAAAGTAACCAAGTGTTTAGCCAAGTTCCATATAAAAGGTTATAAAGACGTTTATGGCAGTAAAAGGAAGCGTATAGAGATTAAGTCGAAATTGCATTGGTTGTAATGTGCAAGATTCATTCCATATATCCGTTGCTTGGGAACACAGATATGTCCTTCGACTTTTATCAGTTTTTAAACAACTAGCATCTTAGATCTTTGAGAAAATGTCAAAACCAAAATGATTGTACGTGTAGATAAAAGTGTAAGACTTTCAGGTTAGTGAAAATAGCTGCAAAATTCAGGATGATTATCTAAATTCTTCCTCACCTAAAAGTAATAATAAAACCTAAGTAAGAAAAAACTACAGCAATAAGAAACGAATGTTTAATTTATGGAGATTCTTAAGGATGATCAAATGCACAAAATTACGATACTTTTGTATATATTCTGATAAATTATATTCAATTTTTACTTTAAAATGAGGGGAAAAATGAAAGAACTTTCTTGATGTTTTTAAATTTTGATTTTAAATTATTATACCCTGGAAAAGATGTGTAATAATGAGCCTCGAAACGTAAGTATATTTAAAGTATTATTTCGCTTACTTACTGTATATCACAACGTTCTTATGATGTTTATTATTATTATTTTTCGTGTATTTTGTATTTGAGGGTTCTCATGCGTCTTTTTATGTTTTTTTTGAGGATTTTTTTGAAGAGAAGAAACTTGAATGAAACATAACACATATATTGAAGTTATAAGAGATGAATGAAGGTTATTTTGACATTTTTATGTATTCGTTATTGAATAACAATCAACACCATACAAAACTTCGCTATGCATCTTGAAAAAAATTGCTTCTTAGAGGAAATTGTACGTTATTTTATGCATGTAGCTCACACCTGCGGTAAGCCATCCGAGAGATAGCGAAGATAAGATAATCTATTATTTCAACACAAACCGAATCAATTATTTTCGGCTTTGAAAACGTTGCGTAATTAATCAATACGTTCGTCCATTTGTTCTTTAATCCAAGATTGATGAAGGAATGCTTAATTAATGAAACTGAAGTATCATGTTACGACACAGTAAGCCCCAATTAATTTAAAAGTGACAACATTCCTGGAAAAACAACTTTTACCTTTTGCAATCAAATGCATTCCGCTCGATTTAATCTGAATTAGAAATTGTTGAAACTTTTACGTAATTTTGCTACTCACCTGGAAATGTGTGCCATTTGTGCCACCAGATTTCTACAGTAGGCTGTAGGAAAAAAGTTTCCTACAATCTGTAGCACAAAATTAGGACTATGGAAACGAAAACAAAATTTAAGGAAAGTTTTGTGTGCAGGTTTAAATCAAGGTGTTCAAAATAAAACTTGAAGTATTCGGTATTTTAAAAAAAATAAAGAGATACACATATTAGGTTTATTATTTTTTTATTAATACTTTCATTTGTACATATACTTCGATTACCAGGAAATAGATGTTTTATACATCGACTTTCTTTTGTACAATTTCAATGAACGGATAATTTCAGTTTGTCATCTCCATTGCCATTTTCATCTTCAATTCCTCCATTATTAGTCCATCCATTCTATAATTTTATTTATTTTGTAAGTAAATAAAACTGAACGTTAATCTCTGGACATGAAATTTGATACAGAGGTCCAGAAAAATATTATAAATAAGTCTCGAAGTTTCAAAAGAAATGGAATAGCTGTTCCAAATTTATTTCGCTTGGTTTGGGGGGACGGGAACTGGGAAGACTATGGAATTACAATTAGTCTTAAATGCTTCAAAGGGACCAATGAAAGATGTTAGGGATGGGATACACAACGACAGAATAATCACATTGACCAAGTAAATACACTAAATATAATTAAAAGAAACAATTATGCCCATCACCAGTGACAATCCATATAAAAATATAGCTATAGGAGGGGATACGTACTTAATATTTTCCACAGGGTAAAAAAATGCTAGTTCCGGCCCTGGATATTACCTAAGTTTAGCTCCAAAATTGTGAAAAATAGTACTTGCTTGTCCTCTAGCATTTTGTGATGGGTAGAATTTAATCTGCTAATAAATGTGATAGTCTTTAATGGTCATAGTGGAATAAACCACCTTTACCACGAGTTGACTTGGTGTTGTACTACTTTGAAATAAATGACATTGCCAAATGGTTAATCTGTTATTTAAAAGTTGAGATGCTGTTATGGCACACACCTAACGCTATGTGGTGTCAGTGCATTGTTGGTATGCGAGTATTATGTGGTCGGTTTGCATATTTTGCTGGATGAAAAACCCGAGTTAGGAGAAATGCGAAAGGGCACTCGTGACCAACTAAATTGACCACGGTGTGAAAAATAACCATAAACATTCGACCCTTCTTAATGAGATTCGAGTACACACGTTTACCATAGGATAGAAGGAGAGATATTGTAACTGCTGTACTCCAGCAAGGATATTGGACTTAGTCAAATAGCAGGTATTGTGCTTGAAGCTCTGAACTTATGCGTTTACAGTTTCAAGATTTTAAAACAGTTTTTATTAAGAAATGCAATCATAAGTGCATCTTATGTTGGTGAGATCGCCGTCTTCCCCACACCCGGTGGAAAATACCTGAGTTCGAGTCCTGTCGATGATGGGAGGAATTTTTATGGGCCTTTTACACAACGTGACAAAGTTAGTTAGTCTCAGACGAGGGGAGCATGGTTTTTCCTTCAGAAAACTCGGGATTTTCGTCCAGTAAACAGAAAATCGACCTCAAAACACACGAAATTTATAATACGGTCTTATTTTGCTGATGCTTCTGAAACCTTACTACAACAACAACAGTATGAGGGCATGTGCTAATGAGGACATAATGGTTATGTGACAGCAGAAAACTAAGGTGATAAATTCACCTTAGTTTTTTAAGGAATTTAATTAGTATTCCGTTGTCTCTAATTAGGTCCTTGTGACCCATTAGCGGATCGTAAACAAGGGATTTTTCTAAACATACGTAATTCTTCTCCACATATTTGCCAGCTGATTATACTAACAGCAAATTAGGAAATCTGCAAATAAAATAAAAATATTTATTTTCTTTATGACTTCAGAAATCAATGCAAAGAGAGCGAAACATCCTAGGTCACCTTTTAGAAGTCATTAGAGTACAAGACGATGGTTGATGAATGATGTCATTTGTGCTCTGATATCTGAAAGGTCAAAAAATACATTGACGGGTACTCAGAAATAAATGAAGGTTATTTCCTACTGTAAAAATTACGCATCATTAAAGTTTCCAAGTATAATTCACCGGCTCATCGCCTCCATTTGAAGTTACTTAATCTGCAGAGAATTACTAGGGATCGTATTCGTTTCATAATACGGTTTTCTGCGCATTATATCTATAAATGGACTTAGAAAATAAACCTTCCGTGATGAGATATGAATAATCATTCCTGATCTGCAAAATGAAGTTCAGGGGCTGAGGATTTTATACCCCTCGGCCTTGCATTATTCTAAAAGACGATCATCCATTTTTGCTAGACTCTGGTACCTAGTACCCAACTCTAGTTTTTCAATCAAAATTGTAATGTGCAATAAAACACGTTGTGTTTCAACGTGTCTCTGCAGAAACTCGACCAATCGTGCTGCTTGAAACCACGTGACCATTCTTTTTCGATCAGTTATCTCTGTTTTATTTCCTATAGACATGTCTTCCTAACAGTTTATTACTTCTTTTGTCAAATCCAAAAATTAATGGATCCCTTGATAGGTAGATGTCCACTCCTGAAAGTGAAAAAGAAAATTGAATGTTTAATAATTAATTTTCAAATGAAAGAATGTGAAATTTGTTATAGTCAGCGCTTTCGAATTTGAGCAGGACAAGAATGGTTTGGTATACTATTCAACTTTCAGAGGCCTTTTCAACCGAGCCCTACAGGGATAATGATTTGAATAACGGAAATATTCTCGTGAAAAGTAATAAGCAGACATTATACAGGGTGAATCCAAATTGGCGCGCAACCCAAGCTGTTATTCTATGTTTTGAAATAACCAAAACATGGAATAACAACTAAAAGATGATAGATGATAAAGAAGAACAAAGATTAGCAGCAAGAAGCCATACAACGGTAAATTCAATAATGTTTTACATCAAATCATCACCGATTTGCTGTAAAATAAAATTATGGACGATAGGATTTCCGGAATAACGATCTTGATCCAAATATGACGATAGGATTTCCGGAATAACGATCTTGATCCAAATATGAAGAATTTGGATCAAATCCAGGGCCAAAAATTTCATTCTTTGAATGAAAATAAAAATTTCAAGGTACATATGAATACTTTTATATCGTGTCCTGCTTCAACAGACTTCTTGGAATTTCTTATCATGTCTGATAAGAAAGCATCTATTGTATATGATTTTGTTTATTAAATAAAAAATATTTATAACTCAAAATAATCATTCACAAATTTTATGATTTCACTTTTATTTATATTATTAGCTATACATTTTTACCTTCACTGTTTGTGAAACAGTCCAGAAGGACCCATTTTTTTTCCAAGTGCTCGTTTTCCAGAAGATTATGACACTCCTGTCAGTAGTCAACATCTTGAAGTGTTTGGCTGAGTTATGCACAAACAGGAATGTATCTTGAACATGTACCATGTCCATAGTAATGTTTTTTCGATTTAAGATATGTTATACACCTTTCTGAATATGACATAATATTGTTACGTTACTCAGATGACTGTGTATGTTATATTTATTTTAAATTGGAATGCTTTGAAACTTTTAGAATTAAGGACTTTTTAGTGTTCGAGCATTTAGTAAATAAATAAAAAAAAAAACATGATCCTTAGTTTTATAATAATTCCAGGATTTCCTGTAGCCTTTATAAACATGTTTACAAATTCTTTTACTTCTCCAAAAGTTTAATTAAGTTATATGGTTCTTTATACTTCATTTTATAAAAATTCAAGAAGGGAACTGACATGTCAATTTAATGAAGAAAGAAGACTGGGCTTTACAACATCTAATATTAAAGAATATTCTAATACTGGGGCAGAATTTAATAAAGTGCCAGTTCACATAGTTGTATATCATAATGACCATATAAAAATATTTGGAGACTCATAGCATCGCTGAGAGGCTGGAATTGAGGAAGATATGTCAATGTCTTCATAGTTGAAGACAACGCCTTCTGTGTGAAGTTAAACCAATACTTATGCTAATTTTAAATACTCCCTGCATAATTTAAGCTTTTAGAATGTCAACAAGATGCATGCGCAGGAACAGCTGCTCTGTTATTAGAGAACAATTTTTCACGCACTTATATAACTATAATAATTCTTCTCAAAGAACAGTTAAGCCTGTGTTAGTCTCTCAAAGATATTTTTCTTATTCGTTGAGTAACCTCGACGAATGATATATGCATATAATTTACTTCTTACCTGATTTATAAGTATTTACTATGTTTACTGTCTTTATTCTCTTCTCGGAGCATCTTTATGATGTAGAGTCTGTTTGCGAAGTTATGGAATTCTATAGCACACGGAAACATATTCACAATCCTTTCAAAGGCAGGAATCTTTTAACTTTCCTCTTTTCAAGGCACTCTTTAATATTAATGTGGTTTGGGCTAATTTTGGAATAGTTCTCAGGCTAAGAGCTGTTCGTCTCTTGGTGTGGGAAGTGTGTTGTTGAACGGCACGCAATATACCGCGTGTAAAATATGAGCTATCGATTTTCTGGGCATAGGTAGAAGCAGAGAGTAGTGGTGATAGCTGAAGAGATGAGAATTGGGAAATAGATGAGAAACTAGAGCCAAAATTCCACACGGTTTTGCTGTCTATAATGCAGTGAAATGATACTGCATGAACAAGTTTCTATCTTTGTGTCGTATGTAGAATACACAGAGAGCTATACGAATATGTTTTAATGGATAACACAACTAATCAATAACATTTCCTTGGTAACATGCATTAATAATTGAGCAACGAATAGCTTAATTCTTGTTTCCATTATACTGACTTTCTGTGCGAGAAAACATAAACAGTATTGTATCCACAGTTATGGCGACTTGTGAAGTTTTAATATTGCGTTTTCTTAGCCAATATAATAACGATGACGTAAATTATAATCATTTTTTCACATATTTTAAAAAGTCACCGAAATTTTGTCCTACAAGATGATATAATGATTTTTTGTTTAATTTTTCTAATTTGCATTTTCACTTGGAGGATCAGTAATTTCTTTCCATGTATGAAATACGGTTCTTAATATAAAGTTGTCGTGACACATACATAGTTTAAATTGTTTCAAAGTTCAAGTAAAAATCTTGTGACTGGATTTTTTTTAATAAGAAGTTTTCTGAGATTCCCATGAAATCTATAAATGTTCATATAAAAAGAGACTGCCATTTCAAATCGCATATATTTCTCGAAAAATTGATTTTCGGATTACAGAACACGGTAAAGTTTGGAAAGCTTACTATCCCGAGCGGAATTTTTTGAAACAGTAAAAGATAATTATAAAACAATTCGGGAACTGAAATTTAATTTTATTATTTTTTTTAATTTTAACTAATTTTTTTATTATTAATAATTAATAAATGAAAATATATTTCAGCACCTTTTTATTTATTTTTCTAAATATGCAACAGACTGGAACTGTTCATTTTGTAAGTACTGTAGTTCGTTTTTTTTTTTTTGTTTTTGTTTTTTGAGTTTTGATTATATGATAGAAATAAATGTTGATGGAAAGATGATGAGGAGTTGTAGTAAACTACGAAAGTTGGAATGGAACTAAAATCACAAAGGAAGAGCGCTATTGATTATTTTAGAGGATAAAAATAAAGATAGGATACATGAAGCATGCAGTTTTCGGTATAATAGGAGGAAACATTCAAAAAGAAACCTTACGAGAAACACGAAACTCTTCTTTCTATCTAAAAAAAAAAGAAAAAAAGCTGTTTCATTTTGTGACTGGCAACGAGAGAAACAATTCACTTCCATAAAAAATGAATTGACACTAGATGCACGGAATTTAAGAAATCTTAGATCCATCATTGTTTTTCATCTCTTATTTCGTACTGCGTAAGTTGAAAAGAATTGGAACGGTTTTGAACAGCATCCATCAAAGATTTCGAGGAAGAGAATATACGAAAAAAATCGCGCTCTTGGATTACAATGTAATAAACAGATGCAGTGCCGAGAAGATGCTAAGATCACCTTTCACTCAGAGAATAACATACATGTTGGATTTTGCAATATCTCAGCTATGCGTTCAAATTTCGAATATTATTCCAGGATTCATTAAATCTGATTTAGATACAAAATAAAATTAATAATTAAAAGTCAAGATAAACAATTATTGTTAATTCTTAATATTGGTGTTATTTTCTAGGAAAAAAATTTTAAAACTTTTAAAAGTTTTCTTATGAAGTCCTAAAATATAGTAGAGAGAAATTCCATAGGTGGTTTAAAGGTTCTTCTCTCTCTCTCTCTCTCTCTCTTATTCTGCATACCCTTCACCCACACGTCGTGGTACTGACGTTTCTTAACAATTTGTTAATGAAAGGGGTGAAATTATAGGGTTGGTGCGTTGCTGAATAGTTAGTGAATGACTTTAATCCGCCTATTGAAATTCTCTCTACTACAATAGGACATAACGCCTAAGTGTAAAGATCGATTTAATATGCATGCCATGTGTTGTTTTGAGTATTGCTTTAGTTTAAATGTATAGCAGTCCAGGGATGGATTAAAGTAATGTACACTTAGCTGAAACTTTTTCTTTATTCTTTAAAATGTATAAAGGACAGGAAATGTTTACGTGATAGAGAATAACTTGAGTTAAGCTGGTCACGTGATAGTGTGTTATGGAAGAGCAACAACAACTTAAAAAAGAAAAAATATATTTTTTAACATGAAAGATTAATAAAATAATCACATATATTTTTAAAAGCACTTTAATCCTGGAGTGGCCACGGTCGAAGTTTAGTAGTACACGCGTTTTAGTTTACCTCAATTCAAATCAGTAAATACGGGAAATGAAAATATTCTTATCAAATTATTAGGTATAAACCCCTCTGATCTATGTTGTTGTAGAGGGGTTCAGACGTAATATTTATTTATTTATTTATTTTAGAAATAATTTCAATTTTACCTATGTTGAAAGAGCCTACTTTAGGAGCCTATTAACGAACTTAAGTTCATGTTAAGATTTTTTTTTTTTAACTTTTGAATAACATACGCTATACTTACTGTCCGTTCTCTGTATTCTTTTAAATTATTTTTAAGTAAAAATAAATAGCATCGACAGAATAATCATATAATTTTATCTGTCATTTTATTCCTTTCACAAAAAAAAGACTTATTTTAACAACTTAAAATTGTCAATAATAAAAATTGTTCCAGGGCAATCTTTAAGATTTTTAGATATAAACAAATTATTTAATATACTCAGCGCTTTGCATTTGGGGCGTGTTAGCAAATAGTAATCTTTCATGATTTATAATAAAATTAAAAACCGCGTGTGCACGCTGTACTCACGAAAGATGTTTTATTTTATGTGACATCTTTGAAGAAAATCAAAACCGTTTATATTTTTAAAATCGAACAGCTAGAACCAAAATAGCGTCAATAGCGTGATTTGGGAAGTGACGTCATTTGAGTCATTTCCGTCTCGTATTTTCGTTACTAATCGGTTTTACTTCAGTCCGAAAAATTTAGCAGATGCCGCAAAAGATGTTTTCGCGTCAAAAGTGGTTTCTTTTTGTCATTTTGTTAAAACGAAAGAAGGAAAGACTTTTATGCGTACCAACAAAATTCCGTTTCTGCGCTTGTGTCACATTGCCCCTTCGTTCCTCCAACCTGCGTATGGCAACAAACAGTATCTAGTGCTTCAGTTCGGTTAATGGAGAACTTGTCAGGAAGGGAAAATATACATTTCCTATATATATATTTAGGAAGTTCTAAATTACTGAATAAATTATGACGTGTTGATATGTTTACCTTCGGAATTAATGAACATATGACAAACACTGTAAAATTTTAATTAAAGTAACCGTGTAGCTGTTAAAATAATGATTTCAGTTTGACGCAAAACTATTCCAGATAAAGGAATCGATGCATTTTTCGGTATTGCTAATTGAATTTACGTTTAGTTAATTTTTTAAAAAATGCACATTTTATTTTGCTCGAAATTATCATTATTTTCTTATGATTACAGGTAAGGCGTTTTATTAGTGATGGTACTGCAGTAAACTTGCTGTAGTACAATTTTTTGTCCCCTCCTCCCATCATAGAAAGTGCACGGAGTGGTACCCCCTGCTTTTTTAAATGGGCTCTTGTTAAAGATAGATCTACAACACAAAAATCGTGAAAACTAATATAAGCAGAACTAATAAAAGTTACCGTATATTTTTGTTATCAAAGAATATTTAAAAAAGGTGTTATCATCAAAATACAGAAAACATGAAAAATACCAAAATATTATCTTTTTGTATCATGAGACTTAGAAAATTCTTTAAGCTCATGAAAGTGTTATAACTTAACTGCTTTAAAACTTATCCTTAGGAAAGTTATAAAACTTTCATAAGGATAACTTTTCTTGTGAAAGTGTACTGAGTGGTCAACAATACATTGTCCTAAAAAGTGTGAAAGTTTTTTTAAGATTTTAATATATTCGATGGAATTTAATGAATCTCAAAACACGTTGAAAGAGTTTTTCTGACATCAGTAGCTATTTGTAGTTCAAATATCTGATAAAGGCGTGTGGACATTGTTATTATTACTATTGCATTTAGTGCAAGGAAACGATCTCTTTCTGCATCTGCCAAAAATACTTTGATCATTGCCAAAAAGTCCGGCCTCGCTTTGAACTTTACCAAACTCTCTGCCTCAACCACGTGACGAAAAATGGATTCCAATCATCTGAAACTTTCTTGTTGTAGCTGATTGGAATCCATTGCTTATATCTTACTCATATCTATAATAATCTTCATTTATTGCAGATATAAGTAAGAATATAACTGTTGGAAAACTCGAATCGTGTTTTCGGACTATTCGAAATGCCATGGACATTTCTCGAACAGCGATTAAGGGGATGACGTCAAATATTAGAAGTTTCCTCGGAAAACTTGATTAAATTGGTATGAAACGTGCTTTTTTGTCTTTTGATTGTATCAGATAAGTTCGTCACAAAGCGGGCAAGTCAATAAAGCGCAGATCACCTTTTCCCGTGTGAGTGTTTGCCAATGATGAACCTTCCTCAGTAATGCTATACCTATTTCCGATAGGTCGACATTCTACAGTAACTGGAGATTTTCAGTTTTTCTCCTTTTTTTTTATGATGGAGCAGCATTGATTTCTTTATAAACTCCGTGGCAATTACTTCGAAAAGATTGCAAGATCTGGCTGCTACAGTTTGCTCTTTTTTTAAGGGTGTTGTTCTGTTTGGCAAGATAAACGTTTCTCAAGTCAAGAACTGTATACCCTGACTGGGTGCAGCACTGATACGTTACAGCAAAAATACTTTCTGTAATATTAACCCTCACGAACGTGTTTTCAAGACTCAATTTCAGACATACATTCACTTTGAAAATACTTTTAAAGTCATATAAATGAATATTACTCTTATTTAGCATTAATGATGGTTAATATTTTATTACTGGAGTTAATATTGTATTACTGGAATACTGTGCTGTAATATTAGCTAAAATAGGGGGTGGAGGAATTCTGAGGTCTCACTGGGAGTATAGAAATGGTTAAATCTGCCATAGAACACACATTGGATTCTAATAATGACAGATTTACCATACATAGAGCATCGTCTGAAAATTGGTTTGATCTTCGAACTTCGATCTTCGAAATAAGGTTTTTTTTTTTTAATATTATTTTTTCGAGATCCTGTTTTGCAAGGCTGGAAAACCTGAGAATAAACAGCACTGAGCCCCCGCTACACACCGGTTAATTTGAACTGAGACTTGTGGGTTTGGGTCGCTCACTGAGTACAATACCATTTGTGATATGCTGGATGACTGCTTTCTATGGAACCCTCGTGGGTAGCACAGTTGGTAGGATCGCGGACCTCCTCACATCAGGTGGAAAAGACCCGAGTTCGAATCCTGTCAATTACGGGAGGAATTTTATGAGTCGTTTTCACAACGTGGCTGAGTTAGTCGGTCTCAAACGAGGATGACATGGTTTTTTCTCCCGGAAACTCGGGTTTTTCGTCCAGCAAACAGAAAATCGACTTCAGAACAAGAAATTTACAGACAATATACACGGAGCAATATGGCCTTAGTTGTCGATGCTCCTAAAACCCAATCAACAACAGCTTTCTATGGTAAAACATGTTATAAAAGAATGCAGTATTCTTAATTTCAGTACTATTATTATTTTTTTTTTTAATGATTCTGTTTATCGGTATTTCTCGATGTTTCTTTTTGAATTTGGGTATTCGGATTTTGTATATGACTTTAGTATTTGAACAGCTTCAACAACTTGCCCAAATATGAAAAAGGAGTAAATATAATAATACTATATCACATTTACTAATAATAATCTTTTACACAGAATAATCAAAATCGAAAATTTAATTTAAATGGACATTTTGGAGGAATATCTTTGTCTTTTGTGGTATAAGCGTAATGATCACTAAACAAAGGTCAGCAAAAGTCGCCTATTATAGTCTCATTCCACTTTCCTTATTACCGCTTATCCACTGACCTGTTCATCTTGATGGAATCGTTCTCGTGCTCTTCACTAACATCTACTGCCAGCTCACCATCAGTCATTTTCTCTTTCAGGACTTGAAGTAAAAAGTCTGTTTAACTTGTGGATCAATTAAGTGGAATCTTTCACTTTTGTTGTTATTTTTTGGAAACAGTTCTTTGTGCTTCAAGGTGTTTCCTTCAGGATACAATACTTTAACAAATTGTTTGACCAGTCCTTGTTTGGTATGGAGTCGAAAGCAACATTTTGTTTCTTGAAACCAAGGGACTGTTTACTACATTGTGTCTGCCAGGCTGAAACTCATTTCTGACAGATCATTCTCTTCTCCTGTAGTGATGATCTACTCCTGTTGTTTTAGAAACAGAAAAGCAAGAGAACTTAGTGAAACCGACTTCAAACCCAAGAAGAAAACGCATCATTTGAAGAGCACCTAAAGACATTCCATTTATACTGGTCATACTTGATCTTCTCTATCACTTGATTCACATTTCCTCTTTGATATGAATAGATCATTTGTATGGTCACCGTAATGCGATGCCACTGGTTGCCCACAAACCACGAAATGAGAATAGAGTGTATATAGTGTATAGTGTGTGCGTGTCTAACGGCACCAGGGTTTTTCCCCATCTCCGCGTTGCTTTCATTGTGGGTGTAACAGTTCACTGTAAAGGCCAAAGATTTAAAAGTGTATGGATATTGTATGAGTGTAGTGTTGTGTATCGTTGTTCTTCTGGCCATTTCGCCGCTAGATCCCTGCTGGGGCCCAACGTTGTCCAAACTATGCCTCGTGGAGGCAGACCAGGTACACCAGTATTTAGATATTTACTCTGGCAGCCCTGCATTGGATATGGTCAGACCCAAGTCCATCACTAAGCCATCTAATTCTTGCTGATTAAAGAAATAGGTGGTTTACTTAAACAGGCATTTGAGGCGTAATCCCAATGATCCTGTTCACAAGATTCTTATCATTCCGATTTTCGGAAAGGTCTTAGTTTCAGAAAAGTGTTGCTGGAGAATGTTTAGCAGGAGCACGTTTAGAAAGTCGGTACTCCAACCAAGAGGACGCAGGAATTTAAAACGAATTAGAAGGTCCAGTGTACAGAAAGTGACTGAAAATTACGGTTTAGGCAAAGAGAGACCTATTTCCAACAGAACTATGCGGTGGGAGTTGAAGACTCTGGAATTTGGTAGTCGTGTGCCTATACGAAAGCCGCTTCGTTCTGTAAAAAATCGAAAAATTCGACTGGTGTGGTGCCACCAATGCCAGGATCAGACTGTGGAATAGTGGAAAAAGATCATACCGTCTGACGAGTCTCGATTTACACGTTTTTACACCAGTGGTTGGGTACATGGCATGAACCTTATGAAGCCATTCATCCAGACTCTCTCTTATCCGTCTCTCAAGCGGCTGGTGGTGTTATCATGGTATAGGGTATGTTCCGTTGATACGGACTTGGTCCAACCGTTAGGAGGTCGTGTTACCTCCAATCTTTCCGTCATATAAGACCAATTTCACCCTCCAATACTTCATTTTCAATTGGATTGCGATGGATTCTTTCTAGATGAGAACGCAAAAATTGTGTCTGAATGGTTCTAGGCACATTCTCAATGTCTACCCTGGCCTCCTAATTCTCCAGATCAGAATCGAATTGAGATTGTTTGGGAAGTATTGTTGTTGTAGTAGGGTTTTAGGAACATCAGCAACTAAGACCGTATAGCTCTGTACGCAATGTACTGTCTGTACATTGCGCATGTTCTGAGGTTGATTTTCTGTTTGAGAAAAAACCCGAGTTTCCTGGAGAAAAACCATGCTACCTTCGCTTGAGGCCGACTAACTCAGCCATGTTGTGAAAAAGGTTCATAAAAATTCGTCACGTCATAGACGGAATTCGAACTGAGATCTTTTCCACCTGGTGTGGGGAGGACGGCGATTTTACCAACTGTGCCCACGTGGAAAGGCCATTTTGACTTCACAGTTTTCTACCAACCATAGTGCAGCAGCCGACATATATCCTGATGAAAGATTAAATGAATCTGGAGCTGGATACTTGATTCATTATGAATTCTGGCAAAAGGTGGCCCTGCTAGATAATGAACGAAGGTTTCTAATTTTTTGGCCAGTGAAAGTACAAATATCGCTAAATCATAAACTTTAAATTGCCAACAAAGTAATGATACCAGAGAAAAAACAATGAAAAAGGTAGCCATCTCTCCGGGTTTTATCTGGAGACCAGTTTTACAGCCCAATTTTCTGGTTTAATGACAGTTCTGCCGTTTTGAAGCACAAGGAAGGAGAACTACTGTAGCGAAGGGAAAAAAGTGTAGTTTGGGAAAAACTAAAGCCTTAGTTTCTTTCCCTGTTTCAGTAATGTGAATTTCCCACCCTTAAGAGACATGGAAGAAATTGAAACTCCGAGGGTAAGTAAATTTGGAGCTGATAATCCTAGAAGTGAATCTTCATGTAAAAGAACCATTATGTGGCTATGATTTTATTCTGTTAACTTGAGATTTATACAAAGAAATAACTACAGCGAAGGGTAAAGAGGAAATATTTTGTTTTCACAAAGGTGTTTACATTGTTCTTATACATTCTTTTCAAATTTTTATCGGTGGGAATGTCAGATATTAAAAAATGCAAATGACAAATGAAATAAGCAGCAATACACTTGTAAATGTGATTTCTGTGTCCTGGAATATCATAGAGTCAACAATTAAAGAAGTAATAAGGGATCATCTGAATAGTATAATACAGTAAAGCTTCTGATCAACTCCCACGTGAATGCAATTCGGCATTGGAGGAAGTTACCGTCATGCACGGGTAATTGGTTTGAGAGAAAGAATAATTAGAGGTGAATTAAAGTTACGAACGAGGTCCCACAAGGTTCGCCACTGGGTCCCTTACTAATATTCATTAATTATATTGATGTAGTTATTCTGAGTTTAATGCCAAGTTTTCTAATGATACAAAGGCAGGTAGGGATGTTAATTACAATAATCAGGGTTACTATTTAAACAAGCTCTAGATGAATCAATCAGATGGGCTGAAAAATGGCAACTGAAGTTTAACATTGATAAATGCAAGTGTGGAATTTGGACAGCAGTAACCCCAGAATAATATATCATTTTGGTATCATCAAAAGCATGATAATCGATGATTAAAAATACCAGATTAATCGTATAGTCTAAGTTTGTTGAGTACAAGAATCTTGCTAGCAGGAACAAGGAGATGGTTAACCCATTGTATAAATTAATGTTTATACTAAATCTTGCATACTGCATACGGGTTTAGAAATTTAATTTCAGTAAGAAGTAGATCTGTTAGAAATGATGTAGAGAAAATCAAAAAGATTAGTCACGAAAAGATGTTTGTATCGGTGAAGAAATTCTGGAAATTGTAGCATCTGTAGGCACCTGCGAAGAGATCTGATTGACTTGTCTATGGCTTTAAGTAGATTGAATTGACTGAATACTAATGGCATCCTTATTGAACTTTAATCGCAATTGCTGTCATGTGATTAATAAAGAATTAAATCATTTAAAAATCGGTTGCGAACTCCATTTAAATAGTAGATTACCATTGCTACTTAAATACGCCAGCCCAGAGATTTTTAGTTTTTGATGGCCCGCGGCATGCAAATGCTTTCCATCCCCAGTATAATTCATCCATCGTTATAGTTATCAAGACCTAGCATGAACCAAAAATTAATTTACTTCTGTTTAAATTAATATGTTTCGAAGTTTTATAACAATCATATTAAATATTGATGGATTTTGCCGAATACTGTTTTTCCTGTGCATTATCCATAACGTAAGAAATATTTTCTTCCTCATTTGTAAAACAAAGATTAAAATTACAGCAAATGTAAAAATGTCATGTTTTTAATGTTTCTGCATCCTAGCAAGAATATTTTTCTTTTAAAAGTTTTAGATGCTTTTCAATCCAATCTTTTTTTCTCATCACTAAGTCCATTTATTCCACTTTATGACAGAATAACCTTGAAAACACCATCATTTTATTAGATTATTCTACATTTCACTAATGGAAGTAGCGCGGGGAAAAAATCCTCTGCACGAGATGAATATCCGTGAATGCAGTATAAATCCTCATAATGAGTTTTAATGACAGCACACAAAGTTCAAGATAGAAAGAAAAAAAAAAAAAAAAAAACTGCATACGAGATTAGTTCATCCATCATTTTCGGAAAAACGGTGATATTGTCATTCGATGGGTGTTTTCATTCAACTATTTTTAAAATCTTAAATATTTCTTATTAATTTATATCTGATTAAATACTTAACTGTTTTAATTGTTAAATAAAAATTGTATTAATTTTATTTATAATATTTAAAAAATAAAATCTTAAATGAGCAATAATTAATATAGTTACGTTTTTTTTGTTAATAGTTATTTGTATTTTGTCAAGTGAACTTGACAAAATTCAAATAACTGTTTTCAGCTAAAATAGTTCTACAAAAATATTCAAAAATAAAACAATACTGTAACCTTTAAAGATTAGCTGGCTTAGTGTGAAACAAAATGTTCTAACGTTTACAATTATAAAATCATATCTGAAATATTTCGTCAGGTATTTCTTTTATAATTCTACAACATTTTTTCTTTCTGTTTTTTTTTAAGAGATGGATGTCAATTAGTTGTTGCTAAGCAACAGGAACACTTTCGTGATGAAAAGAAACAAATATTTCTAGAGTGCTTGTTGACAATTGCCCTTGTGAAGGAAAAACAGACTTTAATGAATTCCAGCTAATTTAAATAAAGGAGAAAAAGAGAGAGACACAAAAGGACACTTATAAATATTGATTATTATGGAAAGAAAAGCACTTGTCATTTCTTCATAAATTATCATGTTAACCGGCTCCCTTCGTAGGTTTTAGATCCTGTTTCTTAGTAGGTGGTCGGTTGAATAATTTCACGAGATATTGGAAAATAAATATTATCGATACACCACTTTTTTATCATTCGTATATTTTTATAAAAAAAAATTGTTCATTAATTTTCTTTTTCTGCCTATCATTTCTTTTGCTAGCTTATATTGACATCTCATTATACGCGGTGTCCCAAAAGTTGTACGCCATTTGGAGTAAATAATAAAATACTGGATCCAAAGCTTTCCACAATACTGTGGAATGGAAACATGTTGAGGGAATTATCCATGCCGTTTCTTGATGATATCGCGTTATAAAATCTGATGTCTATGTCCTCCCAACTTGGAAATATTTTCTAATAAATGGAATGGAAAACGAGGTTTCATCCAATGGCCACTACGACTGGCAATCTTACTCCACCTGATGTCTCCTTCTGCGAGCAATTTAAATCTGTTGTATAAGAACAACGTTGTCCAAGGACGATTGAAAAACGACTACACAAAACCATATCTGAATGTGTGAATATCAGTGAAAACATTATTGAGCATTCATGTTTAGTGTATCTTTAGAATCAGAAAGTGTTTAGAAATTGATGGTGGAATATTTGAGAATCAGCTGTAATTTGACATATGAAAATGAACTAGACAGATGTATGAACATTATCAAGTTATTGCATTTCACTTTTGGTGAGCGACACGCACACACATTTATTATCTTTCTTTTTTGTTCTCTCTCTCTTAGTCTATCTCTTTGTATTTTTTATTCTTTCTCTTTCTCCTTTATTTATTCTTCTCCCTTTCTCTTTCATCACTTGATCTTTCTTTTCCTCTCACCTTCTTATCTTTTTCTTTTAGTTTTTCTCTACTCTTTATTCTCTCTATTTTAATCTATCTATCTATCTCCTTTTTTTATTTTCTTGTTTTTATTCCATCTTTCTCTTTCTTATTCTCTATTTTCGGGTTCTATTCTCTCTTAATCTATCCTTAACCTTTCTCTTTTTACACTCTATTCCTTTTAATTTTTCTCTGCTTTACTCTCTCTTTTTTTGTAGTCTGTTTTTTTTTTTTATTCTCCTCCACTCTCTCTTTCTTTCACCCTCATTATATATATTTCTCTCGTTGCCTTATTCTTTCTTTCTGTCCCTCCTTATTCTAATCTCTCACTTCCACCCTCTTTTTGGTAGTTTTTTTCAGTTGTTGTATCCTTCACATTCTCTCTCTGCGTGTTTGCCTCTCTCATTACCTCTCTCCTTCGAGCTTTGTCTCCAGTTGATAAGCGAAATGCGTTAATTAGCTGTTTCACAGAGGGGCAGGTAGTGATGTTCAGGAAAATCTCTGTCACACGAAGTCAATCATTGGATTGCGTCCCTGCACGGAACACGCTCATCAAGTGTGCCGTGAAATGTGAAAGGTCATTGGTGTGCACAGAAGTTCAGCCACTTATTCCAAAAAGGCTCACGCACACACACACAACAGATATTGTTCCTATTTGCGAAGACGGGGTATTTTCATATCAGATTACAGACTTTCCCCCTAAGATTAAAGTCTTAGCTGTGCCCCTTGTGATAATTAGTTGATTGCCCTGAAATGAGAACGTCATCTAATCGCCACTGGTCGGATGAACACCTGAAGAGACGTTTGGTTTTAATTACTCGGGTGTTTAGAGCAAAAGAATAATAAAGAAACGGGTATAATAAGTTATCACTGTCTTCAATGACAATGAACAACCCTTTTATTAACGAATACGTATTTTTTCACCAAGTTCCACTCTTCAGAAAAATAACCCTACAGTAGATGCTCTTGTGGTACACTTCAGAGAGAAAAAAAGTAGCAGGATTGTCCCGAATTAATTCGGAATATATTTTTATTTCGTTAAAGATGCGCCAACGATTTAATGCTGGATAATATTTATTTATAATGCCTCTTTAATTTCACGATTATATTCAAAAATGGAAATATTGAATTCTTCTATTTTTAAAGGTCTTCCACCTCTATACGAATATCAAACCAAATAAAAAAAATTCTAACCCGTAAGCCCTTCTGAGAACATTTCCAATAATTCCTGTAACTACATTGAAACAAGAATCTTTTGACTGAAGTAGTTTCTACTCTACCGAATATAAACAAAAGTTTGAAATAAGATTTTTCCAATGTTAGTGACATTCTTTGAGCTCGGTTGAAGGATGTGTTTAGCGTCACGCGAAACAAGAAAGGGAAAAAGAACCAATGGGCAATAAAACTCGATTTCCGTTGCGTGCAAAAGTAAAATCTAGATAGTGTGCTTCCTGTGTAACTTTTTTTTTCCTTTATAAAATGAAACCATTCGGGCAAAACGCGAACTAACATTCGATACCACCCATTTCACACACAGATTGACCTTTTTTTTCCAGCCTTGGGTAGTTCTCGTGGTAAACACCAGGTGGAGTATCATAATGAAACCAGCCATGATACCTCTTTATTAAAAACTAACTTTAAGAGTGTGTGTGTGTGCGTGCCTTGGGAGAAATCTGTTATTTGTTTAGATGCGAACATCTGCTATTCCCATCACTCCTTAGTATTATTAAATCTTCCAGAAAATGCATATTTAATTTCAACTGGCTTTAGGAATTTTAGTCAGACTATTTTAATATCGCGTGACATATTTATACGTGGAGAAATGTTAAATAAATATGCATAACCTCATCAGGTATTTATAACTTTGTTTTCCCAAATGAGAAAACTATTTCTTGCGTCTACAGGACACGAAAAAAGGCAACAAAACATATATGCACAGTCAAGAACACGATGAATTTTTAAAGGATGGTTAACTTTTTATCTGCATTCTACACTCGGAAGATATGAATTCATATTTTCAATCCCTCAGTATTCTAGGGTACATTTTCCATACCACGCATCTCTAATAGAAATATTTCTAGATGCAATTTGCACTAACGTGACAACAGCGCTTGAAACTGTCTTATATGTGATGTACAGTGTAAACAGAGCTTCAACCACTTGTCTGAACGGGCGAAATTAAACTATACCGAGAACTGTATGGCGTGTTTGTTTTAAACGTACCTTCATTTAGCTGGTTTGTACAATTTGGCATGCTTCGCTTGCCTGAAATTACAATTTCCACTGCTGGAAAGGTCACCCTATGTATTCTTACTTTCAAAGTACGTACAGATAGGCTGATAACAGAATTATTGGGTTAATACTAAGAAAAATAACAATTACAGATGCTGGATTTTACCCTATTTATTTGACTCAGAGCATTAAAGGATTTAAGCGAAAACCTGACGATATAATTGGCTTAATTTTCAGAGCAGACGATAGTGGAAGTCGTCTGCTCTGTAAATTGAGCAGCAGTTTAAGGAATCAAAGATGACTTGGGCAAAGAAAAGAAAGTTAAAAATACACAGATATTGGAACACTGGACTTAATCTTGGCTAAGTATTTGTCTCAGATGCCTACGTGAGCTGATAAGATTTATCTGGAACTACTGAAAACAATAGAATTAAGTCGTCTAACTGCATTTTTTGTTTTTGTTATCGTTGTAAGGAACAGAAATCAGCGCGGAAAAAGGGGATTTAATTGATAAGAGAATTTCGGACGTTAATAAATTCAGCGTTTAAGGAACTGGATCGTTTGAAATTTCAGAACTTTTTTTTCTGTGGTATATTTAAGTGAGTTGATATCAAAGTTACATGTTATTTGATACGACCCTTAGAGCAAGTGAACGTCCACAACGTTGCGAAAATTCATAAAATAAAGGAAAAAATAAAACACTATTTCTTATGTATTTATATTTTCTGTTTATCTATTTATTTAATTTTTATTAATTATATCTATTTATTTATTTGTTTTGGGTAAACGTGTTCAAACCGATACTGTACTGGTGTGCAAAACTTAAGGATCAACGCTATTTCTAAAGGTTACAACCACAAAATCTTTACTAAAGGTACTCTTTACTGATGAGAGTAAATTCAGTCTCAACAGCGATTCTGTACGTCAGCTAATCTGGCGAGAGGTTGGTACATGCGATAACCCCACAAACATCACTGAAAGGGATCAATATGGCGGTCGAGGTGTTCTCATCTGGGAAGGCGCTATCTTGGATGGACGTACACAACTCCAGATACTGCAAAGCGGTACTGCAACCGGTGCACGCTACTGTGCTGAGGTAATCCTTCCCCATGTGCCTCTGTTCCGAGGTGCCATTGACCCCGAGTTCGTGTTTATGGATGATAACGCCACACCCGATCGCACTGCAGCTGTTGATATCCTTTTGGAAAGTGAGGACATTGTTCGCATGGCTTGGCCCGCCCCTTCGCGCGATCTAAATCCCATCGAACACATGTGGGACGCTCTGGGGAGACGCCTAGCGGCACGTCCACACCCACCAGAAAATGTTCACCAGCTGAAGATGGCGCTGACAGAGGAATGGATGATGTTACCGCAAGAACTTATCAACAACATTGTTGTAAGTATGGACAGGCAGTGCAAAGCCTGCATTGACATTAGGAGTGGCCATATCTCCTACTGAGGACCACCTCTTCCCTTTGTTCCATATTTGGCAGTGATGCATCTGTATCATGGCAACCAGTGCTATGTTGCCATTTTTGAATAAAGTCCCTCTGTACCGTTTTGTTTCCGTTGTTGTGTCAATGTTGTTGCCTTCATCATTTCTGTACCTCACGAGATTCCTTTGATATGCTTTTCCCATATCCAGGCCATTCCTATGAGAAGCTAGAGGTGAAAACCTGACTGGTCCTTAAATTTTGCACCCCAGTGTACTATAGAAAGGTTGGCAAGTGCCTAAATATAAAGAAATATCAAGATAAAAACAATAAAAAATATTTGTGATACACTGAATTCTCACCAAGTCGTAGTTCTCACCAGTTGACGCACCCGGTAAATTGATTTTCACCAAATTGTCACTGCAGGAACTGTCATGCGCTGAATTGACTCATACAATGAATTATCCTACACCGAACTGACGTGAATCCACCCAGATATAACCTTCCTTCCTCTTGATTTGTGGTTTTGGAGTGGGATGATAGAGACTAAATTCTAGGAACTATTAATTGTGGAGTTCTATTTACTTCACAGAAATCGTTGCTGGTGCAGGTGACATTTAATTCATATTTAACTCGCTTCGACGGTAGATAGGCTTCTCTTTACAACTCACAGTCTAACATTTACCTTTGTATTTTCGTGCTCTCCTCAGCTTTTCTTAAATTCAAAATTATTCTCTCGATTTCGATGCTGGTACAGTAATCAGATCAATATCTTTACGCTTGTGTTCACTATCGAATTAAGAAATTTCATTAATGACGTGCTAATATTTAGGGTTACCAGACTCCTCGTTTCTGAGGACATGTCCTAGTTTTTAGGGCGTCCTCGCGGATTTTACACTTGCCTCCTAGTTTTTGTAATTTAAAAATTATCTCATCATAAAGTGAATTTTCTTTAAATATGCTGTGCGTTGCACCTTCGGTCAATACAACAGAATAAATAAAAACAATGCGCTGGTTGCATTAATTGGACTGTATTATCTCAAAACTACACATTCCATCATCATTTGTGCAATTGAAAATTGTTGATAGTAGATTATTTGACCAATTTATGAATTTTGTAGAATTTGTTTCTGAGAAAAAGAAAGATGATAATTGGGAAAACTTATTAGCCCATAAAAAGTGGGCTGAATATTTTAATTCATACAAGATTTCCGAGTTTTAAAAAATTGCTAAATATACATTTTATATTTTTGCCCACAATGGGAACGTAATTAATTAGTAACCACTGGAGCAACATTAGAAATAAAATGGAAACAAATACTTATAATTTGAAAATGAATTGTAAAGCATTTTATAATTATTTACTTTGTAATCCAAACTTAGGAAAATGATTGGCAACAACAATAAATATGTATTGTAATTTTTAGTAATAAATATAATTTTTAAAACGTCCTCGTTTTTAAAACTAAATGTCCTAGTTTTTTCCCTATTTTGTCCTAGCTTTTGAATTCTAGATCTGGTAACCCTAAAACATAATATTATTATGTTAATACTGCATTTATAACTTTTATACAGAACGTTAAATATTTAAATAAATAATAATAAATAATGAAATAATAAATACCAATAAATGAATAAATAATAATAAATAATGAAATAATAAATACCAATAAATAAATAAATAATAATAAATAATTAAATATTTAATTAAATAATTAGTTAAATAATTTTCATACTTTTATCAAGTTTTAAATCTTCATTATACGTGCTCCTATCATGTATTAATACAGGAAAAGAGGTAGCTAGCTATGACAAGGGAGATAAAGAACAGTTATTAATAAATATTCTAAATTTATATAACTTTATTGGAAATATTATTTGGCATTTGTTTTAGAGCACTTATTTATATAAATTTGAATTTGTTGACTTAAATTATATTTAATTTTAGACACCTCAACTAATTTCAGTCTATGAATAAAATTCATTATTATAAAACGTATTTGAGTTTATCATGCAAGGAAGGAAGTAAATGACAACATTTATGATCAACTCGTTTTGGTTTTGGTTTTATAAAACGTTTTTTTTTTTCATTTCATTTCATTTGTGTAACGTAATTTATTTGATTATTTTCTTAACAGGTGCTTATCTTTAAGACGATAAATAAGATTGGGACTAACCATGGCTAATGAAGATTTTATTCCATTAAAGAATGTAATTACCCACCACTTAGAACGAAGAAAAGAACTGTCAAATGAATCTAGTGTCTAAAAAGCAATGAGCATTATGCGCTGTCGCTGGAGAATTCCTAAATATAAAAAAAAAGATTAGTTTGTGCAATTATAAAAGAAAAGTGCTGTATAATAAATATCGAAAGAAGTGATCGAAGGAAATAGCTAAATTACAAAAAAGGGTTGTGTTCAATCCACTAAGTGGCACTAAATTCCCCACTTTATATTCACGTTAATAGCACAACTAGAAAGCAAGCACATACACTAGCGGACAAAAAACAAAAACTGCATCACCTTAAAAAAAAGGAACAGTTGTACTGAAACGTATAAGATATTGTTTGATTGCAGTCATTTTGTTTACCGCAAAGCAAAGGTATTGCGTCAGATAACGCTTCCATTGCATCAGACAGTAATTGCAAGGTATTGCATCAGACAGTAATTGCAAGGTATTGCATCAGCCGTTTCTATAAATACGGTATTGGAAAGGTATACACGCTCATTAGTACATAATGTCTAAAATTGCTCAGAAGAAGAGTTATATATTCCATCTAACAAATGCATTTCGAACATTTCTGCAGCCCACAGTGCAGCGCAAAACACATTATTTGCAAAATTCACAAGTGAGGCAGTTTTTTTTTGTCCACCACTGTAGGTTGGTATCCATCCTACGTATATAAAAAAGATATTACAGTGGAAGCTCTTTATAGCGACCCTCTTTTTAATGTCCCACACGTTATAACGTCCTATGTGGTTGGTCAGGGCCAATTTCTCATTAACCTAACGCTATTTTATGAACACTCGATATAACGCCCTTCCGATATAACGACTGTTTTTTCTCATTATCTGGTGGGGGGGTCGTTATATAGAGCTTCAACTGTATACAGGCAAGACTGCTACATTCCTTTGGTAATTGTTTCATTCTCAAAGAAGCTCATACAGCAGATTTTGTAACAGCAAGGCATATTAAAAATAAATAAATAAGATAAACCGGATTGGATGGATATTGTATATAACCTTTTGAAAAAACACGAGTTAATTTTGTAAAGGAAGGTCGTTCGTGATTTCTGTATTCATTTTTAAAATACTAGTGAAAATAAAGAAGTAAGTGTAATTTAAAATCGCATGTAATATTCATAAGCCTCGAAAAAGTATATAAGCAAATAAATTGGTTTATTTTTTTAATAAAAGCATTAATTCCCAGATCATTCTACAGGCTAGGAGGTTTGGATCTGTCCCCTTTTTTTGGAGACACGGAGCGCTGTCCCTTTCAAGTATTCTTGGTTGAGTATGCCATCAGCGACTTGATACATTCTGAGGGGCTTTTGAGCGATTCGAAGTTAATGTAATTTAAATCGTACTCGTATGGCTGGAATTTTGGGCTGGCTGCTAAAAAGGGCTCTATAATTTCTACAAAGAGTGTTGCTCAGAGAAAACCATCTATGGCACGTCTCCTCTTGATCGGGTAGGTATCCAGCCCATTAAGACATTCCACTGTAACCTCCCTGTAGGTCAGAAGAGGATCAAATATATGAAAAAGTAAACATCTGTTTTTATATATATTTGTAGAATGACTAGAGGAGCTGGTATGTTGATGCTACAGAAACTGATGATATATATATATAAAAAAAAACACGTCTAATTATACTTTGTTGTTTAATATTGTCCGAATTTTAAATACGATATCCAACAAATTAGTGATTTGAATTATTTTTTTTCCAAAAAATCTAATACGATTAATTAAAAAAACTATTAGAACTTCTTAAAGCAAAAAACAGCCAACAGAAAATAACAAAATGCCTACTGTTAATAACATAATGATTAAAATCATTTATTAACAAAGTGGAGACTGATAAATATCATTTATTAAGAAAGTGGAGACTGATAAATATCATTTATTAACAAAGTGGAGACTGATAAATATCATTTATTAACAATTAAAGCTGATAGGCGGGGATGCTTTTATGCACAACTGGATGGGGAAATGGGCAAGATGAAAGATTTAAGTGACTTTGAACGTGGCATGATAGTTGGAGCAAGACGCGTCAGTATAAGTATGGCATGTCGTTATTGTTGTAGTAGGAACTGAGGCCATATTTCTCCGTGTATAGTGCCTGTAAATTGCATGTGTTCTGAAGTCGATTTCTGTTTGTTGGACGAAAAACCCGAGTTACTGGGATAAAAAACCATACTACCCTCGCCTGAGACCGATTAACTCAGTCACGTTGTGAAAAAAGGCTCATAAAAATTCCTCACGCCATTGACGGGACTCGAACTCAGGTGTTTTCCCCGCAGTGTGGGGAGGACGGCGATTCTTCTAACTGTGCTACCAACAAGGGCGAATTACGGTGAGCCTCAGTTAATACAATCATAGCTTGCCTCTCTCACTAGTAGTCCAATACCAGTTGATGTGGGAAAAAAAACCGTACCCACAGTTGCCCAAACGAAGACTACCAACACTGTAGACTGTAGAGCCATGGAAAACAGTCCCATGGACAGACGAGTCGAGGTTCGCACTCTACCAGTCTGATGGCCGTTCCTGGGTGTAGCGAATGCCAGGGGAACAGTTCCATACTAATGGTATCCTCCCAACAATGAAGTTTGGTGGTGGCAGTGTTATGGTATGGGGCTGCTTTCATGGTTTGGCTTGGGGCCATTAGTCTTTATCAACAAAACCATGAATGCTGTGCAATACCAGGAAAGCCTGGACAATTATGCACTTCCAACATTATGGCAATATTTCGGGGAAGGCTCATACCTGTATCAGCAAGACAACGGACCATGCCATACTTCTAGGATCGTAACAGAGTGGTTTGAGGACATGGGTGTGGAAAAGTTGGATTGACCAACCCAGAGTCCTGATCTGAATCCTATCGAGCATCTTTGGGATGTATTGGCAGAACAAGGCCGAACTGGTGGCTGCATTAAAGGCCGAGTGGAGGAACATATCAACCTGAAATTTATAAAAAGCTGGTTGAGAGTATGCCACGAAAATTGAAGGCCATCATAAAAGCAAAATGTTTCAGCACAAAATATTAAATGAAACAATAAAAGCTCTTTTTTTTCTTTGTCTAAAAGCAGATGTCCAGATACTAATGGTAGGGCAGTGCATATATATATATAAAGTATAGGATATGATGGGCCAAAATCTGGAACTGCAGTGGAAAGGCAGAAACAAAAATGAAATAAAATATATTTGATATGACAGATGCACCAGAGCTTAATAAGTAACGTTAGTCTTCTGCACTGGCTTATTCCAGGTAGTGCAATATCAGGGCAACTCATTGTGAAGGCATTCACAATATGAGATGTAAAAAACGATGCCATTTCAGATTAGATTAATGCCATCAAAATATTGATTAAACATTGCATCAGTCCTTAAAACACACACACACACACACACACACACACACACACACACACACACACACACACACACACACACACATATATATAATTTAGGAGTAAAAGGTGAGGCATTGAAGGTAGAGTAATAATCCCAGTTTAATTGCCTAATGCCCCAATGAATGGTTAAATCAGGTTCAAAGTTATACGATAAGAATAAGACATTAATTATAGATTCTACAGTAGATTGTCAAGATAGCGATAAAGAGTTATTTGTAACTGATCGATATGAGTATCTCGGAAACTGCAACTCTGCTTGGTTTTCATGTACCACTCTATCCCAGTTGTACCCAGATTACTTCAATAATCAAATAAGACCCAGTAGGGCGACCCTGTTGTGGATAAACATCGAGAGAACAAAGGAAGCTGACAAGAGTTGTGCAGAGTAACAAGAGGTATCAGAGTCTCTATGGCACGCTTTTGACACTTCGTTGAATCTATATCACGATGAGTCCAGGCTGCTCTGAAGGCTGAGTGGAGGGAACATACGCGCTACTAGATAGGTGAACGTAATAAAATTGCCACTGAATGTTAGTGGAGATATTAGAAGCTACGGAAATTCAAGACGAATGTCAAGAAGTTTATTTTGGCTGCAGATCTCTATGGACGTCTTCAGAACGGTGGTCCAACACGGTATTAGGTACGTGGTCACATTTCAGCGATCACTGTGTGTATACATATTATTTTAATATCGTAATCATGGATTATAAGCTTCTCGAGGCGAGACGAATCTCTCGTATGGTATTATGAAAAGCAGAAAATTTGATTCAAGGGATATGGACTACACCAATACTTTCTCTTGCAGGCTCAAGAACCCAGCTCATTCTATAAAACAGGAAGATCATAACCCCTCGTATACCAAAAGCAAAAGAAGGATACAGACCAGAAAGTCCGGCCTCATTTCCTGATTATAAATTCACTGACTGACCAGCCATTAAGTAAGCTCTCTCCTTTCCGATCCAGAAATGTCCGGAGAATGCTACTGGCTCACTGACTAAAATCAGAATACCTGCTTGTTGAAAGAACGCAACACAAGAACTCTGACCAATTGCTAAAATTGAGAATATTTAGAGGAACTCCTATACAAGTGTCCCTTCATACCACCTTAAATGATTGAATTGGACAGTGATAACAGAATGGGACCTTCTAGATGTATCTGACGAAGAAATTACACAGGAACTCTGGGATCAAAACATCATTCAGGCCAAGAGAATCCTAATTAAGAGAGATGGCTCATTAGATTCAACCAGAAAATCATACTAACGTTTAACTTGCCAAATCCACCAACTGCTGTAAAAGCGGGATATTTGAACTGTCGTGTCTGATCATATATACAGAATCCTATGAGATGCTTCAATTGTTAGACATTTAGGCAGTCACAGGCAGTATGTCGTGGAACAGCAGTATGTGTCCAAGAAACACAGCCATACTGAATGTTCTGGAGTCTTTACAGTGTTCAAACTTTAGAGGCAATCATTCCACCTATTCCAAAGACTGTAAAATATATAAAAGACAAAAGCTGATTCAAAAATACAAAACTGAGCATACGTACACATTCAGCAACTGTCCAACAACACAAACGGATGGCAGCTGCTGCTGCCACCACTACCACTGCAGTTCAAACCAATGTTTCAGTTCCTCCAAACATCTGTATTGCTGATTGAGCATGTTCAATGCTAGTTATAACCCTAAAATCGTCTTCACCACCAACTACCAATCAAGCCATCAACACGCTGTTACAGTTCAACCAGACGTGTCTCCTATTTCGCAGCCAATCAAAAATTCCCAAGATCTAGAAACAAAAGACAAATCCCGTGTCCTTGATCATATGGATATAGACGGCAAATGTCTCGGTCATGACATTTCTAAATGTCATGACCGAGTGGTTGAATGATCTTAATAAATGGATGATTTTAAATGATCCACGAAATAGCGACCATCACCCTGTGGTCTGCAGAATATTAACAAATTATATTATACAGCATTATGGTTATAACTCATGTCACAAACCAAATATTAATAGCAGCTAAAGCTACAGTACCTGGATCATCTGTAAAATATCATGAACGTGACACAACGTGGTGGAACAATGAATGCAGACAGTACTGCCAAAAAAGAGAAAGATAAGGCTTGGAATCTCCTCCGAAAGTATCCGACCACCATCAATCTTATAAATTTTAAAAAAACCAGAGCTTGAGTCAGATACAACTGGCGTAAAAGTAGAACTGAATCATGGATACGTTATACGTTTCGCCTCTACAACTAATAGAAATACAGACAGTCGTTGTATTTGGAATAAAATCAGTAATCTCAATGAGAAATACCTTTCATTTCCAATTCCAGTAATACCAATCAACAACCTGCATATAATCAACCTTTCAATATAGAAGAATTGAAAGAAGCTCTGCTAAGTCGAGGGGGAGAGCAATAGGACCTGATGGAGTTCATTATCAAATTATAATCCGGTAGGTGTCTAACAACTTAGTGAAAAATCTCTAAATACTTTACTTCTGCTATACAATAGAATTTATATGGAAAGCTATTATCCAAAGCTATTATGGAAAGCTCTTGGCGTCACTGTATAGTAATCGCTTACCCCAAATCTGGAAAAGGTCATACAAATTCTACAAATTATTTACCAGAGTCTGTAGCACGCTGCCTGGGGAAAACCCTGCAGAAAATGGTGAATAATTGACTAACTTGGTTCTTGGAAACCCATAATGTATTAAACGTAAATCAGTATGGCTTCTGTAAAAACAAATCATCGCTGGACCCCATGATAAAAGCAAAAACAAATATTCGAAATGCTTTTCTGAGGAATGAGAATCTAATTATGATGAAATGTCGAAATGATCTATTACAAACCTATGTTCAAGAAGAAGAAGAAGTCCTTTAGAGCTCAGTGGTACTTTGTTTGCAATTTAAATAAATTCTACTACAAAAGATTTACCCAACACAGTTGAAACAATCCTTTATGCAGATGATGTTACCATTTCATGCCATTCACAAAACATGAGTATGATTGAAAGGCAACTACAGGACGGAATTAAAAAATAAAATTGGATACATAAACGATGGATACAGAATATCGCAACAAAAACAACAGTCATGGATTTCTGTAGAAAGCGAAAACTGCACCTAAATCCAGAAATAAAAGTAGACAATCAGCCGTTAACTCTAGAAAATAGCATACGTTTTCTCGGTCTGATTCTTGATAAATAGCTTAACTTCTTAGAACATAGTTAGGGAAGGACATTACGTGGTTGTTTTCTATTAAGAATAACTCAATATATTACCACTCTTATACCACGTGAAATTAATAATATAGTTTATTAAGCTATTCGCCTAAACTACTATACATCAAGGTAACGTTTCAGGTATCTTACCGATACCCATCATCAGACCATGCTGTTCATAAACTCCTCTTGCCGATGCTCCCAGAAAACTGTTTCTGGGAGCATCGGCAAGAGCCTCAGTCTACAGCTCAAGTAGACAAAGTGGTATGAGGTATTGAGGGTCTAGCGGCTCCTGGGATTTCTCCCATCTCCGCGAATGTTCTATGTATCGGTGACAGTACCCTGTCAAAGCCAGAGATTTAGAAGTGTGTGGGTCATGAGTAGTGTTATATGTTGTGCCCATTGTTTATCTGGCTTATTGGCCGCCAGGCCCCTAATGGGACCAGACGTTGCCCATACCTCGCCACGTGGAGGCTAGCCGGGTGTTACCATTGAGTCAATTGTACTCTGGCAGGTCCTGCCACTTACTTTCCTGGGATTTTAGTGGCTAGGACCTAAAATAAAATTGGAACGACCGCGGTTGATTTTAAATCACTTACATTAAAGCACTAATATGGGGTTTGACGCTGAAAGCCTGTTTCTAAAGTGCCTAAAAGGTTGGGCGAAATTTTTTGGTGTATTTTAAATTTGGACGTGTAGGGCTATACGCTGTGCAAGAAAAAGTGCTGGGAGGGGAGAGTGAAGGCTGGGGGGTGAAATAGGAAGAAGAGGGTCGATAGGGTAGGTGACCCCCAATTTTTCAGTGAGGCATGCCCATGCCCCACCAGAGGGAAGAAATGGTGTGGCAGGGAAGAGAGGCGATAGCAAGCCGTCACCTCCCTCCCCTGCCGGGTGTGGGAGTAAAAGAATTGCACTGCACAAGAGAGTGCAGAGCATGGAGCCAATATGGCTCCGTTGAGGCAGCAACTTGCAGTTTCTCTATCTTCGTTGGTCTTCTCTGTCATTGGTAGCCATATTTTTCCTCAGCTATGAACACTGGTCAGGTCCATTGTTGGTCTGTTAGCTATGGCTGTGGTTCTCTTCATCATGGGAAGATCCGCAGCTCCATGGGGTTATTCTTGCGATCGCTGGTTTTAGATGATTAGTAGTAAGCAGGTTCCTGGGCGAGGTTCTCCTTGAGTCCTCTCCACGCGTGTTCTGTTTTTTTTTTTTTTTTTTTTTTTTTATCTTCTTCTGTAGATGGCTATCAGTGTTTTACGCCTACCAAATAGTTTTTGGGCATATTCCTTTAGCTCCCTGTATTCCTCAAGTGAGTCCAATAGATGTGATTCCAAGTTCTTGGGGAGGTAGTCTATTGCAGTGATCAGTCTGCACCTGAGGTCCTCATAA
Organism: Mastigoproctus giganteus; assembly: GCF_048544385.1. Taxonomy (NCBI): domain Eukaryota; kingdom Metazoa; phylum Arthropoda; class Arachnida; order Uropygi; family Thelyphonidae; genus Mastigoproctus; species Mastigoproctus giganteus. Next base: position 39,159,533 of record NC_143579.1, on the reverse strand, counting down.
TGGGTGCAATCATACATAATGTGGTGTTAAATTACTCCCTTAAGAATTGCTCTAGGTCCATATAGAACAAAGTCTGTACAAAGCTTATATGCAGAGGCCTGTGAGCCACCGCTGTTTCCGGAGACAAATGATGTTATTATATTATGCCATCAAAATCCAAAGCCTTCCTAATCATCCTATTTGGAAATATCTTTTCAATCTACAGTGGAAGAACCTTTATAGAAACAAAACCACTGTAAACAAACTGGCTGGGATACGACTTTTGCAATCATCGTCTCCCCGACATGGTGGAAAAGACCCGGGTTCGAATCCCGTCAATGACGGGAGAAATTTTCATGTGCCATTTGTACAACATGGATGAGCTGGTCGGTCTCAAGCGAAGGTTGCAGGTTTTTTCTCCCGAACACTTCAGTTTTTCATACAGCAAACAGAAAATCGACCATAAAGCACACGCAATTTACAGACAGTATACAAGGAGCAATATGGCCTTAGTCTTTGATGCTCCTAAAACCCTGCTACTGCTACTACTAAACCTAAACTGGAAAAATCCTACAACGAATCCACCATGGCACACATTCACTCCTAATTGCGATAATTATTTTCAACATTTGGGAAAAAGGGGCTCTGATAAACGTTAACATAAAATAGATGCACGCAGCCTACTCGTTACAGTTTTCAATATTTTTAGTTACATACAGATGGCTCTAAAACAGCTATACAAGTAAGTGCAGCAGTGGTCCTTCCTCGCATTGCCATCCCACAATTACTCCCAGAGGACTACAGTTGCTATGCAGCTGAGGTATTTGCCATACCACACACACCATCTCAACTTGTACTTCATCAAATGAATATTCATTTAATGAAGCTCAAAAATAACAAAAAGCAACAAAAATAACAAGAACTCGTACATGGTTAAGGAAGGGTAGAAGTGCATCCAGTTCAGAAAAAAAATCATGGATTCGCATACGCCACCGTTAATAATCTTAAGCCGGTCGATGGACAAATTGAAGAATTCGTGAGCTAAATGGAGTTCAACGATGGAGGTATAATTCGAAGCTAAAATGTGCGAGTGATTCTGATGCTGAAGCTCTTTCTGAAAAATATACAATAAAGAGATACAGCATCGCAAATGCTTATATAACTGTGCCGGTCCAAGCTCTTCAATGATACTGGAACAATTATAAGTGAGAAAGAATTTCTTGAAAATGAACAATTACGTAAAAATTCTGACAATTTAGATTTCTGGCTTCGAAAAATTCCAAAAAATGTAACTAAGAAAACTTGATATTATGACATATTCATATGTAATGTTTATTGTGTATTTTATTTATTTATTGTTAACATATAATGTACACAACAGGTGTGAGTCCAGTTAAAATGTATAACAGAACAGAAAATAGACGAAGGTACAAAGAATGCACATTAACATATAAATAAATAAAAGAATACATACTATTTAATCATAACTTTCACCTTGAATGCAATCAATCACCCAAACTTGCTCCAGATAGTTCTGTGAAACTGTTTCCTGTCCACAGTAATATCCAGATCATACTTGTTCATAGTTCTTTTAACGAACAAGTTCTTGGATATGTCTAACCTAGAGTTACTTATGTGCAATGTCGTCTCCTGTCTAGTAGCCACCTGTTTAACGTGAAGATCAATACGGCATAAAAGATCAGGCAGGTAGGTTGAATCAATGAAGGTTTTAGATCGAGAACAGTTCGCCGAGTTTCCAAAGATTTGAACTTCAGGTAGAAAATTCGATGGTAAAACATGGGATTACGTCTAGAAAGATAGTGGATGAATTTCATTTGTAGTGATTCAATTTGATGTATCAAATATGTATAGTTTGGGCTCTATATAAAAGCAGCAAACTCTAGTATAGGGTGTACCTTTGCTTTGAATAAAAACACAGAGAACTGAGGATCTTTGAATCTACATGGTGCGTTTGACCCAGAGTGTCCATGAACGCCACTGCACGTACAGAACATGTGGTGTAGGAATATCTTTGAAACTGAAGATATCCACCGACTGCCGCACCCAATACGACATTCAGACTTAAATCCAATTGCATGCCGACAGCCCACTCCTCTGTCACTTGATGAGCTAAGGTCTGCGCTGGTGGAAGAATGGGATTCGTTGCTACAGAATCTTATACACACCCTTATATCGAGCATGGTTCGCCGCTGTCAGGTCTGCTTAGCGCTCGAAGGGACCATATTTTCAAGCATCTCGTTTCGACTTCTGTAATGTGACCTTTTTGATAATTCTTATACAACCCCCTATAATTGTCACTTATACCTGTCCGAAGTTTCTCGCTGTCTCCTCATTTGATCGTTATTCAATGGTACACCACCATACCAAATTTTGTCCCACTTCTTCGCTAGCTGCACAAAGTACACCACTTTGGATACGTGTTCTGTTAATTTTGTCGAGCAGTGTAGTTTATACTGTATTAATCTTGAGTCTGGCAAATGTTATTCAAGAACTTACAATATTTAGAAGATAGTAATTAGAGTGGTTGATAAATAAGCATGGGCATGGAATATATATCACGGGCAATGTATCTGCAAGAAGTGCTCCTGTATTTGACATGACGTCACCACGCAATTTCTGCTGAAGCCAGTTTTAGGATACATCTGGATGTGGATTGAGAAAGATATTCGAAAAATGCAAATCTTGAACCGAAGATAAAACGCTGTATCGATAACACCAAAAATAAACCAACGGACGCATACACAAAACCATTTAATAAAAAAGCTCAAAATTCGCAAGACAAATGTATTGGAATGAAAACAGGTCGGGCTTTGAATGAAAATAGATGAAATGGGGAGAGAACAGTAAGGACTCGTCACACAAGGGAAACGGAGATCGAATGCATATGAAAATCTAATAAAGTTACGACTGCTTTTTCAAACGCTTTGGGAACTGCTGAGATTTGGATACGTAATAGAGTATCTGGTGGGTAGAACAAAAGCACGCTGAAAAATGTTATCTTAGACAGAACTCGGTTTCTATGGAAAAAAACAATTTTGTTTCTTACTATCCCCATCTAAAAACACTTGCAGATTTTTCTCGTAGACGCTTGTTACCATAACAACAGATGAAAAAACTTTGTTTTTACTTTAGAGTTCCAAAAATAGAGAGATATGTTTCTTCAAGACAAATCTGCTTTTTATTGAATTTAATTGGCACATGTTTCTATTAATGGGTTACAAAAACTATGCTTAACAAGTAGCATAGTGGTTATGATCACCATGTAGACTTGGCCTGGGTTCGAATCCCCTCAAAACGGGAGGAGTATTAATGGGTTTTTTTAACACACATACAGACACAATGTACTGATGTGTCATGGACCAAAATGTGTGTTAACTAGTGGTCATAATCGATTATTTTGATTAAAGCAAATAATTTGATTTCTTAATTCCATTATTTCATTTGATTCCCATTGAAAGCTTCTAATCTTGATACATCGATACGTCAACTGCCTGTTGGCGTTTGCAAATTCCAAAGGTGCCCGGTTACTTTTTGTAATATAGTGCATTTATTAGATACTCTTTGCAGAATCTAATTTTTAGGCTAAATATATTAACAGTAATCCATAGACAGTTGTGCTTTAAATTATGGCTCTGTTGTATAATAAATCCTTGCCAGTGATTTTACTACTAATATTCTGCAATGTTTATATATTCGATCTTGTTTTTAAACCTTTTTTTCTGTAGTACTCGTAGAATTTAATTACTTTTACCATTAATTTTTAAACATAACGTTAATCAACGTACAAGAGAAAATTTTCTCTTTCTCTTCTTTGATTAACATTCAGTTTTTATTTTGTTTTGTTTCTAGGGATTAACTTTGCGACTTGTATGTGAGATTTTTTTATGGATTTCTAATAAGTTTTGCTAATACGACATGCCATTTTCTTGTTTTATTTACTCTCTAGTTCAGAATATGAAGATTTCAGTGTTATTGCACAATAATATTAGATGACAGTAAATGAACACTTTCCGCTGCTGAACAATATATTTTTTTATATTATTTTGCGATAATGGTAATTATCTTTACTTCGTGATTTATGCATCACTGCTTGTTTCAACTTCAAACTTTCTCAGCCGTTTGTTTCTAGTACCATTACAACTGCACAAAATGCGGCATCTGGAATAAGAGATTTACTTTATAAAAATGGAAAAGAACAGATAGATTTACCTTTAGTCACTTTTTTAAAATTTTATTTGATCAAGCAGACATACTAGTATTAGTATTAGTAAGGGCCGCATGGTGCAAGAAAGCCTATGGCTTATGCTGCACCAGCCAAAAAAAAAAAAAAAAAAAACCGAACAAAACAAGATAAAAAAATAATAATAAATAAATAATAATAATTAATAAAAGAAAAGGAAATTAAACCTATCATCCTATGCACTTCCTTCACCCAAAGATACTATCCAGATGGCCTTTGAATTTCCCCAAACTGTCAGCCTCTAGCACCCATTTGGCAACTTATTCCAGTAATTTATAACTCGCTGGCTAAAATAAAACTTCCTGCAGTCCAATCTAAACATTTCCCCCGTAACTTGACTTTATGTCCCCTAGTTCTAGCATCCTTTATAATCTTGAAATTTTCGTCCTCATTCATTTTACTGATGCCTCTCAGAGCCTTAAACACCTCAATCAAATCTCCTCTAAAGTGTCTAGCTTCCAAACTCTGCAACCCACATATTCGAAGTCTTTCTTCATATGGACGCCCTTTTGCAGATCTCACCAGGCGAGTTACCCTTCGTTGCACCCTTTCAAGAAGCTCGATGTCTTTCTTTAGGTGCGGTCTCCATACTTGAACACAGTATTCCAAGTGTGGTCTAACATAAGCCTTATATAATGGGATTATCACGTCCCTATCTCTACTTGCAAAAGTTCAATAGATCATCGATAGGACACCATGGGCCTTCCTTGCAACCTGTTTACAATGCTCAGAGAATTTCATGTCTGACCGTATCGTAACACCCAAGTCCCTTTCCTCCAGTACTGGGTTTAGTTGAACTCCACCAAGTGAATAAGTTATTTTGGGATTACTGTTTCCCAGGTGTAATACCTTACACTTTGTTGTATTAAAGCACAGCTGCCATTTTTCTGACCATTCTTGAAGTCTATCTAGGTCTCTCTGAAGAAGCTCAGCTTGACAGTGATCATTAACTACTCTACCAATTTTAACATCATCTGCAAATTTAGACATCACGCCCTCTATCCCTTCATCAATGTCGTTTATGAAAATTAAAAACAACAGTGGCCCTAATACTGATCCTTGGGGAACCCCACTTCTTACATCAACCCAATCTGAGGAATAGCCATTTATCAAAACCCTCTGCCTCCTGCCCTGAACCCATCCTTCTATCCATCTAAGGATTTTCCCAGTGATTCCAACCTGTTCCAGCTTATAAAGCAACCGCTCATGTGGGACTGAGTCAAAAGCTTTGCTGAAATCTAAATAAACAATGTCGAAATTATTCCCTAAATCCAGCTCGGGAGTGACCCTTTCAAAACAGCGAACCAGATTTGTGAAACATGATTTTCCCTTTACCAAACCATGCTGATTATCCTTGAGAATTTCAATTCTATCCAAATGATCCTGAATTCCACCCTTGATCATTGCCTCCATGATTTTCCCTACCATTGAAGTCAGACTGACAGGTCGATAATTTCCCACTTCACTCTTAGAGCCACCCTTATGTATGAGAGATACATTGGCACTTTTCCAATCCAACGGAATCCCCCCAGAGTCTAGTGATGCTCGCATAATTAGTCTCAATGCTTCGATGCACTCACTTGCCGCTTCTCTTAAGATTATAGGGTATATTCCATAGGAGCCTTACTGGCCTGTAGGCTCGAAAGTTTTTTCATTAAATAATCTTGATTTAAATAATCTTCATTAAATCTTCATAATAATAATCTTCATTAAATTTCAATATCATTAATTACATATTTTTTAACTTCGCTCCCACAATTTCCCTTTGCCACAAAAGGCTTTTCATTTGTAAATATCGATGCAAAATAACTGTTGAGTTCATCTACAACGGCAGCTGGTGTATTTACTACTATCCCCTTTCCCTTACGTAAAGGTCCAATGTGGTTTGTCCTGCTCTTCTTGGCATTTATATATGTGAAGAATTCCTTATCCCCCCTCTTTGCTCTGTTTGGTAGTGATTTCTCATAAACTGCCTTTGCCTGTCGAACCTTTTCTGTGGCTCGATTACAGATCACCTTGTAGCTATTATAGGCTTCAGTACTTTTTATTGCTCTGTAACCTTTCCATGCCACCTTTTTCTGCTCAAGTAATGTGGCAACTTCACTATTCATCCAACTTGGAACCCTTCTCGTGGAGTATTTTTTTAATGGTATATACGCATTCAAGGCATCTGTGATTAATGTTTTGAAAGCGTACCACAGTTCAATTGTATTCATTCTCTGCGCGATATCTACCCAGTTAATAGAGGCCATGCAGTACCTTAAGGCATCGTAATTTCCTTTTCTGAAATTAAAACCCATTCCTTTCCCTTTTACTGCTGCTACCTCTCTCATCATCATCATCCACCGTACAACTCCGTGATCACTTCCTGCTACTGGTTCCTGTACTGTCAGCCCTGTTATGTCATCTGATTCATGTGTGATGATGAGGTCTAGGATATTCTTTTCTCTATTACTTTCCCTGACATGTTGATACAAATAACAGTCATCTAGTTGATTTAAAAATTTTGTTCCCCATGTCGAGTTTCCCTCCCATTTACTCCAATCAATTAGAGGCAAATTGAAATCACCCATAATAAGACATTGACGCTTACTTGACCGTTCCATTTGCATGGAGAGGCTTTCGTCATAATCTTCACAATCAATACTTCAAAATCAATCAAATCAATCAATACCTTCAAAAGAGCAAAGTAGATTGAAAAGACAGCCAATGAGGACTGATGGAATCTACGTACCACCCATTTTAGAGCTCATTTTCTGAATATTTAAGATCTACGATGTTCTTTTAAGATTTTCCACTGGTCTCCATTCAAAATATTACTCTCTATGTTCGAAAACTCCAAATTAAAATTTATTTTTTTGCAAATCTAGATTTCAAAAATAAATAAAAACTTGTTATGTTTTTATTACACAAGACATCGACTTGTGAGAGGCGTAGTTATAGCAGCCATTAAAATGGCTGCCTCCATCAATGTCCATCAGATGATGTTTAAATCTTATTGTTTCACAAGAGACTATTGGAAACATCGATGAATGACTAGAGAAAGCAGATGAGGGCAATACTATTGAGTGCAGCGTAGTTGTTCGCTGAGACAAGTGGAAAAAGCCCACGCAAAATATGGACACGACTATCTGCGTAGTCTTGCAGATCGGCATGTTTGACCTGATGAACCAAACCCATCATCACTATTCATCAGTGATATACAATATATACAACAGTGCTCAAAAGTTAAGGAACAAACGCAAAATCTAACCGAAGCATTCAGGTAACTGAATGTGGTTCGCAGGCGATAGACCATGGAACTAGTTTCCAACATGCAGACTATCTCTTGACTTGTACAAAGCAGTCCTCGAATCACCTTAACGCATATGGCCTTTATCTGGCCATAAAGGCGTCAAAGATTTTAGAGCATGGCAGCTTTTTGTTGAATCGACACAAGGGCTTGTATTCAAATAGCACCATATTCGCCGTGGTGGGGAAATATTGTTTGAGTTGCATTTATTTAAACAATGCTCATCAATGATGAGATTAAATTTTTTTTCGCAAAGTGGCTGAGTTAGTTTCGAGTGAGGTTTCTGCCGAATACTCTGGTTTTTCATCCAGAAAAACAGTAAACGGACAAAAGAATATAGACACAACGTACTGACGCTTCATGGCCTTAATTGCTTTGGCTCAATATAAATTTAACACCTGTGAAAATCCTAAGAACCACTGTTCCAAGAAAATTGCGCAGTAGGTTAAAGAAAACGCTTTTATGCTATGATCATTGTCGTTTCGATATCGAGAGTTGTAAATTTTATGAGCTATACATTTCTGTTCGATAATACTTAACTTATCGCGCTTCACTGAAATGTTTACAGAATTCTGCTGCCTTCTTCGATCGTGAGTAGTCGAATTTGAGCAGGAAAAAGCCAAATGTGTTCCATCAGTATGCGTCACACTGATTTGTAGTTGCTTCTGTTTCATCTGAAAGTCATCTTATTTGTATGGGCTTCTTTCCATGGGTTTGTGTGAAGCTTCAGTAGTCTCGCGGATAAGAAAGCTGACATGCATTATTGAATAGACCTTGTTTGCGTTTTTCAAAGGTGTCTTTTATCTTCGGCACTAATGCAGTTACTGTTTTGTAAGCGAGTATAGAAATGCTGGAGTTCTTTTATAATTTTTTTCTCTGGACATCATTCGGGAACTTTGTTTCTTACACGTGTAGTAAATAAAGATGTGTCGCACGGTGTAGAATTAAAATGATTCTTTTGCTCTACACCTCTGGGAATTAACAGTGTTTGGATCCAAATTGCAGCTCGCTAGGGAAAGATCTCGATGAATCACTTCAGAACTTTGAAGGACTTATCAAAGACTTGTACTAATGCTAGTAATGTCATTCTTTTTAACTCTCGACGAAGATATTTTCATCTATAGGCTGGAGATGAAGACATCTGTCATTGGGGTGTGGATGACAAGCCAGCTTTGTGTTCTTATTAAAAATTACTGCAAATATAAAAAGAAATTATGAAAAACTCGAGTTTCGGAGAAGGAGGAACCTCGCTATCCACACCTGAGACTTGCTAATCCAGCCGCGGAGAGAAAAAGTCAATAAAAGTTCCTCGCGTCATTGACGGGATTCGAAAGCGAGTCTTTTCCAGATGGGGGAGGAAAGTGATTATAACCATCGTGCTAAGTGTGCGGATACATTATAGCTCTAATAGGAGTTCTCCATGGTCCATTTGCCTGTTCGGTGGTCGAAAGACCCAGTTTTACGGAGACAAAACCGTGTGACCTCCCTTCGAGAAAGGCCCCTTTCGTCGAGCCAGGATCCAAACCCAGACTCTTTCCGCACAGTGTGGAAGGGCAGCGATACCACTATGATTACCACAACAGCTTTTCTCTCGTCTTTAGTGATTTGAATATGTCAAGCTGCTGGAACACGAGTTCTGCGTGCTGGTTAAGAGAAAAGATCTAATGTTCCTGGAAATATTCAATATTAATTATTAAGAAATGAGACAAATGCTGTCCTCTAAATGAAATTAGTTTTCTTAGGTCATTACTTCTTTCTCATGTATTACAATTGTGTCCAGATTCTGATTCGGAGTTTAGCTTCATCGTACAGAGGATGATATTTCATATTCGGCCTATTAAATTAGTCCTATTACAGTACCTTTTTCCATTACGTTAGAAGAGAGAGAAGATAGATTAGAAAATGTATAGTGATATTACGATTATGATTGTAAGGCATTCAAAGTTTGTAAAAATAATATAAATCGCTAATTTACACTTATGATTTTGCGAAGTTATGAACAAATACCACTGGTTATTTTGAAGTAATGATGGAACTGAAGCGTGGACACATTGCTGGCGAGGCATTTTGCAATTTTCGATGTCATTATCGACATAGCGACATTTATTTAGAATTTTTAGAATTCTATTTAGAATTATTCAAATATCCAGACCATATCTACACTCTAAATAACGGTATTGTTTTTATTTTATTCCAACTGATGTAAAATATATTATTCTCTTCAAGACACACACACAATTTACCGATGCCTCGTGGCATTTGTAAATTGTATCCAAAATCAAAACAACCAAGATTGGAATATTAAATGTTTTGCGAATGGGTTCAGATTAAAAATATCTCTTGGCTTTGTTCCAAATTCCACATTATTATTCCAAATAAATAGATGGCATAGAACCAAACATTACCAACAACTTATAACGTGTTTCTTAATGAATGATGACGCCACTAGGAGTGCTGTTATATTTTTTATATACTGTACATTATTTTGGCCGTTGTAAGTCTCAAAGGTCGTTTGCATCGAAAATACAATTTAACCATTCTGTAACTTCCCTTTTAGCAAACAATTATCAAGAAATTGGTTATAAATCAAGAAAATTCACTATTAAAGGAAAAAAAAAAAACATTTCCATTCACAATCGGGATTGTTATTTATGTAGGCTTTGTCTTAAAAAGTTGCAAGGTAACCTTAAGTCATCTGGAAAGGTGAACGGCAGGAGAGTGTGCTTGGCCATCTACAAGTGCTAGAACCGTTCGCCGTTAATGGTGTTGAAAGTCTATTATCCTAAGTAAAAGACACTTTTGACTAAAAACGAGCACTTGAAATAACGGCTGAAATGTTCCAAAAAACATCAGTTGGTCTAACTATTGAGACATTATTTGGACATTGTCTAATTATTGGGACATTGTATTTTTCTCAATCAATTCTCAACTTCAATGTCCATATCTGGATCGTGCTCAGGATTTCAATGGACTAACAGTTTCATACCGATTGTGTTCTCTTGTGGAGATGCAATTTATAGCGAGATTGCTTGTTGTCCAGGCTTGATTTTCAAGCCGCAACATAAATCATTACTGTAAATAATGATTTATTTATTTCATGTAGGCCATGAGGTACATTAACTTGTTGTTCACTTTATACAGATAACTGTCCGCGGGCCGCATTTGTCACGCGGATCTCCTCATTAATTCTAGAAAATTAATTCCACCAAACTGTATGGTATTAGAACTATATAATTAGAAGGGGTGTCGCTTTTCCCTTTTAATTAAGCACAACCTGAACCTAACCAAACGGTGTCTATTTAAATGTCACATCTAAACCTTGATTTAAATTCTTCAAGCAAAATTCGTTATTGCTGCAAAATTCTACAGAACATTGCAGTTTATAATTGCAAACGAATTCGTACTCTATGTAATCTGATATAAATCAGTTACAAGAGCTTTGAGGAATCATTTCTAAACATCCTCACAAACTCAAACAGATCAACTAATTAAATGACTCGTATCCTTGGAGAAGTCGTTAATTACTTTATTTATTTTTAATTGGAATTGACTATGTAGTAGTCATTGATGCTCAAAAATAAGCTCTCGTCACTGAGGTAAAAGTAGAATCCACAGAGGGCGCTACTAACTAGCTATTTTCATTCTGGTCAGTGATTCCATAACATGGAAAACTTCCATAATTGTATTATTTTTCTCTGTCTTCAATTCTTTCCCTTTATTTTGCTCTAAATGTCTAGATGAATTACCATAAAGAGGAGTTATAATCCTCTACTATGTGGTTGTATAAAAAAGGGCCAAAAGTCCCTTATTCGATAGTACAAAAATTTAAGAAAATTTTAAAAGCTGCTAAGACAAACGTTTGATCAGCAGATGTTTGAGATTATGGCTAATGTTGAATCCAACATCAAAAACAAGTACTTGGCTTCCTCAATAGTTGTTTCTGCACAAGCACTCTAACGAACTTGTACTAAAAGAACAAGACTCATAAATGAGAGTTACAGTTACAGATGGGCTCTTTCAACATCAAAGAAGTCGTGACTCGTAACAAAATGATCTCTCTCTCTGGAGAATCAAGCATTCACTTCTATGCTACCATTCTCTTAGGAATGCATTTCTCTTAGTAGAAACTAGGCTCCTTTTTTTGCTTTTTAAGGGTTAATGGACTGGAATAAAAGATCTGTTTTCATTTCTAAGCGTTTAACGTTTAATATTTATCGATATAGAAAATATTAAATGCCAAAGGTACATGGAAACATTAACAATTAAACAACTCTCCCTAGTGGCGCCTGTACGTACTAAACAATTAACAGAACTACAGTATTAAAACAATTTCAATTTTAATAATTCTAAAAGTTCTACAATTTCAATTTTAATAATTCTAGAGAAAAATTTTTAGCTATAAAATATTATTGTAAATGGGTGCCAAAAGCCTCATTTTATGTCCATGTCTTCTAACTACCAAGTAACAACTAGTTATCTCGGACTTTCTTTAAATAATTTTAGGCGCTTAATGCATATACATATTTCTCTTTCTTCCAATTGTGGATTTTAAACAAGAATTGTCAATACTGGTAGTAGAATCTCCTGTATGATTTATTTTATTTTAAAATTACACGCATTTGAAATATGTATCGTCTTTCACAATGCTAGAATGAGCCGAGAAGTGTAAATAACTTTATCAATACCACATGGGAATATCTTAGATCGACTACTAGTTTAAAGTGATCAATCAAAAAGGTAGATATCCATCACGGTCTTGGTTTTGTTAGTTTATTACTTTTATTCGAGTTTCTACTTGCCAAGTGCCACACACGGAGAGAGATACGCGACATGAAGTTGATTTTTGTATTGATTTCGGGTAGCACGCAGGAGGATTTTACTGAGGTTTGTATTTCAACAGGCTGTGTAATGGAAGGAGGGAGAACAGGAGGTAGGGATTTCAGATTGCGCAAGGTAATATATCTCAGACTATAAAGAATAAATGGATATTTCCGCTTCAATCAAAAAGCAACAGATTAATTCAAGAAAACTCTAAAAATAAAATAATTGGGAAAACTTATACTGTGGTCTACAATCTATCCCGATTTTCAGGAGACCTAATGAAGCAAACAAGTAGGTCAACACTAACTTAAGTGCACCAACCCAGTAAAAATTTATTGATGAAAATTGGTTTATGATTTCTTTTTAACTATACCGTACTAGCATCTCTATATCAGTAAGAGTCATCGATTTGAAATTGGATTACCAGAATCATTACAACCGTTTCTATAGTATAATTGCTATTGCCGCTTGAAATTAAGTTGAATTATTGCTGTTATTTCCTTTACAAGATGTTTGTTGCCGGAACCTCTTTTTGTTGGTTTTTTTTCACAGAGAGAATCCACTAATATTGGAGAATACACTGATGGACCAAAGTTAAGGTATAGTTGTGTTTGCGCAGTTGCAGTCAAGAGCGATCAGCAGGATGGAAGTGGGACAATTAAGAGAGAAGGAGCTAACTGCTGGACGATATCGATGAATATCTTCTTCTAAACTGTATGGAAGACGAATCATAGTTTGCGTTCCTCTCTCCTGGTTTCACTGAAGGGGTTGTAGCCTTAGTTTTCGTTTTCATAAGGTTTTTTTAAATACAGTAGAAGAATCTCAACATGGAAGAGAAAAAATGGGTTACTTGGTCTTTAAACGATCAGTGTTGCACGCCGATTGATGGTCCACTCTTGCTTATGGCTTCCAGAAGAAAACCAGAGTTTTACACTAAGGGTCCTTTGGAACTGCTGAGTACAGTTTGAAACTTTAGGAGTGTGTCAAGTAAATTTATTACTGATTGCAAGCATATAGGCCTGTAAGTGAAGCACTGAGACTTGAAGATAGGTAATAGAAAATTCTCATACAGCTGAATCAAAACGCATCTAATGGAAATAGGTTTGAAATCTTTGAATCTTTGCACTGTTCATTATTGGTTTGACCACGTATGAACACCATATTTTGGGAGGAGTTTCAGTGCGCAGAATATATCATTATGCAATAGTACATCTATGATGTATACAGTGCAACCTTTTAGTTTAAAAATAGAGAATTTTTCAGTAGCAGTCCAAGACTTCATCGTTTGAGAAGCGGGGCGAAGAATAGACACCTAGGGGTAATTGTACAGTCTGACATAAGGTTCTCTGAGCAGTTCAGATAGGCTGCTAGGACAACTCATGGGGTTCTGCCAATGATATATAGGATTTTTTCCAGAATGGTTAAGGAGGCTATTAACGCATTATGAAGAAATGATTAGACCGCATCTTGAGTATTGCATACAGATCTGAAAGCCTAATTTTAGGACATACTGGAACGGATGCAATGGAAGTGCAAAAAGATTAGTCAGGGGCACAAACGCCAGTGCTATTCTTACCACAAAAGACTTCATTTCCCTAAATTTCAGAGGTTGGAATCTACTCAACTACTAGGAGATCTGATTGAAATGTTTAGGGCTTTAAATGGATTCAGTAAACTAAATGCTGATGGAATCTTCTCTTTCTCGATCGACGTGCACAAGAGCTCATGAACCTTAAATTGAAAAATTATGGCTGCAGGTTAGACGTTTGGAAATTTTTGCTTTCAGCCAGAGAGTAATCGGTTTTCAAACAAATTTCTATCTGGCTTTGTAGAAGTCGGTAGTTTGAATAAATTAAGGAAGGATTAGAAAAATTGTTAGACGCAACGTATAAAAGAGGTGGAAGTTTTTTTTCTTTCATTAGATACTGTGTAATCTTGCTTCCTTTCACCATTTTCCACTTCTAATACTAATATTTCGATGGCATTCTTTCTAATGTAATAAATTCGCCTGCAGCAATGAAACTTAATAAATGTTCTGAAGTGGCCTTTTTTTTCTATAACGTAAACCATTTGGCGGGATCATAGAGTTAATTGAAATAACCCCATCCGATAAAGCAGGACGTAAATGCGCGTACTCGTTCTACCAATTTTATCGAATAGAATTTATACTGAAAACAAGACTAGTACAATGTGCGCCATTTGCACTGATTATGACAGCGAATTAACCATGCTTAAATTAGATTTGTCATTTCAGCATACTTTTCAAAAAGTGGCATTGTATCCAATACGAATAGAATAACACCATTTGACACTTTTCGATATCATGTACTTATGCTAACCGATATAATAAAAGAGAAAGCTTTTCAATAAGTAGAACTTGCAAAACATAAGGAATTGCAATATATTGTTAGGCTTTTTCCATTTGAAATTCAACTAATTTGAAATTCCATTTGAAATTCAACTTTTATCCACTAATGTATATAAATATACGGAACTTTATCAGTGCTAAGTCCTCACCGGTAATACAATGTACACAATCATCGTCCTCCCTATACCCGGGTGGAAAAGCCCGGGTTCGAATCCGAACTCTAGAATTTTTATGGGATTATTTCACAACGTGGCTAAGCTAGTTGGTCTCCTCCAAAAAAAAGGAGCCAAATCGACCACTGTGTGACCAAATTGACCGCTTAACGCGCGCGCACAAACACACACACACACACACGCAGAACCAGGTCCGATCCCTTCAACTGCCTGTTCATCATTGAATATTTCAAATAATATCATGTAAAAATTGTTTATTTATATTTGAGAAAGGATTTCCTGCCCCAGATTTTTTGGTATATTTTATAAGTTTGGCAATTAGAGAGAAGAAAGAATTCCATCTTAAGGAAAGTTGAAAACAGTATTTATCCTCTTCATCTTACTCTCCCTTAACTCATCAATGGGAAAGAAATACACAAGTCTACAATATTCCCAAGAGTAATGAGATGATACGGGCAGGCCTATCGAATACATCATTCATTCCTTATCACACCACTCTTCAAGCAGAGTCAGCAAAAAATTTAAGGATCTAAGAAACATTGTTGCTGAGTATGGATATGTTGCTAAAATTGAAGATATCTTCAAAGATAGTGGTAAATCTAAAAATTTAAATAAAGATGTTGAAAAGCACCTCTGATAAGTCTTAACTGACATTAGCAGTTGGATCAAAATTATATAAAATATTTATGGACATAACATAAAATATATATAAATAAAAAATAATAATTCTATTATAAAGATATTTAAATTACTTAAGTTAATAAAATTATTTCTTAAACTATTAGTAATAAACACAAATTTATTGACTCTATTTTTAATTTTTTTTTGATTTTTATTTTATTTTTGAAAATGACTCAAGAGGTGTATATTCGAAAGACACGTTAAGCTGAGAAAAAAAAATGCACACGCATTAGTTTCAATGCTTGAATGGATCCAATTTTCTTTTTTTAAACAAAATTCACCTTTCTCTGACAGAAACTGTCACAAAAATGTCAAAACGCTTGTCGAGAAGATAAAAAGTTCGATCGTGTTTTCAGTGAATATCGTATGAGTTGTTAGAAGATAAAATTCTTGACATTCTCTCTATTCTATACACAAATTGTTAAAATATTAACTTAGAAAATGTATTGAACGTTATTATAGCTACTATATTATAATAATTTTTATCAGTAACATGCTATTTAAATTTGCATTCATTATAATAATTATTAGTCTTAAAATGATTGCAAAATCACCCAGCATGATAATTCCGCAATCATTAAAATTCAAATTAATTTGATTATCTGAAAAAAATAGGTTACTTAACAATAAAAACCCAAAACTGTAACTAAAGCTCATTCATCATCTCTAGTTGCAATTAATATAAAATTATGAACGTTTTCAAAAAGCGTAAAAATTCAAATATTGATAAACGGAAAAGTTTCAAGTCTACTGTAAAATAAGCCATATAAAGAAGTATTTTGATGTTCTTACTATAAAAATTTTAACAGATAAAGAAAACAATAGTTTATTTAACATATCCCGCTTAAGTAAAGTATTACTGTTTAGTAGTGCAATACCCATGCAACTCGTCGTGTTGAGAAGAGATAACCGAAAGTGGATAAAGCTATCAAAATTTCCTTGTTTGAGACGGGACTTGAACCCAAATCTTTCTAGACGGATGTCAATCGACTAAGCCACTATAGCAGAGGTTCCCAAGCTTTGGCGCCCTTAATGTCCTAGTAATTTTTTCACGGCACCCCTAGGGCATAAGAAATACCTAACGCAGTGGTTTTAGGTTTGAGGCAAGGAGGCGTCCTGTCACCACTACTGTTTATAGCTGTCATGAATGATGTGCAATGCAGAGTGGTAGAACAACTTGGACAGAGATGAAAGCCATGCTCTTCGCAGAGGACCTCTGCATGTGGGGAGAGAGCAGGGAACAAGTGCAATGGCAAGTTGATATGTGGGCTAGTATGGCCAATGAATTTGGACTGGTTTTTCAGTCAGGAGAAGAGTGAAGTAATGGTTCTAAAGAGGAGTGGCGAGCTTGACGGATACATTACAATGGAAGGGAAACAGCTAAAAATGGTTAACAACTTCAAGTATCTAGGAAGCACCATTACCAAGACTGGAGTAATAGACGAAGAAATAAGTAGAAGGATACAGGCGGATGGGAATTTGTATAGGCAGACAAGAGATCTGATCTGGAACAGGAACATACCACTGAAGTGTAAGAAGGCTATATAATCAGGCCTATTACGTACCAATTCTGACATATGTATCTGAAACTTGGACTATGAGGGAAAAAGGATACAGGATTCAGGTTAAAAAACTTCAGGATAGGATTGAAAGGTCTCGTTTGAAATGGTTTGGACATGTCAAGAGGATGAACGAGAGGCGTTTGCCAAGTAGAATGTTTGATTTACAATTAAGGGACAAAAGACCAAGGGGGAGACCAAGAATGAGATGGCAGGACATGATAAAGACCGATGTTATTAAGAGAGGAGGAAACTGGAGTGAAATCAAAGACGGAGAAGAGTACACGGACAGAGCATGGTGGCGAGGCTTCATGCATCGACCCGTGGAATAGAGGAAAGATGATGATGATAATAATTTTATTCTTTATATAAAGGTACTAAATAAAGTTCAATTATAGATCACCACAAAATTAAAAAAGATATGGTACAATGGATACCGTACACCTTTTTATAATGAAATAAATGTATAAATTAAAAAAAATAATAATAACTTTAAGTAACTTAAATCGAAATTAGGGGGCCCCCAGTAGAAAACCACTGCACTATAGTGATACGGGCTGAAAATTAAATAAGCTGTTTCTTTTTCGTGTTCTTTTTTTTTATTTATAGAAAGAGCATGAAAATGAAATTGTTTATTGTTCAGCGTGCAGTGGCGTATTTAGTAATTATGGGGTTCTAAACGAAAAGGTTTGTTTAGAATACGCAGAACAGCTGCTTATTCTAAAGTGCAATCGCATGTGGACAGAGCAGTGATGCAAACTTGAAACACTACTCTGCGCATTGGATATATTAATAATGTATATAATAATCGTCACAAAAGTTATTACTTTACAGATGAACAATAATGACCTCAGAATTTCTTAGGATCCTCTAGATGAGTATGTTCTGTGATAAAAGAAACCACAAGCAACTGATAACGTGGGCTGTGATATCTTTATTTGATACTTTTATCTGATTAAGAGAAACAAGCTGAATATTATTCATACGATATGTGGACACAATATCTGAGTCCATAAATTTATGAACAAAGTTTTTGATATATATAGCAAGAGGATGAGGATAGTTGCTGTCTCCCACTTGGTCTACACAGCATCTGGGGATGGTTGCCAAGAAAGCAGAGCCAAACTTGCCGAATGGGACAACTCGAACGAGCTATAACCGGGCAGTTTCACCTTCCCACATTTCTTTTTCAAAGAATTGCGATATAGACGAAATACGTGAGAGTTACAGGCGTAGCCAATGGCAACGAAAAACCCTTGTAGCGAAGTTAACAGGGCAAACATATACCAGATTACGAGGTCGTGTGTGAACAGGGCAACGATGCAACATGCCCAGTTGCTTAGAAACAACAACAGAAGCTTGGCGTACAGCAATAACTGAAGAATGCGGTGTCGGCGCATTTTGTCTCGTGTGCGACGGTTCATCTGAAGACTGGCTGTCACCTGAATGACCACAGCCGACCGGACGAACAGACACACGTCCGAAATCGCCAGCAGGATGACAGGAAAGACGAAGGTAATCAGCAGCGTGTGTTGATCGACGATCCAGCAGGTCGGGTTGATCGGCGGCTTGAAGTCGCTGTCCATCTGCACGTGCAGAACGGCGCCGAACGCCGTCAGCAGGGCCGGGACGCCCCACGCGAAGATCACACAGCGGAGGAACGGCTTGCGCTCCTCCGTGGCGGGAGACGCCTGCAGGTTGATGTTTTCGCGGAAGGTCCAGTACATGTCGAAGGTCATGGCCGCCAGCCAGAAGTGCACGGCCGACCACAGGTACTGCAGCAGCATCGCCAAAGTGAAACATATCTCTTTGTCGTCGATTCCTTCCACTCCGACGACGGACAGGAGGTGGGCCAGAAAAAGAGCGGTCAGCAGGTTCAGCAACGAAGTTCCGCTGACACTACGCAAGTTCGAATAGAGGCTGTAAGTGATGAAAGCCAGCACTACGCTAACTATCGATAAACTGGTCATAATTACGATGAACAGGGATAATAATTCCACCGGCTTTTCGTTTATCACTCCTCCACCCTCCGGTAAGGTTTGATTGGAGTGGTGGAAGCCCCCGACATTTCTCGGAGGCTCGTAGTTGAAAAAGCCAATGTCAAAAACGTCATTCATGGCGGACACAGATTTAATGGAAAAGCGGATAACCTTTCTTACTCCTGTAGATGATTGTCACTGATTCTTTATGTCTCTTTTGGTCTCTAATAAGTAATAATTCGCGCACAGAAAGCACTTAAAAACATAAAATAATCCAATGTTCAAAACTTTGCCCAGGTTTCGGCCACTTCCTGAAGCCTAACGAAAGTAGTAGCAATCATCTTCAAAAAATAATGTTTCCCAGGTAACCACAATTGTTACAGAAATAAGAGATCGTACTCACCGTTCACCAGTTTGACATACGGCGCACGCGGTCGGAATAAAGAGCACGGAGGAAACTATCGAGATTCATTGAGTGGAGCACATTTATGTTCAACTGGAGTTAGCAGCGCCAGGCATGAAATGTGGAATTGGCAACTCTCGCGCACAAGCCAAAGAGCATGCGCAGTGTCATAGTAATAAGAGAGTTAGGCGTTTTCTCCTTTTTTTTTTTTTTTTAACCGTTTTAAATATTTATAGAGTGGTCCGAGTGTAATGTTTAGGATAATAAATGTTTAAACACTTCACGTGTTCACCATGGTAACGGAATAATACGCGAGAATGAGTTAAAACGATGTTAAAAATGCAAATGTTGTTTATTAGTGGATGTAATGGGCGTCGTGTTCAGCGTTAGTTTAATGAACTCTTCCTACGAGTATTAATTTTTACTCCATAATAATAATTTTACTATTAATAATTTGTTCATTGCCGTAAACGCTGAGATTAATATCTCTTTCCGAGCGGTTTCTCGGGTGATTGCTGATTTTCAGCACAAAACTGGAGTACTCGGAGAAAAACTGCACACTCGTGTCGATAGGCGTAGTAACTGCTTCAGAAGGAAGAAACAAACTACCAACACTGTTCGAAGCTTGATTATTTTGCTTTAATTATAGTTAGAATTCCATCCCAGCTGTAATTAACGTGTAATCCACTTGCTCGATCGTCTATCATCGTGTCAAGTGGATACTCAGTGCAATCTTCAATATCGCTCGTAGGAAACTAAAGCTCCTTAACGCTCATCTCATAATCCTGGTAAGATTCTTTAAAGAGGCGTTTCGAGGAGAAAAAAAGATGCTAATGCGAATTGTGCATGATTAAAGGCCAATTACCCCGCAAAGGTTTAATTGGTATCATTTGGGATTCATCTCAGATGCAGCAGAGTCAGATGGGACAATTAGGTTATCTGCAAGTACATTAGGATCTCTACAAATGGATTACATTATTAGGACAGAATATTTTGCAACTGACTTCATTTTTATCTCTCTCTCTCTCTCTCTCTCTCTCTCTCTCTCTGTTTCTGTTGCATTCTATTTTTCACTGATCTCGCTCTTCCTGTCTCCCGCATTCTATTTTTCCCCAATCTCTCTATCATCTCTCTTGCTCTAGCATTCTATTTTTCACCGATTTTTTTCTCTTTATCTTTCGCATTCTATTTTCGTCGATCTCCCTTTCTGCTCCGTTTCTGTCTCATTCTATTTTTCTTCGATCTCTGTCTCTGTTTCATTCTATTTTTCATTGATCTCTCTGTTTCTCTTCGTTTTCATCGATCTTTCTCTTTCACTTTCCCCCTTTTCTCTCTCTCTCTCTCTCTCTCTCTCTTCCCCACTTTTCTCCCTCCTCTCATTCTATTTATCACCAATCTATCTCTTTTTTCTCTTTCTCTCTCTTTTTTCGCCGATCTCTCTCTCTCCGCTCATTCTGTTTTTCACCGATCTCTCTCTCATTCTCTCTCTCTGTTTCTCTGTCTCTCTTTCTCTGTCTCCCTCACTCTCTTCCTTTTCGCTCCCCTTTCTCCCTCTCTCTTTCCCCTCACTCTATTTTTCACCGATCTCCCTCTTTTTTTTTTCTCCCTCTTTATTTTCACACCCCTATGTCTCTCTCCCCTCTCATTCTACCTTTTACCGATCTCTTTCTCTGTATATCGCCCTTTTATCTCTCTCTTTTTCTCCTTATTGTTTTCTTCTATCTCTCTTCCCCTCTCTCTCTCTCTCTCTCTCTCTCTCTCTCTCTCTCTCTCTCTGTCCTAAACTTAAATAGCATCGATATTATCAAGCATGCTTGGGATAATCAGGGGGACAACTCAATTAACTCTCCAGAAAAAGTATCACCTCTGATGACAAAACATTAAATGGTCTGTAACGCTACAGACTATTTAATGGTATTGTAAATGCCAGTACCATAATAATTAATCACAATTCGACAAAAATGTTCTATCGAAATCCCTGTCTGTTTAAATAGTTGGAAACCGACTTCTTATTGACGTACGTCAGTTAAAGGAAGACAAATTGCAATCTTTGAAATATGAAATTGAGTTTGTGCTAAGTGTAAGAGTCTGTTAATTAGTATCGATACACTACCATTAATTAGTTTAATGAAGAACTTTGCGCGTGTCATTTATTAAAACACCTTAGGGCAATCCAAAGGCATGCAAGCGGTGTAGGTCCATGTGACGTGTTCCTCAGCGTTCAATATATCGACTGGGTGGGCTCACCATTTGTAACAATCAGCTCAAATCCACCGCAGATTTCCAGCTAAGCGATTCTGCACACCATTCACAGTTATGTAGTCGGTGTATGTTCCGCGCTGCAAGGGCATCTTATATTAAATATCTCCTGTCAGGATTTTCTTTGCTTCTTTCTTGTTGTGAGCCAGTTTTATTTCACTCGGGCCTCCTGTGGATCATCGGCTCTACTTTCCCATTTTCAAAGGAATCACGTTTGACTGGTGAGGTGCGCAGTTAATTATTCACCACGAGGAGTGCTTTGGTTAATTCATTTATGAGACCAACGGACCAATACTAAGTGAATTACTGGGTCAGCCGCATCTAATTGTAGTGTTAATTGCATAATTTTTTCAAACTGCAAATTTCCTGGAATTGCTTTCAATTAAAGAAATTTGGTTACATCCCCCCTCCCCCAGCTTGTTTCTCTTTAATCAACGGTCTAGTCTCAAAAGGAATCGATATTAGTGTTTTTCTCGTTCAGCCTTTACTTTTAAATTACCCTATTCTCATCCTCAGTTCGAGCTTCTCTTTCTCTCTATTTGACATTCCTTTTGATTGCTCCTACTTTTCTTTATATCTTTCTATTCTTAAATGTGCAAATCACCGCAGAAATCTTAACTGAACTTTTGCAATTTCCGTATCGTTACCTTAAATCCTCTCTTAAAAAATAAAGTAATTATTTTATTGTTTCCTTCTATTTATATTAAAGGCAAGCATTGTTTATTTTATTTTATTTTTTTTGATTTCTGCCTTCATAATACAAAGAATTGTTTATCTCATTCGCAATAACTTCTACTTATTTTAACTTCTTGATCCTTAACGAACGAAATACCTAATTTCGTTCAATACCTAATTGAACGAAAATCATCAATTTGCATCACTGTACAAATTTAGTATGTTTTGCTTGATTATGTGTACAAAAGAAAAAGGTATACTAATAAATTTACATTTAATAACTAAAATATCAAAAGTATAACTAAATACTTCAATGAAATATACTAATATATCATTTTACAAATTATTTTATAAAATAAATATTGTAAATTAAGATATATTTATGAATATTTATCTAAAAGATATTTATTCAGACACTGTTTATCATGTGACCGGAAATCAAAACATTGTTATTGGTCAGGTTACCATTTTATGCGATGAATGAAATGTCTCGGATCCCTGTTATCTAATAATTTTATATTAATAATTTAAATTTTAAATAATTAGCATTTAATTCATAATTATTAATTACATAATGATTAAGATTTATACTACTAATAATTTTATACACATTTCAACAGGTTTAATGCTTCTAATTTCAAATATGAATTGTTTACAATAATTTCTAATGTTTCGGTCTGAAATTTAGTGTTCGTATCACTTAACTTCAGTTATTTTAGTGCCTTCAGTCGGATATTGCTGCTACCTAGGAATTATTTACAGCCAATTTCAGTGAAACCCGTTATCAATAGCCACGCCATCTCCAAATCTCCAATAAATTCTTCTTACTTTTGTCAATCGACTGTGGTGTGATCCAGAGTCAACACACCTTCGCATACCACGCATAAGCACCCTGTACATTCCTCAGGTACCCTGTCACGACTTTGCAGTTACTGGTAGCTATCTATTTTATTTAAAATTAACACTCATTAACTGAACATCGTACGTATTAATTACTGTCAGCAGTTTCCCTAACCTCCCGAAGCTCATTCAGTATGCGAAGCGTTGGGAAGAATTTTCTATTACCATAAGTTACAAACTAATGCATTCTCTTGTAACGCAGCAACTTACAACACTCGCAAATTGTTTTCCCAAGAACACAGTCTTTAAAGAGTGTGTTCAACAAACTACTTTTAACAACTGGCATCTTCCGCATTCTAAAGGGCTGACAACGATCCGATTTAGGTTATAAATAATGAAAACGCACCAGTAACCAAAGAACTAATACCAACTGAGCTGTTTCACTTAAAAGTACAGTACGTGCCAAAATAATGTGCACAGAAAAATACTCCATCTTTTTTTATCTATTTCTATGTACGTGTTTTTGTTTCTTTTCCAAAAGAAAATTACTTTTGCAATTTTAAAATGTAATTCGGCTCTCAAAGATTCACGCAATACACGTTCTGACATCCTTTTCACAAGTGATGTTCAATCTATCCTTTGCGATGCAAACACATGACAGCATTTATTTTTTCTACAGTTAGTGGATGTTTCCCCGGACACAACATCCGTTCGTTACAAGACTCCAAGCTACTGATTGATTCGAAGACACAACGTCTTCGACGAGCGTGCTTGTTCAATAAAAGTTCTTTTACTATTACGATAAGGCTTATTTGGTAGAAAAACAGCAAAAATCGAGTAAATGCGTTTTCGTTCATGTTGATACGTAAAAGGCTTTTCAAGGAAGGATAAAAAAAAAGTCTGAAAATTCTTCCGGACTTTTCACGCCGTTGTTTCATTATGCGAACCTTCTGAAAATGTTTGTATAATAAACAGAAAACGTGAAGGTTGTTGTCACTTAAATCAGCAAGCAATGAACATTATTCATAATAGAAACAGGAACTTGTAATAGTGTTTAAAACACGAGGGGCGTTCAATAAGTTATCTATCTGGCTATGAAACAAATGAGACTGAGGCAAAAATCTGTTTTTATTTTTCAGTGCAACTCCCCTGAACTTCAATATACTTGTTCTATTTTGTTGTCAGGATGAGGAAATACCAGACAAATAAAATTCTTTGTAATGTCCATCAAAGAACGTAGAAACAGCTGACTTCAGTTCATTATCATCAGCAAGGTGACGTTGATGTACATTTTTCTTGAGGGGCCAAAACAGGAAATAGTCACTGGGGACCAGATCGGAACTGTAAGGTGGATGGGTAAGTTCTGTAAAGTCACAGTCTCTCAAAGCAGCAGCAGCATGTGACCCGTGCACTGGTTCGTTGTCGTGAAGAAACAGCACACCTCTGGAAAGTTTTCCACGGAAATGTTTCCTCTATGGAATCCCTTAGTTTGTACAGTAGAGATGCATATGAATCTTCAATGGCTGTCTGCTTGTGTTCAGAGTAGTGAATGCACAAAATTCCGTTAGCATCCCAAAACATGGTGGCTATAATCTTGTCAGCTGAAAGTTGTGTCCGAAATTTTTTGGTTGGAGGAGAACTCGTATGCTTCCATTGCATTGATTCATGCTTGGTCTCAGGATCCCAGTGATGAACCCATGTTTAATCATCCGTAACAATTCTGGAGATGAAAGGAAAGTTTCAGGATCCTTTCCAAAAAGCTTTAAATTCTCCTCATAACACCCTACTCTGAATTCCTTCTACACAGGTGTCAGAAATCTATTGACCCACCTTGCTGACCTTAGTCATCCCCAAATGTTCGTGGAGGACGGTTATAACTGTTCCCTCAGATGGGTCACATTCCCTAGCGATTTGGGCCACCTTTAAACGTCTGCCATTCAGCACAAGGGTTTCCACAGCTTGGCGCATTTTTGGAGTGGTCGCTAACCCTGGACGTGGGTTATCTTCGATGGACTCTCCATTCCACTTAAATTGTTTTGACCAGAATTTCACCTGGTACTCTGAAGGTGCACTGTTGCGATTCACAGCCACCATCCTTTCAAGCATGTCCTTTGTGGCCCATTTCTTTCTTTGGTGAGAAACTTGATGACTGAACGATACTCCAATTTCAGTAAATCCATAATTTGATACTGGTATCTTCCTTCTTTCTGTTACAGCAGCACAACCTAATAACATAGTGGGATAAAAATTAGTAGGATTCAAGTTGAGATATGTAGGAACATGGTAAATCATGAATCATTGAAATATAACTATGGGAAGTAAATTAGGTAGATAATTTATTGAACGCTCCTCGTGTAATCTTTTACAAACCTTAACTTAAATAGAAGAATTAAGATAATAGTTTTAATTTTCCTCCTGTACATGATTCCAACATTTGAATATTAAATTGTTAAAAGACAATTAGTTTTAATGAAGCTAATGCGTGCATCTTTGTTTGATTTTCCTAAGAGTACGTAAGGGAAAAAAAATGAAATGTACTACTCCATATTCATTCTCTTTATGACGCAATAATGATGCGCGCGCATGCCTCTCCACATGTCATCCACTTCACATTTCATTGTTAGGTGAGGTGCAAGCTTGGCTACAGTTTCTTTTTTTTTTTTATTCTCACAATGCCAAACTCTTTAAACAAGACTAACGCGTTCTGCACACAGTCCCGATTTCTCCGTTACCACAGCAACCGCATATTAATGTCCAAAAATAAC
Organism: Mastigoproctus giganteus; assembly: GCF_048544385.1. Classification (NCBI taxonomy): domain Eukaryota; kingdom Metazoa; phylum Arthropoda; class Arachnida; order Uropygi; family Thelyphonidae; genus Mastigoproctus; species Mastigoproctus giganteus. Next base: position 39,133,478 of record NC_143579.1, on the reverse strand, counting down.
TTTTTAATCCAAATAGTGTGGTTTCGAACGCGAATTTCTTTTAATAAGCTCACAATTATTCGTTCTTTAGGTTTGCATTTTCCAGGAGACTGAACTATTCTGAAATTTGTGGCTCCTTCAGGTGCTCTTTAATTGGGGAAGAAATTAAATTTCCTACAAAGGAGTACAAACGTTCGTGTCTTTACTCTTCCTTGATTTAATAGAAAAGGGAGCATGAAGATTTCCTTGAGCAATCTTAAATTAATTTAGATGATGTTGCTTATGTCTCCAATAGAGAGAGAGAGAGAGAGAGAGAGAGAGAGAGAGAGAGAGAGAGAGAGAGAGAACATTATGTTTTCTCCATAACAAAAGTTTGCCATATTTTAGAACGCTAATCAAAATATTGTTCCTTTAATTGAAATTATGTTTTCTTCTCATTGAGACTTTACATCTAAATTAGTTTGTTGTTTGCATTACTATGGCAGTTAAATTAATGAGATTTAATTCAGATATTCAGTCAATCGTTGTAAAGAAAAGATCTGTGATGCAAAAAAAGGAAATGAGATTTATTGGATTTGGTGAAGAACCGTATTTAAATAATTAAAGGGTACACAATTAAATTATTCTAAATCAAAATGGCTACACTGTTAACAGCGCCACCTGCCTAATTATATCCAATAAACAATTAGCTGAACAGTGATGATATAATCATAATTATCAATTTAGTTCAGCATTTTTGTATGTAAACATTATTTAATTATTAATATACTTTATACATATTGGTTGAAAATCTATTTTGCGAAATGCATGCCGAGAGAAATAGAAGAATAAGAGTTTTAAATATTTTTTAAAAAAAATTATTGTTTATTAAAGTTTATTTATTTATTTAAGAAATTTAATGGAACTGGTGATGTAATGATTGTTGGATTGCATCACTCTACATGAGTCAATAGTATTTTAGTGTTGTTCAGATGCTATTTTCAGGCGCGTTAGCATACAAGTGTAAATCGCCCATTGTCTTCGCCATGTCCGTCCGTCTGTCCAGCTGCATGTAATAACTCGATTAACAGTGGGTGGATTTTCAAAATGTTATATTTGGCTCTTTTAGAAAGATTTGACAAGCCATTCCGAACGTCAATAGAAAACTGAGAATTATTATTATTTCTTTGTCTGTCTCATCGGCGTACGTCATAAGTCGACTTGCATTTGATAGATTTCCTTGAAATTTTATATTTCGTCCTTGAAGAGCGAATCGTTGGGCAGTCCCAAATTTCGTTAAAATCAGACAAGTAGAAATCTGTAAATCATTATTTCTTTTTCATGCATATCACATACACTGAGTTAGCTTTGCATTGGCAACACCAATATAATACTTTATGAAGCCGCCCTTTATCCGTAATACAGCCTGTATGCATCTTGGAATGGACTCCAAAGATATTGCGGGGTGTCCTGTGGTAGCGCTATCCAGGCATTGCACAATGTATCCAGTAATACCCGCATAGTCAGGTGGATGGCCGTAGCATCGAATACACTTTTCCAGTAGGTACCAAACATGCTTAATTGGGTTGAGATCGGTGAGTTGATCGGCTATATAAGGACGAAGAAGTCATTGTCAAGTTCCTGAAACCAGTAGCAACTTTCCAGGCCTTGTGGTAGGGCGCATTGTCTTGTTGATAGATGCTGGAGTCGTTTGGATTTCATCGTGAAGAAATGTACTTGATCGGCAACTATAGAAAGGTAGGCATTCCCATTTGCCGTTATTTAACGTTGGCCAGAGAACCCAGGGCATGTCACTAAAACAGTCCCCAAACAACACCACCGCTTCCATCCTGCCGAACACCAACAGTGCATCCATGGCAACGGATTTCCACATGCCGGTGGTCCAGTGTTGTGCTGATGTGCCCATGGCACAGTTTCTTGTATCTCGCGGTGAGCATGGGTACCCGTGATGGCCATCGACTGCCACGGCCTATACGAGCTAATATTCGGCTCACACTCCATGTGGATATTGGTCTTGCTGTTCCTACGTTGTGGTGGGTGGTTGGCTGTGCCATTGTGTTGGGTTCGTGCTGTGTTACGAGACACAAGACACTCACTACGGGCGACGACATTAGTTGTCCCTCGGGAGAACTTTGGTTGCTTATTCGAGCCAGTCATTATTATGTTGGTTGTATTGTTAAGTTTTAAATTTTATTTACTTAAAACTGTAAAGATCATATAAGATCCTTCTACAAATAAAATTGGTTTTGTATTAGTAGTAACAGTCCTCAAACGTGAGCCCATAACCGTAAGTGTCTTATGTCTGCTGAGATTATTGACAGTAAACATTTATAATGATTAAAAATAGTTATAATTGTTAAACTTTAAATAAAAGTTCAATTTGTTTAAATATGGCAGCAATCATAGTAATTCCAATTTTCAATGCATTCCTAGTATTAGTAATAGAGAGAAAAATAACAAAGATGGCTAAACGAATGGCCGATTAACCCTAGTGAAGTCATCAGTTTGAAAGCAGTGCAATACCATGGCAACTCGTTGCAAAGGTAATTTTTTTTGTAGTGAGGATTGAGACTAGAGTATCTTTGCAGTTTAAATCCTGGTGGCCGGAAAAACAGTTTAAAAGACAAGATGGTCCAGCAAGCATCATATAAAAATATAAATGCCACTTATTTTGCATGGATTCTTCAAGATAAATACGATTGTTTATATGAGCCCTGGATTCCTCTCTTTCTCATAAACAGGTACTGACATGAAAATCGCTCTGCTGTGGCACTGCTGAACTTTTTGGTTTATTCCACAGGATATTCCTGACAACTAGAGCCAAACGAATATTTGCTGATATGATATTTGCTGGGAAGAACCAATATGCTTTATCAGCCTGAGAAGTTGTTGGACATTTCTACTATTCTCTTTCGAAGAAATGTGTCTAGCTGTTTTGAAATGTCGTTGAAGTGAGAAATTTTCTCCCATTTCCTCCTACAAGATTGACAGACTACAACTGTGGCATCAGTTGAACTGTCAAGATATTCTGAACATCTGTTGCTTCAACAGAAAATTGCCGTTTGTTCTTTTTCTTGACACCTGAAAACTAAAAAAGAAAAACACAAAACAGTTGGCAACAACATTTCAGATCCACACAAGGAAATTTCAGTTCGATGGAACATGGCCAGAAAAATACGTGCTTGATGTTGAACAAAAGCCACAACAGTTTACTAAGAGCCAACAAACACACTCACTGGGAAAAAAATTAGAGCCTTTTGGCAAGTGGCGTTAGCAGATAATTAAACGTACGGTATGCAAATGTAGTTGTCACATGATATGATCACAAGTTACTCTAAAAGGAAGAAATGAGGCAGAAATTCTATACTCCAAAAAAGAGACCAAAAAAGGAATTTAAAGCGAATTATGCGTCAGAATAGAAGGTCAAGTGTGCAACAAATGACTAAAAAATTCAATTGAGACAAATAAAAATCCATTTCCAACCTAACTATGCGGCTGGAGTTGAATAATCTGGGATTGGGTGGTCCTGTGGCTATATGAAAGCCACTTCTTTCGGTAAAAATCGAATGATTCGACTGAGTGGTGCCACCAACGTCAAGGTTGGACTGTCGAACAGTGTAAAAATATCATGTGGTTTGACAAATGTTGATTTTCACTTTTTGGCGTCAATAATAGAGTGAAAGTATGACGTAAATCTCATGAAGCCGTGCATCCAGATTGTCTTGTATCCACCACTGAAGCGGCTGGAGGTGGTATCGTGGTATGGGGAATCTTCTGCTGGTAGGGACTGGGTCCACTCATACCATTACAAGGATCGATTTCTATTGGATACTTAGAATTTGCATGCCTGGATGCCTATTACACCAAATATTCACCTTCAACACCTCAAAACCTGTGGTCCTGACCTAACTCCTGATCCATATCGCCTTTTTATGCTTTCTTATTCCACTGGTGTTTTTCCTTCTGCTTATAAATTTGCTTATATCCAGTCAGTTCCTAAAAACGGTGACAAATCCATCCCATCCACTTATCGTCCCAATGCACTTACTTCTATTGTTTCTACTCTTAACCAAGGTGATTCTAATGACGAAGAAGAAGAGGGAGTGGGCCCGCTCACGTGAAGGCCTTCATTGGCTGAAAGATAGCCGAAGGATTTCAATACTAGACGTAATGTATAAAAGAGTTTCAAATAATTAAATCGAAGTGAGGAAAAACATTTCAAATTTAAATTCACAGACAGAACAATGAAAACTGTTTTTAATAATGATATTTAATGAAAATATAATTCCATATTCATAGTATAAGCCTATATATCAAATCGAAAGACACGAGTTAATAATTTAAACGGATAAAAGAAATTGATTATTCAAAAATGATTTATATTTAATTAATAAAATTAACAAATGTTATCAGTTAATAATTTATTAACAATTAATAAATTTTATTAATTAATAAAATCGTTAAATTTAATATTTTTATTAATAAAATATTTAAATAAACAATAAACTTCTTAATGTCATCTACTATAATGCTATAGCCAAATCCTTTTAACAGAAAATTGATGTTTGTTCATTTTTATATGAATATAGCGAGCATAATTTATTAATAATATTTTTTAATACAAGCAAGGGTTTACATCTATGGTTTTTCAGACGTGTTTGTTGATAAATTCCATGGATTACAGTATTCTATTGAGAATTGTGCAATGGTATTTTTGAGAACCAGGTTTTAGAGGTCCCCAATCATTTCTTACAACAACGGTTAAAACACAGATTTCGAAACTTTCTTCTATCAACACAGAAGACAGCTTCTAGTACTTTGCATCCTCTGTGTACCACTTAGCGAGGACTTCTTGTATTGAGGACATAATAAGAATTGACAAAAACAAGTATAGAGATAAAGTCTTCCTATTCTTTTGTGTGCACTGACTTATCATTAACCTCCGTTCTCTCTACCGATCTTGTTCCTGGGTGTATTCGGATTTCTTTTCTAGACTGCACACAACAAAAACTGTGGAATTCATGAAGGAGAAGACAAATCTCTGGGAAATAACCTGATTATCGAAGCACGTAGTAGAGGAGGATGACAAATATGGCATTCTTCTCAATGTCTTGAAAGGATTCTCTTTGCTCTGCGCTCTGTCACGTACAATCTGAAAATATATGTGCGTTTCTTGTCCCATGTGTAAAATTCTATGGGGATACAAAAAGAAGCTGAACTGGTTATTCTATTCACAGAAGAACACGTTATTTAGATAAGACTCTTGCAGTACAGCAAAGGACAGAGAGAAAAACAAGTGAACATAAAAAGATCAAATAGAAGAACAAAACCAGTTGAAGACGAAATTCGTCAGACGCATTTTCTCTTGCTTCTAGACTAAAATTTTATATCTTTTAATCATATGAGTTATTCATAAGAAATAAAAAAAGGTGTGCTTTGCAAAAGATTATACAAGGCCACTGTCTTTTTAGGCTTTTCATTTGTAGGTACAGAAACTGCATTATAAAAGAAGACTAACAGATGCACTGTGGGATTTGTAGCCGTTGCACAATAAATCAAATAAACGAATATTACATAAGGCTGCATCCGCAAGTGGACATAGTGTGTGTATCACTATGTCCACTATTGAATACCTTAGATAACCGCATAAAAGTGTCACTGTGAAGAAGCAAAATCTTCCAAGGCCAAATGAAGGTGTGAGTAGTGTGTGTATCGTGAATATAGCGTTGTTTGTGTTGTTCATCTGTCCACTCAGTTACTGGAGGTCCCCCTCACCAGGAAGGAGCATTTCAGTATCTGTCCACGGCGCGAGGAGCCGGGCCAGATCAGTAGAGAAAGAGAAACGCCTGTCAAGGTCTAGTCCCTCTGTCAAAGAAGGAGGGAAATGACCCAATAAATGAAGAAAGGATACAGGGAGAGGAGATAAAAAAGGGTAGTGAAGTTGTAGGAAACACACAAAGAGGGGCCCACAGGAGAGCAGGAGATCAGAAGCCGCTAGTCGGAGAACACCCTTGAGAAGAGTGAGTAAGGACAGAAAGAGAGCAAGTGGATAACAGAAATAGGAGCGAGTGCTGAGAGATCGACAGAGAAGGCACTCTTTCCCAAAAGAATGAGAGTGCAGTCACAGGGGCTGGCACAGAGAAACCTGACGCCAACACAGTGGTGTCAGCGATGAAATCCTACCCCAGAGGGAAAGGAGAGGGAAGGACTGGGTTCAGGTGTAGCCCAAATAAAGGGGCTAATGAGTCGGTGGGATGGAGGGAGTGGATGCAGTGGCCAGACGGTGTCTCCTTCGCTTGAAGAGAGCGGTACAAAATTGTAGGAAGGCGCTGAAATCTTCCTTGTTTACCATCAGAGAATGAGGTGGGTTAAGGTCTGGGAGGTTGGTTTGAATGTGAAGCTGTTGCCTGAGGTCAAGAGAAGCCACGCAGTCCTTCAGGAGATGAGCCCATTCTTCCTTCTCGCGGCAGATATAGGTGTCATCCTAAACAATCCGAAATTGTTTTATGCGGCCTTGATGGAGCCGTGACCGGCCATGAAGAATGTAGTTTCCGTGTTTGGAGTAAACCAGGGCCAGGGTGTATTTGGTTACGAAGCCGATGTCAAGTATGAATTTGCTGGTGACTTCATCTTTGCTTCCGGAGGACCAGCGGGACTGCCATAAGTTGGTAATTTTGACCACAAACATTTCTTTTCCATGGTATGATTGTATTCAGCGAGAGTAGAAGTTCCCAGGAAGTTGGCTGGTATATTGGTCCTGGCCGCGTAGAGGAGGCCACAAAAGGCGGTGTAAAGATGAAGAGGGAGGTTACTGGAGATCACCTGTTCAGCTAGAGGTGGAGATGTTTCTTCAGGCAGCTCTGGTCATTCAAATTAAGAAAGTCGCTGGATTTGGTTAAGTTTTATTTGCGAAAGTTATGATTTTCACCAAGCGTAAAATGACAGGGCCACCATAAGAAGTTATCAGAAGGAATACAGCTGCGTACATGAGGTTGAGGGTTCCGCATTTGAGCCCCCAGTCTGTCCGAGTCTCCTGTGCAAGCATAGCTATGTGTTTCTTGACTTTTCCATTGATATGGTCTAAGTGTGGCATAAAATTCCGTTTGGGGTCGAGTAGGATTCCTAGATATTTCACTGTGGCGCTCAATTTCAGGGACTTACCCTGAATGCGAATTACAGGAGATCGTCGGATGTCTAGAGTTCCCTTAATTATTAGTATCTTGGCTTTGGTAGAGGACACAGTCAGCTTGTGTGATTCGGGCCAATTTGAGAGTGCAGTCAGGACATGATTGGCCGGCAACTCGAGGGCGAACCCGGAAGATTCCTCAAGAAGAATGACGAGATCATTCGCATAAGTAAATATGGTTGTTTGCTGAAATGCAAAGCCATTCATCCAATACCATAATCCGTCTGCGCGGTAGCACAGTGGTATCGTCATCGTCCTCCCCACACCCGGGTGGAAAAGGCCCGGGTTCGAATCCCATCGATGACGCGAGGAAATTTAGTGGGCTTTTTTCATTCCGTGGCTGAATTAGTCGGTCTCAGGCGAAGATAGCAAGATTTTCCTCAGAAACTGAGGTTTTTCATCCAGCAAAACAGGCAAATCCACCAGAGAACACACGCAATTTACAGTCATAATACATATATGGGTATATCTAAGAGATTACGCCTAGCCCTAATATAATAATTTGAATTTGATTTGAGTACCATAATTCATATATCTGGGCCAAGGATATAACCCTAAGGGCCCTCTCGAGTTGGCCTTATTAAACTGTGGAAGAGGGTTTTGATAGTAATTTTCCTTTCTGTAAAGCAGCTGGTGAGGCTGTTGTAGATTTCTGGTCTGCAATCAATTGTCTGACCAGTCTGATGACACTGAGCCACCAGACTGAGTCAAATGCTCCCTTGAAGTCGACGAGGATTGCCAGAATGTATTTAGATTCTCAATCTTCTCTCTTCCTGCTGAGCTGTAGTAGTAGTGCATCTGTTGTGGAGTGCCCAGGCTTACAGCCATACTAGTTGGGAGCAGGGACTCCTTTATTCTGGTACCCTGTCACCCTGTCAAGAGTCTGGATAGAATTAGCCGTTCCTCAACCTCCCCAAGGATCGGTAGAAGTGCAATAGGCTGGTAGGCAGCTGTTTGATTTGAGTGGTGGACTCTTTAGGAATCAGAGGAGATTCGCATGCTTCCAGAAGTCCTGGAAGCAGCCTTCGCGGAGACATAAGTTGAAAAGTTCCATAAGAAGTTTTTGGGGTTTGCCGGACTTGATTTTACAGATGGCGTCAGTAACTTCTGAGACAGTGAAGTTCTCTTCCTATCCAGCGAGCATCTGAAGATTGTTCTCTTCTATTATCTTGGATTGGGTGTCTTTATTCGGGTATAGTTGGTACTCAACGATCAGTTCATCAAGGATTTTTTGCATGGAATCCAGCAAGGTGGTAGTTTCGAGTGTCTCTTCCATGGTGATGGAGTCCGTAATATCCGGAGTGCTACGTTTCTGCCTGATGATGTTATTCACAAGGCCCCAGGGATCCTTGTTGTCGTCAATCCGGACTAGGTTTTGCCAAGTAGATTTTTTTGATAGTATATGGTGTTTACATATTGCCTTCTTACGGTTTTGAATTGTTCTAAAAGTGGCTCAACCTGTCGTGGAACTCTTTCTGCATGCTCTCAGGAGCGTAGATAGTTTTGCAGACCACTGGTATTAAACATATCTTTGGAATACCTTTTGGAGAAACTTCCGGGGGTTTTATTTCATTAGGTTGGCCACAGCTTATAAATGCAAGAGAATGGGATTTGGCTGTTATTTTCAGATGGTTATCATCAGAATAATTGAATGTTATTGATAGCATGTTTTATTCATTGGGGTATTACTAATAGAACTGATAGCATCCTATATGAATTAATTTTGAAGTTATTGTGAAGAGAGGAAGCAGCATAAGGCGGCTAGGTTTTGGGAAAAAGAGGGAGGGTACCCTATTCCGAAAGTGAGGATAACTTATCAATGTCTTAGCGTTTCCATGCAGCTTAAGGCTGTACGATCTAATCATGTGGTCAGCAGTCTGATTCTGTATTTTGTGAATAGATGGCTTCCCGTTACTTTTGGCTTAATTTTACTCTTTCACGAGCAGAATAGGCACCTTTCCTTTGTCAGTCACCATTTCTTGTTGGTTTTGAGAAGAGGGGACTGGTCATTCATGTCAGTTGTTCAAACATGGTCAGCAGCGTTCTTCTAAATCGTTTGCAAGAACTTTAGACCTGCTAGCAAGGGCGAATATGCCATTCCTTTTCTTTTTGCTAATCTGTATAATGCTCTGTTATCTCTTGTTTATTGATCTCTTCTAGATAATTGTTTATGGCCGACTGTCAGGGGCGAATAAGCTGAGATTCTTCGTTGAACGAACGAGCAGTGCCTTTATTATTTATGGTGGGTACAGTAGTGCAGGCCTTTAGACTATCCGTTTACGCAACAGATGAGGATGGCGGTATATCAGCAAGTCAGCGTTAATCGCTTGACTGTTGCTCAGGTGATATTCTTGAAAATACCGGAAGCGGGACAGTCAAAACTCCAAGTTGCTGAAACGGCTTCGAATGTCCAAGTATCATCGGAAAATTGTGCAATCGTTTCCAAGAAACAGTTTGTAGACGTCCTGGTCAGGGTTTTAGACTATCAACAATTGTCGTTCATCATCAAAATTGTCGATGGTCAAGGACCATCGCAATCAACATTTGAACGCTGTCCAGCTACTTGTACGCTTTGCAAATGCAACAGGAACACGAGTATGAACTCAAACCATCCAAAATCGTCTGCATAGACATAGACTTCATGCAAGAAGGATTGCAGTGTGTGTTCCATTAAGTGCCTAACGTCGTATAGCCCGAAAAATGAGAGTATTCTGACAACATAATTAGATTGATTAGGATAGGCGACGTGTGTGTATTCACAGATGAACTCAGGACAATCCAATTGACGTCCGGACTCGCCAGTGACAATCAGCTTGAACCAGCACTTACACATTGTACTGTTGTTGTAGGGTTTTAGGCGCATCAGCGACTAAGGCCATATTGTACGTATATACTGTCTGTAAATTGCGTGTATTCTGTGGTCGATTTTCTGTTTGCTGGACGGAAAATTAGAGCTTCCGGAAGGGAAAAAACCATACTACCCTCTCCTGAAACGGACTAACTCAACCACGTTGTGAAAAATGCCCACAAAAATTTCCCCACTCATCGACGGGATTCGAACCAAGATCTTTTTCATCCGATGGGGGGGAGGATGGTGATTATACCGACTGTGCTACTCACGAGGGCCAGCACTTACACAAGAGAGGAGCGACTGATTCCTCATCAGCCCATGGCTACCTTGATTTAATCGATTCATAGCAGGGGCGAAACATGCTTGACGATTGCTAAAGACTATACACGTAACTGTCGTACCATTCACCATGGTGAGAAAAGCTTCAAAAAGCTGACAGTACTCTGCTTCTGACGTTTCATTCATGTTTAAATAAAACTGAAACTAGAAACATCAGAAACATTTTCACAGAATGCATTTTCAAGGAATGGGCTAATAACACTTTTAGTAACCTGCATGGACTGAATCAAATTGAGAACACTGATAATGGTAACAAAATTTTGGAATTCCTGAAAGATTTAAACAAGCGAAACTATTCGGCAAGAGAGGAACCAACAAGACCTCCATTGAGTGAAATACTAATCACCAAAGAGAGCGTAATGAAAGCAATCAACGATCTGCCCAATAAGGCCACTGTTGGACCAGACAAATTTCCAATGTTCATCCTTAAGATAAGTAGCCCATTTATAATAGATCTATTACTGCACATCTATCAGAAAATCATCAGGACAGGAGCTTTCCCGCAAGCTTGGAAAAATTACATTGTAACCCCAATACCAAAGATTAAACACCCAAAATCGGCTAAGGATTACAGACCAATTTCTGTTAGTTGCACCCTACAGAAGGTATTCGAAAAAGCGCTTCTTCCCGCCATCAATCAACACTGCTTCAGCCATAGACCACCACATTTGCACTCAGTTATTTCGGGTAGATCAACAATAACAAACTTACTGGAAACCCTTTTTCGCGTGCAGAAAGCACTAAATGAGAAAAAGCAAATTGATATTATTTTTTTGGATATCTCCGCAGCCTACGACAACGTCTCAATTCCAGCGCTCATTGCGATTTTAAAGAATTATTTTAATGTAAGAGGAAATCTGTTAACTATAATAAGCAGCCTGCTAGAACATAGGAAACTTATTGTTAAGCACCAAAAGCTACAATCTTGCTTTACCATCTCGCAAGGAGTGCCTCAAGGGGGAGTTCTTTCGGCTACTCTCTTCGCGGCCGTCCTGGAGCCGTTTCTTGCACGGTACTACAATTTTATAACATATGCAGACGATGTAAAATTCTTCATCACTTCCAAAGACCATGAATCAGCAGAAAGTATTTGCCAGATGGCAAATAGCACAATCCGAGAATTTGAGAGCTACCTGGATTGCATCGGGCTCCGTATTAATGCACAGAAGTCTGCCCAAATGACCATAAGTTACAAGCAGAATAAAAATGACATCTCAATCTCTGTGAACGGGTCTAGTGTGGAAAAAGTGCACTCTCACCTGGACCTGGGTCTTAAGTGGGATGACAGACTCACCTTTGCTCAACACTTCGCCCATATGAAGACAAAAATATTCGCCACTTTATGGGCTACTAGGCAGGAACTGGTAGGAATTAGGGATCCTCAGCTAGCGACCAAGTACATTTTAATGTGTGTCCTGCCAATTGCAATGTATGCCTCGCAAATCTGGTCTTCAGCTCCAGATTCACATTATAAGTCCGTCCTTGGGATCGAGTACTGGTTCTTGCGATGGCTTAACAGAGTTGCTGGCCACCCTTTTACTATCTCAAGGGCCATTCTCTACTCAAACCTTAACATCACACCCTGGATGCAGCGGACAATTAACAGGAACATACACACTCTCGCACAAATGCTCACAGGCAGAGTGGATGCTCCAGTCCTGGATAATATTCTAGTTAAACCGCGTGCCACTGCTAGACGTTGCGGAGAACTAAATAATCCACTGCGTTCAGTCCTGAACAATCTTAGTAGCCTGCAAAGATTCTTCCCATCAAATGCAGCGAGAATATTTAACTCACTACAGATAGATGCCGAAAAACTGTGTGAGGATGCAACATACCGGAAAGAGATCTTCCAGGATTCGTACAGGCTTACTGAAATATGAATCGGCTGCAAAGTACTAAAGAATTGTGAATAAAAGTGAAGCTTTCTGCTTTAAGAACAATAATCTGTTGACTGTAAAAATATACCTTCTGTAACAGTTATGTTAATATGTAAGTTATATGTGCTGTATAATGTATGTACAGAATCATTAATGTGTAAATACTGTATATATTAAACATAAAATGTGTATATAATATTTCGGGACGAGACTACGTGTTCAGTATATGTAACCCACTGCACGTAGTATCTCGTACCCTGATATGTACTTAGCACCCTCCTGGCACTTTGCCGTCCCGGGGTGGTTTCCTTATGGAAATAAACAGATAATAATAATAATAATAATTATGAAACATAATGCGGTTGAAACTATCATATTTACACTTAACACACCGTGATCTACTAATTGTTTTGACCAGTATATATACGTTTTATTTTTTAAACTATAAAAATACCATATTCCTAATCCCCCCCTCCCGCTTTTTAATATCTTGTTCGTTTAATTTCGGGAATAATTATATTTATAAATTACTGCTCATGCGTGTGTATATGTACGTGTGTATATAGACAGCACTGTGTGAAAACAAGCAGTGTGTCCATATGATTTAGCATTCCTGCAGGGTATTATTATACCTAGAACTGCTACCTGGTAAAGTATGTCACGCCTGTCACCTTAGTAACCGCACATTCACAATGAAAACAAGCAAATCTAACTTAGAATGGCGTGTAATGAATATATATATATATACTGTATATATATATATATATATATATATATATATATGTTGTATTGAACTCTTGCTCTTGAGAAAAATGAACCTGGTACAGAACAGGACAAAACGAGATTGCGGAAGAGGAACTGGGTTAAAATTTAACAATGATTATATTCGAAATACTTAATTAGGCAGTTCTCGTGTTATGTAATGGCTTCCGGTAAATCTGAGAACAATGGGAAATGACGTCATAGGTCTAGGGCAGCAAATGTAAGATCATCTTTCACCAAAAATAAATGTACAGCTGTTTGGAGATCGATATTAATTCCCTGGTGAGACAATCTTCTCACGTAAAAGTGAAGAGCCATTAATTAGGGGCCCAATCAGGCTTTCTAATCTTTTATTATTCGAAAACCACACTTATAAAACAAGAAGGAACAAGTTAACAAATATATGGGTGTTCCGAAACGTTTTGGAAGATATAATACACAAAAATAAACGAATGGGGTTGGTAATCCTAAAATATATCAGAGAGATATCAAACAGCGGTTGTGGCTGGCTATGTTCGATCTCCCTTTAATAGTGTTCTGATCATGCGCAGGAATTTCGCTCTGACCTAAATCTACTAAAATATTAGGAGGGAAGGAGGGAGAGATCAGGGATTTGACTGGTTCTTTCGCACATTTCCGTGATAGTACTGCCATCATGGTCTTAGAAGACATCTAACGAATCGTAGCCTATTTCTAGTTCTTGCACTCTATCATTTATGTTACTTATACGGAGTGCGTATATTCTGATTTGAAAAATGTGTCCATTTTCTGTTCAATCCCCAGTGATACGTAACAGATACACGAAAGAGCTCCTATCTAATATTATGGTAAAACTTTCTTTCGAAGCTAACTAAATGCATTTTCTGTTCACGTGATTTGTCTTGCTGTTATTATCTCTCTTTGCTCTTTCGGTCTCCCTTACATAGTTCTATGTATTTTCCAGCACGCTTGTTAGTCCATTTTCCTTTACAAAGGCATCCGAAATATCTTTCATATTGTAAGAGGAGTACCAGAAGACGAAGTACCCTTGATACACGCACTGGTTCTCGGAAAAGCATCAAATATACCTTCGCAAATACGAAACTTTCTTCTTTTGACATTACCGTTTTCATGAAATCCATTCGAAATTTGATACCTACCCTATGATCACTAGAGAGACAGAAGAAAGGAGACTCTCGTGCTGCTCCTATGCTTGTTTTCAACGACACTCACATTTCTAGACAGCAAGGCATCTCCTTACTCAGATTGATCTTAACTTCTGACACGAAATAAACTGATATACGAATATTGCAAATATCGCTTCCGTTAAATCCAAAAAAAAAAGTTATATTTCTTTCCTAAGATACTTTTCCTTCTGAGTAGCTGTGAACTGTGTATAAATCGCAAATCCCCTCAACCATGAAATAATTCTTCCCATATCTCTCATAAATCGACAAAGATATGCGATATTACACATAGTTTGAAATTTCTCTTGGTGTTCCTATACTTTTGGTAACCTAATGTATGTTGCAAATATAAACTGGCGTCATATCATACAGGAGAATTGCAGATAACTTGCCTACTGGGAGAAAGTAACTGAGATTTGTATATCTGTAAAAAAATTTAATTATATTTATTTTTTATTATTTATTTAAAAAAATAATAAAATAACAACAAAAAATTATTATTTTATTATTTTTTTTTTGTTATTTTTCAGGCTGTATGATTATGTTAAATAAAAAAATTAATCATGTTAAGTAAAAATATAAATAATAAATAATTACAAAATAATAAAATGTTCTTTCAACTTAATTTATTATTTAATTAAAAACAAATTATCTATGAAATAGTGATGAATATTAAATATTACTTTTAGAATTTTAAGTAAAGAGATATATTTTTGAAAATTTTAGAAAAAATTGTGATTTAGAATAACACGGATTAAAATCTCAGATCTTTTGCAATAAATTATCCGCTCAAGGTCACACTCAATTTTTTTTTGTTGTTTTTAGTAATGCATATTTACATATTCTAATGTTTCAGCATGTGTGTTCTGAGGATTGTTAGTGCCTGCATGTGTGTTCTGAGGATGGTTTGGAAGGTAGGGATGTAAAAAAATATTCTCCTGAAACCTGCTCACCTAGATTAGATTCGAACCCATCCATATGATTATATTACCAGGAGGGTTTGAAATTGAAGGGATTCCGCAACAAATTATTCAATAAGAGTCCTAATCAATAGTTCCACTACACTAGAGTTGAAGATAAATGTTATCGGCGGTTGCCTAGGTAACAAAACCAATGAGGATTTCCTAACGTGATTTTCTGCTTGACCAACTCCACTCGTGTACTCTTCTGAAAGCAGTGAGCCCACCGAATCAAAGTATTTTACACTCCGCGTGCACTACAAATGCCTGCAGCTGAAATGGGTTTATTGAAGTCTATCGTTTGTCTCTTGATGGGAGCCTTGTGGTCGGTTTTGCCCCTGTTCTGTGGTATTAAAAACCACTCTTTCCCTGAGAAAAACCATTCAGCCATTAGTAGAAACTGAATAACTTGAGAAAGAACGGAAAAAAACCCAAAGAAAGAATAAAAAAAAAGAGAAAAATTCAAGAAAGAAGTCGTGAGACAAGAGGGGTTAGTGAAGCAGACAGCTGGTGGGGGGAGAGATAAAGAAAGAAGAAATTTCTGTCTCTGCACTGCCCTATTCATTTTCTGAAGAGAAGATATCCACTAGTCTCATAAGACTTTTTCTAAATAAAGAAGAGAAAAATATGATGCCCAAATGTAGTACGCATGTGGGAAGTTTCGGACAAGTTAATTTTCTCTTCAGAGGATGAGCAACATTTTTTTATATAAAAAGTGTCTTCCGAAGACCGTTATTACAGATCATATAAAGTTGATGACACTCAATAAACTGAAGTCAAATGCAACCGAAGAAAACAGGATGACAGTGCTTCACTAAAATGTAATAACTTTCAAGAAATTTGAAATAAGAAGGGCTTTCACACCCCAAAGTAATGGTGGAAGTTTTCAAATTAAAGACAAAGCACTTTAGTTGCATACTCGATGAGCGTGCGATATACAGAAAGAAGAATATGAAGTCCTTGGGTAAATTGGAAATCCGTGCGGTTTTGTCGAAGCCTTTAAAATTTTGTAAACAGTGCCAATCAATACTTTATGAAGATTTGGAGAATAAAGTGCTCTTATATTACATAATCCTCAACAAAAGAAAAAAAAACAGTTTGCAGTTATGTGAAAAAAATATGAAATAAATCATTTGATTTATTTCATATTTTTCCTTCATTTTTGTTTGATTCATGTTGCTTTGATTCACATTTCTGCTTTTTTTAATCTCTCTCTCTCTCTCTCTCTCTCTCTCACGCACATACGCAAACACACGTCTATCTTTTCCACGAATGATCACAAGTATTGCAAAAGAAAAAAAAAACAAAGACCGAAAGACAGAGAAAGAAAACACGAAAGAATGAAGATGAGGAAAAGAGAGAAGTAAATACAAAAAAGGAAACAAAAGGAAAGAGAGTGAGGAGGAGGATAAAGACTGTAGAGCAGAAAAGGTGGGGTAGAGTAGAAAGTAGGAGAGTGAGAGAGAGAGGACGACGTAACAAAGACTAAGAGAAAGAGCAATAAAGAAAGGAGGAAAGAGAAAAAGGAATGAAAGAACAGAGCAAGGAGAGAAAGAGAAATGGTTTAGAGAGTAAGGAGGAGAGGAAGAGTGAGATAGAGAGGGCAATGATAAACAAACTGAAAGAAAGAAAGAGCGAGAAAGAAAGGAGAGAGAAAGAAGGAAAGACAAAAATGCAAGAAAAGAAAAGAAAGGGAACAGAGAAAGAAGGAAATAGAAAAATGGAACGAAAGAAAAGAGACACAGAAATAAGGAAAAAAGAAAAAAGGAGACAGACAAAAAGGGAATGAATGGAAGGAGAGGCGAAGAAGGAAAGAGAAAAATGGAAGGAAAGAAAAGAAAGGGAAGAGAGAAAGAAGGAAAGAGAAATGAATTAAAGAAAAGAGACAGAGAAAGGAGGAAAGAGAAAAAGGCAACTAAAGGAAGGGGAGAGAGGGGAAAGAAGAAAAAGATAATGAAACGAAAGAGACAGAGAAAGAAAGAAAGGGAAAAAAGTACGAAATAAAACTGAGATGAGAGAGAGAGAGAGAGAGAGAGAGAGAGAGAGAGAGAGAATGAACCGGGGAAAGAAAGAGAAGTGAAGAGAGAGAAAAAGGAAACAAAAGAAAAGAGGGGAAGGAAACAGACAGCAGAACAGAGAAGAGAGAGAGAGAGAAGCGGCAGAAAAAAAGAAGGAAAGAGATAAAGGAAGAAAAGAAAAGAAAGAGAGGGGAAATAGATTAGAAAGCAGGGAGAAAGAGAGGGAGAGATAGATTACTGAGAGAGAGAAAGAGAGAGATGTGATGTTAATAAATTAGAGTTGGGAGATAGAGAACATTACGCAGAGATTCCGTGAGTCGAATGGAAGGTACTCTCTTTTGTCTTCCGTTCTCTCGCTCTCTCTCTCGCATGCCATTGACACTGCTAGAGTAAAGTGAGAGAGAGAAAGGCGCTGGTAAGAGAAGGAGAGAAGGTGGAATTTAACCTGTATTCCACCGGCGACTCGTACTCCACGAATAGCGACACTGTAACCGTATATCTGCAGCTGACGTGAAGAGTAATTGCGGCAGAAACGCAGGCGACACGTTCACACCCAACTTCGAACAGTGATTGCCCTTTGTTGATAACTCGCTGATCCAGCTGCAGCTCGCATCTCTCTCACCATCATTCACCTCGACACTTGACCACGCGCGAGCCAAGCTCCCTCCCATCCCGTCCTTTTCTCTTTTCTCCAAACTTTCGGGGTGTTTTCGACATCCAGCGCTCTTAATTACAGTCTGCTGCCGACCAACTCCATTCAATGGCAGCAAATGAAGGGCTGCTTACAGTCGTCATCGTAAATGAGACCCCGGAGATTAGTCCGGCTCCCTCGTAAGCGAAGTATCCCCTTTGAGCGGCGCTAACTTGGAATCAGCATTAGGTCGTGGTGGCAAAATGGAGCTTGAGGATACTTTTAAGTTGTTATCGATTTTATTTTAATGCGAATGTCATTTTCCACTTAGTGGAAGCTGCGGCTGCGCGACTGTGGACACCTATCACTTTATATCTTCATATCAGTTGCTCTTCTATCAGTTGCGCGAATACAACTGCTGAAAATAAAAATAAAATCGTCATTTTTCTTTATCTTCTGAAAATATTAGTTAAATATGGCGAGTCCACCTGGCAGGAAAACCGCACAACTGATACTGAAGTTAGTGTTTTATTAGCTCGAAAACAGATATCATTGAAACAGTCATTTTCCGCGCATGCGTGCAGTCTCAGATATGCGTAATATCTCCTGCGCATGCGTACTGTCTCAGACATACGTAATATCTCCTGCGCATGCGTATTTGTCTCAGACATACCAGTATAAATCTGCGTATACTGGTATGTCTGAGACAATTTAAAGCCCAATGCAAATGTTAATCGCTGCGTTCGTAATAAATTATGGACTTCTTTGATTAAAGACTGCAGCGCCATCTACACAGACATTTATTATAGTCATTATGAGGTACTTATTACTTATCAAGGGTGGGTAATAGTGGGCAATATATAAATTTTAGCGTCTCGTGAATGTAATAATTATAACCGAATATCATTTATTTGGTATTCAACCACGTACGAATGACCATTTACTGACGTCACGTATTACCCCAATGTTCCTCAAAATCTCTGTGGACCAAACCGGATTACTGAAGTTGTTTGTGGTGTTACTTCTGTTTTCTTTCTAAACCTTCCATTTTATAAGATTACCCTTTCTTATCCAATTTCTCTTCTTATACTAGTGTCCAGAATTCACGGACTTGACGGCCTTGATGATCCCATAAAAGCTTTATTGGGTTTAAGACAGGAGACTGGGATGGCCACACCATAATTTTAAATATCCCCTCCTGTTGTTTAGTTGCTAGAAAGTCCGTTCCTTTCATTGTCTTGTAGTAACATAAATTTTTTTTGCACAAAGTCGAAGTCCAGAGGATATTGCATTATGTTCAAGAATGTTTTCATAGCCTTCTTTTCTTAAAATTCCTTCAGTTCTGACGATGTTATCCACTCCAGAAAAACAGAAGTAACACCAGATGATGATGGAACCACCACCGTGCTTGAATGTAGGCACTGAAAAATGTGACACCATTTTTTCTTCAGGTGATCATCTCACATAAACTGTACCTTTGGATTCAAAAATTTTAAATCTTGATTCATCAGTCCACAATACGTTTTACTACTCTTCAATTGTTGATGAATTAGCCTAAGCCATTCGTTTATTTCGATTTTCCTGTTTTAATAAGCGGTTTCGGACCGCTACACGACCATGAAGTCCTGCTTGTTTAAGACGAAATTTTACAGTGGAGGTTGCCACCGGAGTTTCTGTCTTTCTATTGAACTCAGCTCGGATTTCAGGTGCAGTAAATCGTTGATTACGTTGTTGTGGTCTTATCTTGTGGTTGCTTCCGTTGTTATGCGTAGTCGCCCTGTTTGACAATTAAACTGTCAGTCTCCTTGAATCATCGGATAGTAGTTTGTACTCCTTAAAGTGAAACACACAGCTTTTGCCAATACTTCTCATGGAATAACTTTCTTTATACAGAGTTATAATAGCGCTTCTTTTTTCAAAGGTCACTTCCATATTTCTTGCTATGTTTATCACGAAATACACAAAATTTGCATCAAACACTCTGTCTAAATTATGGGTGTTTGATTTTATAAGTTACAACTCTTTCTCCTCAATTTATATTATTGCAAAACACTCTAGAACCATCTAAAATCTTCTACAATATTGAAACAATACTAATAATTTCTAGAATATTCTAGAATCGTCTAGAATGTTTTACCACATCCAGGAATCTTCTTACCTTACCTTACCTTTTCTAGTTGCTTCGAAAATCTAGAGACTGTTATTTGATAAAAATATTGAGAGATATTGACGAACTGCATGTCCAGGATGTTGTGCTATATTAGGTCTAAATACAGCATCTCTCTTGTTGGAATCTTATTCTGGCTCACGGTCTCCATTAAGGCATCAAATTCCATCTTTGCCTATTGGCATAATCAGGTCAACGTGATAACGTAAGAAAATCATGTAAACAACTCTTCTCTAATTGATTTAGAGCTATTGGAGGCTATTCAATTTCGCCAATTCTTGCTTTCCCTACGTCTGTATAATACAGAAATAGCCTCAGAGTTTGACTGTGTTGATGTTTCACTCTCTCGGCGCATCTGCATCTTTTTGAAGACAATCGCCACTCTTCCTCTTCTGTTTATTTAATTTGCACTTGAAAATAAGGTCCATTCACAAAGCTTTTAGCGCTTGTACAAAACAGCTGAGTTTGTTATTTAAAGTGGTATTTGTAAGATTAATTTCAGAATGTACTGCATCTTGCTAAAGTTTCCCAATTAGGAAAACAGTAAACTCATATGTTCTCGCTGTAAACAAACGTATGACTGAAGACTGCTCTTTGTTATTGAGCCAGGGTAGCTCAGGCTCTGAGGCATCACCGTATTATGTCTGTAAATTACGTGTATATTATAGTCGATTTGCCAAGTTTTTTTTGGATGAAAAACCCAACTTTTTAGTATTAGTATTAATCGTAGAAAATTATGCAAAAAAGCAAACTTATACAGCATCAGCCAACAGTACAAGAAAACAATTCCCAGATTTATAATTCAAATTATCCACTTCCACAACAACAGATGAAAGCTTGTTCCACCAATTAACCACCCTTTGGCTGAAGGCAAATTTCAGCACAGCCATTCTGCAACCATCCTTCCCCAATTTGAATTTATACCCCACCGATGTATAATCTGAGCAAGGTGAAGAATCCTTTCAGCACTGAACTTGCTGAAGCCATTCAAAGCCTCAAGCACTTCAATCATATGAACAAAACCAAAAAAAAAGAGATACTTTTAGCCCTTCCAGGAAGGGGGAAAAACAGTAAAGGATTTTAACAAATCCAGCAATTTAAACTGGTACTTTCTGATTACGATTCTATGCCATATGCGCATAACATCTGAGATCATTATTGAACGCCCTGTAAATTAAGTTTCCCCTCAAGGTATTCTTGTATCGTGTGAGAAAAGAGTTTTCTCAATTGAAGCACTGTTTAAAAACTGTGTTTATGATACTTGTCCAGAAGAAAGCGAAATCCAATTAGTGGACAAGCAAATAACTGGAAATTACACCCAAGTTTCTCTTTAGTTTCTGGCATTATGTAAAAATATTTCTCAATTTCAAGCGGAGAAATTTTTTTCAGGCCTTCTCGCTATTTTCTTTGAATAAATAATTAAATCTTAGAGAAAATTAATGCATCGCAGAAGAATAATCGAATAATTAACCAAATATTTACAATACTATAACTGTTAGATCTTTAACGTTAAATCAATGTTTTTTGTACCATCCATAAAATGGTGTGTGTTTATGGAAAATTCTTTGGTTGTGGCTAACAGCGAACTAGTGAGAGCGATTTGCTTGTTCTTTAAAGAGAAAAGGGCAAGTTTTATTGATCGCAACCAAGAGCAGTAACCTTTGCCACAGTCACATGTTCCTCCGGCGATTTGGTCATTTTTGAATGTCTGCAAAGATAGCACTCTCGTGTATTTCTGTGTCGAATCCTAAGAGGATTCCACCCAGAAATCTTAAAGGAATATCTGATTGTCTTCTAGCGTTTTTATTCTGTCGCCAAGAAAAACCACCAGTTTTTTGTACTGAAGATGCTAAAGATAAAATAAAAATGCTATGAATAGAATATTATGCGAAGCAAACAAGGTGATTGTCTTATAGCAAAGCATCCTTCTACAGTAATCTTGCGATTAGCAGCAGCGAACCCTAATAGTTGATGTGCCATAAATGGAAGATTTTAAACTGTTAATATTATTTTTCTCCAAAAATAATCCAGCATGCGATATTTATCACTCAATGTATGGTTCCTTTGTAATTGCAAATGGCTTCCTTTGGCCACGTGGTGTACGCTTTGTTTAATTATTGGGTGGACATCGCATGATGGATTTCAGGTTTCACGAGAAACAGCAGGGCCATCCTCTCTACTAAATTGCTAAACACTCAACACCTTCTACTTAGCATCCCATTACAGTGATCTCTCATGAATTAAATATGTCGAACTCGCTATTCACAAATTAAAGGATGATACGCGCAGCAGGTGCGAACATCCTACACCTGTTGGAACAGTCAGTTCTGTCATGAGCTAGATCTATATTAACAACCAAAGCAAAGAGTTTTTGTTTCTGCATAAAATTTAAGAAAATCAACAACCTCAAAATTTTGTTTATATCACACTACATTTTGATAGTTATATTTTAAAACTTTCATAAAAGAGGAGTCCAGTTAAGGGAGATTTTTATCCTTTAACGAGATCAGTTACGAAAAAATAATTAAAATAGGTCCCAAGGGAGATCCCTGAGGGACACTACACAAAGAAGTAAACTAGAAGGAATAAAAAAATTTAGCCATGACGTTAATAATAGATATCAGCCGATAAATATGAGAAATAGATTTTAGATTTTTGTTCATAAAACAAGTTCAGCAATTTCTTGAAACTCTAATAATCAGCCCTTCGCTTATTAGAACAGTAATATCTAATATGATCATTAACTTGCCATTCTGTTCTTCTCTCGCTGTTATTGCCTTGTTTACATTTGTATTTTTTGTTTATTGTTTCTCTTGGTTTTACCTCTCGAGAAACACCCTTTGCATGAATACTGGGTACAGTAATATAATTTGATAAACAAGGAAACTCCTATTTGCTATAGAGCAACCCGTTTTGTATTTGCATACATTTTGCGTTTCTGCAAGTAGAGGATTAAAATTTAATTTCATACTCCATTTGAGATGAATAGGACGAGCGATTATAAAAGAATGCAAACATTTTCATTTACTTCTCCTCTACTCCCATAATTACCAACGTACATATTGCATTTTTGTAATTATGGGAGTACAGGCAACGAAGAAACTAGCTCAAAACCATAAATTGTTGATAATATCCGTGCGAACACGACATCTCTCTTGTTTGAGCACGCACATTATCAACAATTTACGAGAGAGAGAGAGAGAGAGAGAGGTTCGAAAACCCTAAGAGGGAAAATGCTAAAAAGAGAAAAATAAATACTAGTAGTCACATTGTGTTTAATATTCCTGACCTTCATTCGACATTTTAACCTCCATTCGACCTTTTTGACTTACATTCGACCTTTTTGAGTTCCATTTGACCTTTTGACTTCTAGTTGGGTCTTTTTTGCTACTATTCACACTGTCCACCATTTTGACCAACATTTAACTTTTTTTGACCTTTCCACTTTTCCACCCTCATCTAACCTGACCTTTTGACCTACATTTGACCTGTTTGACTTACATTCGACCTTTTGACCTCTAGTTGGACTTTTTTTTTTTTTTTTTCCCCTGTCTATCCACCTGTCGATAATTTTTACCTTTCCATTTTCATATAAAACAGCGATGAACAACTTCATTGCTATTTTCGACTTAGTTTTCCTTTTTTTGACTCTTGTGTAATCTGTTGCCCTTCGTTTGACATTTCTGTTCTTGACAAAGGTTGTGAAGACTGCTGAAAACGAAAACTAAGACCCGTTTAAAAGTATTCTTTAACATAAAGGATACGATATTAGCGTAGAACCTGCGTGAGTGTTTTATTAAACAGGAGCAAAAAACACCGAATAATCTCATTATCTTTCAAGCCATTTTTCCATGCGAAAATGCTCTTAAGATTTTCACGAGTTCAAACGCAACTAAAAGAGAAGTTATAGCTACATTTTTTGTGTGTGCGCGTGTGTGTGCCCTCGCTAGGCATTTCTTAACGTCAGAAAATCGTTTTAATGAGACTGTGATGGGCTCTAAATCTCGATTTTCTGATACACTTTGATTGGGCGGATGATTTTTTTTTTCATTCTTCATCTGTACTAAGAAATGAAAGAAGCGCTCAAAGTAATGAATGATCTAGGCCAGAGAGGTATGTTGGTATGCATACATCTTCGGAAGATAAAAAAGAGAAAAAACAGATAACTCAGGGGCAGCATTAAGAGTTTGAAAGAAAAATAATCCCACTTAAAGGCGTCGTTGAAGGATCGCAATTATTTAAATAATTCTGCTCCAAAAGACTGCAAAGTTTTTATCAAGGAAACGAATTTCAAGGAATGTATACTATCATACCAAAAATATTCGGACACCTCTTAAAAATTTAAGAATGCGTAGACAATAACAAGGATATTATTTATTTCAATTCATGGACAGTTGCGGGTACCTTTGACAGGTCACGCTAGAGGGGCGAATTTACAGAATAGGATTTCATACGTTCAATGAAACAGGTTACAAATACCTCTAAATTATCCGGACACTATCAGGCTCTAATGGTTGTTTTCAGCATGACAATGCACCACGTCATACAGCACAGCCTGTAGTAACTTGATTTTAAGTCATGAGCATGCAAAAGCTTCATTAACGAGCCGACCTTAACCAAACTCAACAACTTTCGGATGTACTTTTAAATATACATTTTCATTCTTTCATTTAAGTTCACGTGTTATGAAATCCAAGATGGCTGTTGGTCTGTTTACTTCGGATTATCGGGACTGCTCGATAATTCGAAAAAACGAAATACTGTTATTAGATGGATGCCCTTGCATTTGCAAACATAAGAACTCTTTTATAATAAAACGTTTCTTCTGAATCAAGTGAACGATATAATTACGAATAGTTTCAAATTCTCTTAAGAAACTTTACACTTAAGTAATGAACATTAAAAGAGTACGCAATTCTTACCTGTGCCTATATTTAAGCAGATTAGAAATTTTACATTTCCCGGAAGAATACTCCACTATTAGAATTTTCTTCGGTGGATCTACTTCTTATGTTCAAATGTTTAAGAAGACAAAAAGAAAGTAAAATCTCTTAGCGGCTTTCAAGATAAAACTTTCAGTAAATATTAGCATATTTAACCCATTAGCGCTACCACAAAGTTCTTCGGGGAACTGGATAACGTATTTGCTGTGGATAGAGAATCTTATTACTGGTGGTCATTTATTTATTTTTTTCTTTTCGTTTTTGTTTGAGCCAGAGTATAATATTTCTAACAGGTTCTTATTTCAACTTCTCCATTAATTACCTCCGGGGAATAGAATAAATAAAACTAGAAAATCCTCCCAAATGCGTAATTATTCCACAAGACATCACTCTATTAAAAGAATTAATATTTTAAAGTTGTAGCAAATTATTTCTATTTTAATCAGCGCTCATCCAGATAGACCCACACGAAATGCAAAGATGCTCACAGCAGAATATGCATCTTAACTACGAGTTGTCTCAATATTGCACTACTTTAAACAGCGTTGCCATAAGGTTAGTTTTCAATTTATTTTTGATAAATGTTTTAGATTTCTCTAGATATTTTTATGCAGAAATTAAGCCATAAAAACTGTATCTAAATATTCAGAAAAATATTCTCTTTTAAGGAACGTATGCTTAGAATGTTTTCACAAATTCCGGAAATGTTTTACTGCTGCCATTGTCCACGTCTAATGAAAGTGGTTTTCTCATATATCTATGGGACAGATGCCAGGTGAATTTCTGAGTTTTGGGCGTTGGCCATTTCTGACATAGAACCACGCCTAAAAGGGTACACCCCTCTTACAAGAGATAATGCTAATGTTTTGGGTATAAATAAAGTTCAGAGTTATTAATCTGTGCGTACATGTTCGCTCTGGAAAAAAAATAATAACAATTATGGATATTTTAAAGCCCACTTTAATGAGAAGAAGATTATTGACTTGATAAGTTACTAGATGTCGCTACGACGCAATATCTCTAATGAAATTTAATTTAGAAATATTTATTTCTTATTCAGAGAGTATGCGCACATTTTGTATTACAAAAATTGAATACTTTTTAATTGTTTCGGGATAGATGTTACAGGAATAAACATACACCAAAGTATCCATTGAATAAAGAAGAATCATGCACACCAACTAGCAGTGAGCAAAATCTACAGGCTTCTGTGATTTTGTGAATAAGCGCACCGTTGTCTTCACGATGTACGTCCGTCCGCATGTAATAACTCAACTTCCAGATCATCTCGGATTTTATTTGTTGTAAGCTGACTGAATTTCAATAGCAAGAATCTATCTGGTAATTATATTAATCTCACAGCAGAAACGTGAAATACGTATTATATTTCAATTATTATTAAAATTCAGGAAGAAATAAGTAAAGTGCATCACGAAAGTGTTGATTGCATTCTAAGAGCTGAGGTACCTATTGCTGTTTGCTCAATTTATAAAATCACAGAGCATGAAATACGTGTTACATTTAATAAAAAATAATAATAATTTAAAAAATAAAAACCGAACACTCCAAAATGAAATGTAAAGCACTACGTACATTACCTAATTTGTTTTATTTATTTATTTTTTCACAAATCAGAGCTTGCATTCGATAATCATTGATTGAATAAAAGCAATCCAATATTTTGTAATAAAAGGGCTAGCAATTCTTGAGCGTAATCGAGATTCCTGGCAACAGTGACACTTAATCATATGCATTCCACTAAAATAAAAACAGAGAGGAAGTAATCGAATTGAAAATGAAAAATGTCGTAATGGGGAAAAAATACGAAGATGCTAAATTGAACCATCTGTCTTTTTCTCTCGATGCACAGATAAGTCTCCTGAGTACTAACGCTGTAATGAAGGGCGGGCGTAGCTTCAAAGTAAAACTATTAATGGCAACCCCTTCTCCTAATCCTCCGAATGCTGCGATGAACTACTTAATGATTTATACTTAAACTAAACGACACTGTTTCATTCATTTCGAACCCCGTTGAGACAGTTGCCAATTAATATCTACTCTACTTGGATGATGTCTGGCAAATTATCCAAACGTGCAGCTACAGTTTTTGGAGTTTCCTTCTTCGATTTTTGTTTTTAATTCCGGTCAGGGATTTGCTACATTTCTGAGGAATATAAATTACCCTTAAGTATCGAACATTCAGCGCTGTTTAATTACTCATCATGTACGCCTCTCGATTCTAAAAGAAAGTTGACTTCACAGCAACGAGCACACAAAGGTGATTTATTTTTATCTCTTCGAACTACATTGCTCCACAAAATTAACAGAACACGTAGAAAACGTGGTGTGCCTCGTGTAGTTTGCAATGAAGCTGGACAAAATTTGATATGGTGGCGTACCATAGAATAGCGATGAAATGGCCACATTCCTCTTTGTCTCCAGATGAAATTGCGACTAGACTACAATCTACTTGTAGACTAAAAGGGAACTCATCAGACAATAGAACTACTCCACGAGTTACACCACATTTTCTACGTTTTTGTTAATTTTGTCGAGCAGTGTAGAAACTGGTGGAAAAAATTTACTGGTTTTTCTAGTACTTAATGGCGTTAGAGCATCTGTTAGGCTAGTTTTAAAGTCAGTTCAGTTGAAAATTTCTTCTTCAAAACGATTTAATGTTGGGGTGAAGGAGATGAAAGAATCATGCAAGCCATGTATTGGTGCTTTCTATTTCATGAATGAACTAACGCAAGTATTTTCACACCGTGACCAACTTAACCGGTCTGTGTATAGGTGATTGATTTTGTGTTTTTCATCCTGTAAGATAGATAAATTGGCCATGGACTGCACGCCTAATTTACATAAATAGCATATCGACATCCCATTGCTTCAGCTACCTGGCGGATTTGCTAAATCTCTATATCTGCTGATCTATTGATCTATATTTATGAATAATATTTGGGTCACTCTTTATAATAATCTTCTACCCGTTCGGTAGAAGTTTTAAAATCGTAGGACGGGTATGAATGCGTGTTTGATTTGTAATAAAAATATAAAATTCAGAGAGTTTCACTAAGAATAGTCATTTGTATTGACATTGTCAAAGTTCAGGATTTAGAAATCCTGACTGACATGTCCCTTTGGGACTTGTCATTCGCACCTGTCTCGACCACTCTACGTAATAACGCAAGTGCTAATGAAAGGTTTATCGACCAGTAAGTCACGCTCTCTTGGACTGCTCTAAGACTTCTTTCATTTCTTTTCAGCTTCAAGGACGGATTAGATAAAAGAAACTCTTAAATCCTTCCAAAGAGACTGACTTCATCCCTTGAAGAGTGTTGCTGTTTAATGGGACATTAAAACACTTAATAAAAAGCGGAAACAATCGAATACTGCGAAACACTTTAAATAAGCAATCTTGGCAGTATGAACATGGCTTACGATCTGCGTTTATTTTTTCGATTTTGCGCCCCACAGTATGGATAAAAAAGTTGTACAAAACCATTTATATAGCGAATCTATTTCTTCAATCTCCTAGTCACGCTATACAATAGTATTTTTTGACTTATTAATTAATATTTATTATTACTTATATGGTCGAATATTGATACAAAATCCCTGGCTTGGGGGGGGTGTGTGTGTGTGTGTGTGAACACTTTATTGCGAAAGGTAACAGGATACCTGTATGTTTCAAGAACACAATATTTGTTAAAGCGCTCATCTTTGGCCTTAATTACATGCTGGATCCAATCGGTAGACTGCAAATCAGTTTTTAATAAAGGAAAGGAGGTATTTTGGTCCATTTCTCCTTTAATTTAGTGGTCAGATCAGCTACTGATTGTGAATGTATTGGCGTGCTCGAGGCTGAGGTTCCACTTCATCCCAAAGGTGTTCAAGTGGTTTTAAGGTCAGCGTTCTGGGCAGACAGCGAAGTTTTTGCACGGTCGTGTCTTCAGACTAAGTTAGCACAAAGAATGCGGTATGGCATGGTGCATTGTCTTGCTGAAACAGGAAATAACCCTCCCCATACTGCTACAACGCTACAATAATAAAGCAGAATTGTCCAGTACGTTATGTCAGTGTATTATGGGGAATTCGTTATTCCAGGAACGACAGCTAATAGTCCAAGCCGTGGGATTCAGAATGTTGAGTCCGTAAGACGGTGACCACCACAGCAAAAGTTCACATTTGGAAGACACTCTCTATTAAATAATGTTTCTGGGCGTATGTTAAATCCAAAGACGACGATGAGATCTCAGAACCGTGTTTCGTGATTCCTCATAACAAAATACAGCTTTCCAAAGTTGTTAGACTTGTTTGAGTGAGAAAACTGGACCTGGACTGATTTTTCAGGGTTTATTTTCATGTTTGAAGTTGATAGGTACGACGTTTTATGTCATTGGTGTGGCTGATGAAATCTTGGCTGTTAGTGAGGAATGGTGCTATGAGCAGAGTAAAGTATATTTCTACTGGGTTTTCGACTTCGTTTTTGTTGCAGGAAATGGGATATTCTGAGAAAATGGTCCTACAATATAATGGTAAATGTAAAATAAAATCACAACGCACAATTACAAATTGTGGGGGTGGCGTTTTAATGATGAAACAATCTATCTCTATTTATCCCTGGCTGGGTCGCCAATTGTGGGGGTGGGGTTTACTGATTAAATAATCTAGCTCTATTTATCCCTGGCTGGGTCGCCAATTGTGGGGGTGGCGTTTCTTCTTATATATATATTTATATTACTTTTTATTTTGTTATTATTTGTTATTTATATTCCCCACTTTGCATCTGACTGGTTATCTCACAGAAGAATTCCGGTTCTGTGGGAGTTCCTATATTAGTGCACTCCACCTTTGGGTTTTGCTGTGTGTTCAGAAATGACCAAACACTATTTGCATTAAGTAAAATACAATCAGTTTATTATACATACTTACAAATAAAAAATAAGACAAATCATTACACATTATTCACTTCATATATAGGTACAAGGCATGGATCACGTTCCTGGTCATTAGGCTCTCCCATCCATCGTCTTCTTCTTACTATAGGCCCACTAACATCTCGTACAATCAGTTTAATTTAACTCTTTCTTAATTACAATTGACATTTATTATTTATATATTTATATCTTTCTTTTTCATACCTATCTAGCACAATCCTACATTCTTCTTCATGGTTGATACAATTCTTCTTCTGGAATTATGTCCACTCTACAAACTATTCTATTCTATTCTATTCTATTCTCTCCCCAGTACTTTAAAGTTACATGTTAATGAAATATACATGGGATTATTTATTTCTTCATTCCCTCAGGTAAACTTCAGCATATAGCGACTAACTTCTCTACATCAGTAACATTATATAAATAACATACAACTGTACCTGCTCTATAGGCTAACCCGTCCAAAATTATTACTTTTACTCCATTAATTGATCGGTAAATAGACCACAACTGTAAATCATCCTTCATTAAACTATTTCTATGATATTTCCTTACTTATCTATACCTTAACTTAACTCTTAACTGTATGCTTCCCTAAATCTCCCTTAATATTTATCTATCTTCCCTGCAGTCCTTTGCAATTACATAGAGGTAACTTCGTTGTTTAACCACTTACTTCTGGGGATTTGGATCTTACCGCTAATACAACGTGTGGCCAGTGACTTTCTACTCTGCATCGGGTCCTCCATTGGTTTGGGAACGTTCATCTGGAATGCTAAACTCTGCCAGGGACACCTTTCGCTTTGCCGATCATACTGGTCTCGTATCCTTCTTTGCTGTGCCGGATCATTCAGTAGGGGCCGCTTCTCATCACTTTATTTCTACAGGACGGTACAGTTTTCTTCTGTTAGCATTATCTCGCTGTCCTTCTTTCAAATATATTTCTCGGTGGACGCTTTCGGACTTCTATGTTCCATCTCGAGAAAGTTCCCCTTTCTGTAACTCATCTATACTTCATTAAAACTATCAGAATTTAGTGAACTCACCATAACTGGTTCTACTGGTGGATCGCTTCCGGGGACTGTTTCCTGGGCCTATCTTTCCAAAAAATCACTCTCGAAGAAAACTTTATCATCTTCGGAAAAACTTTATTATCTCCAAAAAAACTTTATCACATCTCGAAAAATCATCTCCGAAAACTTCATCACATATCTAAAACATCTTATCACATTTTCCACACCCCCGTTTTGCACGCGCTCTTCCCCTTTTATTTCCCAAAATTTAGTAACGCCCCTCCTTTCCTCGACCAATCACTTCTATCTGACCATCATCGTCCCCTTCCGGTGTAGAAATAACTTCCGTTTCTAGAGAATTCTCGAATGTTCTGGAAATGACCAGAATTTTCTGAAGCTCGGTACCCATCCGGAAAACATCTGCGTCCATTTTCTTGATTCGTCTCGCCTTATTATAAAAATGATCACACCTGCTCTGTTTGCAGTAAACAAGAGCGCCCCCGCTGGTACCCCTATTGTCATCTCTGGACCAAACCGTCCCTTGCCATACTATCAGTTGACCCCCCACTGTTCCGTCTTGCTATCTTCGCTTGCTGTTTCCGGTGTGGGCACTGATCGTATATCTGTTTCTAATGTTTTTCTTCAAGGTATATTTGCTTGTACATTAAATTTAACCTTCTCTTAAATTAATTCCATTAGCGCGAGACCCATTATCTTAAACAATATTAGTGACTTTAAGTGTTTTCTTTTGTGGTTTACAATATCACTATCTAGCGTTCTTTCTTAAATTATATTTAAATTTAACTTGTAAGACTTTGTGTCTTTCAAAATCATGTAGGATATGTAGATCAAGGGTAAAACCTTGAATGAAATATCAGTTACTGGTGAATGGGGTATGTACCCGCTCTACGCCGGCACTCACAACTCATGGTGATATTGCTACCAGAAAGCTTTTGCAGGATATGGATACAAAGCGAATGCTTCTATGGTTCTGAACAAAATATGGATGTGGTCAAAGAGTACAAGCATGTCTGCCTAAAGCTATGCAAGCAGCTTTAAATGACTGAAGCACAGAAATCGCGCTAGCTATTCAATACGGACGATAGTGTTTTCATAAGATGGTCAGTTATTCTGGAGTAATCAGATCCAATATTATTGTTCTTAAGATTTAACCATCCCTTATTCAACCTTCATAAAGTCTCACAATATATTCAAGATATCAATTCTATACCTCTGTGCAGTCATTTGTGCCTATGAAAGCACATTCAGTTCGGTAGTCTAACACTTTATCTCCCACAGGCGTTCCTTTCACTGATGTTATGGAAAATCGTATCCATAGTTTCCTCCAAATGGATATATATATATATGGGATTACTCTATGCATCAAACCAAACTTGGATTCATCGGTAAGCAATACACACTACATCTGAACATGTATCCAGGCACCAACTGAAGCTTTCTCCTGTGACTTAGATCAGATGAAGATAATGTTGTTGTTATTGGGTTTTAGGAGCATCAGTGGCCATGTTTCCTCGTGTATATTGTCAGTATATCGTGTGTTCTGAGGTCGATTTTCCGTTTGTATGACGAAAAACCCGAGTTTCCTGGAGAAAAAACCATGCTGGCCTCGCCTTAGACTGGCTAACTCAGCCACGCTGTGATAAAGACTCATAAAAATTCCTCCCCGTCATCGACGGGATTCGAACTCAGGTCTTTCCACCCGGTATGGGGAGGACGGCGATTCCAACAACTGTGCTATCCACGAGGGCAGAGGAAGATGCACCATCAATCGTCTTTCATAGACTCTACCATCATTCACCCTTTTGCATATAAAGAAGACAAAATCAGATGTTTCTCTAGTGACCAAAATGTCCAAAAGCAGTTGAGTAGTACCCAATCTTCTGATACCATTCTCTGAGATTTTAAAGCATCTCCAAAGTTTATAAACACACTCGTGATCAACAATGAGCCATATTTCTACATCTTTTTGCATCTACTTGATATTGACCAGCCTCAAGCCTTCCAGTGGCTTTCCAGCACAAAAATAAATTCATGCGGATGGTTCCTCCACTATTTTAAATCTCAAAGTGACTGGTTAGTTCACCGAAAGAGAAATTCTTTGTTTGCTTCCTTGGTGGTTCTCTTATAAATGCAGTTGCTCAATCAGCTACGTCAAAGATCATGGTATTATACAGTTAGAATACACTATTTTGGAAATGGAAAGTGCCATTTAAAAAGAAATACAACTTTATTTCTTGTCTGATACTTAGCTACTATTTAACTAATATTTTTTTTTAGAAATAATCAGAAAGGAAAACTTTAAGCTTCAATTATCTTTTTCCACATACAGTGTTGTTAACTTGGTGTGTCATGGAAACATGCATGCAAGCAGACTGGGATTATCGGCTGTCTCGCGAGGTTGAGCTACAGAAGCATAAAATGTGCCGAATCAGCACAGCTTTTCCATTAATGTGTCAGCAATTTTTTTTTAAACTTCGAAGTAAAGAGATTGTTTCAGTGGCTTAAATAAATAGAATATGCTATCGGTCCAGATAAGAGCGCTGATAATATATTTTCCTCCCTTGTACCCATATCAGATATTTTCATATTTGCGAATTGGCAAAGGAGTTTACATAATCGCTGCGTCAACCGTGAAATCAGATCAGCACATTTACATTTTTTCCCATTCTTCTCTCTCTGGAGATTACGACATCCACGATTTGCTTCGCTCTTTGCTTTCTGGAAACCTGAAAAAAACGCTGATCGATGTGTCGCAAGCTACGTAGGTGGAAGGGAATATGCGAGTAATCTTCGTTTCTCAATGTACACTAGCTGGCTTCATTTTTAGGCTTTTCACGTGCACAGTAAAGTTACTAAAGATCTGCCTAAAACTTATTTGTTGATATAATCACATAATTCTCCTGAGCTTCTCCATCTGGAAATATGCAGTCAGTCTCATTTTGTAGAGCGATTTTAGGTATTGGTAAGGCCAACTGGGGGAAGGAAAGTAATAATAATAAATAATAAAATACCACAGAATATTCATAATTTTCTTGTCTTATTTGCCTATTTTTCTGGATGGAAAACCCGAGTTTCCGAGGTAGGGGGAGGACCTTGATATCCACGACTTGGATATCAAGGTCCCATGGAGTGGGAAAAGCTCATAAAAGTTTCTGGCGTCATTGATGGGACTCAAACCCAGGTTTCATATCCTAGCCGTTTGTTTACACCATCTAAAATTTCATCATTGACGAAATTTTCCACGTAGATGAAACAGAGGTGTATCAGGGTTGTCAAAAGCAATAAAGTAAAACTTAATATGCTAGGAATATCGTAAACATATTGAATGAATTTGATCTTTGGATCAGATCAAGTAATGTTCATGCTGTTGGACTTATTCGGACTTAGTGCCACTCAGAGACACGAGATGAAGAACTTCATTTTTGTTAATACCGGTACTGTTTGTTCAGAAGGAAAAGGGAAAGACGGACAGGTGGGGAAGTGATACTCCTAATCACAAACTGCCTGAAATTTGCAGAATGTATTCGGTGTCAGATCAATGTAATAAATAAGTTGAGTCAGTATGGTGCGAAATGGGCATCATCAAATGATCATGTTGCTTGCAATAAATGGAAGGTGATAGTAGGGGCATGTTACAGGCTCAATGATTTCTTAGGGGTAGATTTAAATGGCTAAAAGTTCGATTATCTCATTATGGGCAACTTCAACCTACCTCTTATAAACTGGAATAAGCAGATGGGAAACACATCAAACTGGATAATTGCTATTTATCCCAGTATGTTCGAAAGAGTACAGGGGACTCTAATAACGTAAATCTAGTTCTTACTAATGACCCCGACCTTATCAAAAACCTAACAGTGAAGGAATCGATGGAAAGCAGTGACCCCAATACCGTACAATCGGTTTCATTAGAAGAAAGTTATATGGTCAAAGGTAAAGGCGAGAGCTTCAATTTCAAGAGAAGGGACTGTAATGGAATGAGATATTTCTTGGGCTCAATTTACTACAGGGACCGCTGTATGCTGTCGCATACAAATATACTATAGTAAATATTCAAGGGTTGATGATCAAAGCCGCAAACGTATTCATTGCGTATCCATTGCATCCAGTGGTCAAGTTCCGTAAATGTAAGGTACCAAAATGGATGGCATGTGAGGTCAAGAGTTCAACGAGAAAAAGAAATAAGCATGGGACAGTTACAGACAAAGACGTGATTTCTGTTTGTATGATCGTTATAAGAGAACATATAACGGAATCACTGATGGGTAAAAAATGGGAAAGAGCTGAATGCGAGAAAGCACTAGCAAAGAGAGCCAAGAAAAGAATTCAGAAATCTCATATATGAATATAAAAAAGAGTTCTTTAAATGGAAGTCATTACTGATAAATTATTGGTAGTTTACAATAATACACTTATTGTAATAATATGCTTAAGTTGGAGTTACTGGAAAGATCCTCGGCTGGATCATAGTCTGGCATAGTCTGGATCATAGCTCGGTCTGGCTAAAAGACGGGAGACAGAGAGTTGCCATAAATGGTTTCAGGGTGTATTAGTGTAACGCTAGTGTCCCCAAGCACTCTCTGTTGATTCCCCTCCCAGGAGCGGATTAAGGTCGGTTGAGGCCCCGGGCGCAGAAAAAAATATTGGGCTCCTTAAAAAAAGAGAGAGAGAGAGAGAAAATAAAAATACATGTTAACAATTTTTTTAAATAAATAAAAAATATTATGTACTATTAATGTTTTATTTCCAATAAAATTTGAATATAATATATGTATAATATAATTAATAATAGCATAATAATAATCACAAAGTTTTGAACTAATATGTTCAACTAATTTGTTGGAGTTTTGCGTGGGCCCTTCGGAAGTCGAGGCCCAGGGCGCGCGCCCGGTGCGCCCGCCGTTAAATCCGCCTTCCCCTCCTATTTCTAAGTTTCTCAAATGTTATTGACGAGGGTATCCAACAGAATTGTGAAAGTTTTCTAATGATTTGAAGGTGGAAATGATGGTTAACAGTTTGATCATGGTCACGTTGCTTAAAAAAGACTTGGATCGGTTACATATGTGCGTCTGAAAAATGACAACTAAAGTTAATTGTGTTTAAATGCAAGATTATTCATTTGGTGAACAGAAATCCTACAGAGGAGCTAAAAGTGGTTCAAGACGAAAGCACTTAGATGTTATGATTGGATCTGACATGACATTTTCCACTTAAAAGGTGGCTAGAGAGGCATATGGTGTTCCATCTTACCGCTGCCTGTAACTTTCTTCACAGGTGGCGGGCAGTATAGGTTATATTTAGTTAGCAAGAGAATTATTTGGCATATGAAGAATAATGATATCCATTGAAAAAACTTCCATCAACGTGGAAAATATAATACCTTTTTTAACACAAGTATTGTTTGGTGAAAAGGAAAAACGGTAATGATTGTTAAAGGTTCTTGGGGACCCTGTATTATCCAGCACAATCAGTAATTTTAAACGTCTATTACACTTCCAATCTAATGAGAAAAAGTTTTAAGTGAAGGTTTATTTAATGTATTTCTATTGGGCATTTTTGAAACCTGGCGAGTGCTGTGAACCATAAATATATTAAAGACATTGTTTTTATTAACTTCTTATATTCGATTAACGTTTAACCTCTTTCGTAAAAAATAAAATCTAATTTTTAGGAGAACGAATCATGCACTCCACACTCGACACCGACTAACTCGGCCACAGGGTATAAAACAGTCCATAAAAGTTCTTCCCTTCTAAGAAGAAACCACTTCCGAAATTCAGCCACCAGTGACACCGATCTCAGTCCCTAACCACTAAAAGAAGGCAATTAAATAACAATATGTCAAATATAAGCTAATTACAAAATACAGTTTTATAAATTTTTAAAACACTATCGTGACAAGTTAGCTAATTTATGCATTTTGCTAGATTTCAGGTCTGTTCAATTATCCAATTATACAGTATCTATCAAAATTTAACGTAATGGGTAACTGTGAACAGTAAGGCATGTTTTTTTTCGATATTTGAATTCAATTAAATAAATTAAAAATTATAAACTTCTGGCTAGTATTGTTTATTTTCAAAAATTCTTCTACTTATAATTATACTTATACTTCTTCTACTGATTTTGAAGGGGAGTAGCACAAGTAGCTATAAGTAACTGCATTATCAGTTTAATTTATAATAAAATCTATATTTAATTTTCAGGTTAGTCCAAAATTATTTCATTAACTTCAGTAATCGTCCAGAATACGAAGTAGCTTTCTAGCAAGAGCTCTGCCATTCTGTTCTCCATCTATCCTCTTGATTATCGATCTAGTACTCCATGCTCATTGCTTCTAGCAGCTGATAAGACGAAGTAAGTGAGAACCAGCAGAAAATACTGGAAAATAAAAGTCATGCGGATGTGGATTGTTCACTTTGACGTATCTTGTATAAATATATATTGTTAGATGGTGTTTTAGTGATTGAGAGAATGCTTCTTACAATTCTGACATCTCTGGAAGAATGACAAACGGTTCAAACAGATTCAAAGCAAAACTATTTCATCATGGAGAAAACGGGGATCAATTTTAGGATTCTAGAAAACGATGGTGACGTCACAAATACTTATCAACAGCGGCGTTTTCTTTTCATGCATTTCTAAAAGAGCCATTTGTTCTTTCAAATCGGAATTATATTTTGAAGGTCTGAAATGACTTCAAGTTCTAAGAAAGTAGCTTCCAGATAGGGAAGTGAATAGAAGTTAAGAAAGTAATTTTGGGAAATATCTCTTCGGTCGTTTGCGCGTATCCCAGCGCGATTTTAAATCGTCCACTTAATGGCGTTTGTGTACTTTACGTAGAAATAAACGTGAGTGCAAAGATATAAAATCAACTCTCGAAGAAGACCATAAAGTTTAAGTGCAATAGGAAGTTGTAATTGGTAACTAAATTGTCGCTCATAAATCGCACGGTTTCTTCTGTTTTATTTCTTTACCAGGGTACTCATAAAATCTTGCGCGCCAAGCTTTAATTAAACCTCCTTTTTTTTCCTTTTTGGGGTTATATATCGAGACTTATATTCTGGATTACGCGGTAAATTAGTACACTAATTTGCAATGAACACAGTTTATGGATCTGACCCTTCCTTACAATCAATATACGAAAGATATTAACAGAGGACTCAACTCTGATACTTTGTCCTTATTATGCACAGGTCTTCCATTAAATAATCCTGGTAATATTAAAAATTTCAACAGGAATATTCCTTTCAAATATAAAAAGAATTATTCTTAACAATTCATTTTGACTTCTGTATTTTGTTATTAATTCTATTTTATGCATTTCGAACAGCAATAATAAACTGATTTCAAAACCACCGATGTACCCCGTCTGGTGGTATGTTGAGAAAATTCTTCATTCTTTCGGCACACGTAACCTCTATAGTTGCTATCGGCAAGGAGTATAGATTCTACTCCACTCGGGCTTCAATAGAATTTGTTGTGAAGAAAGAAAATTCAATTTGAGTGCCTCCAAGTTATAAAAAAAAAAGAGAGTTCTCGTCAAAGATGGAAGATAGGAACAGGTCGGTGACTTTACTAACCAATCAATCGC
This sequence comes from Mastigoproctus giganteus, assembly GCF_048544385.1. Lineage (NCBI taxonomy): Eukaryota > Metazoa > Arthropoda > Arachnida > Uropygi > Thelyphonidae > Mastigoproctus > Mastigoproctus giganteus. The sequence continues at coordinate 39,095,026 of NC_143579.1, read as the reverse complement.
AGATTCTCAGAAGTCCTTATGGAATTTTGCCCTTGATTCCAGAAACATTTCAACCTTTTTTGTATATTTGAAACAGATATAAAAACATAAACTTAAAAAAAACGCTTAGGAAGCAAAGAAAGCTCGAGCAAGAAACTGATATTAGTATCATATTATTCGGTATTCACGCGATAGAAAAAACACCAGAAAAAGTACACTACAAATAAAAAAAATAGATTGTATTGCCCATCACTGAAGTTCAGCTAATTGGGCCATTATATCAGTAATTCTCTGCAGGTAACTTGAGTAGATTGCAATCAGTTAGAAGACTCGAAGAAGGGTGGGGGGGCTAGACAGAATTGCAAGAAGCAGAACAGAGCATTATCTGATGTAAGTCAATTGCCTTATTAAGGTCGCTTAGCGAAAGTTATCCTGGATGTAACATGAGCAAAGACGGTTGTCAGCATCAATCATGTAACTGTGCAGCTTGTTGGGGTTAATCGTTAGCAAATTCCCCTAATTAGAGAGAACATTCACGACAGGTTCCTCATTATGAACGGATAAAAGACACCAGCTGTTAACATCTCAACAACACAGACGTTGCCAGTTCTCATGGACAGCTTGTCTTAATGAATAGTTCTAAGAGTTATTTCGTATCGCTGTCCTCTACCTAAATGAGGTAATACATGTTTACTGGAACGTCCCCTCCGAAGTTCTGTGATCGCTAGAAAATCGAGTGACACTCGAGGGAAACATATTTTTAAAATTAATCTAAGTTCATCGAAAGCCATGTCAGTTTAACTGCAATGTCTGCATTACCAAAGTCGGTAAATATGTTGACGCTAACTTTACGCTTTAAACAAGAATAATTTTTGAGCTATAATTATTTTCAGAGAGCAAGCATGTGATTATGAACACAATCAGCTCATGACCATGTTGTTGTTGTAGGGTTTTAAGCTCATTAGGAACTTAGGCGATATTGCGCCGTATATAATATGTCTCTAAATGTTCTATGGTCGATTTGCTGGCCGAAAAACCCTAGTTTGCTGGAGAAAATCTATGCTGTCTTCGTCTGAGACCGACTAAATAAGCCAAACTGTGAAAAAGACCAATAAAATTCCTCTCGTCATCGCCGGGATTCGAACTGAGGTCTTTTCCACCCGGTGTGGGGAGGATGGTGATTATACCTCGTGAACAGTGGATAGCTATTCCGGGATGGTGGTGGTCCATTGAGTTATTGAGTTGGGAGATGGTTTTTTGGAATGGTGGTGTACCTTCCTCACCTTCGAAAGTGTGATCCGTCTATATTTAAAAGTTTACCCATGCTAAGGGGAAAACTTTTCTCGGAATTGATGGAAAATCTCTGTGATCTTGTAAGTTTTCCATAGATTATTTTGTTATGGGCTCGTCTTCTAAATCTGTTGAAAATTGCTCTTTTCTTTTTGGACGTAGTGTACGATTTTGGGATTTGTGTTCTTTACTATTCCTTATAGGCTTTTTTTCTCGTTGTCGAAGTAACTTTTCATTTCACTGGAAAACCGAGGTTTTTAACCTTCGTGTTACTAATACTCGAGCGATGGTCTACCGATGATCTGCTATGCAATCAATTTCCTGACATGGTTAGCCTTTATAGATGGCGTTCCAGTCTTTTGATTTAAGTTTCTTCCGAATTATTTCTTTCTTAATAAACTTGGCGGAGAACACCAGTTTTGTGGTAATTTGATTCTTGTTTTTATCCTGCTAAATATTCCTCATCATTGAGGAAATTTTCGTTGGTACGAGAGTAGTGGTTAGGTGTAAATTCTGTAGAGGTGGAATTAATGTTGATTCAGTAATTCCATTTCAACCTTTCATTACATTCTTTGGGGGGGGGACTGTTGTAGATGGGCACAGTCTGATGAAAAAGAATTTCTCCTTACCCAATGCTATTTTTATTCGAGATTCTGCATCGATCTCAATGGTAATTCCATTATCATTGATGTCATCATCAGTCAGATGGTAATCTTGTACAATTCCTACTGAAGTAGTATTATTTTGATATTGTATTGTTTCTCAAAGTTCACGTACGTTGGCTGCAATCTGCTGTCCAGAGGAAGTCTGCGAATTGTGGGATATATCCTCGATATTTCTGTTCTAGCTACCGTGGTTCATCACATCGTTCTCTTTAATCTAGTTACGCTGCATATTCGAAGTTGGGGTTGTTTTTCAAGTGGTAAAAAGGGTAGGGGTGAGGAAACTTTGAGGTCCCTTTTTCATCAAAGTGGATTTGGGTCTTTTTTGCATGGTAGTTTCTGGTGTGGCACTATTTTGTGATGGTTTTTGGCTAGAGATGTGAGTCCCTTACTCTACCATCTCTTCTACAGAGATGTGCCAGGCTGGTTATTTGTCAAGTATGGCGTATGGTTGATTCTGTTTGATACCTTTCGAATTAAGAATTAATGAGGCTGGTAGAATTTATGGTATTGCTGCTTAGTTCCATCTTTTATATCTAATAAAATAAATTTGGTTGTCTCGTTTTCTTTGTGCAATCCCAACACGTTGTCATTGACCCTGCTAGCACAGTGGTTGTTATCGTCATCTTCCCATACTGGATGGAAAAGGCCTGCATTTGAAACACGCCAATGATGTGAGGAATTTTGATGAGATTTTTCCCGCAACGTAGCTGAGTTAGTCGCTCTCAGGTGAAGGGTGGCATGGTTTTTCGTCCGGCAAATAAGAAATCGACCACAAAACACACGCAATTTACAGATATGTTACGATATACGTCTCAGTATGGTCTTAGTTTCTGATGTGCCTAAAACCCTACAACAACTTACCAACAGCAATCCCTTGGCAACTGAATTTTTTCAATATTTCCTAAAAAGCGTGGTTAATTCTAGTAAAATTTGTATTTTCTTTTATGAAAATGAGCTCACTGTGAATAGCGCTACGTTTCGTGCCAAACTTTGTTGCTGTATGTTTATTAAGTTATTTTATTTGAGAGAGTCTCCAAAAGTTATTTATGTAAGATTGGGAAGGATTCTTTTCTCGCTTACTGCTTGGTTATGAGGGCTTGAGACTTGTCCTCTTACGGTGATCTATCATTGGAGACAGCCTGAAGCACTCTTCGGTTTCAAGAGAAATTTTAATATTTTGTAAGATTTTTTATTCGTTTTGTTAGTTTTTCAGGCGCGAATTTCCGGGAGAAAAAGCCGTGCTACCCTTGCCTGAGCACGACTAATTCAGCCACGTTGCGAAAAAGGCCCATAAAAATTCCTCACGTCATTGACGAAATTCGAACTCAGGTCTTTACTACCTGGTGTGGGGGGGGGGAGGATTGTGATTATTATTATTCAGTTTATTAAGCTTGATTTCACCCCCTGTACAGCTGGTTGACTAGAAGGGTGTACATAGAATTATGATTGAAAATACATACATACATTAAAAGGACAATAGATAACATTTGAAAATGCGCTTGCCTGGAGTTGGAATAGCATATGTGTATATATTTACAAGAGGGATAAAACTTACATTTGAACTTACATTTACATATATACAGAAAATTAATTAAGCTTACATAAATTCAATCTATTAAATGACAGCCAAAGTCTTGAACTTCAGGGAATTTTATACGTCTGTCGATGGCATGTGATGGACTGGTAGATGAGTGACTTGATCGTGTTTGTCGAGATTCACTGGAGGTCGATGCTCCGATGCAAATCTTCCAGGATATTCTTCCTGTATTTCTTGTCATCCAATAGTTCGTTGGGTTTAATTTGCAGATTGTTGAAATGTTCGTAATGTTTGCCGGGAACATACCTCTAAGGAGGACAAAGTCGGTAAGAGTCGACCTATACCTTTTGTGGGGGGTGGAAATAAATGATGATGCTTTATATATTTTTTTAGTTATTTTATTGTTTTATTGTTCTTATTTCGTTTTGTTCCCTATTATGTGTTTGTCCACTTTATTCTTATTTCCCCCACTTGCGCATCTGACTTTACTTCCTAGGAGAATTCCAGATTCGAGGGAATTTCTCAATTGTGTATAATTCCCTTCGGAAAGGCTGAGTGTTCAGGAATAACAACTCACAAATTAACAAACAACAAAGTTTATTTACACTTATATACACAACATAATATACAATTGAATAAAAAAACATGTAATATGCATACAAGGTTAAGTCAAGGATACCTTGCATATATTATTCTTATATTACCAATCAATATGCTATTTTTATCATTATAATCTGTGTTCTCGCCATTCTGTTACAATACACTGAAGACTAATCATAACTTTCCTAAAGTCTCTATTAGTTATTAGTCTTTCAGTTAGATCAATAATTCTTCATCAATACAAACACTATATTCAATTATCTATCCTTAGAACATTCAAATATTCTCATTTAACATTTACTATATTCAATTATCTATCTTTAGAACATTCCAAGATGCTCACTATAAACTTTATTATCCTTCTAATATATTATAATCATTTGAACAACAATTTAATCTATTACTTATCTTTCGTTTCTCTTGCATTTTACAATAACCTTTTTGAATTAATTAAACTCTGTTAGTATATATAATTTACTTAAGAGATAATTTATCAATCAATTTACTTCTAGTGCTATCCTTTTTTCATTAATTAATCACTATACTGTTTCACTTACAGTACTTACTATTATCCTTTTTCTTTCCTTTGCTTTCCGGGGCGGTTCCAAGCTTTCCTGGCTCTCAGGGTACCTTCTGGGGATCTCTTTCATCAGCTACACCTGAATTTGCTACAGATGGTTTTTTTCTCACATTCACCTTCTCCACTTTTTCTCATATACCTTCTCCACTCCACTTTAATAAAACTTATCACAAGGAAAACTCATAGGGCATCTCACACTAACCCCTTCTCCACTCCACTTTATTAAAACTTGTCACAAGGAAAAACTCATAGGGTGCTACCCTCGTTTTTCCGCTCCACCTATTAAGAACTTTTTCAAGAAGAAAATTTCCCCAGGGCGCTACCCTTCTCTTTTCCCACCACGTCCAAACACTCCACTGTTAACTGACACATATTTCCTACCACAACAGAACCCTCAACTGTCCATGTTACTAACTCATTTTACTTATCTCGACGAAAATCTCGACTGCTGTATCCACTGACTATTTCATTTTCCTTAGCACCAACAAAAAAACTCAACTTAGAATCCCACTAACTCATTTTCCTAAACACCCACATAACTCAACTCGGGTATCTGTTTCTAACTCATCTTCCCAAAACACTCCCAAATTCTCAACTCTGTGTCTCCTAACTCATTTCCCTAAACACCCACATGAATCTCAACTCGGGGTATGACTGTGTCTCTCCTCCTGTTCACTTGCTTTTTTTTTCATCTCAATTTCTGTACCGCCTACATATGTCAAAAACGCCCTAGTTTTCAGTTATCCAATCTTACTCATTTTATCAACTTCCACTCTCTTCTTATTCACTAATTTTTATCTTTCTCACGCTGATTCCTTGTTGCTCGATCTAACTTCTTATTTTAAGAAATTTGTAAAATTTCTCAGGCTGTCAGTACCTTTGAAGTCAGCCGCTTATAGTTATACTTTAGCAGACTAATTTCCCACGATCTAAAAACTTGCCATCACCGACAGCCACAGCCAGACTTCCATCTAATTCCCAGCATTGTTCCGTATTTTACTGTCCAGGTGTCTTCAGGTGTCACCGATTAAAGAAATGTCCCGACAACACATGGCCCACCGCGCTATTGTTTACCAGAGTTAACACCTTCTACTAATAACAGTTGCAACCAGTTTCCATTGTTTTGGATGCTCCTGTGCGCTGGGTACCGAAGTACACCCCTTCCTTGCCATTAGCCTTTGTCAAGCTTAACGCTGACCTTCATAAACGTTGTCTAATTTAATCCTTGCCAGTGATCTTAGTAATATTCTTAACTTGTAATGTTCCGCTCCCCCATATTGCTTTATTATAAGTTTTACTTTAAATAAATCTCCCTCTTCCACAAAATATTATATTTGTAAGATTTTATATCTTACACTTTGTTTATGTCGCTCTCTTGGGTGGGTATTTGAGGCTAAGATGATTTCTTGCACGTTGGGAGAATCAATCCTATTAGTTAAGAGTTTGGCAAGAGTGATGAGGTTCTTTTCCCGAATTTTGATCTTCCATGGTGTCATGTTCACGTTCGCATGTAGAATAGATCTAGAGATGGTGAACGGATTACCATGGATCCTGTTCAACCACCTCAGAACCCAATATTCAATTGCCAGGTATTTCTTTACAATACTTGATGGGGCTGATAACAATAACTCAGACGCGTATAAAACGATGGGAGCGAGACACCTTTCAATGTATTTGCATATTAGGGACGTATTTTGGCAACCAACAAGCTAGTGCCGGATTGTCCAGAAGGCTGCATGTTTTCCTTTTTGTATATATAAAGTGGTCCTGGAAAGTAAATTTTCGTCCCGGGTGAGACCAACATCTGTGTGAATTGAAACCTTTGTGACCTTATTGCCATTTATTAAAGCTTGGATATCATTTTTGTTCCGCTTCTTGGTTATAGATATTTGGGATGACTTTTTCTGATTTAGTTGGAGCCCTGCTATATCTAAGTAGTCAACAAGTTGATTAATTTGTGTAGTAGTGTTTTCATTTATTTCTTGAACGTTTTTAATGTCATCAGAGATGACGAACAACTTCAAGACATCAGCGTAAGAGCTGAAGTTTGTAAACCTCGCTAGAAATAGTTGTAAGATTAGGGCAAAGACCGTGGTAGATAACACTCAACCTTGTGGTACTCCTCTTCTTACCGTTGTCATAGTCTGATAGCGACTATGGGATATTATCAGCATCCTTTCGTTAAAGAGGTTGCGAAGGATGGAGATTAGTGAGGCAGTTGCTTTTTAGCAGTTCTTTAATAGATGAAGCAGTGTTTGAATTGACACATTGTCGAAAGCTGATTTTATGTCAAAGAAAATGATGTCTATTTGAGATCTTTTACTAATGGCATGTTGTCAAGAAGGTTTGTTATTGTAGATCGGTGGTGCAGCGAAGTGTGTAGATGTGATGGTTTGTCACGGAAGCAGTGGTCAATTATTGTAGGGAGTAACAGCTTTTCAAAGATTTTCAGGAAGGGGCATCCGATGGATATAGGACGGAAATCAGTTGGCAACTTTAGATGTTTGTTTTTTGGAACCGGTTTGACATAGTAGGTCCTCCAAAGACACGGGACAGTCCCAGTTTCCACTATGCGTTGGAAAATATGTAAAAAGAGTTCAACAATATAAATTGAGACTATTTTAATCACAAATAGGGGGAAGCCGTCTGGTCCAAAAGTAGCTTTATTTGGCAAGGTGTTAATAACATTAATTAACTGTTCCTTAGTGATGGTGATTTCTTTCATGCCTGTGGGAGACAACGGTCCACAACAGGCAGAAGGCCGGTAGTTGCCGATTGTTGTTCTCTGAAGGCCTGTTCAGCCCACTCTGAAAAGAGGTCTTTGTCCATATCAAACTTGTGGTCTCGTCGTGCAAGAATCCTTCTAGCCTGTTTTATGCGCGAAAGGATAAGATTGTTGTGGGCTGACTTCTTTAACCTCAGGAAGTGAGCACGGTCCCTTTTGTATATTTCCTGGTTGGCCAAGGTTCTTGATTTCAGCCACCTTCTATATGATTTTTGCTTTCTTGTGAAAGCCACCTTGATGTCTTTATTGAACCAGTTTCTGATATGGGCAGATATTGCGAGTTCTTTTGATTATACCAACTGTACTACCCACGAAGGCTCTTTTCAAGCGATGTCTCTCTATTTACTTATGTTTGCTGAACAAGGAGGAAGGGTGTTCACGAATACAGTAGCAAATACCAGCAAGCTTAGCTTATGGTGTAGGTTGCCTTTTGCTTGTAAAAGCTCAACTGAGAATGCTGCCATACATCTAGGATATATAACCTGTGGTTTCACAGTCACATAACATTAGCTCATTTGCTGGAGACCTTCGTTCAACGACTAGAATGCGCTTCTCTGCGGTAGCCTCAATTCTTTACCTTGATAGGATTTTTTATCGAAATTTAGAAACCCAAACTTTCTCCTTATTTATTCATTATGGGAGCTGTAGTGGGGTGAGAGGTTAGTAAATGGACAAAGACTCCCCTTTCCGCTCGTTTCTGTTTACTGCGCTTAATTTTCTCCATCTATTCTCTTTTATCTGGCAGAGTTGCTGACATTGGAAAAACCTTTCCTGCTGGTCGTTCTGGTCACCTAAAAGTGTTGCATTTTTTCCTGCTCAATGCAGTTTGCGATCATCAATCATTCTATTTCGTCAGACTAATGATGCTTTGCGCGGCATCCATCATCCCACGTCGGTCTAGAAATTATGTTAGTTCCATGTTCGTGAGACCTGAATCTACCCTTTGTAAAGTTCAGATGAACACGACTTATATTTGTGGTCATTGTGGTTTACTCTCTATTCCACGGGAAGCCTGAATGAGAAAAGAAGTAGCAGGTGGTCTCTGAGAAAGGTTTATGAGCAGTATAAAAATATCTTTCCGTTGGCCTAATGAAATAAGATATATTTTTGTAAGAAATTTAATTAATTTATGTCAGAATTGTATCGAAGAATTTTTGATCTGTTGTTGGATATCTCAATATGAGTTTTATCCTAAACTTCTATGATGATAACGCGTTAAAACTACATTTCTGACAGGATTTTAAGCATTTTTTCAGCATAGGAAGATACTGCTAAGCATTTTATACACTGCCAAATTAATTTTCTGTGACCTCCTGGACTTAAATTCCTCTACAGATATTTCTCTTCTGATCCTGAATGTCAAGAAATGACGTGGACTGCGATTTAAAATCCTGATTTGGACTACACCTGTTTTGAACTCGGTCTATGGCTTGAACCTATTTTAGACTGAACTTTGACTGGTTTAACTTGGAAAATCTTGTCCTGGACTTGAAATTTTTGGGTTTTTGGGGATTTCTTCTGATTTGGAATTAAAATATCTTTTTTTTTTTCACTCTACGTTTTTTCTGTCTCTTGTTTGTAGGGCGGATTTTCCCTGCTAGCCTGTTTTAGAAGCTATATTCTCTGCTGATACTATCCGATTGGACACTGAACGGTATAAGTCCTCGTTGGCATCCACAGGACGTCTGGCTTTCCTACCTGTGGATGGGCTTTTTTTTTCTCTCCTTCAGGGGCAGAATTCTTGGTACATCTGTATTGGTCTCCCGTGGATACGGTACTTGTTAGTATTCATAGGAAGGAATGGGTAAAGTTGTAGCCCGCCTCCTCGAGGCATGGATGGATACTGGGAATCAATCTGCTTGGAGATCGCTGCGTCTTGGTACCAAAGAGGCTAAAAACAACTAAACGAAAACATAAAAAACTGTCAGCATGCTGTGGAGATCTGTATGTATTGCTCATATAGACATCAACTCCTATTGACTTAAACTCTTGGTAGATGTTTTGTGCAGACGTCTGTCATGTTGTCCTTCCGAATACATACATCTCTCCACGTGGCAGTGTCTCCCAATGGAGGCAATGCCACGCTTCGATTTCACGATGACATCACCGACAAACCACTTTTGATGGTGTAGGGACTGTCAGCAATTGCACAAATTGGCAGGGCAGCAATGTGAGTTCATAGGGCTTCATTTTATACAGAGTTGAGTCCCTTTCTTTATCTGGGACAGTCCAATGTGCTATGAAATTGGGGGGGGGGGAGTCCACGTACCCTTTTGAAGGGCAGTGTAGTCATTGATGGAAAAAACTGCTATTTTAAAAAAATATTTTGGGGGAGACAGATATCACTTCATATCACAGAATAATAAGCTAAAACATATGTATTCTGGATATTAGAGTTTAAGAAGAAAAAGCGCTGCGAGAGAAAGAAAACTTAAGTTTTATTAGATACACTCGTGTGCAAAACTTAAGGACCAATCCTATTTCTAAAGGTTACTACCACAAAATCGAACGAAACAACCGGTGGCGATTTGCATAACTGTGACCGTTCAGTAGAAAGCTGGTACACATTAAAAAAATTTAATCGTGATGAGAGGGCTCACATAAACAGATAAAAGCAGCAGTTCAGCAGTTAAGTGCAAATTACCGAATGGTGGCACCTTGTTACAGACGTTCTATTGGTTTCATACAGTGCTACAGACAACGAAATGGCCAGTAGACAACATCTGGATGACTTTACCCGCGGTAGAATAATTGGGAAGCTCGATAAAGGTCTAAGTGCGAGGAGTGTGGCTGCAGAGTTCGGTATCGCCCATAGTATCGTCTCACGTGGGTGGTCGGCCTTCAGAACGACAGGTACAGCTGTTCGAAGGACCAGTGGTGATCGTCCACGAAAAACAACGCCCGATAATGACAACTATATACTCCTACAGGCCAAGAGGGACCGACACCAGACAGCGGGATCCATTGCAAACCAACTGCACAGGACGCAGAATATCGTGATTTTTTTTTGTGGCCAGGCGACTCCACAAAGGTGGACTGTTTGCCCGACGGCCAGTACACTTTGTCCCTTTAATACTTGCCCATCGGAGACACCGTTTACAGTGGTGCATTGAACACAAGGACTAGACAAGGTACTCTTTACTGATGAGAGTATATTCAGTCTCAGCAATGATTCTGGACGTCAGCTGTTCTGGCGAGATGTTGGCACACAGTATCACCCCGCAAACAACACTGAGAGGGATCGATATGGCGGTCGAGGTGTTCTCGTCTGGGGAGGCGCTATCTTGGATGGACGTACACAACTCCAGATACTCGAAGACGGTACTGTAACTGGTGCACGCTACTGTACTGAAGTAATCCTTCCCTATGTGCGTCTGTTCCGAGGTGCCATTGGCCCCGAGTTCGTGTTTATGGATGATAACGCCACACTCCATCGCACTGCAGTTGTTGATATGCTTTTGAAAAGTGAGGACATTGTTCGTATGGATTGGCCTGCCCGTTCCGCCGACCGATCTAAATCCCATCGAACACATATGGGACGCTCTGGGGAGACGCCTAGCGGCACGTCCACACCCACCAGAAAATGTTCACCAGCTGAAGATGGCGCTGACAGAGGAATGGACGATGTTACCGCAAGAACTTATCAACAACATTGTTCTAAATATGGACAGGCGGTGCAAAGCCTGCATCGACATTAGGAGTGGTCATATCTCCTACTGAGCACCACCTCTTCCCTTTGTTCCATCTTTGGCAGTGGTGCATCTGTATCATGGCAGCCAGTGCTATCTTGGCATTTTTGAATAAAGTCCCTCTGTACAGTTTTGTTTCAGTTGTTGTGTCGGTGTTGTTTCCTTCATCATTTCTGTACCTCAGGAGGTTCCTTTGGTATGCTTTTCCCATATCCAGGCCACTCCTATGAGAAGCTACAGGTGAAAACCTGTGTGGTTCTTAAGTTTTGCACACCAGAGTATTAAAGGAAGTCATAGATGTGATATGTTAAGGAGTTATACTTGAAATGTTAACATTTTATAATATTGCTATGACATGATGGATTAATCGAAGACAGTTTCCATCATAATAAATGATTCTATTCTGTTCTATCCCAGTATTATTAAAAATAATAAATGGAAGAAATTACAAGATATAAGAGATCAACTTAGTGATTCACGCGGAACTGCAGATGAAACCAAATTTCGAATGGTGTAATATTTTGAATATATTCTCCTTTGGTAAGAGATTTGCTGCCATCACCAATGAGTAAAGTTCATGCTTGGGTAACTTACATTAGATTTATCTACATTCCCCGTGTCAGTGTTTGGTTAACATAGCAACACCAATATCTGAACAGAAAAGAGATAAAAATGGGGAAAATTATGAATAACCTTAGCCTTAACCTCAGAATAACCACCTTAGCAATGGACAAGAAAACATAGATATCTTTTAGGCGATATTTATATTTGCAGTACGCTTTCCAAAATCAAGTTTGTATTGATTCCTTCCTTTTTTGAAAGCGTAGTATGATTGATAAACAACTGGGAGTTCTAAAAGGTAAATGTTGTTGTTGTTGTATTAAGGTTTTAGGAACCTTAATACAACAATTAATGTTGTTAGTTCCTAAACAATTAACGTTGTTGGTTCATTAAGGTTCCTAAACCTTAATACAACAATTAATGTTGTTGGTTCCTAAACAATTAACCTTGTTGGTTCATTAAGGTTTCTAAACCTTAATAAGAAAAGAACAGGAGTTAAAAAAGAACAGAAAGAGAAAATAAGAAATCGAAATGCCGAGAATAATACAAAGGGAAGGCGCGTGAATGCAGAACAGGCGCATCCAGTTAACTTCGACCCACAGTGTTCGATGCGAAGTAAAAGAGCCAGTTGTTGACGATGCAGCGTGCATCGTCGTATATACCCACTCCTTAAATCAGGTCCTCTATGAGCAGTCGAATCCTTACCGCAGGCTCCGCGCTATTTGGACCAAAGGAACGAAAGTTAAAGAGCAACCGACGCGCTTGTGATAAGATGAGAGTCATCCAACCGTCTCACCGAGTGTCGTTAACGGTTTCCATGGCGACCGCTGTAGGGGTATTCCTTCTGACTGTACTTCGCGTGCCAGAAGGAGAGAAGATGACTTTAGCAGAAAATGAGCAGTTTGGACGAGTGTTTTCTTACGATAAGTGTGTACCCGCATTCGAAACAAGTCGTTAAACTCGTCACACAAGACCATGCAAGACGATTGTTTGAAATCATTAAGGACTGCCATCCTACTTTAGAATATATCTTATGTATGACGGTCCAATTCGTGTTTTCTCCCATTAGACAACTTGCAAACATGTTGTGTCAACATCTGCGCTCGAATCCCTTGTGTTGACGTTGTCCAGAAGCTCAGTAACTGGGCAGAGTTGTTAAACAATCATCTAGAGTCAATGTTTGAAGTGTGGAGTGAATATCCTTCCAAATTAATTTATTAAAATGAACACGTTGAATTTGTATGTACCTTAAACAGCTATAAAACTTTTACAACACGAAGAGGTCATCTCAACTACTGTTATAAAACAACTGGCGAATTTTTTGTATCACGACAGGATGGAAAGTAGCACGGGCAATTTGCATTTAAATTATATCTGTCACAGGATGTCCTCAATGTGCTAAAATCACCATCACGGCAGGCAGTTTAATTTTTTTCTTTAATTATTTTATTTTTTACTGAATATTTTCACCTATATTGAATCTCCAATTTTCCCATTTCTAATACAATTGTTATATTTAGGCTGAAATTTTTGAATTTGATATTAAAATTGGTCTAAATATTAGTCCAATTTCAATCGAAGGCAGTTTCATCATAATTAAAGATTCTGTTCTTTTCCATCTCAGTATTATTGAAAATAATAAATGGTAAAATAATAATAGCAAGTTATCTGTGTACTTCTGAAATTTACGTTCATTTTAGAAGTACACCGATAATGTTTTGGAGCGAGAACAACTCTCCTACTTTAGGGGGAGAAAAAACACGATTGATTAGGCAAAATTTCAGTTCAGAAATCGTAAAATCTAAGATGCTAGTCAAGATCTGAATCTTCCTATAACACTTCATTCAGATTGAATCTTTTCTCTGTAGGAGGGGTGGGCGAAATCCACAGTCAGTGAAGATCATTTACCTCTTAACTACACGTGTTCTTACGTTGATTTTTATGATTGCTAAAAAGAAAAACCGAAGAACAGGGAGGAAGCTGTCACAGACTCCTTTTAACACTATACGTTTTTGGAAGATATTTTTGGAACTGTTCAAACAACTACGAAAGATCAAAGTTCACAAGCTGTAAGAAAATCGCTGACTGCAGTTCATTTATTCTAAGAAGGTGATCTTTCTACGCTCTCGTGCATCTTAACTACTCTCGAGTTATTTCCAGTCTTTGCTTCAAGATTAACGATCCCATAGGAGATAAATTCACCCAACTTTAAGGACAGCGGGCATTAATATAATAAAAGTCTCTCCATCCATTCTTTCGTTCTCAAAGTTCAAATTCCTGCACATTAACCAGCGATTAATTCCTTTATCCAACGAAAACAGACTCATAAGAGTGTCATAGTTTCACATAAGGAGTTATCTATGACGTCAACGTGTTTAAATAGACGCGAGAGTTCTTATTGATTGGTGTGCATTTAGAAGAGATAACAGAAAAGATGGTGGGAATTAAGCGGTTTTATGGAAGAACGAATACGAACAATAAATTACGTTGCAGTTCCTCTGTGGAGCTTAATTTAACTTTGGGCTCTTCTTTCTGGAGAGAAAGTACGGAAGATAATTGAAGTAACTTAATATACATGAAGATAAATTGTGGATATTTAACCATGCTCGCATTAAAATACCTAGCGCTTTCAAGTATCCTTAGAGAGAGAAGAAAGATTGCATTGTTTACAAACTTTGCAGCTGGAACTAAATGAATTATAATTATATAAAGCATAGGAATCATAATGTGTTATGTTTGAGCGAAATAATTGCAACTGCAGTTGTTCTGTTGGAGAATGTTGTCCAATTCTAGAGCTATAGTTAAATCGGTGGTAGTTGTTATATAACTCAACTGTTTCAATGATTTTTACATAGTTCAAAGATAGGAACATTGTGTAGATGTTTAACTGTCGTTGGAACACGTAGAAAACGTAGAAAACGTGCAGCTTGCGAAGGAGCGGGACAAAATTTGGTATGGTGGTGTGCCATAGAATAACGATGAAATGAGGAGACAGCGAGAAACTTCGGACAGGTATAAGGACATTTATAGGAGTTGTATAAGAATTACCAAAATATATGACTGCACAATTATCTCTAGGGCTTTTGTTGGTACGTTAATCTGGAATTAGTGCTACTCATGCGTTTGCAGTCTAATGTTGAACTTCAATTGCCATTTCTCAGTCCATCGACCTAATAATAAATATTGAAAATAATGGGCCCAGCGCTGAACTCTGGGGAACTCCACTAATAACATAAGTCCACGAATAGCAGTGTCCATTGATGACTACTCTCTGCCTCCTCCCACTCAACCATCCCTTCTTGAAGACTGCTGGAAACTTTATATGCATTCTCCGTTTGCATTTCTAAAGTAATGGAAAAATCCATTAATCGCCAACTATCTACAGACCTTCCACCTGATCAATGATCACCAATGTTAATTCCATCAGTATCGATCCACTGGTGATATACAGGCTATTATTACACATTTAGGGGTAACTTCAATGGAAAAGTTTTATTAAAATTCAAGCAGTTGTTCTTGACATTTCGAAGGCTTTTGATCATGTTTGGCATAAGGGTCTTCAAAATAATCTTCTATCTTTTGGATTACCAACTGTTTTCTGTAACCGGGTATCAATTTTCTTTCTGACCGCTCACTACGGGTGATGATGGACACGGCTCTCTATCTTCTAACTTCTTCAGTAATTCTGGTGTTCCCCAAGGTTCAGTTCTCTCTCCCATTCTTTTCCTCTTGTATATTTATAGAAATCTTTATTGCAATAATAATACAAATCGATAGATCGCAATATTGCATATAAAAGCGGAAGTATACCGTGGATTTTATATATTTTCTGATAGTTGCGATTTCATTAATATGATTCAAATGCTGTTTGGCAGTCCATCCGAGTCAAGCTGCCTAGATGAGTAGCTTGTCCATGTGATCACTGAAGCAGATCTTAGGATCAAAAACAACTCCGAGATTAGTATGTTTATTGACGATGGGAATAGGAGAATTACACAGTGTTCGGTGAATATAAGAAGGCGTTTTCTTTAAGGAGAATATCATAAACTCAGACTTTTCTGAGTTTATTTTTAATCCGAACTGGTTGTGGTAGTTTGCAAATTCTTGGTTTTTCTCTTTCGCTCTCGGCGTTACGTTTTTTTCTAAATAGCTACTCACCCTGTGCAAATTCAAAGTCCGCCCTACCATGGAATATTATTCCCACATCTGAGGCTGTGCCTCTCTCAGGCTTCTAGACTCCATTCAAAAGAACAGAGCTAGGTTTATTAATGAACCATCTCTTACAAAGCATCTCCAATTTTTGCCTCATATAAGTTCTATTTCTGATGCATGCCTATTCTACAGATACGTCCATGAGCACTCTTCTCCCGAATTGGGTTCTATAATTCCCCATCTCTCTCTCTCTCTCTCTCTCTCTCTCTCTCTCTCTCTCTCTCTCTCTTCTAAACCATTCCGAACACGTTCCAACCAGTCAGCATCGTTTTATTGTACATTTTCTGTGACTCAATCTCACAGAACCAACTTTTCTTCTTCCTCATTTAACCCTTAAACTTCCGTTTTCTGGAACAACCTCCTTTCACTCGTATTGCCTGAAAATTAGAATCTTCAGAAATTCAAGTTTAATGTCAACAAGTACCTTTTTCAACAACTCAACCTTCACTCAACCCACGCACGGTACTAAGTACTATAGGTTCTAATACTTTTCCTGTTGTGATTTTCATAAACCATTCACCAGATCTAGCACCTTCTCACCGACAGCGACATCATTGTTACAGTGAATGCATTCATGGAAGTCCAAGAGAAATCTTTCTTTGAAGCTGGAGTCAGCACATTCAGAAAAATGCGTTGATGCCAGCCAACAGTTTACCAAATTTCTCAAATAAACCCTTCATACTCTTAAATACCTTAATCGTAGTCAGCACGTTATTAAAATTTTATTAGAAAAACATTCCATTGATTAAAAAATGGTCATTTTTCTACAATTGGAAATCCCAACCTGTAAAGTATGCTATAGGTCTTTATATATTTCTTGCTTAAACAGAGCTATAAAAACTCTTATTGGTACTTGCAAAAATGCAACGGAATCTCCCCCAACCTACGAAAAACCAGAAGTTCAAGAAACGAGAGAAAAATAGTACATCGGTCAGCTTGGGACTACAAAATAGAAGCGAAGTGGAATAAACATTGACAAAAAAGATCAAATAAACAGGCAAATTGTATAACGCGCATGCGTTATCCGCATCGTCTCAAGCTGTAATAGAAATATGCGCTCGAATGGCATTCGCAAGAAGAAGAAACAAGCCTACAGGCACGATTAGGTGGCTTACCTCTTAAATAAACAACCGACCTACGAAATATTTCAATACAGACAGCCTCTAGTATTTACCAATCTGTGATTGGCAGAGGAATCGGTCAACTTTGGAGTGAAAAATAGACGTGAAGACTTGGAATCCAACCTCCGAATTTTCCATCGGTAGAAGGCAACGTTAAAAGAAAAAACTAGAAAAGGATTACCTTGTTATGGGGAAGACCATTCGACTTACATCTGCCCTAAATTAAATCCTGTCAGCATTGAATATTCCTGGTGGATTTTGTGGTGGTTCTGTAGCAAATATTTACAGTTGCCATGTTCAGTTTGAAATAAAAATTTGATATCGATCTTCAAAGTACACTGTGCCTTACCAAAAGTAATGGGATACCCAATGATTCGAGTTGAGTTGGACCACAGTCCACCAAAGCTGGACTGTGGATCGATACCTTCCAACATTGCTGGAATTCACTGTGGCTTTGGAAAAAAGAATGGAATGGCACACCATAGGCTTTTTATGAACCTTTTTAAACCATCAGCAAGAAAATCGGCCTTAGCAAACTGCGAATAAGCCTTACGAGATTTGACCATTCTCCAAAGATGTCCAATTGTCCAATTTTTTAATATCGTATATTGCAGTAGTTCTGTAGAATTTTTTAGAGATTATATTCAAGGTCTTTGTTCTTAATACCTACTAAGGCAAGAGATTATGAACTCATCAGTAGGAATTCAGCAAAAGCCGTATATTTATTTGCTTGAAAGAACCAATAAAAACAGTTTGTTTTTTGTTAAGAAAAGCAGGATTATTCGGATTTCTTTTAGCACAAGGGGAATATAACATCTGCGATTGTAAATGATCCTAAATAAAATGAAAAAAATTTAATTTTTCTTTTCCTGATGGCGCTATTAGTTCAATGCTTAAGATATTCTTTAGTGTACAGTGGCATTTCGTCGTCGAGGGATTTTAATATTGGAATTCTTCCTTTATTAAACCCAGTAGCGATGTCTAATGTGACGAAACTTTGTTAGACAAACAAATTCCAAACGTTAATTAAAACTAAATCTCCTTTGATTAAATTTGGTACTCTGAGTTGTACTGCACACAGGCTAATCTTGATGGGAATACCCATTAAAATTACGATATATTTTTCTTCACTTTTTTTTTTATCTTGGTTAATTTTCAACCATGCTCACTAGACATTGATTAAGCGTTTTAAAAGACTTTCTTTTTAGGATCTTGAGGATTATATTAATAAACAAGTTGAAAAGAAACTAATGGAGCATTAAGGTGACAGATCCAACAGTACGAAGTGTAAATTGATACAGAGAAACTTATAAAAAAATATAACCGACTAGTCAAGAGAAAAACGGAAGTTAATATGGTTTCTTATGTATTAAAATAGACTGCTTTTAATTTAAATGGATTGGAGTTTTTTTTTACAAGTGGATTTAGTTTAAAGTAATTTGTCTGAAAATGTCAATAAATCAGCTGATTGTAGAAAGAGTTGATATTTTCTTTATGGCGCTCTTGACATTAGTGAAATTGGTTCAGCTAAAATAAAATACGATTAAGAATCAGTTTTAAAGTGCTCCCACAGGTAGTACAGTTGGTAGAATTGCTGGCCTCCCCATACTGGATGGAAAAGACCTGAATTCAAATCCTGTCGATGACGTCCGGATTTTTTATGGGCCTTTTTCACAACTTGGCCGAGTTACTCGGTCTCAGGCGAGGGCACCATGGTTTTTCATCCAACAAACAGTAAACGCTCACAGAACACACGCAATTTAAAGAGTATACATGGAACAATATAGCCTCGGTTGCTGATGCTCCTTAAAAAACCCCTATTACAACATTTTCTAAGATTTAATTACGTTTATCACGTGTGAAATAAGCAATTTTTCGATTATAATCACTCTTGCTGAACTTGAAATACGTGCAATCCTTCATATATTCGGTTATAGTTCAATTTTTCTTTAGCATACTGTGTGGCTCTCGGTAACCTGACAATAACAGTACTTCCAATTATAAATTTTCTTGGCATATTAATCATAAAGATGATTAATCAACTCCCACTTTGTGCCTTGACTTACGAAGTGTTATCGTTCATGCTTGCACAGCTATGCTTCTATTAGAATAAAAGGGCTTGCTTGTCAACCAATTCCCTTTATTAGGAGTAATCGATCATATTTTACTAAGATAAGTTACCTACTGTTTCTTGCCTGTCAACTACACTATGGAAATCTATTTCACGAGTGAACCCGCAATTCTTGGAACTGACTGTAATGATAGTAGTAAATTTTCCAGATGCAGGGTGGTCTGGAAAGGAAATTGTGGTTCAACATTTTACTGGAAAATTCTTCCCATCGCTCAGTGTCAAATGAAACAAGGCAAAGGAGTGTATTTATGCATGTAGCGTGAGGGGGCCGACATCCAGAATTGAGAGTAGTTGTAGTGGACTGTCATTCACATATTTCCCCTGTTGATTGTGAAGGGTTCTGTCCATACGGATAATCACATTCATTTTTGTTTATTACGTTTGTGAAAGACATTAAGAAAAGAGAAAAATGGATAGAGAGAAAGATATTAAAGGTAAAAGAGTAAGATAAACAGAAAAGGAGATACAGAATAGAAAGAAAGATAAAAAGAGAAAGAAATATAAAGAACTATAAAGAAAGCGAGTGACAGAGTAAGAAAGAAAGAGAGAGACACAAAAAGGCGCATATTACAATGGAAGGAACACATAGAATAAGAAAGAAAAAAAGGGAATATAAATCCAATATTAGAAGCGTTTTTTCTAAACAAAGAGAACAATTTGTGATCCTCAATGGATGTCCACTCTTCCTTCATTCTGACCGGACACGGTTCTTTAAACGAGATGTTGTACAAATTAAGAATTAACGAGAGACTTTTGTGGTCAACCTGAAAATTGGAGTCATATTCTATTTTATTTTTGTAATTACGAGGAAATGAGAAGGAAATTAGTCAACTGTGTGGAAGAACTTCATCCTGGACAGTATTCCAAGTGTGGTCTAATTCAGCATACGTATTCACAGTCTATTATTTATGCATTGGTTTAATAAGTGACAAAGTTCTTATAATCTACCATAAATGACAGAAATGTTTTACTATTCTTTGTATGGCTCTCGGGTCATGGACAGGTACGGTTTAAGTTGGTATGCAAGTAACTGTAGTTTATTACCAATGAAAAGGTGTAAAAAGGGTTTAGTTGCAGGCAAAGATATGTTGGAAGGAACATTTGAGTGGCAGGTAGTTAAGAGTCTAATAACTGAGTTTATAGCCTCATAAACTAAGACCTTAAGCGTCCTACCTACTGGAACTTGTCCACCTGAGTTCTTGTGCACACGTGGTGTGGACGAGCACTCAGAAGCAGCTTTCCAGGATATTGCTGCTTCTTGGTAGCCAAGTGACCAAAACAATTCAACAAAATACAATATGCATAATACACACAAACCATATTAAACTATATACCTGTCTCTTTGACAGTAATACTGTACTTCACAGTGACAGAGACGGAGTTGAACTGATGTTCTAGGAGCTGCCCTTACAATAACTAACATATTTCCACGTATCCATGTTATGTCATGGTCCCATTAGACGGATTTTCATGAAATTTTATATTTGGGCCAATACCTTACACTTTGCTGGATTAAAGCATAGCGCCATTTTTCTGATCATCTCTGAAGTCTATCTAGGTCACTCTGAAGAAGCTCTGCTTGGCGGAATCATTACTTACTCTACCAATCTTTACATCATCTGCAAATTTAGAGATCACGCCCTCTATCCTTTCATCGATGTCATTTATGAAAATCAAAATCAACAGTGGTCCTAATACTGATCCTTGAGGAACCCCACTTCTGACGTCAACCCAATCTGAGGCATAACCATTTATCACAACCCTCTGCCTTCTGCTCTGAAGTCATCCATCTAAGGATTTTCCGTGTGATTCCAACCTGTTCCAGCTTATAACGTAACCGCTCATGTGGGACTGAGTCAAATGCTTTGCTGAAATCCAAATAAACAACGTCGAAATTATTTCCTAAGTCCACCTCTTGAGTGACCAAGTCAAAATAGCTAACCAGATTAGTTAAACATGATTTTCCCTACATGTGTCTAGCCACATCAAATTTAATTAAAGTTGAACAAATATTAGTCCTATAATTGTTATCTCTTTGTCCGTCCGTTCTTCTGCATGTAATAATTTTATTTCCAGTGAATGGGTTTTCATAAAGTTCTATATTTCGCTCTGTTAAAGAGAATTGTCGAGCCTTCTTAAATTTCATTCAAATTGAACCAAGAGAAGTCCACCGATTATTATTTAATTTTTTTCCTACATATCAAACAGGCTATCCACACACTGCATACTGTAGCTGAAGCACTGGATGTTTGCTGCTGTGTTCTGGTTGAAGGAATGTTGTTGTTTATTATGAGTTGTTTTGGCTACATCTCAGATTTTTGATGAACGTTGGATGCCATAGTTCTTTTTCCTGTTTATGTCGAATAAAATAAAACTGCTGAATGCATACAATCTGAAGTACTACTCCTTATTCCGAAGTATTCCATCTCCAAAATACCGAAAGAAAAGGAGTGGAGTCTCCCTCATCTAAACAACACATCAAAAAGACAGTGAGGGAATACTGGGTCCCGAACTTAATCAACAAACTTCCGGCTCTGAGAACTTTACTGCACTTTAGGCGTCTAAAGACAGACATGTGCGATCTGTGACTGGGTCACTTCGATTTCTGTCACTTCTGCTTTTCGGTAGAACTGATAGAAAGTGCCAGAAAAATAAATGAAACGCGATATATTCCCACATGAACAGAATGATGCGCATATGAGGACAGTTGAATGCACTTCAAATGTTACACATGCACTTATCATTCTGAAAATAAATGTGGTCATCAATTAATTAAAAAACAACATCGTGCTTCGCAAACGTTGTGCTGCTGCTGGCAGATTAATAAATTATTAAAAATGAATTAACTAATTTTCCATTAAATAGACGTGTTTGAGAAAACGTCCAATTCTCAGAAGTAAACTTATACAAATACGATACCTAGATAACTTGTCGGGAAAAAAAAGCTGGAAGAATGTGGATCAGATGTGATGGAAGGAAACGCGAATAACAAAGAAAGATTTTTTTTTTTACCTTCAAAGGAAATTGCGTTTCTAGAGACTCTCCTTACTCTGCGTCTTAAAGGATGGAGAATAGCAAAAGATCTTTGACTATGAGGAGGAAAAAGCCTGGCTGATAATATCTGAAACTCTAAAGAGCACGATAAGAAAGGCCTATGCGGAAGAAATCATCAGAAATTACAGGAAAAGAGAGAAATACAAAAATATTCATCTCAGCAATAAATTCCAGAGAAAATTCAAATAACATTTTTTAGTTGCAAATACTTGATATTGCACGGATCAACGTTGGAGCATATTAGCATTAGGACTAGTATTAGACATATACACTGGTATGCAAAACTTAAGGACCAACACTTTTTCTAAAGGTTACAACCACAAAATTTCGACTTAAGGTACTCTTTACTGATGAGAGTAGATTCAGTCTGAGCAGCGATTCTGGACGTCAGCTAATCTGGCGAGAGGTTGGCACACGGTATCACCACGCAAACATCACTGAAAGGGATTGATATAGCGATCGAGGTGTTCTCGTCTGGGGAGGCGTTATGTTGGATGGACGTACACAAGTCCAGATACTGGAAGGCGGTACTGTAACTGGTGCACATTACTGTACTGAGGTAATCCTTCCCAATGTGCGTCTGCTCCGAGGGGCATTGGCCCCGATTCGTGTTTATGGATGATAACGCCACACCCCATCGCACTGCAGTTGTTGGTGAGGACATTGTTCGTATGGATTGGCCTGCCCGTTCCCGCGATCAAAATCCCATCGAACACATATCGGACGCTCTGGGGAGACGCCCGCACCCACCAGAAAATGTTAAACAGCTGAAGATGGCGCTGACAGAAGAATGGACGATGTTACCTCAAGAACTTATCAACAACATTGTTCTAAGTATGGACAGGCGGTGCAAAGCCTGCATCGACATTAGGGGTGGCCATATCTCCTACTGAGGACCACCTCTTCCCTTTGTTCCATCTTTGGCAGTGATACATCTGTATAATGACAGCCAATACTATGTTGCCATTTTTGAATAAAGTCCCTCTGTACCGTTTTGTTTCCGTTGTTGTGTCGGTGTTGTTTCCTTCATCAATTCTGTACCTTACGAGGTTCCTTTGGTATGCTTTTCCCATATCCAGGCCACTGCTATGAGAAGCTACAGGTGAAAACCTGACTGGTCCTTAAATTTTGCATACCAGTATAGTTCAAGGAAGCCAAAAGCGTTTTCTGCTAAAATAAATAAATAAATAAAAATAATATTTATTTTTATTTATTTAATCCTCCTCATCTAGGTAATCCTCCAACTGATCTAATTTCTTATTGCAGTAATTAAGTAGGGTTATCCTTTAGGAAACTCGGTGCTGATGAGGTATTACAGCAACGATTTGTAGAAGCACGATATTTTGTTTTGGGTGTGGTCTTACAATTTCCTTATGCATTCAGATAATGACCTCTCTTTCTCTATAATCGATCAATTATCGATAGAACACCATGAGCTTTCCTTTCCGCCTGTGTACACTGGTCGAGAATTTCATGCTCGCTCGTAACGCAACTCCAAATTCCTTCCTTCCTTCCTCTACTGTTTTAATGGGGTTCCTCTACTGTTCTTTAGGGGTTGGTATTCCATCTTGCATTTTACTGCATTAAAATATAGCTGACGATGTTCTGCCCTTCCTTGAAGTCTATCCAAGCTCTCCTTAAGGAGCTGTATGGAGTTGACTGCCTTATACATTCTCCCAATCTTCAAATCAGCTACAAATTTTGACATTACGGACTTTACCCCTTCGTCAATGTCCTTAATGAAAATCAAAAACAACAACTATCCCAGAACCAATCGATATTCTACAGCAGTGTCAGTGATCAGCGGTTTCTCAGACATGTTCTGGTTACAGAAAATTACATTACATTACGAGGGCACATCTTTAAAGCAGTTCTCTGCGAACACCGTTTGAAATCAGATTCAGTTGTTTTCCCCACACTTTTTCTCTCTTATATTATCCACCTTCTTCCATTGACTATACATGGTATCAAGAGTTCCGGAGATCATAGTACTCTACATTCCACCTTCCAATGGGAGAACCATTGTCTTGCATAGACAGGTTCAGCTTCTCGATATTAACCACCAGTTCCATAAAGTCCCTCGTGGGTAGAACAGTTGTAGGATCACCGTCCTCCCCCACACCGGTAGAGAAGACCTGAGTTCAAATCCCGTCGGTGACGGGAAGAATTTTTAGGGGTCCCTTTTCACAACGTGGCTGAGTTAGTCGATCTCAGGCGAGAGTAACATGGTTTTTTCGTCCAGAAAACAGAAAATGGACCCCAGAACAGATGCAATTTACAGTCAATATAGAGCGAGCAACATGGCCTTAGTCACCGATGTTCCTAAACCCAATAACAACCAGTTCCACAAATGACAATCTCCAGATAATTTCCCAGTGGAACGAAGAAAACATAGTTAATTTTGCTTCTTCTAAAACTGAGTTCTGTCTTATTTTTCTCAAAGAAAGAGTTCACTGTTCCTGTGCGTTATCTTCGATTACAATCATATTTCTAGACATTGTCACATATCTCTGTTGGGAATCATCCTAATTTCTAATCTCCTTTTCTTGTTAATAAATAAAAAAAACAGAAATTCTTATACAAAAAAGGATAAAATATAAAAAACACAAAATATAAATATGCTCTAAGAGGCAGGTATTACTGGCTATAGATCATTTAGCCCAATGGTTATTGCACCATTGCCATCATCCGTGAGGGTCGTCAAACTTTGAATAACGTAAGTATCAGCCAAGGTCTAAGGCTCTTCTGACAAGTTGTTCTTTTGGTGTTTCCCCCAAGGACACGCACGCTAACAACTTCTACGAACTATTCCCCTTGGAGACATCGCGAGTGGTAACTTTATGCTCAATGCTCCGTGTTCTACGATGCTTTTTTTCGGTTTATAAGATAACACGCCTGTTGCTTCGAAATGACAATCATCTCAGAATATCTTGCGATGTTTACGATATTTCAGTGTTAGAAATCTAAAGTTTTAAAATTAAACTTAGAAAGCAACGTATTTATTTATCTTACTTGTCCAATGTCGTCCTGATTCCCATCAGGAACATATCCTATAGTCCAGTCATTTCCTCAATTTGTATGATCCTACTAATGAACCACATATTTCTTGTTGACCCTCTGCTAGCGCTTGAAAAAACAAATCTTAACACAATGCAGCTCTGCACCATGCTTGGCCCTGGATCATGGATTTAAATCATAATTAGAGTCAACTAAATCAAAATAGATTTCAATCTCAGTGGACGTCATAAAAGTGTCTTAAATATATTAAAGAATTGGTTAAGCCAATGTTGAATGTAATAAGATAACAGAGCTATAGATGAGGATAAAGAATCATTTTCTGTTGACGTTTAAATATTCTGAACAGCAAAACTATTGGAAGTTAAACCACCACTAAAATATGTATCCCAGTAGGACGTTGGCTTAGCTTCATCCATCATATATTTGAAAGAAATGTATTAGCATTTACATTGCCATATTTTATTTTTCAATCGATTAACTTCAGTGAAAAGACGATCTGTGTTATGATCAATAGAGTAATTCCACTTGAAGTTTCTTAATGATCGATTAGTTGATAACTCCATCATCTTCAAAGACGTTTTCGTGAACAAACAAAAATATTCGCACTTTGGAGTAAAATATGGTTATATAGATCTCTCTCTCTCTCTCTCTCTCTCTCTCTCTCTCTCTCTCTCTCTCTCTCTCTCTCTCTCTCTCTCTCTCTCTCTCTCTCTCTCGATCTCTTTCTCTTTCTCAAGAAAACCAAATAACAGAGAGTAGACGGGTATTGATTTTATGTACAGACGAAGAGTTATTCTGTCGAACATGGTCGATTCTAATGTAATAAACCATGAAATCATCTCGAAGTCTTCTTTGAAATGTCAGAAAAAAGTCAGCCTCTCTCTCTCTCTGAGAAAACGGTCATTAGGAGTATTAGAGTTTTATCATTAAGAGTATTAAGACTCATTAAGAGCATTATCTTCTTAAAAATATGACGCCAGTGAAAACAGGCTTTGTAATTGCTGTTAAATCTGAACTGGCTGTAACTTTTGGTGATTTATGACGGATAATTAGATGGTGTTGCATGTCCAGCGGATGAAGATGAACACTACTCAAATTATAAACGTGTTCCTAAGAGAAACGAGAAAGAAAAAAAACACACACACAAGTTCGGCACCAGATGTCGCCAAAGTGGGCAGAAGACCATAATCTCTCTCTCTCTCTCTCTCTCTCTCTCTCTCTCTCTCTCTCTCTCTCTCTCTCTCTCTCTTCATCTCTTGCGATACATTCCACTCGTTTTAACTAACTCATTAGTGGCTTCCCTTTGGACCAAAAAACTTAAAGTATCGTGAGAGCGTTTCAACATCAAATAAAGTTAAGGAAAACCCACTTCAGGGAGAAGAAAACAAATCACGACAGATGATTAAAAGTGCTCGCAAATGGCGTTAAAAAAGTCTGAATAGATAAAAAGCGTGATTAAAATTTCGCATCATTACAAAAAAAAGTGTTCGCAAAAAATAAGATGAGTTCGTACTAAGACATCAATGAGATAAGGTGATCAATATTAAGAGAGTAATTCTTTCGTGAATATCTGATGCCCTCAGAAGCAATTTTTACCATCATTAGGAATGTAAACGGTGAGGACGAAAATGAAGGATGGATGTGATGAGGATGTAGATGATGAGGATGGATATGATGAGATGAAGATGATGAGGATGCAAACGAAGGATGGATGTCATAAGGATTAAGATGATGAGGATGCAAACAAATGATGAATGTCATGAGGATGAAGATAATGAGGATGCAAATGAAGGATGGATATGATGAGAATAGAGATGAAGGATGCATATTCGCCTTTTGTAGCTTATGCAGCATTGTGCGAGATGTGAAACGTGGAGTACCTGGAGCAAAAGTAACCTCTGGAAAGCCTTTTTCGAAAGGTTTGTTCATTGTTTAAAGAATTTACGATCCTAAATAAGTCTAAATATAATATTTCTAAATGCTACTTATTGTTCTCTTAAGATTTATTTTAAAAAATGGGCTCAACATTTAAAATGAAATTAAAGTAGATGTTGCTAACCATGAGCTGCGCTTGTAAGTTTTCTAATTACTTTCTTATATATAATTCTTTACATTTCTTTTGTTATTTTTTTCTTTTCCACTGCTTCTTTTTATACGCGTTCATATTTGTATTTATAATATTATTTCTTTTCTTTTCAATTTTCTTTCTTAATTTATTTTTTTAAATCTTATTATTTTTAAGTATAATTTTTCTTTCTTTATATTCTTTCTTAAATGTATTATTATATAAATATTCTATATTTTCTGTTTTACATGTTTTATTATTTTTTCTTATTTTACATATTTTATTATATTTTTTATATTGTATATTTCATTGTATTTCCATTTATATATTCTTTCTTATTTTTAAATTTTTTATATTCCTACGTATTTTCCTATTCTGTACTCTTTTTCATTCTTATTTTTTTTTCCTCTTTTATAATCGGTATTTTTATATTCTTCCTTTTTCCTTATTTATATTCTACCTAATTTTTTTCTTTTTTATATTCATTCTTATTTTTCCTTTTTTATATTTTCTTAGTTCTTTATTTTTTAAAATCCTTCGTATATTTTCCTTTTTATATTCTTTCTTATTTTTTTTCATTTTATAATCCTTTATATATTTCCTGTTTTATAATCGTTCATATTTCTAATCCGCAATTTTATAATCCGTAATTTTTCCTTTTTTAAAACCTTTCGTATATTTTCCTTTTTATATTCTTTTTTATTTTTTCATTTTATAATCCTTCGCATTTTTCCTTTTTTATAATCTTTCATATTTCTTGCTTTTTATAATCCGTATTTTTTATATTCTTTCTTTTTCCTTTTGATATTCTACATCGTTTTTTCCTTTTTTTTATATTCTACCTCATTTTTTATATTCTACCTCATTTTTTATATTCCCTCGCATTTTTCCTTTTGTTATATTCTTTCTTATTTTTCCGTTTTGTAATTCTTTGTATTTTTCCTCTTTTATGATCCTTCATATTTTTCCTTTTTTATAATATTTCTTATTCCTTTCTTTTTTATAATCCTTATTTTTTTCCTTTTTTATATTCTACCTTATTTTTCCTTCTATTTTTCATTTTTATATTCGTTCGTATTTTTTTAATTTTTATATTCCTTCATAATTTTCATTTTTTATATTCTTTCTTATTTTTTCCTTTTTTAAAATTCTTCGTATATTTTCCTTTTTATAATCCTTCGTATTTTTCCTTTTTTTATAATCGTTCATATTTAACAGATATTATCTGTTAAACTATGGACCCCAGTACTCCAGGCCCATTTGTCACTATTCGTTCATATTTCTATCTTTTTTATTATAAAAAAAAAGAAAAATAAGAAAGAATATAAAAAGGCAAAAAATAAGAATGGATATAAAAAGGAAAACATACGAAAGATTATAAAAAAGAAAGGAATAAGAAATATTATAAAAAATGAAAAATATGAAGGATCATAAAAGAGGAAAAATACAAAGGATTACAAAATGGTAAAATAAGAAAGAATATAAAAAAAGGAAAAACGCGAAGGAATATAAAAAATGAGGTAGAATATATAAAAAGGGAAAAAATGATGTAGAATATAAAAGTAGAAAAAATACGGATTATCCGTATTTTTTCTACTTTTATATTCTTTCTTTTTCCTTTTTATATTCTACCTCATTTTTTATACTCCTTCGCATTTTTCCTTTTTTATATTCTTTCTTATTTTTCCGTTTTGTAATTCTTTGTATTTTTCCTCTTTTATGATCCTTCATATTTTTCCTTTTTTATAATATTTCTTATTCCTTTCTTTTTTATAATCTTTCGTATGTTTTCCTTTTTATATCCATTCTTATTTTTCGCCTTTTTATATTCTTTCTTATTTTTCTTTTATTTATTCTTTCTTATTTTTCTTTTATTTATTCTTTTTAACCTTTTTAGTATTCCTTTAGTCCCGTACTATATTCAATATTTTTACTACCACCGTCCACTCCGGGGACAGTTTATCTTCTCCGTGATTTTATTTTATTTTTCTTTTCTTTCTTTCTTTTTTTTTTTTTTTTTTGAATAATATGTCATTAATATTATTGCCTCTAAGAATATTTTATGTGTCCTCAAGGTGGCGTTAACGTTAACTTCAAGGAAGAAATCGAGTGGTCCCCAAAAACATAGAAATCATGCCATTACAGAAGAAAGCATAAAATATAGCTACCTTTTTCATAAAAGCTGATTTATGACTTTGCTTCGAATGCAAACAAAAGAAATCATGAGAAAAATATAGAAAATACAAAATGGTGGTAGCCTGTAGAGATAAAAGAATGGAATTGCTTTTGCTCAAATGTGACGTAACATTGTTTTGAAAAATGCCCATTAAATACCAACAGTGTGGGTTGTAAAATTTTCTGATAAAATATGAGAGACATTCTTATACATTTCAAGGGAAATTGTCCTTCGAGGACCACTTCATTAGATTGTCCCAGATTTTACAGTCCTGATTTGTCGACGGCTGTTGGGCAAGTAAACAACAGAACAGCAATACAGTTAATCAATGTTTGCTAATGCTCCATATGTTCCACAGTTATACGACTCCCCTCTATTTATAACCCTAATGGTATTCATGCGAACCTCAAGCAGAAGCTAATTAACTCTAATTAAGTTTAACTGAAGGTAGAAACAGAAGTTGGGAGTGATACAAGCGAGCTAGAGGGGTAGGAGAAAATGATGTAGATAAAGGATGGAGGTGAAAGATAACTGATGTAGATAAAGGATGGAAAAGAAAGATGGAAATGGAGAGGATACAGCAGATGACGAAAATGAAGTAGATGAGTGGTAGTAGAGATAGAAATGGACGGATGTGATGAGGATGAAGGTGATGAGGATGCAAATGAAGGATGGATGTGATGAGGATGAAGATGATGAGGATGCAAACGAAGGATGGGTGCCATAAGGATTAAAATTATGAGGATGCAAACAAAGGATGGATGTCATGAGGATGCAAATAAAGGATGGATATGATGAGAATAGAGATGAAGGATGCATATGATGAGGATGAAGGATGCGTATGATGAGAATGGAGATGGTGATGACAGGTGATGGTGAATTGTGATGGTGATGGTGATGAGATGGAGATGGTGATGGCTGGCAATATAGATGACGCGGATAGAGGCAAACGACGAAATGATTAGGATTGAGCATAAAGGTGATGGATAAAATGCTTAGGATAGAGAGAAGATGGAGATAAAGGATGAAAATGAATAAGATAAATAATAAAGAATTAAATTGAGTATGAGGAGCGTAGATGAAAGCGAAAATAATGAGAATTAAGGATGAAAGATAAATAACGGTGATATTGAATGAAAAAGATGTAGAATCAATAAGAGATAAGTAGCTGAAGTCGAATGCAAAGAAAATATTTCGAGCGCCTTCCACTCTATGACTTTGAAATAATCCATGAAGCGTTTCTTGAGATGAAACGATTTTATCTTGAGGTGGCGTTAATATCCATTCAAGAACGTCTCAAAATGATGCTATTCTGTCCTTTTCCATTTTACTTTGGCTTGTTTATTCTTTAATCTTCGTGATTTTGCATTCGGGGTATTTTGGGCCCATCTGAATGCAGTGTTATCATTTATTTTTATTCGATTTTTTGTGTTTTCTTACAACGGAGAAATGCATATTAGAAAAACAATTCCAGCAAACGTCGCAGAGTATATAGGGGACAATAAATGTTTCGCTAAATCAATATTTCACGGCTTTAGTGAGAAAATGTACAATAATTTATATATTTCGTTGCGGGTGATCCAAACTTTTTAATGTAAATTCTACTAATTATTAATACTGTAATTAATGCTGACTTCGGAGTTCGATTAAAGAAGCAGATTATTCTGAAGGCCTTTCAAATGTATACCTTTCAAATGAGTAATTTCTTTTCTAAGTGCCGTAATATAAAACTCATTTGTTAAATTTGATATTGATTGATTTTTAGAAGTCTGTAATGGTCTGAAAGGAACAATTTGTTGCCAGAAAGTTTCGATCGATCGTAGTTTAAATTTGAAATGATCTTTGGTTCGGAAAGCTTAATTACTTTTCCAATGTAACATTCAGATATTTGAGCGCAGTTCTAACTTCAATGCTATAAATGATTAGACTCTCTTGTGATGGAAATGCCTACATGTTATGTGTGCGTCCAGGTGAACATCGG
This sequence comes from Mastigoproctus giganteus, assembly GCF_048544385.1. Taxonomy (NCBI): domain Eukaryota; kingdom Metazoa; phylum Arthropoda; class Arachnida; order Uropygi; family Thelyphonidae; genus Mastigoproctus; species Mastigoproctus giganteus. The sequence continues at coordinate 39,063,582 of NC_143579.1, read as the reverse complement.
AATTCGAATCCTGTCAATGATACGAAGAATTTTATGGGTCTTCTCACAGTGTGGCTAAGTTAGTCGGTCTCAGGAGAGAGTAGCGTGGTTTTTTCTCCCGGAAATTTGGATTTTTCCTCCAACAAACTGCAAAACGACTAAGAACACACGCAATTTAGAGACATACGAGTATAATAAACTGCTAATGTAGGTGCAATATGGACAGGATGAGGATGCAGACGAAACAGAGGCCAGTTGGATTAATAAGGCAGATAAAAGGAAAATACAGTAATGAAAGAGAACAGTGGCTATTTCATAAGTGAAAATGAGCAAAGAAAAGAAGTAATGGATTTGTTCAGCAGAGGTGAATTCCCTTTGAGACAGTTAATACCTTTTGGTACGAAAAGTGTTCGACTACTTGATACACTTGTATTACAAGGGTTTGCACGTGTGAAGCAGCTGCTGCTGTACGAAATGCGCAAGAGGTTGCCGCACTTTCTAATATCTTCACGGAAGAGGGGCCAAGTGCAGCGGCAGTGAAAAACATTTGCTGAACAGCACCAGCTGTTTGCAGAACTCGCCATTCATTCTTTACCAGCACAGAGAAACTGCTTTCTCTCAAGAAATAAAGATGGTTCTGAATACGAACTCTGGGTAACAAAGAAAAAAATTCTTCGGTTGAAACTTAATTATGAAATCTCTGCAATAATAATCAGAACTCGATGGAAATGAGAGGGAATAGCAGAACAGTTCGCTGTAGGATAAATATAAGAACCTGTCCCAAAAAGTACACAACAACATTCCCCAGAGAATGTAAGATTATTATGATAAAAATGCCTCTGGTGATACACGCACGTATCAAGAAAAAAGGACTGACGTAGGAGTTAAAAAAAACAAGTTATTCCGAAATCGTAAAAATTTAGCTCGTAATAAATCCAAACACGACTTTATTCGAAAAATGCATTAACCTAGATAGTTTTCCATTTGCTCAACACGATACATTTATATTTTTTCTTTCTTGCAGTTGTCTTCTGGGGGAATATGAAAGACGATCGTGGCGCAGAATTTGACGCATTCTATCCAATATTTTATGGAAAACATCTTGATCGTTGAGAATCGTATTTCATCCAGAGAGATCACAGAGATGTTCGAATAGATAAAAACCCTGGGGAGGCGTTTATGTTTGTCATGTAACTCCGCATTTTCACAAAAAAGAATCGCACATTGATGTGAAACTACAAATGATGTTATTGGTTAACTTCAGTCCACAGAATATCACGCATCTTTCTCCTAACTCCTCTCAAGGATGCTGGTAACGTGCTAACTTCATTCCACAATTGAAAACAAGTTTAGACAGAGACTATTTGTTATAGGAAAAACAAAATATAATAATAAATTATAAGATGGAAATTCTTAAAAGCAAAAATAAACCACTTTATGAAATTACGTTACATATGCGCTGATTCAGAATTCATAATTATGTTTGAGTGAGATGCGTGACTCCTGGATGATGCTCTGCACGCTCATTTTCCAATGGAGAAATGCTAAAGACCGTAATTTTTATTATTAAAAGCAGTTTCCACATTAAATTCAAAAAGTCTCCTAAATAAATAATATATAGATAATTGTGCTAGTTTATTCGCTTAAAATATTAGAAGTCATGTTTTATGGTTTGTTTACGTGCTGAGTTTTGTTTCTTTTTCATCTGAGAAGAAATTTTCTATCTCTTAGGTCATTTTGAAATAACACACCTTTTTTTTTTGTTATACGAAAATGCAATTCTTCTTTCGAAAGCCTCTGCTGTCTTGTTATACTGAAGAAAAGTGTTTCTTTGAAGCAACGCGATCTCAGAAGGTGGAAAATTACAAAACATCCGAAGGAATATTTTTAATAAAGTTCTTTCTCGTATTTCTCGCTTGGTGGAAAATTTAATGACTTCCTTGCAACTCTTTAAATGAATTTGTAGTTCTCTCTTATGCTTCAGGGCATTCGTTAAGAATAAAATTTGATTATTTATAACTATTTTATAGTCGGGTAAATCTCTGTTGAAAAGAGGCGTAGCTCCAGAAGGGCGAAAATAATCATTGATTTCTCAGGCCTTCTTTTATATCCATTCGAAAATTCAATTCATTCGCTTTCTCTCTCTCTCTCTCTCTCTCTCTCTTTCTCCCAATGTCTTTCTGTCTCTCAAATTTCGCTCTCCTTCTCCCTGTTTCTGTGTCAATAGAATCCGGAAACTTTATTGACACTCCTCGTATATGTCTTTTTTTGTTGTTGTTGTTGTTTCTCTCTTATTCTTCTTTTTTCTCCTTTTGTTTCCTCTCGTTTCTCTCGATCTTTCAATTTCTCTTCTCTCATGTTTTCTATCTCTGTTTCCTCCTGTCTTATTTTCTCTAAACTTTTTAATTTCTCTCTCTCTCTCGCTCTTTCTCTTTCTTCCATATCCTTAAACTAACATAGTCTTTCAACTATAAGTTCATGCCCATTAATAAAAAATTATTTCGAATGAAAAGAATCCAACCCCATCTTTAAAAGAATTTAAACGTAATTCTTTCTCATTAATTCAATATTTCTGGATTGATTTTGTTTAAATTTTAGTTTTGAACACTGACGATCTAGAATCTCTGTTATCTTTCAGTTATTCGAGTCTGGAATGTGTCACGACGAACATCATCCTTGATATGGCACACTTCTCTGTTCTCCGTTTTGAACACATTAAAAGTTATCACACTGAACAGCTGTTTGCCCTGAAGTTGAGCAACATTTCCTTTTCTCTCTGGTGGTGAGTTTCCGAACTTTAATTTTCACATAAGCCTCCTTTGCATTACTAAGATCGGACATGTGGGAGAGGACTTCTTCAAGAGCATTGACCACAGAAATTCGGCTCTGTTGTGTGCGGTGAGCGAAGGCTCCAGCTTTGTTGGGCTACCCTTTAGTGGGAAGATGATTTGCGCCATTGTCAGAAGATTGGTTTGGAGGTGAAAGTGTTGAAGTAATCAGTTGTCTTGTTTATTTGTTGAACCGTTTCGGCTGGCGATATCCTAGTAAGGAGCTCGACATCAACATATAAGATTCAATTGCATTTATTGGCCACACATAATTGCCGTGAAAAGAACGTCGTACAGGACCCCGCCTTGAGGTAAACCGACAGTAATGTCACGCCCGGTGGTTGTCTCGACCTTTAGAACAATGGCAGTCATGGACAGAAGAGATTCTGGTAACTAGAGAACGTCACCTTAGAAATTGAAGTAGCATTCTAAGATGTATAGCAGTTGGGGTATATAAATGGCATCAAATGGAGAATGGATGTCATGATATATGACTGACCTGATAGCGCCTATCATTGTTCTAAGGCATCTAAGATGTGCAGTGTCATTGTTTCAAGATTAGTTATAGTTGACCTTCTTGAGATTCCATAGTGTATTTGGTGAGCGTTGTAGCAAAAAGTGTTGGCTTGTGAGAGTTAATTGTTGGTTCTTAGAAAGAGGCCGGAGGAAGTATCTGTTCCACCGTGGTATAAAATAATGATTTTAAAATAATCTGTTGTATAGATTGAGGAATCAATCGATGATGAAGTCGATGATGAGGATGCCATCATCACCGGTGTTTGCTGTGAGAGGGAGAGCGTCAACGGCCCTCATTAGATGTTGCTTGGAAATTTGGATTATAGCGAACACATCAGTGGGATGAGGGTAGTTGAAGACAGGGAGGTTAGGTAGAGCTGGAGGCCGCTTAGAAATTCTGGAAACGGATTCGAGCCACTCATCTGGGTCGATGTTCCAAGAAGAACTAGCCTTTGTTTTATAGAATTGATTTCAATTTTTTTGTTTCTTTCGAAGTGTGCCTTAATTGCTGCTGATTTGATTCTATTGAATTCGACCCTAGGCTGAAGAATGCAAGGCGATCTTGAACGTCTCCAGAAGCTTTCTACTTGGTTTACAATGATTGTTTGGAGTGGAAATTTTGGTTGGGTTGGGGAGTCCAGCACGCTCTGGAGTACGAAATGATTTATGATGACGATCTTGGTAGCAGTGTAAAGGGCAATGATCCGTTTGGTCATTAGGTCAATTGCGAGGCTCCAGCTTCAATGCAGCGCACTGGATCCAGAAATTGTGGTGCAGTGACCTTTCGCGCAGAATCTGGTTTTGGGAATGTTGGATTTTTTCTGGAAAAGACAACTGGAAATATGATTACTACGTGGTCCGATTCAAACTTGTCTCTTGTGATTCTTCGAGTTGACATATCGTTGAAGTATGTCTAGTAGACTTAAGTCCCTCACTTTGAAGATGGTTAATTTCGACGATTTAAAATGATTGGAGAGATTCTGTGAGATTTTTTTTGAGGTGTGGGATAAGCGGTGGATGATTGAAGTCTCCACATCTTTCATGCCAATGGCTGGCCGCTGGGTACAGATTATTGATTAATCACTGAGTGGTTTCTTCGATACCAGTCATGGTTGGTGTTAAGTACAGGGATGCTACGTCTGTATTGGTTTTTTAAGCACTTGATATTATGGAAAATTATCTGAATGGTGGGAGAAGTTGTTATGCTTATCCATCCGGGGACAAGCCTTGCTTTCTTCTGCGCAAGTATGGTGGTTCCCCATACGTTGTTAAGAAATTGTGATATCAGGACAAGGATAAGGCGACCTTGGGTTTCCTCGTGTTGATGGGTGATATATAAATATAAATGTCACAATAAAGCCACAGGAATATCAATTCATCTGCCCAAGTGTTCGTGAATTTCGTTTGTTCTCCGGTCTATTTTCCTGTTTTTCTGGAAGAAAAACCCGAGTTTCCGCGGTGGGAACCTTGCTATCTACGCTTAAGATCAACTTACTCAGCCACGGAAGGAAGAAAAGCCCATAAAAATTCTTCGTGTCACTGACGGGATTCGAACCTGAGCCTTCTCCACCCAGAGTGGAAAGGAGGGTGACGATGCCATTGTGTTAAACACGCAGAATGGTCTGGTGGGCGATATTCGTATTCTTGGGCGGAGTTTGCCCTAGTATATTAGTGTGGATTCGTTCTGATGCTGGCATCCTTTCTGGCAAACGTATATAGTCGCCGAGTCAGCTGTGACTGGATTGGAAGTTCTTCTGTTAGGACTGAGCAGTCGTTTTAGGAATGGAGACGCTTCCTATTAAGCTAACCTGATGTGATCTACAGGCGATTTTAGATGCAGCGTATTGTTGACTCCTGTTTTGTAGTTTGTGTACGGTCAGCGGTAGATTCAGCTCTTCGTATAAGAGCTGAACCTACGACTAGTTCAGGGAATGTATATGGTGCCAGTCAAGATACGAAAAGGCTGGTTGTGCTCTTTCTGGCGATGTCTTCAGTCCTGAATACTTGCGGCTTGAAGATTATCGCTGTGCCGTACTTTAGTGCTTTTCTCAGAGAGCGTGTTTTCTGTCTAGTATTGGCGCTTAGTGAAGCTGCTTCTGAATGGTAGTTCTGCGATTCTGCTCATCATTCATCTGAGATGGGATTGTGTCGACTGTGCTCTCTTAGACATCGATGTGGCCTGAGAAGGTTATCGATATATTTTCTGAACTGCGGTGGGAAATCAGCCAGCGATATATTTGGAGAACCTTTCGATTTAAACGCAGTGCATATTACGGCGTGATTGATGGTGTTTTTTGCCAATAATGCTCACCTTGGTAGCCAGGATTTCTACGTTTGACTTATCCTGGGGAGTCTATGAAGGTCGAGCGTAATTCGTGTTTGTTATTGAGCTGTGCACATTGAGTCCTGTGTGTTGTTGTTGAAGAATTTCACGTTTTCCTTGTACACTGATGAACGTAACTGTCTGCATCACGGTCCCTTGAATTTCAGCCTGGCTGCCATGGAGAGTTTCTTCCAGCTAGATGGCAATAGGCCCGAACAGCCGGGACAGATAACATTCTAGCATCTCTTCTCTTGAATCGAAGAGACGCTGGAATGAGTTCATTTCATTGTAACAGAACAAATGAAGACTTTATCCCAGATGTTCGTTTTGTCCAAGGCTACTAGAAAATGGTTTACTCCTGACCCTGCCTTACTGGGCATGGCTCACTGAAGTAAAAGTTCCATCATGGCTTCTAGATCCCTTTCAAGAAGATTTCTTGCTGGAGCGTCAAACAAACATAGATCACCTTAGACTGTAGCATGTGGAGTACGTCCCATGCTGATCGTAATGCCATTTGATGTATTGACATCTTGGCCCATCCCCCCCCCCCCAATTTTCTGCATTTAAATGCAATTTGAATTCGAATTGTGGTCTGATTGGTTGAAAGAATGAACAATATGGCGGATGCGCAGAAATGAAAAATTCTCGGTTCAACTGAGAAATTTTCCTCGTTTTGTTGATTTTGTTCTTTGGCTATTAATTTACTAAATATATAAATATAAAAAAGCTATTACTGTTATTCTGTTAATCACAGATTAATATACGCAAGCCGTCTATCGATTCAATTAAATGATTAATTAATTAATAATGTTTTCATTAAACGTTAAGTAGTTCTTTACTTTCACTTCTATTAATCACAGAAAATGAAAAATTCAGTTAATTTTAAGAAAAAAAGGTCAAAGCTTGGCGTGAGCTTAGGCGTGATGGAAATTCTAAACTTATTTTCCAGGGTCGGTGACAGATAATGGGTTGTCGAATTTTGTTGGCTTAGCCGAAGTACAAAATGTAACACGCGCGTACTTAAACCTTAACACTTAAGCTTAAAAATAAAAGAAAACAATGTCTAAAGAAATTTGTGTTTATCAACCGATAAATAAAAAAATTGGAAATAAATTACAAAAAATTTAAATTTTATTTTAAAAATCTTTTTACATAAAAAGAATTTCAAAAATAATTGATTATTTGAAACTTTTGTTTTTGAAAACGTTTCTCATATTTATTTCTTTTTTTTTGGAATTTATTAACTTGGAGATCTTGTGTTTTGCATACGATTGCAGTTTAATTAAGACGGCTCATTTAAAGGTGTCCCTACTCAGTATCTAGTAGGGACACCTTTTTCGCGAATTACAGCCCCTACGCAAAGTGGCATGGATTCCACTAGGTGTCTGAGGGAGACTGGATCCAGATTTAACCATTCCTCCATCAGAATATTTGTCAAATACTTTATTGTGGTCGATAGAGAACTGCGGATCCAAGCTGCGCTTTCCAAGACATTCTTCCCGTCCCAAATATTCTCAATTGGATTCAGAGCTGAAGAATTGGATTCAGATCTGAAGAAACGAAGCATTTCAGGATGAAGAAAGGTTGGGCCGATGAGGCAGAACCGTGCCAACTGAACATACACCATACCATGATACTACCCTGAACCAACTTGAATGGTGGATTCGAGAAATTCTGGATGGATCACTTCATGGGGTTCACGCCATATTTTAGCTCCACTGTTGGTACAAAAAGTGTAAATCGAAGCTCACCAGGCTGCATTTTTCACGGTTCTTGTGTGATTAATAGAGTAATCAAATACGTAGTGATAATTCATTATTTTTATATTTAGTAAATTGATAATACAAGACCCAAACCTCGAAAAGCATCCACTCTTTGATGAGGAAATATTTGAACGGAGAATTTTCCTTTTCTACTCAATCGCCATATTGCCCATTCGTTCTTTGAATGAGTACATATACACAAACAGAACTCTCAACGCTCCAGTTGACAATCCGTGTTATAAAATTATCGGATTAACATGTTCTCTCTCTCTAAAAGATTTCATATGGTATCAGATGGAGCAGCAAAAGGAAAACAGGTAACCTGAGATTTTTAGTCTACATTCTGCTGGTCCATCGAACATAACGCCCTTATCCTAGGAAGACTAACGAGTGCACATGGTGAGGGAATTGTGCACGATGCTCTCATGGATTTATGGAATACGTTTATCCAGAACCCAGTCGGTGTAATACGAATGATAGACCAAAATCTAAATACATATGAAATAAAATATGAAATATTTTCTATTGAAAATATTTCTCACTGTTGTTTGCTGTAATTGTTTAATTATCATCACGTTCAAATTAAAAATAATTAACGATGCAAACAGAACATAAACTAGCGGTACTGGATTATCATCTGTCGAATAATAATTTCCCCAACTTTTCGAATGACTTAAGAAATGGAAGGATATCAGCAATTATCGAATTTGTGCCCCTTTGATAATAACTTCCCTGTAGAGCTGTGCAGTATTGCCGTGTAAGTGATTTCAACAAGATGGAGAGAATTGCAATGCACCACTTTAAAAGATTAGTGCTGCGGTTGGGGATCTCTGATTAGACAATTCAGGCCACTCAGCCGCGATGTAGGGGGAATGCAGGTAAATTCAACTGGCTCTTAAGCTTACAAGTTCTTAAGCTTAAGAACAAGTTGAATAAGTTATTGGTTCTTAAGTTACTGGTCTCACATCTGAGAGTAAATAAGAAGCTCCCGAAATTCATTCTCCCTCTATTTCAGAGTAGGACAAGGACAACGCAACTGCCACAATATCTACAGCTTTCCATGAATCTCTCTCTCTCTTACTTCTTTTTTTGTGCCACGTGGATGTGCTAGTCTATCTAAGGATAAACATAATTGAAGAGATGTCTCTTATTATTTTGAGAGTATAGTGTACACAATAGTCACTATTATGTACATTACACATAATAGTGTCTATTATAAGTATAATCCCTTTGTCTAATAACTGTTCGGTAAGGAAACACAAAATTAGAGAGACAAGGCACGTGCGAGTGAAGATGTCCCTGGGAATTAACAGCCTGTGTGATAAACCTACTCTTAAAGCGAAATTGGGCTTAATAGTTTATCTAAACGGTAAATAATTCAACATCGCTTGCATACAGGATCATTTTCCGATTAAAATCAAGAAATAAAAACGCGTTACAACTCCTCAGGATTACTAATAAGACGATGCGGTGGTAGGATTTTAATTGAAGCCTTGTCTTCGTAATCATATAAGTCTTCATTGCCTGTACTGCGAATCCTTACATTGGAATTGCTGCATTATATATTGTTTATGTTATCCAAACTAATGTTTTTGCTTCTCGATGTAATTCCCAAAGAATGATTGATTAAAACTATACAGTATCCGAAGAACGAGTTCCCAAGTACAGGGTTCTTCTCTTTACATTATTAATTCTAATTATTTAAAGAGGGAAAAAAATATTAATTGCTTCTTTTGGTAGAGGGTTTTATAAGAAACGTTAAGCCTGGGGAAAGTTGCGTTGGTGGAAATAATCTTAGCGCTAAGAAACTGTTAATAGAAATTAGAAACTCCCTTGTTTGCTGGAGATGCTCAAGGCTATTGGGTTCCTCTTCTTGTTAAAAGTAATTAGACCATGCTGTTGTCATAGAAACGTGTATATGAGCTCTTTAAATGAAGGCGAAAATAATAAAGATGTGCGCATGTTCGTAACTAATTAATTTGTCTTCGGATAAGGAAAACAAGTAAAATCCATGGAAGGTCAATGAGGACAAAGTAATAATAAATTCTGGGAGCTGCTGATAATTAAGTTAAAATCATTTATCGGATTAATCTGAAAACTGTATTTCAAGATGTGATAAATCGCGCATGCCTGATTGTGCTTTTTATAATCTAAAATGCCTTTCTGGTCCTGGTCATTAATTAATGATATTTGAATTGGACAGTGTTAAAAAATCTCCTCTCGAACTGCTCCCAGAAAAATTCTTCGGAATTTTTGAAATCAGTGATAACCTCTTCTACCGACTTCCTCCAAATGCAACCATCCACCCATCAAAACTCTGCAACGTTAAAGAATCCTCCTAAGGAGCTATAGATGAAACGCAAACACCCTATCGCCATGTTGTGCCATCTCTTATAATCCAAAGAATGGACAGGTGTCAGTGCCACTTCAGCTATCTTCATTCTTTCATTCTCTAAAGACGCAGTGGAACGCTGGAAGGGATTAAACCTCCATTACACACCTGATAGAAAGTTACTTCTTGGTGTACTCTCTAAGTCTCTGTTTTATAATAAATAGATGAGGGATCCTTGTAACTGATCACCATCTCCTTTTTTTTCTACATGGTATTTAGCGGAACTAAGGACTATTGGTAATCCCTAAAACCGCACTTGGGATAGAAGGACTCAAAACACTTTCCCATGAATGCCAGATCACAAAAACCTTTGAAATCAGCCATTGCAAAAGCACTTCCAGACATCACAAGAAATTGAAAATATTACTGGAATTTCACCTACATCAATCTTTACATTCACATTACCAGAAGCCACAGTACCTCTGCTAACTAAAAGCTAAAAAATATATCAGCTAAGTATGTCACGTCATGCAATCACGATCTTTCCATCATTCACCTACAGAGTCTCCTTAATCCCTTCTCCACACTCCAAGAGCCATCATCCAACTTCTAGTAGAACTTTTCATAGAAAAAAAAAAAAAACATTCATATTCGATACAAACATCTAATGGGCTCTGCAACACAACGTCCTCCCAACTATAGCCATTCTACACAACTTTGGACTACCTTGCCTCAAAGTTCTGCACTATTCCAGGGACTGGAAATACACCTACTAGAACATCCTGTGAGTAGTAAAATAATTGAGTATCCACTGGTTGCTGCAAGGTTCACTTGCATCACTTTGAACAGACCACGCGCTCCAAGTGCAACTTCCTAATTATTGTTGCGTTGGCCATCATATACGACTTTTATAGGAGGGACGTTCCTCCTCTTGACAGCTCCACAGAAAACCCATTGGAGCCTACTTAGGAAACAGCAGAGCAAGAGTCCTACTCGAACTCATAGATCTGAAGTAAGGTTACCTCTCACAAGAGAATGGAACAACGCAGGCCACCATCAATGAACCCTCCATCACATGTTTGTTTGTTCGATTGTTTATATGATGTAACCAGAATTGTATATTTTGAAAATGCATTTCCTGTTCATGTTTAACAAAAAAGAAATATTTATTTATCTACAACTCGGCCAGCACTTCGACATCCGTTTCTAAGGCTACTGCCTTCTCTTCGGTACGTAGCCAAATACCCCATGAGTATACCTTAAGTATTGGTAGGCTATCTGGCTACGTCCTGCATTATAAAAAGTTCACAGAAATTCCAACTTGTTTCTAATTTAAAAAAATTAAAAGGTTTTTTTTAATTTTATGCAAAGTGTAATGGATAATTCTCTGTTTGCGTTACTTAGCCTTGAGAAACTGCCTTGATTTGGCAAACATTTTAATTAGATTAATGTTATCAAGGATTTTTAGACAATATGAGCGATATTTACTTTGTAAACAAAAAGGAGTCGCTTTTCATTCTTAAAAATTGCCTCCAACCAGCAAAGGAGTAAACCATTTGTTCAGAGAGACAACATCTTAATGTGTCGCGTGCAAAGGGATGTCCAACGCAGTTCATTAAAGACTTCTCACCGATGTCAACCCATTTTAAATTCGCCCAAAGCTAACTCCGAATGATTTGTGAGTAAAGTGACTTGCACTTGCAAACCGACAAACAAATCTCTCTCTCTCTCTCTCTCTCTCTCTCTCTCTCTCTCTCTCTCTCTCTCTCTCTGTTAGGGAATTAGCTCTTAGCGATGGACGAACGGATTCTTTTAGAGCGAATACTTTGAGGTTTTTTATACAGCAGAAGAGGAAGCGAAGAGTGTAGCTCCTGCTCCTTCTCTAATTACTGATGTTGACATCGGATGCGAGAGAACAACGACATCTGTAGCGCCCTTAGGAAGTTCATTTCTTTTCGCCGTCCTCAGCTTTATTTGTTTCTATTAAGTAATAAGAAATTGGAAAGTATGAATCCATGTTCGTAAGTCCGTCCCATTAGGCAGTTGTCAAAATTTTGCAGCGTTCCGGTTCCGAGAGCATCGGAATATTTCATCTTTCCGAGTGGTGAATGCAATTCATTCATGGATGTTGATGGAAAAAAATAAATTTTTTTGCAAAAAAAATAAATAAAATAAGTGGTGTTGTTTTTAGTTTTACTTTTTATTTTTAATTTCTCCCTCCCACTCTCTCTCTCTCTCTCTCTCTCTCTCTCGTTTTGTTCATTCTCCTACCTCTTTCTCTCTACCTATTTTCTTTCCTTCCTTCTCGTAGTTTGTTTTCCATTTCCCCTTCACCTTTCTAAATCTATATAACTCTTTCCTTCTCTATCCCTTCTCTTTTTTCTCTGCATTATTTATCCTTTATCTCCGTTTTTTATCTTCTTTTCTCTCTTTCTGTATCTTCCTTTTCCTCCTATTCCTCTTTCTTGCTTTTTTCCTTTTATTTATTTTTCTCTCTTTTACTGTTTTTCTTCTTTTCTTTTCTCCCTTTCCCCTTTTCCTTATACGCTCCACCCTATCCCTTCCTCTTCTCTCTATCTTTATCCATCTTATATCTCCTTCATCTCCTACTCATTTCCCCATTTCTCATTTTATTCCTTTCCTTTCTGTCCCCATCTCCATTTTTTTTTTTACTTTTTTTTTCTGCCTTTCTCTTTTGCTCTCTACTGGTTTCCTTTGCTCTGTTCCTTGCAGCTCATTAATCTTTTCTCTTCATCTCTTTCTCCCCATTTTTCCTTCCTGAATATTTGTTTCTCTCTTCATCTTTCAATGAAGATTTAGTTATATTATTCTTTTTATCCGTTCCCCTTTTCTTATCTTTCTCTTCTCTGGTTCTGCCTCTTTTACCCTATTTCCACTCTCTTTCCTGTCTCTTCCCCCCCCCATTTCCTCTATTTTCTGTCTCTTTTCTATCTCCTCTATTTTTTGTCTCTCTTTCTCTATTTTCTGTCTCTTTTTCCCTATGTGCTCTTTATTTCATTTTTCTTTCTTTCTTCTCTCTTCTTCCTTTCTTTTCTACTTATTCGCCACTCTCTCTCTCCTTATCTTTATTTTTCTTATTTCTTCTTCCTCTTCTTTTATATTTTTCCCTTCTTTCTTCACCCCTTTCTCCTTTTTCATTTTATCCATCCTTTCTCTCTTTTCCACTCGCTCTCCTATTTCTCCCTTTTTTATTTCTCTCTCTCCTATTTCTCTTTTTGTCTGTCTCTCCTCTTTCTTCCTTTTCTCTCTCCTCTTCTCTCTCTCTTTCTGTCTTACTCTTTCTCCTCTTTCTCTCTTTCTTTCTTACTCGCTCTATTTCTCCATCTTTCTGTTTTCCCCCCTTGTCCTTCAGATTTTTGCATCCTTTTCTCTCTCGACCATTCCCTTTATCCTTTCATCTCACACTTGATCAGTGTTTCCCCCACCAATACATTTGTTTATCTCTCTCTGTCGCTTCGATGCATTCGCCCTGTGTTTTTCCCCTTCTTTTTCACCCCTCTCTCCTTTTTCCATTTTGTTCATCTTTTCTCGCTTTCTTTCTTTTCCACTCGCTCTCCTATGTCTCCCTTTCTTTTCAACTCTCTCTCTCTCTTTCTTTCTTTCTTTCTTTCTTACTATCTCTCTCTCCTCTTGCTCTATTTGCCTTTCTCTCTTTCTTCCTTACTCGCTCTATTTCTCCATCTTTCTGTTTTTCCCCCTTTTTCCTTCAGATTTCTGCATCCTTTTCTCTCTGGACCATTCACTTTATCCTTTCATCGCTCACCTGATCAATGTTCTCCCCCTATCAATGCATTTGTTTATCTTTCCTTCGCTTCGATGCATTCTCTCTGTGTTGGCAACAACACGATGTGATTCATTACGCATAATCCGCAGCGAATGCTTTATTCCCAAATTCATCGTTTCTGTCCAACACACAACGCCATGGTTCCCCGTATGTACGCAGCCGCTGATGGTACACCCTAGATTGAACGTTATTATATATTATTCACGAGCCGTATACTCCAGACAATAAGGGTAGAAATGACATAGAGGAACCTATCGCCTATTTATCATTGAAGGCAGTCCCCATCTCTCTACAACCACGTCAAGTCATCAATCTTACACTTCGCACATTTTGATCCGGCAAACAGACACAAATATCCTCCCCTCCGCCGTCTGAATCGCGAAGATAAGGCACATCGAAAACTGGTTGGTAAAGAGATACGAGAAGAAACCATAATTCAGTACTCAGTGTGGAGCAAAAGTGCAGAATATTTCTTGTTTCTCCCTCTAAGACAACACCACTCTCCTTGACTGAAATCTGGAAGCCATCGAACACATGTTTTAGTAGAAAACATCGCGATCTCTGAAGAAATACAAAGTCATAACGTCTCGCGAATAACTCCCATCAGAAAACATATCTTCCACAGATGGGTTTCAACTTTCATCAATATCTTTTTCATAGAGCTTTGCAAAACCGTATTTCATTATTATTTTAAGTCATAAATGGTTTAAAGTTACATCAGTTTTATGTTTTATTCCTCGCTCAACTGTTGCTTTCCCTTTATGTAAAGAGAAATGAGATACTGGTAGGATGCTGTAAAGTCTGATTATACCACCACCAGTATCAAATTTCCTTATATCAACAGCCAAGAAAAATATAATTGACGAAACCCTCGACTTAATGCTAAGGTAAATATATCTCTCAGAAGATAATTGAATCTCCAGACGATTAGGAATTCAATTTAGCCTCTATAAAAAATGTAAGTCAAGATAAAAGCAGCAAAATGTAATCTACACAAAGTAATTTTTCCATTGATATTGATTGCTGCGTTTGTGTTGTGAATGGTATCGATTTTTTGAAATCATGAATATTGCAGAATGAGAAAGAAAGTATCACAGCAGATGATTATTATAATGGTGCTACAGTCTCCAGAAACATTACATTCGTTCCAGAGACGTAACCTACATTGAGTGATCACTGAATTATGACCACTGACCTAATACCGTGTTGGGCCACCGTTTACACCGTTTGAGCAGCCTCTATTCGCTATTCATTGACCTCCACTAGATGTCTGAAGACATCCACAGGAATCTGCAGCCATGCTGCTGCAAGGCTTTCCATAGTATTGGAATAGATGACAGTTGCGTGTCCATACACCTGACTTCCCGTTCCAAAACATCCCACAGGTGTTCAGTTGGATTGAGGTCAGGCGAATTTGGAGGCCAATCAAGATGGGTGATATCTTCGCTGTGTTCCTCGAACCACTCGTGCATAGTGCAGTCCCGCTGACACGGCGTATTGTCGTCTTGGAAGATGTCGTTTCTGTCTGGGAAAAAAATCAACACGGCAGGGTGCACATGGTCTCCAAAGAGCTGCCGGTAGACCTCACTAGTAAAACTTTGGTCCACACGCACCAAAAGTACTAGTTCTTGCCAGAAAATCATGTCCCATATTAAGCAACCACCACCACCTGCTTCGATAGTGGCCACTGTACGATGGGCCCATGGACTCGTGTTGCCTGCACCACACATGAAGGCGTCCATCGGCGTGCTGTACTAGGTATTTGGACGCATCCCACCAGCGTAATCGTTTCCAGTCCTCCAGTGTCCAACCACCATGCTGTTGACATCGCAGCATTCGCCGAGAGAATGTCTCTTGGGTCGTCTGCTGTTATTAGCATTGATCACGTGTATGTTAACATCAAGTTTCATTTGTTAGTGGGCAAGGTGTATAAAATTTATCCCCCTATTCTGGGCTTTACAGAAGCTCTAGACATTGAATTCATTTGACGGATATTAATGCTCTTTCACATTAGTCCTCAACTGTTATTCAAATTAAGTATGCAGCCCGATCTTCAGCTCTTTAGCTGTAAGAAGTGATCGAACTCTCCATTAAATGCCTAAATTTCAAACAACTGATCCCTCAGTTTTCAGTAGTCACGGTCTCGTGATATTGATTGATGAAAATAGATATTTCCTTTCAGAGTCAATGTTATTGGGTCTTACAGAGTAACTCAATTTTTGGAAGTCAATATATGTCTTGCGAATAACTCCCCAAACAAACGATCAGTTTCGTAGATTTGAGTATAATAAAAAGCATTTTCGTAAGATGCTTCTTGCTGAAGAATTTCATTGAAAAAGAATAAATGAATAAACTGGTTAATCTCAGATTTGAAGTCCACAGAAATGTGGTCTTGTTTGTTCCTTTTTTCCATTTATTTTATTTTATCTTTTCCTTTAATCCTTTATCTTTAGGTTCTTGTCTTCATTTATTTTTCTTACCATTCCCTGTCCTTCTTTTTTGCCTTTCTGTCTACCGAATTTCTTAACACGATGTAAGGTGATAGATGTCTTTCGCGCTGTAACAGTTTTCTCCCTTTAATGCAACCAATTTCGGCTTTTCTCTTCGACGAAAGCAATGGAAACTTTCCTGAAGTATGTTCTAACTTTTGCGTGTCTAGACTGGCTACGTGTGGCATATTAATCACTTGAAATCTTTCACATGAGTGACAGAATGATGATGCCACGTCATACCACACCACCTAAGAAAGATCGAAGACTTTCTCTCTCTCTAACATGTTTCTAAGAAATAACTCCTCTCACCACAATCTGTGACGATTTCATTAGCGTCTATCTTCAATGCCCCGTGATGTTTTCATGCTATCAAACCAGCTTTTCGTATGGTAGTATCCATCGATGTGAGAGGTCCAGCATTTCTGAAACTTATAATTCTTCATGAAGAGTTTAGTCACTGAAAAACAAATTCCCGTACTGCAGAAAGCTGTCAAATTTCTATCCTTGGAAAAGTTCTTTTAACAGTTTGGAATGGTACAATTCCGAACTATCTGCACTGTAAAGAAGATTGTACAGATTTACAAATAAGAGTGTTGAATGGTCTTATTGTCAGTGCGGGGCAGAGCATTATCGCAAAGGAGTAGGATCCATTTCTTGAACCCCTCGTGAGCAGCACAGTTAATAGAATCGACGTCCTCTCCACACGGCGTGGAAAAGACCTGAGTTCGAGTCCCATGGATGGCACGAGGAATTTTTATGGGTCTTTTTCACAACGTGGCCGAGTTAGTTGGTCTCAGGCGAGGGTAACATGGTTTTGTCTCCTGGAAACTCTGGTTTTTCGTCCAGAAAGTTGCTAGCGCTTCAACAGAAGAATTCATTCAATCCATTACGCTCAATGCAATAAGGCAGAGCTCATTAATAGTATCATGGATACTATTAATGAGGCAGGAAACGATATTGCAGCTCATTGGACTGTCCAGTGACAATCAGCACTGCCAAACAAAAATAAACCATGAAAGATTCAACAGTGACAGCATACTAATAGTCTGACTTAAACACCAACATACCAAAATTTAAGGAAATAAATAAAGTCCACTCAAATATCACATACTCGTAATAATCAAAAGAAAGAGGAAAACTCTAAATGCTAGTGAGGCGGTATGTCTCTTTTACTACTCTAAAATTATTTCAAGCTTAAATGAATTTAGAGAAGAATAAAATAGTCAGCCTAATTGGGGCCATGATGATGGCTTTCTTTTGTATATAAAGAATTGATGGACAATATCTGCGAAGAAACAAATAATAATGAGTGATAGTTGAGAAAGTCTTAGGTGACTTTTTCAATCATATCATTATTTCCAGTTTTGTTGTCGAAGGCAAGAATATCACATTAACTGATCAATAGCTTAATCTTATTGGGCATTGCTGGTAAAAAAAAAACATGCCTGGCGGTTTCCAGAGACCAGACACCATAATCGAGTCCTTCTTCGTGCAGATACTGTCCACAACGGTGGAAAAAACTGTTCTTACAAGCTTACATTACTTTGCTTCTGAAGTGTCATGTTCCAATAAAGCTGCAATTACTTTGATCATGTTCTCGTGCTTGACTGCTGTGTGGCCCAAGGCAGCATGGGAAAGATTACTGCTGTTTCAGGGTTGTTCTTGAGTGCAGTATACCATACAAACAGTGGCGAATTGTACTGCATGTCTCTGGTTGCGCAATAACGTTTTCAAACACGCTCTTGAACATTCTTAAAAGCCTTGTTTTGTTTTCATAAAGCAAGATCAGGCTTTTATAAGATATGAATTTTAAGATATTCCAATATATGGCTATAAAGAGTCGTCAATATATTGCAATAGCCATATATTGACGACGTCGTCATTCTATGGCTTTATAGCATGGAATGATGACGGACTGCAGATATGAAAGGATTGTGTAACCCTGAGTACTAAACAAGAAAATGGCTTGGTTTGCACACTGGGAAGATAGTTATGATAAGTTTTTTAACGAATAGAAAAGAGGGAACGATTAGGTGAATTCTTGGGATTGGTAGAGAGTCCTGGGGAAGGAGGGTCAAACTACGGAGAAAAAGTTGAGGTCGCCAGTGTGAAAGAGAAAAGTGGAAAGAGTAAGAGGGAGTGTGACTAAAGGGGTGATCGTGGTGGGGAGTGAGAAAAGTAAGTCGGGCAGTGCAGAAATGTAGGGAGTGCAAAAAGGGCCCGAGACAATAAAGGGGGAAATATTTAAGAGTATAAAAGTAACGGGAAGGCTAAGTATGATAAGCAAAAAGGTTATGAAAGACAGTTAAGTGAACCAGGAAAGGTAACGACCCCTTGAAGAAAGGTACATCTGAATGGTAAGAAAGGTAAATCTCTGAGTCGACTTTGTATATTAGGACTGTATGCTTTTTAATTCAGTTGTATATTATGTTGTATATGTGTATGTAATAAATTTCATGTTTTGTTTTCACTTTGAGTCCTGTTATTCTAGGTAACACAAGCCTTGCTTGCCTAGTTAAGAGTTTTCTCTCACACAATTTAGCGAGAGGATCCTGGTCACTGATTAAGTGGAATCAAAAGAAATTACCCCTCGAGATCTCGAAAATCTTCTGATATGTTATCTCTTGTTGGCACCTGACCTAAATTAATGTTATAGGTTAACATATCCTTACAGTACTACCCCCTATAAATATGATTTCTTTAATGATTCCTTTATACTATTACTTCATTTTCATTACCCCTGCACCACCCTTACATTATTTCATAATCATCACTCAATGATTACTCAATAATTCTTTGCCATTACCACTTTTTATCACTATCTTCACTAAAACTCATTAACCTTCATAACAAATTATCTCAACTTCAGTAACTAACCTGCCTAATACAACAGGAATGTTCCCTTTTTAAAAGGACTATCACTCAATTTCTTACACGGCTAGGTTATGAGTCCTTGAGTTCAGGATTTGAGAGAAAAAAAACAGGAACAGACTTATGTTCCGGAATGGCCGCTACTTCCAATTTCCTTGCTTTCAGGCTTCCTTCGAGGCAGACAGGCTTTCTTCCATTTCTTGGGCACACTGATGCCTGACCAGACTTTTTTTCTCTTCTCGGCTCACTTATCTGCACAACTGGCCATTATCACTGCCTTCCGATGCTGGACCAGGCTTTCTTTCTCTCACGTTTTTTCTTTCTTTTCTTCTTCATCTTGCTACCACCAGATGTGAACTCTGACCACCAAAAAATCTACTTCTACTTCAACCCGCAAACTCAGGACTTTCTCTCTTTAGACCACAGAGAAGTCAGATACAGAATGGACTTTCTCAAATTATTCCCCCGAACTTTACTCTTTCCCTCAAGTTTGGAACGCCTCCCCCAAGGACTCCAACCAATCCCTATACTGTTTAATTTTCCATTTCTTCCTATTTACTAAAACAACGCACCACAGCTGTCTCCCTAGCACACACACCAACCCCTATCTAGAAATTTCTTATTTTTTTTCACATCACAGTATGGCCCTTTCATGTTTGCCGCTAACCTCCAAAACACTCATTTTCGTGTTCAGACCTCTGCTAAATATATCGAGCTTACCCAAATTTATCCAAAATTTACTCGCCCTGACGCCATTTTCTTTTAACGCAAACACTGGACGTCCACTAATTTCCTGTTTACTTCCTAATGGTGGCTTAGATCAAAAGAGACGCTTCGCTTCATAATCCCATTTTACGGTCCTTTTGTTCTTACCCTCAGCAACCCTTTCATGCCTGTTCTCCAATGTCTCTCCTTCCCTAGTCATGCACTGTCTCTGTTTGTTCTCTTGTATTATTTAAATTACTTGTTTACCTTTAGCCACTATTTTAATCACACCTCTAAAACTGTCCACTCCTAAATCCAGTGTTTATCCAATTTTAACCTCATTTACATTAAAACTAAATATCCAATCTTAATACTTACTATCTTTAACTTAATACACGGGCATTAATGCTAATTCTCACTTTCCATTGTCCTTCCTGGATTTATTTTAGCAAAACAAATATTTCTATTTTAATTTGTAAGTTCTACATCTTACAATATATTATTTTATATGAATTTGCACATAGGTAACTAAGGCCAGGAGTTATCAGTATATCGTGTTTGTAAATTGAAAAATTTTACATCAATCTTAAAAAAATTTGTTTCTGTGCCGTAATTTTTTTAGTTTTTAAATAAAAAAAAATTTCGAACGTTATTCGCTGACTCCTGGAAAATTTCTACCATCCCCAGGGATTGGAGGACCACTGAGAAATATTATCTTGTAGTATTCTGTAAATATCCTTTAAAAGTGTAGCTCCATCTAGTGAGCAAAGAGAGAAGTATATCTCAAATAGTTGTTGCAAGCAGTCCGCAGAACTTAAATAGCAAGTAGCGCCACCAGGTAGCAGTATTTTAAATCACATTTAAAAGTCTTAAATTAAGAGTGTTTATTCATTTTAAATCACACTTTTATTTAAATAACACTTTTAAAAAGGCATACTTTTTAAAAGGTTTAATAAACCTTTTTTCTTGATATTTTGAAATCCCTTTTTCTCTTTAGTTTTATTTATTTTGTTATATTAATTTATTGATATTTAATCTCACTTTTAGTTTTATTAATTTACAACCTATTGTAGAGTTTAGCAATGCGCATGCAAAGTCGACTTCTGTCACGTTTGAGTAACAAAGCAGACAAACTTTCATTACATTCATGATACAGTTTATTGATATACTTCTGATTAGTCCAACTAGATGGAGCCACATACAATCATTTACAATTATCTAATGTGGCTCCATCTACTTGGAATATCAGAAGTTACATTTTGTTTGAACGATATGGCTAATAATAATAATAATAATAATAATAATAATAATAATAATAATAATAATAATAATAATAATAATTTGTAGACGTCAACAGCGACTACCATTGTACTTTTAAAGTCGCTTAAATCTTTCGTCTTGCCTATTTCCGTACTTTTAAATTTAAAAAAATCTAGAAAATTTCTCTTAAAAATTCCTAAAACCTTTGAAATAAATTATGTACTATGTAATTTAAAATTCAATGTCAATTTAAAAAAAGCCACTGAGCTTGAATTTAAATTACGTAGTGCATAATTTATTTAAAACAGTTTAGAAATTTTTTAATGAAATTTCATATAATATTTGAATTTTTTTTTAAATTATTGTAAACAATACAACAAAGAATTCATCGACAGTTCGTTATAACCAGATTTACAAAAATTAAAAAGAGAGAAACAAAAAAAAATAGTCGATATGGACTCCTAATAGGACATTTTGGCTGTATATAAATAAGTAATATATGTAGATATTATTTACAGTGAAATACAAGCACTTCATTTATATGAAAAGCTGTGAGAATTTAAATTTGCAGTTGTTTGAGTTGATGCCGACAGATGGCACCAAATTAGCTTATGAATGACTAAGCTGGTTTTATCGGCTCAAGATAAGGCTTACCTTCACTTAACTTTAACAAGGGGATTTGAATTTTCTTCTGGGTTATTCGAACAAATTATCATAATAGGACACAAGCTGTTCAAAGTATGCCTACGTAGAATTTTGGTTGTTGATTATATGGTATTTAAAGCTGACACGTACATGTCATTTGAATACATTTCCTTTGCACTGTGTAAATACCAATGTGGCCGATATTTCTAATATTATGACATTGTGTAATTTTAAATTTATTGCGATTTTAAAATTACTCCCTTTATTCATTTACCCAGTAAATGGATAACTGAACAATTTCTCTCTCCAGACTCCTTCTCTCTAATTCTTGTGTGTGTGTGTGTGTGTTTCAGATTTCCTATTTTATCTTTGTGTTTGCCTCCTGTTTATCTATGTTTAACTTCATTAATCTACCCCTTCCTCCGATATCATGTAACTGATAAAAATAAATTACAATGTCCATTTGTTCAGTTTCCTGCTAAACAAATGCCATTTACAAAGCATCTGCTGATCTCCTTTGTTTTCTTCATCTGTCTCTATGCTGCTGTTTGGTTGTTTCTTTGTTTAAAATAAGAAATTACAGCATTTCATTTGATCCAGTGGTAATTATAATGAACGTCAGTCGACATCTACACCTCCAGGGCTAGTCAACGTTAAAATAAAAAGCACCTGCCGAAACCCGGGATCGAACCAGGGACCTTTAGATCTTCAGTCTAACGCTCTCCCAACTGAGCTATTTCGGCTGACGATTTAATTCTTTTCTTTTCCTCCGTCTAATAGAGAACATTTTTGTTTTATATTTATTTCCTCCCCTTCATAACTTTTGCGTTTCAAGGTCGATCCAAACAAAATTAATGTATTGAGCGAGCCAGAGGACATCGCATCCCAATTGAGCTGTGTTTATTTCAATCCTTTATCCTGAAACAAGACAAATAAATTCTATCATTCACCATGAATAGAAGCAGTATTTATACAGTACTTAGAATTTATATTTATAGTTATAACTTATTTTCCTTAAAATAAGGAATTTTTCCAATTTGTATTAGTATTAATATTAGAATGGCTAAATTATGCAAAGAAGCAGACGTTTTCTTCAACTGCCAGAAAAAAAAAAAAAAGAAAAAGAAAAAAAATCGTAAAAATTCTAAACTACTCATCCATTGCCAAAAATTGGCTGTCCAATTCCCCTTGGAACTTTACCAGACTCTCCATTTCAACGACCGTGGTAAACATTTCAATTTACAACGTGCTACCCGAAGGCAAACTTCATGAGACCCAGCCTTGTGTCACTACCCAACATTTTAAATTTGGGGTGAAAATGCAAAAGAAATGTCGCTTCGATACTGGTCCCTGAGGGACTACACTTGCCATGCTGATCCGCCCTAAGGAATGACCATTTAAGACTACTCTTTTTCTCTTACCTTTTAGAAGGCCATTAATCCAATTGTACATCAAGGGCTGCCTCGCTGTTCCCTCGTAGTTCAAACGGTGTCTCTACTGAAAAGATTGTTATAAAAGTAAAAATATTTTTAGTTTTGTTTTGTTTTTATGACCATTTCACTTCGATCAAGTACGAGGCTTATTTGATTTATTCACTTCTTTCTTGTGTACAGTACAAAAAGAATTATTTGCCTCCCATTTTTTCTCCCTTCGCTAGTGTGTTCCAGTTTAACTTTCGCTTCTCTTTTCCCATCAGTGGTTTTGTTACATATATGCTTATAAAATTTGTAAAAATCCGAATCTCACAATAGTCTGTAGCCGTCACAGGCTTTTTTTCGTTTGCTCAATTAAAACCTTAACCTCTCTGGTCATCCGCTGTAGCATTTCTTTTCCAGAACTTCTCAGAACAAATGCATTTGTAACTTCCAGGATAAATCTCTTGAATACTTTAAATATTTGAACAAACCTTGTAATTGAAAGCACATGTTTGAGCCATCTGAATAATTGTCATTTATTATTTTCCCATGGTGTATTGACAGTCCACAACTGAATGAAAGAAGTATTTCAATCCACTATAGTCCCTTCTCTTGAAATTTCTGGAAATTTCAAGAGAAGGGACTATATAACACTATATAACAAACTACAGAAATCTCTTTGGGCAACACCAATTTATGACGTTGTTGTCACTGCTCGTTATTATTTCCTGCACTGTGAAATTTTGGATGTGTTTGGCTCCTTGATGAGGACCAAAATCGATCATATTAGTGCCTCTCGTACTTTTTCTAATACAGTATATCGTAATAAATAACAATCATCCAGACCACTCAAATATGTGCTTTCCCATGACATACTGATTTCCTTTGTTTTCTTCATCTGTCTCTATGCTGCTGTTTGGTTGTTTCTTTGTTGAAAATAAGAAATTACAGCATTTCATTTGATCCAGTGGTAAATATAATGAACGTCAATCGACGTCTACACCTCCAGGGCTAGTCAATATAAAAATAAAAAGATAAAACAACTGCCGAAACCCGGGACCTTTAGATCTTCAGTCTAACGCTCTCCCAACTGAGCTATTTCGGCTGACAACTACACGCTTTCCTTTAGCTCCATCTAGTAGAGAAGATTTTTGTTTTATATTTATGAAAATTTAATTTTTGTAATGTTTAAATCTCATTTCAGATTTTGTGAAATTAATTTCTGCATTATTTTGTAAATTTAATCCTTAACTGCGAACTTCAATTCTTTCTACTAACAAATATAAATATAAAAAAAAGAAACAATTATAAATTTAAAACATGTAATATATTGTTTTTGGCGCACATCAAACGGAAAAAATAGATAAGAAAGTAGACTATTTATGTGCTTCCTTCCTCACGTAGGTAACTATCTAATTGACCTTTGAATTTCTTCAAACTGTCAGCCTTAACTATCTGCGAAGGCAACCTGTTCCAGAAATCAATGACTCGCTGATTAAAAGAACTTCCAGCAATCTAGTCTAAACCGTTTCCCCTGTAATCAGTGCCAGACCAAGGTATTTTCGTGTCTCGGGCAGAAAGATATTTCGGTACCCTCTTTACTAAGGATATATATATATATATATATATGATTTTTTTTTCATGATTTGTAAAATTCGGCGTCCCTTACAGAATGGCGACCCGGGTAAGAGCCCTGCTAGCCAGTGCCTTAATCCGGCACTGCCTGTAATTCGAATTTATGGCGCCTAGTTATGGAATTCTTTAAAACCGTGAAAATTATGCAGTCAGACACCTCTAAAGTGCCTGATTGCAATGCTATGTAGCCCACATAATCGAAATCTCTCCTCATGCGAGTTTCCCATCTTTGGACACTTTCAAGAAGTTCAATATCTTTTTTCTTCTTTTTTTCTTTTCAAATGAGGGCTCCATACTTGGACACGCTTCCAAATTTTCAAATACAGTCTTACAACTGCTTTGTACAGTGGGATTATGGCTTCTTTATCTCTACAAGATATTGTTCGAAAACTCATCGATAGGACACCGTGAACTTTCCTGACTGCCCTGTTTACTGACTGCCCGTATCGTAACTTCCAGAGCCTTTCTTCGTCTACTGTTTGTAATTCAACGCCAACAAGTGTATAATTTATTTCGGGGTTACTGTTCCCAAGTGTAAGATTTTCCTGCATTAAAACACAGCTACCACTTTTCTGACCATACCTGAAGCCTGTTTAAGTCATCCTGAAAGAGCTCTCATTGGCAATTATCATTAACAACTTACCCAATCTTTAGGTCGTCTGCAAGTTTTGACATCACCGCCTTTATCACTTCGTCAATGTCGTTTATGAAAATTAGAAACAACAGTGGTCCAAAAACAGATCCCTGGGATCTCTACCACTGACTTTATACCAATATGAAGAATGTCCATTATTCAGAACCCTCCGCCTTCTGCCCTGCAGCCATTCTGCAATCCAACTTAGAATCTTTCAGCAATCCCAAGTTAAAGTGACCTCTCATAAGGGACTGAATCAAATGTCTTGCTAAATTCCAAATGAACTATGTCAAAATTGTTCCTTACATCCAGCTCAAGAGTATGGTGTCAAAACAGCATACTAGATTAGTTAAACATCATTTTCCCTTAAGACCATATTGCGCGCTCTTCAGAATGCCATTTCTATCTAAATGTCCCTGGAATGCACTCTCTTAATCATTGCCTCTAAGATTTTCCCTAGCACTAAAGTCTAATCAAAATTCTACCCACTAATGAAGTTAAAATTAAGCTACAGAAGTATTTTAGGAAAGTTATGGATTAAATTTATAAAAAAATTTATAAATTAATTTCACAAAATTATTAAAATAAAAAAGTTACAAAATTACTAAAGTAAGGTTTAAAAATTACAGAAATTAAATTTAAACAAAAATTTCTTTCGATTTTAATCAATTCAATTAAGCCCCTGGCGCCAACTTAAAATACGTCTGCTCTCTTCATTGTCTCCAATAGATGGCAGCACTCACTTATTTATTATTAATAAATAAGTAAGCTTATATTCACTTATTTATTGTGCTTTCAAACAACCCAACATTATTGTTCTATTCTGGTTTGCAGAATAACTTCAACATCCACACATTGACTAATTTTTGTTTGAATATTTCGCTGTAGCAAATTAGTATATCGCCGATATTCCTCGTTATCCACAAGGAACAGAAGATAATTAATACCAACTTTACTCACCTCATTTACTTCTTTAAAGTATTTGTACATTCTCTCTTCAAATGCAGATGAACTTCCAGCCTCTACAAAAGTATGTTAGAGTTTATTCCAATACTTAATCACACTATTGGGCAGCAGAACACGCAAATTGATTATCAATAGGCACTGCTCTTTTAGATTAATATTATTTGCGGAGTCCCTCTTGGTTCATTGCTAGGCCCTTTACTGTTTTCAATATTTATCAACGATACTGATGTGTGTAACCACATTTTAAGCCATCATACAAGTAATTAATTCACTGCCGAAATAGCTCAGTTGGGAGACTGAAAATCTAAAGGTCCGTGGTTTGATCCCGGGGGTCGGCAGTATAATTCTGGCTGCTTTATTTTGAAGCTATCGTATTGGAAATGCTCTTGTTTCCAACATGATAGTTTCATTATATTTCCATCTCTCTATAAAGGCACTTCCAAATGTTTGCTCCAGTTTGTAAATATTTACGTTTACAAACTGGAGGGAGAAGGGGTCGTTGAGTGGGAGAAGGCAGAGAGTGGTTATTAATGAGAACTGCTCTTTGTGAACTAACGTTATAAGTTGGCCTCCCAGGGGGTTCAGGGCTGGGCCATTGTTGTTTTCTATATTTATTAATGATATCGATGAAGGTATAGCAAGCTTAGTGTCTAAGTTTGCAGATGATACATACAGTGGCGGACAAAAAACTGCATCACCTTAAAAAAGTAACATTTTTAGTGAAACGTATAAGATATTGTTTGATTGCAGTCATTTTGTTTGTCGCAAAGCAAAGGTATTGCGTCAGATAACGTTTCTATTGCATCGACAGTAATTACAAGGTATTGCATCGACAGTAATTACAAGGTATTGCATCAGCCGTTTCTATAAATAAGGCATTGGAAGGGTATACACGCTCATTAGCATCCAGTTTTGCGGAGGGTGCTGAAATTAAAGCGTGAAACCAGTGATGTGAAGAGAAGACCTAGATCAGGCCTTAAGAGAGTGACTACGCCTTCCCAAGATCGATATTTGAAACGGCTATGCCTTCGTAATCGCCATGCTACTGCTCCTGATCTAAAACTGGACTTTGAGATGGCCTCTGATGTTGAAACAAATGCACCAACTATCCAAAGACTTCTTTCGGAATGTGGTCTGCATGCCTATCGACCGAAGAAGAAGAAGCCTTTGTTGACCCAACAAATGAGGAAGAAGCGACTTTTGTCCATAAAACGCATGTTTCATGGACAAAAGAGCAATGGGACACCATCTTTTCTGACCAATCGAAATTCAACCTGTATTCATTTTCATTTAATTTATTATACACACAATTTTATATACAGTCTCAAGAATTTTTATATATATATATATATTTTTTTTTTTACATCCATTTATATACAGCATTTATACAGAAGATTTATATATATTTTATGTACATTCTCATATATCTGTATCCATTCTATATACATGTATTATAAACGATATGCATGTATCTATCTAACACATGTTTTGGGTGGCACTTAGACACAGGTCAAACTCCACCTTGTAAGTCTAAGGGACTGAGAATGCTGTGTCTGTGTGTTTCTGTAAACAAACACAAGCATAACAAACACCTGGTCAGTCGCTTCCTTGCACCCGTCTCTAGGCGCGGTTAGATGGGACTAGTACTGCTATTTAGTGCTTATATGCACCAAGTTCGCATCCATTGGAGGTAGTGCAATACCAGCGGATGCATTCTATCCCACAGGTTGTCCAACCTGTAGGAAAAAAATCAAAAACTAGTGGTGAAATATACATGGCTCGGATGGGAAGCAATATGTCAGAAGACGAATATCGGAGGCATACCATCCTGACTGCATAACACCGACTGTAAAGTTCCCCGCCGCTCAGATGGTCTGGGGATGCAAAACAAGCAAAGGGGTGAGGCGAATTAAGTTTATTAACGGAACGGTAAATGCAGAAATACACTGCTATCTTGGAGAAGTGCCTGAAACCCGTTATTAGGGATCACCACACAGAAGTCCAAAACTGCATTTTTCAACAGGACTCAGCACCTTGCCACGCAGCAAAATTGGTAAGTTTTATGCTATTTAGATTTAATGATGAGTTTGCCTTCTTGTCTCACAAGACTTAAAACTTACACCAATGTTTTCCCTCGTTTTTCTCCCTTAAGGTGCAGTCATACCTCAGAAATTCTGACATTACAGTGTTGGACTGGCACGGCAACAGTCAGATTTCAAATATTGAAAATTACTGGCACATAATGTCTAAAATTGCTCAGAAGTCAACAAGTAAGATTCAGCTGCAGGAGAACATTGTAAGGGTGAGGTACCACAAAACTGGGCAACCATATATCCAGAAATTGATTAATTCTATGCCATGTCGTTGCAAGGTTGTAACTGCAGCTTGAGGAGGAATAATAAAATGTTGAGAACTTATTTTACTGATTGACAGTGCATAATACAATTACGTTAACTTGTTATTTCACTTTGTACACGTAAATGCAATAAAATGTATGTTTGGTTGTCATGATTGCCATTTGCATGATTTCTCATATTTCCATTAATTAACATTTTACCCTTTGGGAAGATATTCATGGCATTTAGGTATATCCGGTAGTCTTTTTATTGTATTTCATTCACAGAGATATATATCCCATCTAACAAATGTTTTTCGAACATTTCTGCAACCTACAATGCAGCGCAAAACACATTATTTTCAAAATTCACAAGTGATGCAGTTTTTTGTCCTCCACTATAGGTTAACAGGATGGTTAATAACAAGAATCAAGGAATACTACTGTGGAAAGACTTAAAATATTAGGAAGATGGGCTAAGAAGTGGAAATTGAAGTTTGACATTTACAAATAAGTAGCAGTAATCCCAGTAAAATAATAGAATTAATCCCAGTGTTGATGGTGCAACACTGAACGTAGTGGGATACAATGAAAACCTAGGGATAATTGTATAGTCTGAGGTGAAGTTGTCTAAACAGTGCAGACAGACTGCTAGGGCAGCTCATGGGGGTTCTATCAATGTAATACAGGAATGTTGCCAGCACGGACAAGAAGGTAGTTGTCCCAGTGTATTAGGCAATGATTAGGTCACATTAGGCATACAGGTCTATATTTCTTTCGTTGTTGTTAAGCGCCAGATCAACTAAGGCTTTGAAACGTTAGTATTTTGTGACTGTACAAATATTGAGTATATTCTATGTTTTATTTGCCTTTTGCTGGACGGAAAATCTGAGTATTATGGAGAAAAAACCATATAATAATACCCGCCTGAGAAAGCAGGCACATTGTGAAAAAATAAAACGATAAAAACACCATTTACAAGACTCAAACTGAGACCTTTTCCACCCGGTATGAGAAGGACGCTGATTATATCCACTGTGCTATCTACGATGGCTACGGATTTGGAAACCTAATTTTACAAAGGATGTAAATGCCTCGGAGCGAGTGAAAAGAACAGTAACCAGATTAGCCAACGACACAAAAGGGTACTCTTACCATAAAAGAATTGAGTTCTGCAAATTTCTGCTCTTGGAAACTATAAACCTGCGAGGAGACGTTGTTGAGGAATTTAAGACTTTAAATGGATTGAGTAAACTAAATTCTGTTGGCATCTTTACTTTTTCACCCAACAGTAAACATCAAGCGACACAAATTTAAATTGAAAAAGGATAAATGCAAGGCAGATGTGAGAAAATCTCCATTCAGATAGCGTGTAGTTGATTGTTTTAACAAACTTCCATCTGATGTTGTGAAAGTGAGTTGTTTGAATAAATGTAAAGAATGATTAGTCAAATTGTTAGAAGGGATGGAAAGACGATATAGGTAGTTTTGTTTCTATTCTGATTGATGCTGTATAACCATGATTCCTTACGTCATTTACCACTACTAAATTTAATTTTAATATTAATACTAACCATGAATCCCTTCTCCAAACTCCCACATAAATGAAAACCTTGTGTTTCAGCTTAATAACGGTAAGCCTGCAGTAGTAAATTCGATCATCATCATCCACGTGATGCATGCCATTTGTACTTTGCCAGATATGCTACATATATGGAAAATAAGATGTTCCAGACATCTGATCTAATGGAATCCATATCTAAAAGAAACAATTACAGATTCACTAAATGGATAACAACACAGCAATGGGTCGAAGCCAGCTCAGTAGACGACAGGTTCCATATAGCGTCAATCAAGTTGAACCCAGTGACACATGGCGCGCATTACAGGAATTTTTGTCCCAATCCATGCTAATAATACTTAAATAATAATAAATTCGTTCCATTTCATTTATTTTAATAAAAAACCAAGGTATAAACGATATCGTGTTCCCCCATAAAAATTTTAGGATTTAAAAGATGCTGCGCAGGACTTTTGATATATGAAGTAGTTTAAATGGCTACAACGGGAATGTTCCTTGTGTTAAATATATAATATAATTACATGATGAAAATAAAGTAAATAAAATGTAAATAAAAAAATAATAAGGCAAGATTAAAATAGCTCGTGATGTTGGAATCTTCTTAATTTCGTATTTTTTAAGTACTGATTACTTATTAGTTTTGCTGTCCAACACCTGAGACATGACTGCATGACTAATGTATTATTTATTTTCATAAAATTTAAAATAAAAATAAAAAAATTAATTAAAATAAAATAAAATCCAAATAATTTTTTTTCAGCTGAAATACCATACGAATATTTTTAGATCTTATTAGTTTTAAACCACTTTTATATTCATAATTCTTTTCATCTCATAATATTGAAAAATGAACGGTATTCATAATTTTTTTTTTTAATTTTTCTGGTACTATATTGATGAAAAAGGAATTTATATTGCTTTACGAAAAAATAAATAAATAAAAATATTTAAGGCTTATCCTGATTAAATGATTTTAAATCCTGATTTTAATGTTTATATACAATACTTCGCGTTACTTTAAGTAACGTATTTCAAGTTTTTAAATTAAAAAGAAAATACATAAAAATATCGTTCAAATACTCAAATAATCAAAATAAGTTCATTATTGAATGGTTTCATCACCCGAGAGATGGCACTGACCTCTAATATCTTGAATGCTAATGTTTTCTATTTTGATTAAAAAAACATTTCCATAATCAACATTTGTCCCAATCCATGCTAATAATACTTAAATAATAATAAATTGGTTCCATTTCATTTATTTTAATAAAAAAAAAACAAGGTATAAACGATATCGTGTTCCCCATAAAAATTTTAGGTGAAATGCTGGCGTCAGAAAAATGAAGAATCACTGGCATAAAGAAATAAGTGCTGCCATCTATCGGTGATTAAAAGACACAAATTGCTGTATAATATCAACAAATATTGTATTCAACATGAGGATCTCAGAATGGAATTTCAAGAATCAGCTAAAGAAATCGGCACATGGGAAGATGGCATAAAAGAGTGTGTGTGTGTGTGTGTGTTGAAAACAGAAAAGGCATTCAATGGTTTTCAGCGTGAAGAAGTTGAAATTCTCAAAAGAAGGAGAATATTGCTGCAGTTTCAGAGTTTACAATAAGAAGTATCTGTACATCAGTAATGAAAACCAGGAAGTTTTCTTTATGTAGTTAGCATAACTATAAACTTGAACGGAATGAGTTTATGAAGGACAAGTGGATGTGTGGTAAAGTTCTGAGTTAAAAGGTGGGATGCTTATCCTGCGGCTTTTTTACTCCATTTCAAGAATAAAATATGCATATATTGTGTCAGGAAGGTATTGACATGTTGTATCTCCAGCTGGTCTATATGTGATATTAAATAGAAGGATTGAGGGCTTCCTGTGGCAGCTTTGTTTGAGTGCGAAAGATTGCCTAGGTTAGCTAAAATTTTGAATGGCACAAGAATTTTGTTGGGAATACCATTTGAAAGAAAAGTTGCAAGCTACTGAACGGATATGCTGTAGATTCTTATATATGGCGATAAATTCAGAAGAATATACGACGACTAATGGTTCTATCAACTGGCAGTTCATGGTGCTGTGAATTGTAGTAGTAATGGCAAATGATGCAAGAAAACAAGCTTGTATAGCATAGCCAAAACAAAAAAAAAAAAAAAAAAACCATACACAGTTCACCCATCCGAACCCTCCAAGAATTTATCTAGTTCTTCCTTGAGTTTATTCAACCCATCCACTTCTACAACAACAGATGGAAGCCAGTTCCAACCACCCTCTGGCTGAAGACAAACTTCGCCGTATCCATTCTGCAACCATCTTTCCTCAACTTTAATTCATGCCCTTGTTCTTTGGGCGATCTCGACGTGCACGTACCCGACGATCCAAAAGATACTCGATAGGGTTCAGATCAGACTCTGGGCTGGCCAATCCAACTTTTCCACGCCAATGTCCTCAAACTACTTTGTTACGACCCGAGCAGTATGGCATGGCGCGTTGCCTTGCTGATACAGGTATGGGCCTTCCCCGAAGAATTGTCATAATGTTGGAAGTGCATAATTGTCCAGGCTATCCTGGTATTGCACAGCATTCATGATTTTGTCGATAACGACTAATGGGCCTAAGCCAAACCATGAAAAGAGCCTCGTACCATGACACTTCCTCCACCAAACTTCATCTTTTAGAGGATATAACCACGAAGGAACTGTTCCCCTGGCATTCGCCACACGCAGGAACGAACATCAGACTGGTAGAGTGCGAACCTTGACTCGTCTGTCCATAGGACTGTTTTCCACTACTCTACAGTCCAGGATTCAAACTCCTTACACCATGTTAATCGGAGTCTCATTTGTTCAGGTGATCAATTCTGTTGAACTGTTGAGGTAATTCTGTTGAATGTGCCATCTTGCATGCCCACTTTTGCAATTGTCTGTTCGAAGCCCAGTGTGCATAGCAGATTCTGTGACGTGTTGCATGCATAGGACCTGTTTCCTCATCCATGTAGGGGTGTCAGGATATTAATGGTAGGGCAGTGTAGTTGTCATACGATGTAAGTTCATTGTGCTGTGCATATTGATAACGGGTGGTAATCGATTATGATGCAGTTCCTTGTGCTGCAATGCTTCAACTAGTTTTTGATGTAGCTCACCATGGTGAATGAGTGCTACAGTCTTAATTCATTGATGTGTATTCATTTATTCCTGAGTTTTAAGTGCTGTAGTTCCTAGTACTGTGCATAGAGCCAGAAGTCATGGATATCATCGATGAATTGGAAAACAAGACTTTATATACTGAGTATGGACTTTACTAAGTTATGTATGATTTATACAGTGTGTGGACAAGTTTTCTATGGAGTAGAATATGTATTTGTAACACTACACAGGATGACCTGAATGGATAGGTCGTGTGGATGTAACCATCCACACGTGGTGGTTTCCCATAGAATAGCTTGGGATCGCTCTAACTTAAGAAATAAAAAAACAAAACAAATAAAAAGCCCCGTTAACAGCTGGAACTCCAAAGTCACATGTTGTAAGGACATCTTTAGGTTAATATAATCACATTCTTCAGAGTTCAGCAATCACTATCCATCAATTTTCCTTTCCAACTTTCTGCAAATCTCGGTTTTCCATATACTGAGCTGAACAATGAGCTTGTTTTTCAACATAACCACCAAACGCAGTAACATACTTTGTGACTTACTTATTGGCTCTCCTTCATCTATTTCATGGATGGTGCATTTCTTTTAAATCGGTTTCAAGTTTGATTTTTCCATGATTAACAACCTATTAACTGTACTGACAAAAATAAACAATAACATCAGTTTCTGATACCTTGCAATATCTTTAATAAGGACACTGTTATGTTTCAGAACATTTCAATTTGTAAATTCAGTTCAAGGGAACTAACATTCAGCGTTTTAGCTCATTATAATAAATTTTGTCTCTCTGATAAACAATTACTCTTCTACGCAGTCAAAATAAAAGAAAACGCTAATAGCTTCTGATGTAAAGGATTTTAATTTGAGTTAAAACAAAAATGGAAATTAATTTCTAGCAATTATGCAATTCAGCGAACGCTAAACTTCCAGGCAATTTACCCAATGTCACTATTCCGTGCCATAAACCCAGTCTCTGTTCGCTTTTGCAGTTGAACCAGCATTCTGCTGGCATGACGCAAGAAGGCCATTACCTATGCCTATAAACTGCTAACGTTCCCAGTTTGCTATCGTAAAATACTGGACCAGGAAATAAAAGAGCAATAACAATCTGTCTAGACGATCTTTAAGCTGATAATGGCAAGAAACCGGGAGTTCCCCGAAGAATTCTTTTAATCTTCAGTGAGAATTTCAAGTCAGGTTTACGAAAAAATAGTATTTCAAAAAGTCACCAGACTCTATAGCCCCCAAAGCAGTCAATTGTATGTTCTGAAGATGGTTTGTTTGTGATAATAACCCGGAAGGAACATCTGATTTTCTCAGCTAAAAATGACCTGCAATTCGGCGTAGCCCTACTAAAATAAACTCTGTGTAAGAATCCAGTAGGATTCTAAACCAGACGTATTGATTTCGCGCTTCCACACTTTTCATTGCAGTACAGGAGAGTGACCGATGGAAAAGAAATGTTTATTCGATAACTTTTATTTTGTAGTCCGAAACGTGAACTTCTGAGATTCTGTTTTACAAATCCAGAATAGCTGCAAAAGCAATCAAACTGCTGGTGCCATTGAACAACAGACTTTTACATTTTTTTCTTTCTTCAACAAAAAATACGTTTCATAAAAACTCGACCGCACTTCCTCAATAAAGTACACTGATTTATGAATATTACATGAAATTTT
The DNA here is from genome assembly GCF_048544385.1 of Mastigoproctus giganteus. Lineage (NCBI taxonomy): Eukaryota > Metazoa > Arthropoda > Arachnida > Uropygi > Thelyphonidae > Mastigoproctus > Mastigoproctus giganteus. The sequence goes on along the minus strand of NC_143579.1, from coordinate 39,028,662 downwards.
TGAGATATATGGGTTTCAGTAGATTATTTGGGATACGTTTCTGGAACCTGAAGCTTTGTTAACACCAGAAGGAAAGGGATAAACCACATTGGCTTACTGGATATTAATGGCATAACTATTGATTATTTCTGGTTGGTGTAAAATTGAATATATATTTTGCATCTACATTCATGCACGAAGCTTTTAATGATGGGAAAACCAAAGTATATCAAGTTATAACTGGCAGCTAAAACTGAGAACAAAGTGGAAAAGAAATGGTCGAAGCTAAAATAAATAAGAAACCCCAGGATTATGGGATCTATCTAATCATATCGAAAGAAGCAGCAAAAGAGGTAAGCAAACCTTTGGCCGTCATTGATCCAAACCTTTGATTCATGGGTGGTGCATTGGATTGGAGAAGTGCATATCGGCGCTCCCAATTTACAAATTGAGGTCCGTGAGGTGGGTGAGTAATTACAGGTCTGTAAGCTTGACACCTGTATCTGGGAAATTAATGGAGTAAATGGTTAAACAAGCAATTGGGAACTCTATTAAGAGGAATGCAGTTATACGGAAATCACAGTATGGATTTCTAAATTTGCGATCTTGTCTGACCAATCTGACCAGCTACTATGACGCTGTAACAAAAGAACTGAATGCAAAAGAAAAATTATAATAATTTTGTCACTTAGGTTTCAACAAAACGTTTTACACTTTTCCATATGAAAGACAATTGTACAATTGTCTACTACTATGAATAAAAAGATAGTTGAGTGGCAGAAGACAGAAGTGGCTTTTAATGGGTACTGCCCTTCTTGGACTAGTGTTATCGGTGGATTCCCTCAGGGTTCAGTGCTGGACCCCTTACTGTTTTCAATGTTTATTTACGATATTGATGGAGACACCCCAAGGTTAAAGTCTAAGTTTATTGATGATAAACTTAGACATTAACCTTGCCTAAGAAGTGGATGGGCTAAAAAGTGGAAATTACAGTTTAAAATTGATAAATGGAAGGTACTGCATATGCGCAGCCGTAATTCCTGAATAAATTACCAACTGGACCGAACCACCATCGCAGAGGTGATGGAGAAAAAAAGAGATCTAAGGGTAATTATACACTCCTACATGAAATTCTCTGAGCAGTGCAGAGAGAGATAGCTGATGGCGTTCCGCTAATAATATACAGGAATTTTTACAGCAAGGACAAGATTATTAATGCGTTTTATAAGATAATGGGCAGGGCTCATCTTAAATACAGGTCTCGAAGCCTGATTTTAAGAAGGATGTAGATCTCTTGGTACGGGTACAGAGAAGTTCAACCAAATTAGTCAACACTACAAAAGACTAGTCTTGCCATAAAAAAACTTGAGTTCTGCAAAGTGCTGTGCTTGGAAACTACGCACCTTCGAGGAGACTTCACTGAAGTATTCAAGGCTTTAAGTTGACTGAGTAAAGTGAATACAGCATCTTTGCTCTTTCTCAAAAAATACACCTAAGAGGACATAAACTTATGTTGAAAAAGTATAGATTGATGTGCGAAAATTTGCTTTCAACCAGAGAGTAATTGATTGTTGGAACAAACTTCCATCTGGTATTATAAAGGTAAATATTTTGAGTAAACTATGGCTGTTTGAATTTCATAAATGGTTATGGAGTTTTCATTTGTAAAAATATTATGAAAATATTAAAATAATAAATAAGAATGAGAAGGCATTCAGTTTTTTCGTGGTCAGGAGAGCAGAAGCCTTCTCAAAACGTTGTACAGTCTATACAGTATTTTATCATCCTAATAATTAATCGGAAGTCGTTGTTACAACAAGTCTCAGAGGCATCAGCAACGTGCACCATATTGCGCCTGTGTGTCTATTATGTTTGTACAAATGTGTGTTGGCAGCCTGATGGGTAGCACAGTTGATGTATTGGCAGGCTAATTTGCATGTGGTGCGGGCTGAAAAACCTAGAATAGCTCATAGGAGTTAAAACTCCACTTTCTCCGCAGGACATTGGCCAACTACAGTCTTGATTGATGAAGTGGTCAATAATTCCTCCAGTCATCAAGGAGATTCGACGAGACTACTAACCTGCTACTGAAGAAAATCTTCACCTGACTAACCTACATTTCTTTGCGTTTCTGAACAGTTCTTGTACTTACGTCCAATTTGAAATTAGCCTATTTTCCAACAGTGGAAATCAAGTAGATGAAATCATCTTGTGAATGTTCGTTTCCTCCTCTTCATAACGTTTGCGTTTCAAGGTCGATCCAAACAAAATTAATGTATTAAGCGAGCCAGAGGACATCTCATCCCAATTGGGCTGTATTTATTTCAATCCTTCATCCTGAAACAAGACTGAAATAAATTCTATCATTCCCCATAAGAGAAGCAGTATTTATACAGTAGTTAGAAGTTATATTTATAGTTGGAACTTATTTTCCTTAAAATAAGGAAATTTTCCAATTTGTATTAGTATTAATATTAGAATGTCTAAATTATGCAAAGAAGCAGACGTTTTCTGCAAATGCCAAAAAAAAAAAAAAAAAAAAACAGAAAAGAAAAGAAAAAAGAAATAAAAGGAAAATTCCAAATTACTCATCCATTTCCAAAAATTGGCTGTCCAATTCCGCTTGGAACTATACCAGACTCTCCACTTCAACGACCGTGGTAAACTACAAGGTGTTACCCGAAGGCAAACTTCATGAGATCCAGCCTTGTGGCACTCGCCAACATTTTAAATTTGGGGTGAAAATGCAAATGAAATGTTGCTTTATTTTCCTGGTCCCTGAGGGACTCCACTTGCTACGCTGATCCGCTCTAAGGAATAACCATTTAAAACTACTCTTTTTCTCTTACCTTTTAGAAAGCCATTCATCCAATTGTACATCAAGGGCTGCCTCCTTGTCGCTGTTCTCTCGTAGTTCAAACGGTGTCTCTACTGAAAAGATCTTTACAAAAGTAAAGACAGTTGTTTTTATGACCATTTCACTTCGATCAAGTACAAGGCCTATTTGATTTATTCACTTCTTTCTTGTGTTCAGTACATAAAGAACTATTTGCCTCCCATTTTTTTCTCCCTTGGCTAGTGAGTTCCTGTTTAACTTTCGCTTCTCTTTTCCCATCAGTGGTTTTGTTACATATATGCTTATAAAATTTGTAAAAATCCGAATCTCACAATAGTCTGTAGCCGTCACAGGCTTTTTTTCGTTTGCTCAATTAAAACCTTAACCTCTCTGGTCATCCGCTGTGGCATCTTTCTTTCCCAGAACTTCTCAGAACAAATGCATTTGTAACTTCCAGGATAAATCTCTTGAATACTTTAAAGTGCATATTTGAATAAACCTTGTAATTGAAAGCACATGTTTGAGCCGTCTGGATAATCGTCATTTATTACTTTCCCATGGTGTATTGCCAGTCCACAATTGAATGAAAGAAATATTTCAATCCACTATAGTCCCTTCTCTTGAAATTGAAGCTCCACCTTTTCTTCAAACCACAGAAATCTCTTTGGACATTTATGACATTGTTGTCACTGCTCGTTATTATTTCCTGCAATGTGAAATTCTGGATGTGGTTTGGATCCTCTGTGAGGATCAAAATCGATGGTATTAGAGCTTCTCATACTTTTTCTAATACAGTATATCGTAATAAATAACAATCATCCAGACGATTCAAATATGTGCTTTCCCATGACATACTGTCAGTTCACAATTTTAAATATACAGTCAGGTTGAAATCGCTTATAATGAGAAAATCACACTTAGTTGCCCATTCAATTTGTTTCAAGAAAGACTTTTATCATATTCATCAGAACTGTCTGGTCTGAAACGTGCTCCAACCGTCGTCTTTCCTTTACCACAGCCCTAGTGGATAGCACAGTTGGTAGAATCACCGTCTTCCCCTCCACCCACACACCGGTTTGAAAAGACCTCAGTTGTTCGAGTTCTGTTGATTACATGAGGAATTGTTATGAGCCTTTTTCACAACGTGGCTGAATTTGTCGGTCTCATGTGAAGGAGGCATGATTTTTTCTCCCGGAAACTCGGATTTTTTGTCTAGCAAACAGAAAACGACCACAGAACACAGAAATCGCCAATCCCTGTTTTAGTTAACCGGTTTGGTGATTGGCAGATGCAGCTGACAGTTCGCGGTCTATGGGGTATGTGTGGGGGCCAGGTATCCCACATGGGTTGATGAGGGAAAACAACTTGGATTGCTCCTCTCGCCCACTCATTATCAATATATTGCAGATTCCAGGAAGAATAAGAGAGGAGGTGGTATTGTCATCTTTTACAAGACCTCTTTCAGGCAGATACATGTCTACAGCAGTAAAACACCAAACTATGAAGCAATCACTGCAATTTTCACTAAGAATGAAAAAAAGGATTCAAATCTGCCTTGTGTGTCTCCCACCAGGACACACTCCATAAATTGTAAAGGATCTTATCTCACGGATGTCTGCTCATCTACGCCCCGATATCCAAACAACCATTTTAGGAGATTTCAACCTGCCTCTGCCAAGGTACAAGGATGCAAAGCAAGACATGGAAGATACCATGCAGACCTGGGGGCTCATCCCACTGAATACACCACCGAACAGAGGAAATCAAGTTCTGGACAGCGTCTACCACAATTTGGAACAAATACAAATCATTCCCTATAACTCCAAATTCGTGTAGGACCACCTCCCAGTAGTGTTTTAAATTGCACAGGCACCTGCAACCTCAGTCGCCCGTACCAAATATGCGGACCTGGTGCATACAGTAACCACGTTTTCAACCGACCTAGTCAGGCCAAATGTTATCCTCACTGAACTTAAAGCATTTAATTGGAATAATTTCTGCTTCAAACCAGTGGAAGAGGTAATTAATGCCATTTCTAATGAATTGAAACACACTGCTCTCATTGGTGCATCGAAGACAATTAAAATCTCCTCAAACACCAAGTGGTGGTTCAACTCCGAAACAAAACAGGCTTTTAATCTAAAGCAAAAAGCCTACAGAACCTGGAAAAAGTCTAGCTCCATGCTAGATCACGTCGCTTACAACAAACAAAGAGCGAATTTCCTGCGTGTTCAGAAGAAGGCACATCGTAAGTATATCCAGAGAAGACTTAGACATTCCAAGCGTATTGTTTCCACACGTGGTTGGTCATCAGGTGCAAATGGATGAAGATAGGATAAAACTGTGGACACAGTCAACCTTCCACCCTGACCAGGAAAAACATCCGCTCCTCCCTGTAGCGGCCATCACAGATAAGGCCAGGACCGAGCTTGCGCATGTTAAGATCTCAAGGGAAATGATTATGAAAGCAATAAGCAGCCTTTCCAATAAATCTACAGTTGGTCCCGACGGATTTCCCCTCTTTATTCTCAAAATATGCAGCTTCCATGTGATTGACCTGTTACAGCACACCATCAACCGTATCCTCGAGACTGGTATCACACTGACAATTTGGAATGTCTACCATGCTTTACCGGTTCCAAAAACTAATAAACCAAAAGATCCGAGAGGCTACAGAGCAATCTCTATTTCCTGTGGACTACTAAAGGTGTTCTAAAAAGCGATAGTCCATCTTAGTCGATCACTGCTTCAATGGGCGTCCACACCATCTTCATACTGTTATTCCTAGGAGGTCTACGCTTTCAAATCTATTAATGACCAGCTGGGCAATCCAAAAAAGCCCTTAACTCTAAGAAACAACTTGAAATCTTATTCCTAAACATACAAGCAGCTTCTGACACATTCAGCACAACAGAGCTAGTTAAAATTTTGAAGCATTATTTCAGAATCGAAGGTAATCGTCTCACTATCCTCCATCAACTCCTCATCAACAGGCAAATCTTTATTAAATATGGCCATAGATTAGAGAGGACCACCACGATCTCTGTCGGCATCCTACAAGGGGAAGTTCTCTTTCATCATGGTTTTTTGCAGCAGCACTAGAGCCCTTCCTTGCGAAACACCCAAACTTCATTTGATATGCTGATGATCTTAAGATGCTGGTCACATCCGATGATCCAGCAAAAGCTGAGGCAATCGCCTATGAAAATCATATAGTACTGTTTGAACTCCAGGATTATCTACGACGTCTGCGACTTAAATTTAATCCTCAGAAAGCAGCTCAGATGACTTTCACAAAAAGAAGTACTGTTAATGAGATTATGCTCACGAGCTGGATATCTCTCTCTCTCTCTCTCTCTTGCTGGACGAAAAACCCCAGTTTCTTGGGGGTAAAAACCTTGCTATCTACGTCTGAGACCGACTAACTCAGCCACGGAGTGAAAAAAGCCCACTAAAGTTCCTCGCGTCATCGACGGGATTCGAACCCGGGCCTTTTCCACCCGGTGTGGGGAGGACGGCGTCGATACCACTGTGCTGCCCACGCAGACAGATAGTGTCCACAGCAAACATGAGATCAGAAATCGAGAATAGGAGAATACTTGGACAAACTGAAGCAGAACCACCTTGCACTCAGCAAGAGACTACGCCGGTACAAAGAGAGCTCCCAGAGGAAACTAAACCACCGAATCTTCGATGAAAACCAAAGCGCCTTCTACAGGAAACTGGGAGAAGATGAGAAAACCGGAAACGGACCACCCGAGAAGAAGATGATCGAGGAGTTCTGGGGAAATATCTGGAGCAGTGAAGTAAGACATAATAGCAGAGCACCCTTTGATAGAAGTAGAAAGGAAGAAAACCAAGAACGTGCAAGAGATGAGAGAGTGTGAAATTCTAGAAGAAGAAGTAAAACAGTCGATCATGAACATCGACAACTGGCGAACCCCAGGAATTGATAACATCCACAACTACTGGTACAATAAGCTCACCTGCACACACAAGCACCTAGCAGAGCAGTTCACTCGAATGATAAGGGTAACCGGAGACAATCCCAAAGTTTCTCACTGAAGAAGTCAGATATCTGAGGCCTAAAGACGAAGATACATGAAACTCGGCGAAATACAGGCCAATAACCTGCCTCCCAACGATGTACAAGATCCTGACCAGCTGCGTAACCAAGAAGATATCAGACCATTTAGAGAGTTAGAACATAATGGCCGAACAGCAGAAATGATGCAAGTGGAGGAGCAAAAGGATGCAAGGAGCAATTAACCATAGATGCCACAGTTATGGAACAAGCCTACAAGAAGCACTGCAACCTATATACGGCCTACATCGATTACCGCAAGGCCTTCGACTCCGTACCTCATAGCTAGCTAATAGAGACCCTGAAGATCTACAGGGTCAATCCGATAGTGACAAACTTCCTAGAACAACAATGGCGAATCTGAGTACCACCATTAAGGTCGAGAACATTACAACCAGACCAATCCCCATCAGAAGAGTAATCTTTCAGGGAGATGCTGTGAGCCCACGGTCGTTCTGTCAAGCACTCAACCCGCAATCCACCATGCTTAACGGCAGCAAATATGGACATAACCTCAAAGAAGAAAGAAAGAACCCGTACACCCTCACCCACCTGATGTGCATGGATGACATCAAGCTCTACGCGGCAACCGAAAAGCTCCAGTAACTACTCCGGATCACCCAAGAATTCAGCAAGGACATCAGGATGGAATTTGGTCTAGACAAATGTAAGACCCACACACTGAAACAGGGAAAATTAGTCAGTCGGAACTACCGGCTGTTGACTGGTAAAGAGATCGAAGCGATGACAGAAGGAGAGACCTACAAATACCTAGGGATGATGCAGGCTCAGCAATTACAGCAGAAGGATTTTCAAGAAGTGCCTGACAGAAAAATATCATCAGAGACTCAGAAGCCTGCTGAAAGCAAAATTGAATGGAAGGAACACAGTTAAGGCCATAAACACCTATGCAGCTCCAGTACTAACATACTCCTTTGGGTCATAGATTGGACTAACACCGAGCTAGAGGATATCATATGAAAGACAAGGACAATGATGACCAAGAGTCGCCAATACCACCCGAAGTCAGCAGTGGAGAGACTAACAATAGCTCGGAAACAAGGAGGAAGGGGCCTGATGGACCTGATGGGGCAACAGAAAACAGCAATAGTTAACCTGAAGGATTACTTCGAGAACAACACAGCACCACTCCACCAGGCCATAAGGAAGATGGATAAGTGGTATACCCCCACTCAACCTAAGCGAGGAGTCCCCTTCCGCCCAGACGGCACAAGAAGCGAAGCTAGAAAGATGAGCAAAGAAGACACTCCATTGCAGACAGTATAATGACCTCCATCATGATCACATCGATAACATTGCTTCCAATGCATAGCTCATAAGCGGGACTCTCTTCCCCCAAGACCGAAGGATTCATGCTGGTCATCCAAGACCAGGTAATCAACACCAGAAACTCTAAAAAAATACATCGCAAAGGAGCCCGGAATGTCAGATGACACATGTCGACGATGCCACCTGGCCTCAGAAATGATCCATCACATCACAGTGGAATTCAAGGTGATCACCCAGACTGAGTACACTCATAGACACGACCAGGTACCCAGGATAATACATCAGAAGCTAGTGAGGAAATACAAGTTGACCAAAGAAAGTGTACCATACTACAAGTACGAACCCCAGGCAGTACCAGAGATCCCAAACGGATAAGATAACGGATAAGACCATCCCCCACAACAGACCGGACATAACCCTTGTGGACAAGATGGAAAAGTCTTCCTACCTGATTGACATAGCGGTGCCGAACACTAGCAATGTCCACAAAACCCATGAGGAAAAAATTAGGAATTACACGAACCTGAGACATGAGGTCAAGGAGTTGTGGCATATGCAAGAAGTAACGACTATCTCCATCATCGTGTCAACCACCGATATGGTGCCAAAGACCCTACATAGTAGCCTAGTAGCAATAGGTCTCCCAGAGAACACCTGCAAGGAACTCCAGAAAATCGCAATTCTGAACACCTGTAGGATAGTCAGAGAGTTCCTCAACCAACAGTAACACCAGACATTGCAACCACCCTGTGTACTTGGTAGCAATACCCGTCACGGAGTGAAATCCCCGAATCAGGGAGAAATAATAACAGAGCAACAATAATAATAATAAATGGGACCGCCATTAAAAAGGTTCGCTCCCACACGGATTTGGGGTTGAAGTGGGATGACGGGCTTACTTTCAAAGACCACCTCAAGATGGCGAGGCTAAAAACGTTTGAGGCGTTCTGGGCAACCGGCAGGAGTTCGTCGGTCTTAGGCCTCGAGAGTTCCTTTTGAAATACACCCGAAGAAATTTAACACCCCTAACGCTCTACGCTTCAGCAATCTGGTCAGGCGTCTCCTCTACTCAACTAAAGAGATTTCTGCGGGTTAAATATTAGCTCCTGAGATGGGCTACCCTTTCATCATCTCTAGGAGCGTGCTCTGTGCAAACCTTAGCATGTAATCCTGGGAACCATCGTCAAAGAGGGGAATCTACACACTGTGGCCCAATTGCTATGTAGCCAAATGGATTGGCCTGACATCTGGGGTGTTTCTGCAAACCCTCGGACCTTAGAATGAATCCTGTGCAGTTCAACGCCTTGTCCACAATCTTCTCTGCAAAATCATGTGGATCCTGTGGAATCCTACTGTTCTTGTGGAAAGAACTACGGTTCTTTCCACAAGAACATTTTTTGTCATTTCCTGACATTTTTTACAAAATGACCTTATATTTCTTGGCTAAATCACCTGATTTATGTTTTAAGTTATGAGTGCTCACGTAGCACTGATAACTTAAAATATATTACACTGTACACCCTTTAGTATCCTAGAAAACTAATAACTGCTTAGTCCATCATCAATTTTTGCATCCGACAGACATACGCTGATTCTGTTCCATCTATCTTTATTACAGAGAATTTTTATGGGTTCTTTTCCCAACGTGGTTGATTTATAGTAATAGTATTCGCCATACAGTGCAAGTTGGCCTTTGAATTCATTCAAACTGTCAGCCTCAGCTACCTGTGAAGGCAACTTGTTCCATCAATCAACAACTGTGACTAAAAGAAAACTTCCTACAATCTAGTCTAAACCTCATCCCGTGTAATTTAAATCTATGGCCCCTAATTCTGAAATTCTTTATAACAGTGGAATTTTCACCTTCATTCATTTTACTAACCCTCCCCTCCCCTCAGAGACTTATAAACCTCAATCAGGTCACCTATGAGGTGCCTCATTGCCAAGCTCTGTAGCCTACATATATGGAGTCTTTCTTCATATGGTCGCCCTTTTCCCGATCTCACCATGCGACTTGCCTGTCTTTGTACCCTTTCAAGAATCCCAATGTATTTTTTTCAGATGAGTCTCCATATCGAACACAAAATTCCAAATGTGGTCGATTCAAGCGAGGATAGCATGGATTTATCTCCCTGAAACTCTGGTCTTTCGTCCAGCAGACAGAAAATCGACCAGACAACACGCAAAATTTACAGACAATATGGCATAAGTTGCTCATGCCGCTAAAACCATATACCAACCAAACAACCAAGGCTCTATGGGTAGATCTGCAATAGTCCGTGCAAGATCCAAACGCCGGCTCCGTTGATCCACACAATCCCGAAGACCTTCTATGGGATTCATAACCGGTCAATTTGGGGATAAAGGCTCTGGAAATCAATTTCGTTTTCGGCTAACCACTCCCAAACAATACCCAGAAACATGGAAAGGCGCATCCTGTTGAAACAACCTGTGCCATACGGGAAGATAGTCAGCCACAATGAACAGGTAGTTTTTAGTATTCATAATGAGGTTTAGGGGTATGAAGGCTCAAACTGCGGAGGGGAGTTATTACTCTCCACAGTTTGTCATTCGTCTACAAGGCACAGTAGGAAACGTTATTCATTGGAAAAGGCAACTTTTTTCCAGTCCTCAATAGCCCAATGATGTCGTTCAGATTCAAACTTTAGGCGTCGTTTGCGATGGGTGGCCGTAAGAATGGTACTTTGACTGGGTGCCTGCTCCTCAAGAATAGCCTCCCAGTCAAGGAGGAGGGTTCTTTGGATAGTTGACTTGGAAACACTGCTAGTCGTCCCATGTTTAAGTTCCATGGTCAGCACGCATCTCATCTGCTGTATCATTTTACTGGTCCTCACCCCGATACTTGTGCCACTAGGCGGGGAGGAACAGTCGATTGTTAAAATACTGGGGAGTTGCTCAGAATGTTTTGACTGGGCAGTATACATGAGTGATCACTAAATTATGACCACCTACCTAATATTTCGTAGGTCCTCCTTTTGCCCTCAGTACAGCAGCTATCCGAAGTGGCATTGATTCAACAAAATGTCGGACGCGTTCGGGAGAGATGGCCAACCATGCTTGCTGTAATGCGGTCAGCAATGCAGATATAGAGGTGATTAGTGTATCCAGACGCCTGATATGCCTTTCCATAGTGTCCCACAAGTGCTCTATGGGATTGATATCGAGCGGAATTGGGAGGCCAATCGATATGTTAGAAGCCAGAATTGTGTTCCTCAAATCATTCGCGATGGCTCGGCGCATTGTCATCTTGGAAGACACCATCGCCATTCGGGAAAAAGTGTAAAATAACGGGGTGTACACAGTCAGCAAGCAGTTGACGATAGCGGAGACCACTGATACGTTGTTCCACATGCACCAGGGGTCCAAGTTCCTGCCAGTGAAACATGCCCCACACCATACAACCGCCTCCATCGGCCTGCACTTTTGATACCATGCATGATGAATGAAGATCCTCATGTTGTTGACGCCAAATCCGTACACGATCCACGGCGTGGAGTAAATAACGTGGCTCATCCGATCAGAACACCTCTTCCAGTCTTCTAACGTCCAACTTGCATGCTCTTTGTACCAGGCGAGTCTTTTACGCCGATGAACCTTGGTTATGATAGGATGCCGTTGGGGTCGTCTGCTGGTATAGCCCATACGTGCGTGCGTGCGTGCGACGCATGGTAATGCCAGATATTGTTCTGGGTATGCCCATGTTGTATTGGATAGTCAACTCTTGAACAGCGCTACGTTCGTTCGCCTGTACTAGTCATCGGACCCCCTGCTCACCTCTAACATCAACCTTTCGCTGACCTTTGCAGATTTGCCGTCGGGTCGTTGTTTAACCATTTTGATGCCAGTCCTGGTACACTTTAAATACGGCTGCTCTCGAACACCCCACCAGTTCAGCCGTTTGGGAAATCGAATTACCAGCTCGTCGAGCACCCACAATCTATCCTTTATCAAAGTCCGATAAATCCTTCCTTTTACCATCACACTCGGAATTTTACTACCTACTGAACCACCGACGCCTTATCTATGCTATGTAGGTCGACTAACTCCGCCCTCTCGTATCTCACGTGTTCAGCGGGTCACATTCAGTTTTCATAGGGGTGGGTGGTCATAATTCAGTGATCACTCAGTGTATATTCAGATGTCAGTAAGTTTCATAGTTGAGGATACAAGTAATCTACAAGTATTAATTGTAAGTAGAATGATTTTACGATAACAGCAAAAATACTAGAAACAAAATTATTACAATTAAAATTGGACAAGGCAACCTGGAGTCTGTGGCATCTGTCCATTTATACTGAAGAAAGCAGCAAATTATATAAACAAATCTTTAATTGTTATAATGAAAGCATCCTTGCATTCAGGCAATCTCCCTATAGACTGGAGATGTGCAAACATCTCTCCTATTCACAAAGTTAGCTCAAAGGGCGAAATGATCTCAACTACAGACCTACAAACTTGTTTTCTATTCCAGAGGAACAGAAAACAAAGCAGAAAACATTATGGAGTCCTTTTTTTAGTGGTACAATACAAGATCATCCTGCACAGATGTGGAATTATAATGGAGTCACAGCATGGCTTTAAGGATAGTCCGTGTTTAGTTTACCAAATTGACTGCTATGAGGTTATCAGAAAAGAACTTATCATAAAGAATAACTTTAAAATCATGAAACACAGCAATGTGGCATTATGGGCAACTTAAACTGTGCATAAAGGGATGTTTTAGTGATAGAAGACAGTAGTTCTGAACTTCATATACTAATGTTACGTGTGGGATCTCACGGGGCTGATTTCTTGGCATATTCACAGGGCCTTGCAAAGGTACCTGAGAGCACAGATGCAAAAGGGGTTAATGGGCCTCGTTTATTTATGTGGAGACTTTGATGGCTCCCTCGATTGGAGTCCCTCTATATCAGGGGCCGTGGTGCGGGGCATCCAATGTACCCTCCCCCCATTTGCAAGGCCCTACATATTCATTAATGATGTTGATGTAGATGGGCAGGGTGGTTAATTACTAATCGTGGTGTGCTACTTCAAAAAGACTTAGACATTAGGGAACAAAAACCATGCTACCCTCGTCGCCTGAGACCGGCTAACTCAGCCACGTGGAGAAAAGGTTCATAAAAATTCTTCGCGTCATTAATGAGATTCGAACGCAGGTCTTTTCAGGATAGTGTACAGTTATCCCATCTTTAAATTAAGATGGGATAACTGTACACTAGATGTTCGAAAATTTTCCTTTAGTCAAAGAGTGATTGACTGCTAGAATAAACTCCTTCCTACTCTTGCAGAGGTTGAAGATATTTAGATCCAGAGAAAGAAACATGTAATTTAAAGAAGGAGAAGATGGAATTCGATTATAAAAATCTGAAATAGAAAAGTAATTCATGCTGTAAGCACTTATTGCTAATGTACAGAGATCACTCGCTGCAGAAAAATATATAGCGATTATTAATTTTCTAAACTTCCTTCTTTCTTAAGAAAAAAAAAACATCCACGAATGCATCATCATTTGTCAAACCGTACATTGTAGATAACAGTTTTCTTTTTATTCTCCTCAAGGTACTTTCATAACGTCTCCTCTTAATATAAATAGCCTCTGTAGTTCCCTAGTGTGCCTTAACCCAAACTAAATGCGTTTCAAATACTCTTTCTTGGAAGACGTGCCTTATCTTTATTGAATCTTATGCAGATATGACATTGTCATATCAGGAATAGGAAACATGGTTTTCCTTTAATTTTCAGACGACTAAGAATTGCCCCTCAGGCTGTCGCTCTCTATATATTCCTGTTCTGTATTATTACCTCTTCTGTATTATCTGTTCTCTTAAATTTGAACTAGAAAATAATGTACATCTTTAAGGCATTCTTTTCCGCAAGATTCAAACTTCATTTTTATATCTAAATAGATTCTTTACACTTAAATATGATTTTTCTAGGATAAAGCAGAATTGTGGAATTTTTTTTCATTTATTTAGTCTTCGAGATTTATGCACAATTAATCACAAAGCCTCATCAAAGTTTACAAAGCCTCCAAAGATGGAGCTGCAGTAGTGATCAAAATAAAACTGTTGTAAAATTGCCCTCATTCATTATGGTAATTTCAAAGTCTGTTGGAAAACCGTAGGGATGGATTGAAGGTTAAGAACTTGGAAAACACGATTGGGCTTTTCTCTGTTAGTATCTATTAAGAATGATTATAATTTGTTGTATATAATGTCAACAATCAGGAACTGGATATGTACCCTTACGACAATTTTCAATACATCAAAACCTATCTTAAGCCATATGACCTCAACATCTTACAAAAATGCATTGCTCAGAGTTATACAAATAAAATACCAGCGGTTTTGTGATGATCCAATTAAATTGCAACTTACTTTACAACAATCCAATGTCCTCGTGAGTAGAAGAGTTGGTAGAATCGCTGTCCATTCCACCTCCCGAGGAAAGGACCTTAGTTCGAGTCCCGTCGATGATGTGAGGAACTTTTTATGGGCCTTTTTCACATCGTGACTGAGTTAGTCGGTGTCAGGCGAGGCTAGCGTGGTTTTTTTTCTCCCGGAAACTGGAGTTTTTCATCCAGAAAGTTGAGGACAGTATATACAGAGCTATTGCTCTGTATATACTGTCCTTAGTCGCTGATGCTCCTATACCGCAAGAGCAACAATTCAATCAATGTAACACCGTTTGCAATAATAGAATTAAAATACCACCCAGTTTTCGGTAATCTATTTAAAATGAAACCTAGTTTGCTGTAATCAAATCAAAATGTAACATAATTTTCAATAATCCAGTTAAAATGCAATCCAGCTTGCAATAACCCAGTGAAAATTTAATGCAACCCATTTGTACTAATCCAGTCAAAATGTGCCCAATTTGTAATACTAAAATGAACAAAGAAGTTAATTAAAAATGTTAGGGAATGTGCTCAAAGTGTCAACCTTTCTCATATTACTCTTTGTAACCTATTTGGCGCAACTCAATTAAGAATGGATGGATTCATCTGTGGTCGAATGCAGCTCAGTGTTTTGTTCACTTCATACAGAATATGTGAGTTGTCTGCATACGCCTTCTCTTCGAGAAAAATCCATATTACACACCGCACTAATATATGCTGCTTTACTTCTCAAATACGATGTATTATTAATCGATAACCCTATATAAATCTTGTACTTTTTTCTGGGCAGTGTATATAACAGAAAAAAAACCATGTGATGCACGTGACGAATGATAAAATAGAACTGTTCGGTACTCGGTAGTTTAACACACAGAATTTTAATGCCTCGTGGTATTAACCTTAATATATTCAGCCTGAACATTTCACTTCATTTAACAGATGTCCGCATACTACATTAGAATAAACGTAGCTCGCGCAGTCGGTGATAGATTACTTTAAGCAGATGCTAACTTTAACGAAACATAAACGCCCATTACAATAAAATGATGCTCTGAACACGCTTTATCAGTAACTATAATGTCATGATCCATATGCAACTGGCTATTCCCTGGCTATTCCAACCAACGAATACCTAACGTTGGTTGGAATACCGAATGGGAAGCTAATATTAAGCTATCTGCACCTGCTCAGTTATATTAGGAGAACAATAGAAACTCGTATTCCATAACAGCTGCGTTTAGCAATTTGTCGAATTAATTATTCATGCAGTAGATATTGATTTTCTCATTATATCCATACAATTGTGAAGCTCAAAAAAACGTGTAAGGCTCTGCTGCTATGCAAAGAAGCAACATTTCAAGGGGCAACGAATCTACTGTTTAGAATAAAAGTCAACTGTTGCATGTTTTGTGCAAAACAGCTGAAGATAACCTTCTCTAAAATTTAAAACAAATTCAGTAAACGAAAAAAAAATGTCTTTCATAGCCAATTCGGATCGAAGCTACAATTGTTCGGCTTCAGATCAACGTCCGCGTATCGAGGAGCAATCCAAAACCGCCATCTCTTATAACCATGTGAGGCCAAGTAAATAGCACCATCCAGCGTGCTACAGTTACTATTGTGCGCACGAGCAAACGTAGCTGCGGCCCTCCTACGCACACCACCACCGTCCGTGACGTCTCGTCGATACACTGTGACCTTCAGAAGACAAGTAGATTTTTGCACAAAATGTAAGTAATGTTCACATTTTTTCGCTTTGTGATACGCTTTTCGGATTGTTTTTGTTTGAAGGTATTGGTCGCTGACAAAGTGATGGTGAAGTTACTCGCTAGACCGGTTTACTCTTTCCACTGATTTGTTTATGGTTTCAGCATTGACAGCTGCTTGGCCACGGATAAGGTGCCGTGAGGGTGTTCCACGGTGGTTTCTAGCAGACGATACCCCAGCGTGACATTTAAGTGCATCTTCTGTCTTTCGCTTCCTTTTATGTTTAGGGCGGAGAGAAAGAACGAAATAGTTTTTCCTGTCAGTTTGTGTTGATACACGCTTAACAAGTTTCCATATGTTGCTAATAGATAGCGAGTTGAGTTTGACGTCATTACTGGAATAATTAATGAACACGCTGTAAGATTTTAATTAGTATTAATTATCTGAGTTTAGTTAAGATCATCGTTGTTATGTACGATTTGAGTTATACTTCAAAACGGAAAAATTCTGTGATTGAATGAAGGTGGTAACCAACAGGATTTTGCCAGTTAGTCATAGACATATTGTTTGACGGTACGCTGGATCGATTATCTATTGTTATTCTGTTTCATCCACATTCTCCATTCTTCTTAATGCAGACAGTTGGTAAGATTTCTTATTAATTATACTGTTCTGGTGGTATTTCATATTTTCTTTATTTACCAGTTATCATTTAGCCATTAGTACTGCAAATTTAGTACTAAACTTCCTAAATCTTTATTTGCTGATATTAATTTTAGAATTTATGCCAATCCCGTCTCATCCCCTTTCTATCTATATCTCTTTATTTTTATCTCTCCATCTATTTCTCTTGTTTTCTTTCTCTTCCTCTTTCTCCATCTCTTTATCCTTGCAGCGCTCTCTCTCAATGTCTTTATCCCTGTCTCTCTCTCTCTATCTATCTATTTCTCTTCTTGCTTTCTCTGTCTCTTTTCTCTCTCTCCATATATTTCTCTTTCAGCTTCGCTCTCCATCTATTTCCCTGTTTTATTTTATCCTGTTTCTTTCTATCTCACGTTTCCATTCTCTTTTTCCATCCATCTCACTTTTTTCTCTATCTGTCTTTCTCTCTCCCTCTGCAACTGCCTCTCTCTCGCTCGCTAGCCCATATGCTCTTTCTCCTTTTCTCTCTGTCTCTTTCTTTCTCTCTCATTCTGACTATTTCTAACTTTTCTAGCTAAATCTTGAAATCCCATCTATGAGTCATCATGCTCTCTATAAGTCACTGGTGCACTACTTTACAGGCAATATTTAACATCGCATTCAATACATCCAAGGGATTTATTCCATTATTAATAAGTTAATAGTTCGATAAAAAAAGTTCACATTTAAAATATGAATATATTTTAAATGTTCACTGGGCTTAAGCGCATTAATGCAGAAAACAATTTTATTGACTGTTCAATCAATATTTCAGAATAAAAAAATCGACTGAAGGGACTTAAATCAAAGGTACAAAAAGAAATAAAAAAGAAAGACAGAAAAGAATGCCTCTAGCAGACGATGATCCGAACACGGTCAGCCAATGGTGGATAACGACCAGACTGCAGCCGATGCAACATCAATCTTGTTTTCTCTCTTCCAAAATGATCCACATTTACCGATAGAGTCAGAAAGAAGCTCTTGATTAAGAAAGTCGCCACCAAATTTAATGATGGTTTCTGACGTCAAGCGAACTGTAAGAAAATTCCGTACAATACTTAAAGGGGATGATAAGTGCCTCTATTGTATCGCACGAGCGTCCGGAGCTTCTCTGACCAAACTAGTTAAAGGCAAAAGCTAACAAGGAACAACGCATTAAATGATGTATTAAATAGAGAAGTCTTTAAAACTAAAAATGACATCTTTCGAGTTTTTTGAGAAAGTTTTTAAGTGAAGAGGATTCATTTTCATTTTTAAAAATATAAATATACTCCTGGTTTTATACTTAATGGGGTATTTGGGGGATGCGATGCTGTTCTTCCGAAACCAGCTGTTTGGATCGCTTTAAGGTCTCTTCAAGAACATTACTCTTCTGTGTAAGTCATTTGTAGATATCCAAATAAATCAATATTTGTGTTATCACTTTTTAAGATGGCAGCGACTCTTTCAAATTGTATCGCCGTTGAAGGGCAAATGTTATTCGAATTGTTGCAATAGGACCTCTAGGAGCAACACCAATATTTATCAGTTTATGATCAATTGCATATCAACCAGAAATGAGGTCAAGAAGGGGTGGCTGTCTAACAGCAGGAATAATTCCGCATTAAAAGAGATCTTATTGCTAGGCTGGCAACGAAGCATTTAGGAATTAAAACTTAAAACCCTTACTATGTATGTTATAAAATTCTTAACACTGCTTGATTTTTTGCATGTTTGGACCACTTAAAGATATATTTGAGAGATGCAGAAGTTTAAATTCGTCACATTCACGCTCTCGTGAAATGAAGCTATATTTTGTACCAATTAAAACTATTAGATGACATTTTAGGATAGCATGATGGATTTTTCATATTATAACCCACGTCCTTATCATAATTTACCGTTTTAAAAGGATGGTTGGACGACCATTAATCACTGAGAAACAGGAAATTTTTAGAATAGTTTACAAGTTCACATTCGATGGATTTTTCTATTACTTTAGAAGTAGTCGCAGTAAAACCAGTAAGATGCCATCTGACCTTATCATTAAAGTAAGAGGAGAGTTTCCTCTGTTAAACTTTTCAAACTCAATTTTATATTTATTAAAAAACCGTTTGCAATCTCTTTTGTGATTGAGTACGAAACTGATGAAAATACTTATGTTAGATAGTGTATATATCCTTGTACCGAAGAGCCGGTCTCGAATGTTTGTTGGAAAATCAAACTTTAGATGAAAGACGGATTTCTAAAGCCGATTTTGTAATTAATGTTTTCGGTCTCTCAAGGACAGTTCATGTCCTTGATGAAATCAGCCAATTTCAGTATAAAAGATTAAATTTGTATCGTGGGAAATTATTTTACGCTCCCTCCTCAGGAAAAATATCCACGATCTCCTTTTTTTTGAGGTCTAAATTCTTTTTATAAATTCTATAATCTTAAAAGAGCAGTTGAAATACGCAATGAAAGCAGTTTAAACAAATAGCCATTTCTAAGGGTGGCATTATTAACTTGCTTTTCTTTTACTTTCCAGGTCAGCGTCAGAGGGAGAAGATGCTCAACTCCAACCACAGGAACCCAACCCTCAACATCAAACCGCGCATAAAAGGTTTCAACAACAGCAGGCCCAAGTTGAGCAGGTAGGCACGTTAGAACTTCAGCGAAAGATATCCATGCAAGGGCCTTTCAAAATTGCACTGAAAAATGCAAGAGCATATTCTACAGCTAAAATTAAGAAAGGAAAGTTCCTCCAAAATATGATTTCTCAACTCGATTTGGGTCATAATACGCGTAGAATCACAGCACAAGACAGTAATTGTACGATTCATGCAGTAGAACAATATTATTCATGTCGGTGTTGGAACTTTATATTGTTTAAAGCCGGGATTGGAACTTTATATTGTTTAAAGCCGGGATTGGAACTTTATATTGTTTAAAGCTGGTGTTGGAACTTTATATTCTTTAAAGCCAGTTTTACACTGTCATATTTTTATGACATAAATTTGACCATTAAATGTCCATTTGACCATTGCTATTTTTACACGGTTTCGTAATTTATGATTAATATTTGATATCTCGAAAATAAATACCTTCGAAGCACATTTTATGGGAATGTTTTTCTATTTTAGCTGTAAAATATGCTCCCAGAATTATTCCAGTTTGAAATAACATGGATATTAAATGAGTTAATTTCATTATTTGTGCTATAAAATACTCCTGTGCTCATAGATACTGCAAATCAATTTTTTTTTAAATCGAACTGTAAGCATAAGATTTATAATTGAGAGGATGGTGCTTATAATATTATTAATACTGTATACAGTATGGAAGACTTATTTCAGGAACGATATCAATCAGCTTGGTAGAAAAGGCAAGAAGTCTAGTTGTGGATAAAAGGAGATATTCTTACGAGAAGAGAATCCAGTTGTGTAGGCTGCAGGGTTTGAAAACTAGACTTGCACATGAGGATCTGATTAGGGTGCTTAATGCCTTAAAATTATTGTGATTATTATTATGATTTCAATTTGCCTCTAATTTATTGGAGTAAATGGGAAGGAAACTCGACATGGGGAACAAAATTTTTAAATCAACTAGATGACTGTTATTTCTATCAACATGTCACTAGAGAAAAGAATATCCTAGACCTCATCATCACACATGAATCAGAAGACATAACAGGACTGACAGTAGAGGAACCGGTAGCAGAAAGTGATCACGGAGTTCTACGGTGGATGATGATGATGAGAGAGGTAGCAGAAGTAAAAGGCAAAGGAATGGGTTTTAATTTCAGAAAAGGAAATTACGATGCCTTAAGGTAGTACATGGCCTCTATTAACTGGGTAGACATCGCGCAGAGAATGAATACAATTGAACTGTGGTACGCTTTTAAAACATTAATCACAGATGCCTTGAATGCGTATATACCATTAAAAAATACTCCACGAGGAGGGTTCCAAGTTGGTTGAATAGAGAAGTTGCCACATTACTTGAGCAGAAAAAGGTGGCCTGGAAAGGTTACAGAGCAATAAAAAGTACTGACGCCTATAACAGCTACAAGGTGATGTGTAATAGAGCCACAGAAAAGGTTCGACAGGCAAAGGCAGTTTATGAGAAAGCACTAGCAAACAGAGCAAAGAGGGGGGATAAGGAATTCTTCACATATATAAATGCCAAGAGGAGCAGGACAAACCAGATCGGACCTTTACGTAAGGGAAAGGGGATAGTAATAAATACATCAGCTGCCGTTGCAGATGAACTCAACAGTTACTTTGCATCGATATTTACAAATGAAAAGCCTTTTGTGGCGATGGGAAATTGTGGGAGCGAAGTTGAAAAATGTGTAATTCAGGATGTTGAAATTTCGCAAGATTATTTAATGAAAAAACTTTCGAGCCTACAGACCAGTAAGGCTCCTGGAGTTGATGGAATATACCCAATACTCTTAAGAGAGGCGGCAAGCGAGTGCATTGAACCATTGAGGCTAATTATGCGAGCATCACTAGACTCTGGGGAGACTCCCTTGGATTGGAAAAGTGCCCATGTATCTTCCGTACATAAGGGTGGCTCTAAGAGTGAAGTGGAAAATTATCGACCTGTCAGTCTGACTTCAGCGGTAGGGAAAATCATGGAGGCAATGATCAAGGGTGGAATTCAGGATCATTTGGATCGAAATTCTCAAGGATACTCCGCATGGTTTTGTAAAGGGAAAATCATGTTTAACAAATCTGGTTCGCTATTTCGAAAGGGTCACTCACGAGCTGGATTTAGGGAATAATTTCGACATTGTTTATTTAGATTTCAGCAAAGCTTTTGACTCAGTCCCACATGAGCGGTTGCTTTATAAGGTGGAACAGGTTGGAATCACTGGGAAAATCCTTGGATGGATAGCAGGATGGCTTCAGGGCAGGAGGCAGAGGGTTGTGATAAATGGCTATTCCTCAGATTGGGTTGATGTAAGAAGTGGGGTTCCCCAAGGATCGGTATTAGGACCACTGTTGTTTTTAATTTTCATAAACGACATCGATGAAGGGATAGAGGGCGTGATGTCTAAATTTGCAGATGATGTTAAAATTGGTAGAGTAGTTAATGATCACTGTCAAGCTGAGCTTCTTCAGAGAGACCTAGATAGACTTCAGGAATGTCAGAAAAATGGCAGCTATGCTTTAATCCAACAAAGTGTAAGGTATTACACCTGGGAAACAGTAATCCCAAAAAAAACGTATTCACTTGGTGGAGTTCAACTAAACCCAGTACTGGAGGAAAGGGACTTGGGTGTTACGATACGGTCAGACATGAAATTCTCTGAGCATTGTAAACAGGTTGCAAGGAAGGCCCATGGTGTCCTATCGATGATCTATCGAACTTTTGAAAGTAGAGATAGGGACGTGATAATCCCATTATCACGGCTTATGTTAGACCATACTTGGAATCCTGTGTTCAAGTATGGAGACCGCACCTAAAGAAAGACATCGAGCTTCTTGAAAGGGTGCAAAGAAGGGTAACTCGCCTGGTGAGATCTGCAAAAGGGCGTCCATATGAAGAAAGACTTCGAATATGTGTGTTGCAGAGTTTGGAAGCTAGACACTTTAGAGGAGATTTGATTGAGGTGTTTAAGGCTCTGAGAGGCATCAGTAAAATGAATGAGGACAAAATTTTCAAGATTATAAATGATCTTTAAATGAACTAGGTGACATAAATTCAAGTAACGGGGGAAATGTTTAGATTGGACTGCAGGAAGTTTTATTTTAGCCAGCGAGTTATAAATTACTGGAATAAGTTGCCTACATGGGTGGTAGAGGCTGACAGTTTGGGGAAATTCAAATGTCATCTGGATAGTACCTTCGGGTCAGGGAAGCGCATAGGATGATTGGTTTAATTTCCTTTTCTTTTATTAATTATTATTATTTATATATTTATTTATTTTTTATCATTGTTCTATTCGCGGGTTTTGTTTTGTTTTTTTTTTTTTTTTTGGCTGGTGCAGCATAAGCCATAGGCTTTCTTGCACCATGCGGCCATTACTAATACTAATACTAAAAGGGTTGCAAAACCATTTTAAGGGATTGGACCTTTTTTGCATTAAGTTGGCTTCCTTTTTTTGTCAAGGAAAAGTGAGTAAATTTCATGATGAGGACACATTTCCTCTTTTCATAGTGGGAATCGATTTAAGAAATAAAAATTGTAAAGTTATTTTTATGGTGACACTAAATAGACACAAGGGGTAGACAAAATAATGGAATGGCAGGAAACCGAAGCTGACTGAAAGAGACTACCACACACACACTGAAAAGGGATTATAGCCCGAAAACATAAAACTACTGCCTCAAACATAACTGCAGAACTTAATGTAATAAATTAATGTAATGTAAAGTCTCTGCAATCCATTTTCTAGAAAAACAGTTGGGTGAGAACGTCATAAAGCTGAAATTTATTGAAGAACCATTATTGCCAAGCCACTCGTTACTGAAAGAGGATGCAATAGTGTAAGGAGCACAAAAAAGCTCGACACTTTATGGTTGGAAACGTCGTATTTTCAGACGAATCATCATTCACTTTGAGAGATCGCGGAGATCCCAACATAACGGAGACTTTACCTTTGCCGAATGCCAAAAGAATTGCACCAGCCTGACTGTCTTGTGTCAACCGTTAAATATGGAGGAGGATCAACAATGTGTTGGGCAGCAATATTTTGATATTCTTTAGATCATATCATCACCCCGAAAGGACAAAGTACTGCCACTGATTAACCATAATATTCTGAGTGACCAGGTTCATCCCATGGCACAAAAATTGTTTCCCACAAACGATTCCATGTTTCAAGATGATAATGCTCCAATACGCATAGCCAGATGTGTCCATCTTGGTTTATTAAGGAACATGGAACTAAGGCTAATGAATCTCCCATAGCCTAAATAAACATCAGGCTTAAACATTATGGAGCCTCTGTGGGCATATTTGGAGAGGAAAGTGAGAAGCAGATTTCCTCTACCTTCATCACAAAAAGAGCGTTCCTCCATGAAGAATGGTCCAGTATTAAAACAGTTCAATGGCCCTTCTTTAAATTGTTCAAGATTTATTGGACTCTATTCCACGTAAAATGCACGCTCTTTAAAAGCAAAGGATGGTCCAACGCCATATTAGTGAATAATTGTAACTTTTATCATAGGTGTTCCCATTATTTTATCCACCCCTTATAGTACTTTAGCACCATATATGAGTTGACGAAAATTTTGATATTCTTAATAATGATTATGTCTGCTTTGTTGTAAAGGAAATATCTCTCTTAAACAAATATGATATGAGATGCATAAAAAATTATATGCATACGAACCTTTGTATTAAGA
Source organism: Mastigoproctus giganteus (assembly GCF_048544385.1). Classification (NCBI taxonomy): domain Eukaryota; kingdom Metazoa; phylum Arthropoda; class Arachnida; order Uropygi; family Thelyphonidae; genus Mastigoproctus; species Mastigoproctus giganteus. The sequence goes on along the minus strand of NC_143579.1, from coordinate 39,004,348 downwards.
CAGTCACAGACAGAAGAAATTCAAATATATGCAAAGAGAACTGTGACGTGTTGCCTCATCGAGTATAAAGACTGCACAGGCTGTTTTACTGACGTAATCTGAAGGCAGAATGGGGAAAACGTTTCATATATCAGGGTAACAGGGAATAGGCATAGGAGCATGTATGCTTGCATGTATACCAATGCTAGAAGTATAGTAAATAAATTTGATGAATTTGAAGTGTTGGTCAAAACATCAAAGGCGGATATTGTTGGGATAGCAGAGACGTGGTGTCACAAAGATATAAGGAATGCAGAACTGGAATTTGGGGAGTACAATGTGTACAGAAAGGATAGACAGGACAGAAAGGGAGGGGGTGTTATGCTGTTAATTAAGAAAAACATAAAATCAAAGGAAGTGCACCCAGTTAATATAGATGAACAGTGCACTCTTGAGTCAGTTTGGTGTGAGATAAGCACTGCGAAAGGAAAAATAAGAGTAGGAGTGTGTTATAGGCCTAATGACTCGAATGAGTACAATGAACAATTGTACAGAGAAATAGAGTGGGCCAGTAAATCAGAATGTCTTATAATGGGGGATTTTAACTTCCCAGATATTGACTGGAACTTGTGGGTTGGTCACTCACACACCAGTCAAACTTTTGTGGATTTATTGGATGATTGTTTTCTGCAGCAGCATGTTCGAGAGGCAACCAGAGAAAGTAACACTCTTGATCTGGTTATCAGCAGTGATCATTCGTGTATTAAGAATTTGTAGATAAAGGAACCACTAGGTGGCAGTGATCACAGTGTGCTGAAGTGGGATTTACTCAAAGAGGTAACTACCGTCAGGGGTAAAGGAAAGGGTTTTTGCTTCCGTAAAGGGGAGTACAGTGGTCTCAGACAGTTTTTAAATTCTGTACAGTGGGATCGACTGACGATGTTACAAACAGTAAATTCTAAGTGGGAAGCATTCAAAGAATTAATCGTGGAAGCTACTAGACTTTTCATACCTATTAAGAAATATTGTTCAAGGTTTAGGCCTAAATGGTTATCAAATGAACTAATGAGACTCGTGACAGAGAAGAAAAATGCATGGGATGCATATAAATTATCAGGTGACGCAGAAGCCTGTGGCAGATATAAGCTAGTCTGTAATCAGGTCACAAAGGAGGTTCGGCAGGCGAAGGCGGATTACGAGAAATCTTTGGCAAAAGATGCTAAGAAAAACAGCAAGGATTTCTTTACTTATATAAACTCTAAAAGGAAGGGGATGAATATGATTGGACCACTTGACATCGATGGTTCGACTGTTGATGATCCTGCTCAGATAGCAAACAAACTGAATGAGTATTTTGCATCTACATTCACACGTGAGGAATTATTACAGATTGAAAATGGAAGAAGGTTATCAAATTGTAGCAGTGTGCTTAATGATTTTGTAATAACTGAGAGCAAAGTGGAGGAGAAATTGTTGAAGTTAAACATAAGAAAGGCACCTGGGGTGGATGGGATCTATCCAGTTATTTTAAAGGAGGCGGCAAAGCAACTAAGCAAACCCTTAGCCATAATTATGAGAGCATCCTTGGACTCAGGGGAGGTTCCCACGGACTGGAGATGTGCAAATGTGTCCCCAATTCACAAAGGTGGATCGAAGGGTGACACGAGTAATTACAGACCAGTTAGTTTAACTTCTGTTCCGGGTAAAATAATGGAGTTGCTGGTTAAAGATGCATTGCAGGATCATCTAGACAAGACTGCAGCGATAACTCAAACACAGCATGGGTTTGTTAAGGGAAAGTCTTGTCTGACAAATTTGATTGGTTATTATGATGTGGTCACAAAGGAACTGGATGCAAAAAATAATTTTGATATCATATACTTGGATTTCAGGAAAGCTTTTGACACTGTTGCGCATGGAAGACTACTGTACAAATTGGAGCAGAATGGTATTAAGGGTAAGTTGCTACAATGGATAAAAGGATGGTTAAGTGGGAGAAGACAGAGGGTGGTAATCAATGGGTGCTGCTCTTCGTGGACTAATGTTATTAGTGGAGTCCCACAGGGTTCGGTGTTGGGTCCACTGTTGTTTTGTATATTTATCAATGATATTGATGAAGGTATATCAGGCTTAATGTCGAAGTTTGCAGATGACACAAAGGTTGGCAGGGTTGTTAATGACAGTAATGGCAGTGTGCTACTGCAACAGGATCTAGATAATTTGGGCAGATGGGCTAAGAAGTGGCAACTGAAGTTTAACCTTGACAAATGCAAAGTACTGCATATGGGTAGAAATAACCCCAGAGAAACGTACCAACTGTGTGGTATTACACTTAAGGTGGTAGAAAATGAAAAAGACCTGGGAGTAATTGTGCAGTCAGATATGAAGTTTTCTGAGCAGTGCAGACAGGCTGCTAGGGCGGGTCATGGGGTTTTGTCAATGATATATAGGAATTTTGCTAGCAGGGAAAAGGAGGTGATTGTCCCTCTGTATAAGGCAATGGTCAGGCCACGCCTTGAGTACTGCGTACAGGTCTGGAGGCCTCATTTTAGGAAGGATGTAGATTTGCTTGAGCGTGTACAGAGAAGAGCAACACGATTGGTGAGGGGAATGAAGGGATTCTCTTACCAAGAGAGGCTTAAGTTCTGCAAATTGCAGTGGCTGGAGACTAGGCACCTGCGCGGTGATCTGATTGAGGTCTATAAGGCCTTGAATGGGTTGAGCACGCTGAATTCTGATGGGATCCTTCCACTTGGTCAGATTACCAACCTACGGGGACATAAGTTCAAATTAAGAAAGGACAGATGTAGAATAGATGTGCGGAAATTTGCCTTTAGCCAGCGGGTGGTTAATTGCTGGAACAAACTTCCATCTGTCGTTGTAGAAGTTGATAGGTTAAATAAATTTAAGGAGGAACTGGACAGGCATTTGGAGGGAATGGTGTGATTTTTTTTTTTTTTTTTTTTTTTTTTTTTTTTTTGGCTGATGCTGCATAAGCTCCTACACTTGCTTTCTTGCATCATGTGCCACTACTACTACTACTACTACTACTTTGAAAAAGATCTTATCGTGGGTGTACGTTTAGCAGTGGCCACGATTCAAGAAACGAGAGACACATCTGGTTTCTCAAAAGCATCCATCTCTAATGTTTCTAATGAATGGAAAGCAAGCGGTATCTCCACATCTCAAAGGTGTAGATGGATCCTCACGTAGCGTCCTCCGGTCCTCACGTAGCGATGGACCCTGCTGCCTTGTTAAGACACTAAAGCATCTTGAGGTGGTATCGTGGTATGGGGCATGTTTTGTTGACACGCCTGTGTCCGTTGATACCGGTGGAAGGTCGAATATCATCCACGGAGTACCTAAATTTTGTATCAGATATACTGCGCCATGTAATGTTACACATAAGGTGATGGCCACTTTATGGATGACAATGCAACAACCTTGCTATCTACGTCTAAGAATGGTTCGGAGAACATAAAACATGCAAGGATTTTCATCGTTTTTCCTGGTGCGTATATTCACCCGACCTCAATCCTATTGAGATTGTGTCGGATATGCTGGAAAGAGCATTTTGAATTTTTATAAAGTGAATTTTATTTCTTGCAGTGGAATACAGTTTACTATTCTGTATTATTATCTTTATTATTAGTCAGCTAAACTAGTATTAATTAATAACTGGAGACGTTTGCGGATTCCATGTTAAATCCTATCATCAGGCCTAATTAAAAATAAGGAAACCCAGGATAATGTTAAAAGGGCAAAAAAATAATATTTTTATAAATAGTTTGCAATATTTAGAATTTATATTTAGAATATTTAGAAATTAGATTTAAAAAGGAGACCTTTCAAAGATCTCTGAGAAAAGAAAAATTGAAATAAAACAATTAAATAAACAGTATTAGTATTAGCAATGGCCACATGGTGCAAGGAAGCCACATGGTGCTTATGCTGCACCAGCCAAAAAAATAAAAATAACAAAAAAATAATAATAATAAAATAAAATAATATAATAATAAGAAAGAAAAATGAATTAATAAGAGAAAAGGAAATGGAAAACCTATGCATTTCCCTCCTCCTTTAGGTAATTATCTATCTGACCTTTGAATTTCCCCAGACTGTCAGCCTCTACCACACATGTAGGGAACTTATCCCAGTAATTTACAACTCGCTGGCTAAAATAAAACTTCCTGCAATCCAGTCTAAGCAACTCCTCTCGTAACTTGAAATTATGGCCACTAGTTCTATAATCATTTATAACTGTGAGAATTTCGTCCTTATTCATTTTGCTTACGCCTCTCAGAGCCTTAAACACCTCAATCAAGTCTCCTCTAAGGTGCCTAGTTTCCAAGCTCTGCAACCCATATAATCAGTCTTTTCTCATATGGACGCCCTTTTACTGACCTCACCAGGCAAATTACCCTTCTTTGGACCCTTTCAAGAAGAACAATGTCTTTCTTTAGGTGCGGTCTCCATGCTTGAACGCAGTGTTCCAAGTGTGGTCTAATAGCCTTGTATAATGGGATTCTGACATCCTTATGTCGACTAGCGATTGTTCGATAAACCATGGATAGGACACTATGGGCCCTCTTTTGCAACCAAAAAAAATATATATTATATTAGGGTTACGCGTAAATGATTACATAAACCCGTATTCGTGTCTGTAAATTGCGTGTGTTCTCTGGTCGATTTGCCGATTTTGTTGGACGAAAAAAATCCCAGTTTCTGAGGGAAAAACCTTGCTATCTACGCCTGAGACCGACTAATCCAACCACGGAGTGAAAAAAGTCCACTAAAGGTTCTCGCGTCATCGAGAACCTTTAGTGGGCTTTTTTTTTGCAACCAGTCTGCAATGCTCAGAGAACTTGATATCTGACCGTATCGTAACACCCAAGCCCCTTTCTTCCACTACCGGCTTTAGTTCAACTCCTCCACGTGTATAAGTTATTTTGGGGTTATTGTTCTCCAGGTGCAATACCTTACACTTTGCTGTATTAAAGCATAGCTGCCATATTTCTGACCATCTCTGAAATCTATCTAGGTCATTCTGAAGAAGCGCTGCTTGGCGGCAATCATTAACTACCCTACCAATCTTTACATCATCTGCAAATTTAGACATCGCGCGCTCTACCCCTTCATCGATGTCAAATATGAAAATCGAAAACAACAGTGGTCCTAATACTGATCCTTGGGGAATCCCAATTCTTACATCAACCCTATCTGAGGAATAACCATTTATCACAATCCTCTGCCTCCTGCCCTGAAGCCATCCAGCTATCCATCTAAGGATTTTCCCTGTGATTCCAACCTGTTCCAACTTATAAAGTAACCACTCATGTGGGATTGAGTCAAACATTTTGCTGAAATCCAAATAAACAACGTCGAAATTATTCCCAAAGTCCAGCTCTTGAGTGACCCTGTCGAAATAGCTGACCAGATTAGTTAAACATGATTTTCTCTTTACAAAAGCATGCTGAGTATCCTTCAGAATACCATTTCTATCGAAATGATCCTGAATTCCAACTTTGATCATTGTCTCCATGATTTTCCCTACTACTGATGGACTAAGGGGCCGGTAATTTCCCACTTCACTCTTAGAACTGTCCTTATGTATTGGAGATACACTAGCACTTTTCCAATCCAACGTAATCACTCCCGAGTCTAGTGATGCTGGCATAATTAGCCTCAATGGTTCAATGCACTCACTTGCCGCCTCCTATAAGATTATAGGGTATATGCCATCAACCCTAGGAGCCTTACCGTCCTGTAGGCTGGAAAGCTTTTTCATTAAATAAACATGTGAAATTCCGACATCATTAATTCCATTTTTTTTCAACTTAACTTCCATAATTTCTCATTGACATAAAGGGGTTTTCTTCTGTAAATATCGATGCAAAGTAACTGTTGAGTTCATCTGCAACTTCAGCTGGGGTATCTAATACTATCCCACATCTATTACATAAGCGTCCGATCTGGTTTGTTCTTCTCTTCTTGCATTTATATATGTGAAGAATTCCTTATTCCATCCCCGTGATCTTTTTGCCAGCGATTTCTCATAATCTGCCTTTGCCAGCCTAACCTTTTCTGTGGCACTATTATAGATCGATTTGTAGCTGTTATAGGCTTCGGTACTTTCTATTTCTCTCTAACTTTTCCATGCCGTCTTTGTCTGCTCATGTAATTTGGAAACTTTATTATTCATCCAACTTGGAATCGTCCTCGTGGAGTATTTTTTTAATGGTATATAAGCATTCGCGGCTTCTGTGATTAATGTTTTAAAGGTATACCATAGTTCAATTGTATTCGCTCCCTGTGAGATATCTACCCAGATAATAGAGGCCATACAACGTCTTAAGTCGTCGTAATTTCCTTTCCTGAAATTCCTTTGCCTTTCACTGCTGCTACCTCTCCCTTCGTCGTCCACCGTAGAACTCCGTGATCACTTCCTGCTACTGGTTCTGTACTGTCAGCCTATTATGTCATCTGGTTCATGGGTCATGATCAGGTCTGGAAAATTGCACACACATATACATTGTGACCTAATTCGCGGCATTTCTTCAGCATGGTCCTATATTTGTCTAACAAATCGTCAGATCGTGTAAGCTTAATGCCATTAGTCCCCGCATGAATAATAATATTCTCTTTCCCCCCCTTAAAATCTGACAGTCTGTTGGTGACATCATTAATAGTTGCTCCCGGCAGAGACATACCCTGGTTCTAGTCCACCTATCCTTATTAAAAAAAAAATATTTCCCGTTTCCCTGACAATGGAGTCTCCTAATAGAACTACGTCCTTCTGAACCAGAGTAGTTTGCACTTGTACTGGGGCCCGAATCGGGAGTGCATCACTTGGTAGGTTGCTAAAGTCTTGAGTCGCTGACGAGCTCCCATTTCCATTATTCTCGAGGGCAAGCACCCGTTTTTTCAGTGACTCAAATTGTTCTAGCAATTCACCAAATTGTAACTTAAGATCGGTGCAATTCTTACAATGGTGACAAAGAAAATAATCTCCAATTGAGCTAGGATTATCCACTAGGTTGACCTTGGAATACATGCCACAGGTTCTGCAAAGGATAAAATCATAACTCACCCAGAAATCGCCATCGGCTATTTCCGTATGAGTCATGGTACCCTTTGACGAATAACCATCATCAAATTTACTAATTATTAATAAAAGAAACTTTCAAAAAATGATATTTATAATATAAAAAATAAATCAAACTATTACGGGGAAAAAACGTATTAAAACAAACTTTACAATATACTAAAAAACCGTTGAAATCTTGCTCTACTTCACTAATCGTGCTTTAATCCCCTCTTATCTATGCTTCTTTAATGAAGAGCTGTAATTAGGAAGTCTGGCTGGCAACAGTAAAATAGGTATAATAGATACATAAAAGACCATTACCTTTATTTAAGAAAGCCATTAAAATCTGTGTTTAATAAAAGAAAATATTTCGTACATAATTTCTAAAATTGAGATTTAATTCAGTACAAATATTCACTGAGTTAAAGGTTACACTGGTGTGCAAAATTTAAGGACCAGTAAAGTTTTCACCTGTAGCTTCTCCTAGGAGTGGCCTGGATATGGGAAAAGCATACCAAAAAACCTAGTGAGGTACAAAATGATGAAGGAAACAACAACGGAAACAAAACGGTAGGTACAGAGGGACATAGCACTGGCTGCCATGATACAGATGCATCACTGCCAAAGATGGAATAAAAGAAAGAGGTGGCCCTCAGTAGGAGATATGGCCACCCCTAATGTCGATGCAGGTTTTGCAGTGCCTGTCCATACTTAGAACAATGTTGTTGATAAGTTCTTGCGGTGACATCGTCCATTCCTCTGTCAGCGCCATCTTCAGCTGGTGAACATTTTCTGGTGGGTGTGGACGTGCCGCTAGTGTTTCCCCAGAGCGCCCCATGTGCGTTCGATGGGATTTAGATCGGTCGGCTGAACGGGCAGGCCAATCCATACGAATAATGTCCTCACTTTCCAAAAGCATATCGATAGCTGCAGTGCGATGGGGCGTGGCGTTATCATCCATAAACACGAACTCGGGGCCAATGGCACCTCGGAACAGATGCACATGGGGAAGGATTACCTCAGTACAGTAGCGTGCACCGGTTACAGTACCGCCTTCCAGTATCTGGAGTTGTGTACGTTCATCCAAGATAACGCCTCCCCAGACGAGAACACCTCGACCGCCATATCGATCCCTTCCAGTGATGTTTGAGAGGTGATCCGTGTGCCAACCTCTTGCCAGATTAGCTGACGTCCAGAATCACTGCTGAGACTGAATCTACTCTCATCAGTAAATATTTTGTGGTTGTAACCTTTAGAAATAGTATTGGTCCTTAAGTTTTGCATACCAGTATATTATATTCTAAATGGTGGAATTTTAAAATTACTATTTCTAATCTGTGTAAATAATGCAGAACTTGTTAATAGGATGAAACAGTTCTAATGAGATTGAACTGCGCATGTGTTGTCATTATTATTGTACATTAAAATATTCCTAAGTAATGTCTGTATAAGGGCGATTCATAAAATAAGGTGAATATTCATTTCTCACTGACAAAACTCTCTCAAAAGAGGTGTCATCTGGATGAAGAATAATGCTTGCCCAACCACAGACCATCCCCGAAATCTATTCAATAATTGAAATTCGAGATCTTACCACATCTTTCCTACACGCTTTTTCCTTCTTATTTTGGCAGGGTACACTCTTTATACTTTCTTCTCCGAGAATCAGAAATTTGTGAATCTCTGACAAATTTTTATAGATGTGAGATGGTTAGATTTAAAATCAGAAATTTTTGAATTAATGTACTACATTTTTAGGCTAAACGATATTCACCTTATTTATCTACTTACTCTTATAACAGAATATTTCCCAAACAAGCTGATTTTTGTGTTCAAAAATATTCCTTTTAAATATTTAATAATCGATTACATTACTTTTTGTGTTGCTGCTCATATCTAATTGCAGGTGGTTAATATAATGCGTACCAATGTGGATAAAGTGCTACAGAGGGATGAAAAACTTTCTGATCTAGATGATCGAGCAGGTAATCTTAAAACCCACTTTAATTTTCAACTTAAAAATAGTATGTTTGATAGTACTTAACAAAACTAACATGTTTTATACCTAAGATTAAATTCTAGGAGTGAACAGAATTAAAAGTGGCTTTCTTTGAACAGTCAACATAAGTAATCGTTGGAGTTAAACAGGACATAAAGGTCCATAGAAATCAAAAATCTACTTTAACGTGTGTTTCTCTTTAATCAAATAATACTGTAATGTATAAAAGTTAAGCCCAACTACTTGAGCAATATTTACAGCATCTGGGATACGAAACTGCTGACTTTACTGGCCAAAGCCGAAATTCCTCGCGTGCTTCTGTATTCACAGATCTTTTTTCTGCCACACCACTATTTCACCTTTTCCTTTGTTATAAGTTTATGAACCCTTTACCCACCGCCGCGAACAATATTACTAGGCTTTTATGAGATTATGTATTAGGAGCTTAATGTAAAGACTTTCTAGTAGTTTGCATCTTTTGTACAGACTCCATTGTTCCATGATCTCATGCATGATGGAAGTGACGGCAGCCTCAACGATTCCAGGGTTAATAAAACGTGTAGTCAGGTTACTCCAAGAAATTACACGTGGATAGAATAATTTTTATTGGGTGGCTGCTGGAAGTTAAATATATTATGGAGTTCATTTCAGTTTTATTAATATATACGAAAGATTTATCTTTAACAAATTATCTTATAGTTTCTATAGAAAGTTAAAAACTGCTGCAATAAATGGAATTCTCATGATAATGTTTAGAAAAAACTAAAATCCTAATCACTTTTTTTGAATAACACTAAATCGTAATCAAAATTTTCTCTGGGATCAAAATTTTTTATCCAATCAAGCCCTTAATCCTTCTCCTATGTTTATATGGATGAAAAGGCCAAATTATATGAACAACTTTGGGTCTCTGATTCGTTAACTCGTATAGGTTCTGAACAGATAAGAGACCACACTTTATTCTTTGTATTTAATCTATTCTTTCAGTTTCTATAGAAGGCTAAAAAGATATCACCCGTTTCGTAATTGGAAAAAGAACATCACTGAAACTGGTATGTACGAAATTCCATCAGATAATTCGACAGTCTCGCAAGGAACTGCGCTGCTGATAAAAAGATAAATTTACCAGATTTTTCTCCAACTATCTTACACAGCCGAAATTGTCATCAAATCTTTTTCAGGAGATAGTGCTATATCGTTTTCGTGACGATATTTTCCGCGAATATCACCTCGTTCCAGCAAGTTTCTGATAAAAAAGGCAAGGTACTGTTGAAAACGAACAGCTACTTTATGACTCAATATGGATTTTCCATTTTCCATCATTTTCAGAGCATTACTAATCTATAATAAATGAAACGTCGTGATATTCCTTACTCTGTCGTTTCTGTTTCTTCAAAAAATGTTAAAGCTGCTCCCTTTGGCAGCTATATTGTAAAGTGTACGTGTTTTCATTAATAAATGAGAGTAAAATATTTTTCAGTTATCTTTAACATCTACTGAATATATTTAAATCGAACTGAATTAAATATATATGTATCACCTGAATGGATGAATCATTCAGGTGATACATATAATTATAGTTTTGAATGATACAAAACACAAATAATTGACTTTTTTTTTACAATTCACAATAAATGTTCGAAAATTCCATCGCCAACCTCAATGCAATTTGGAACTCTTGTGGTAATATGACAATATGACGTGTTGTTCTTCTGAGGTCGTATTGGCGTTCCTTTATGAGGGCAGCAGTATCCAAAATTCTAGAGAGCAATTCGTCTCTTGTGTTTTCCTTTTCTTTGTATACTGCTCTTTTCATCCAGCTCCACAAACAAAAATCTAACTGGGTGAGGTCTGGAGACCTTGGTGGCTAATGAACAGGACCAACGCGGCCGATCCATCGTTCATGGAAAGTTAGATTTAGATATTGTATCATCAGACGGGTGTAATGCGCAGGAGCTCCGTCATGCTGAAAGTACATACCAATCCTTGTAGCCAAGGGAACATCGTCCAATAGTATTGAAACTTCTATTGAAATGCAATTCAGCAGCAGCCTGGAAAGCAAAGCAATGGGAATTTCCATGACTGCTGGGAGTCGTAGTGGAACAAGTAAATACATGGGCTGTGTTAGGGTAACTAAGAGTAGAAACAGGTGCATGTATACTTGCATGTACACCAATGCTAGGAGTATAGTTAATAAATTCGATGAGCTTGAAGTGCTAGTCAAGACATCAAAGGCAGATATTGTTGTGATACCAGAGACGTGGTGTCACACAAATATAGGCAGTGCAGAGTTGGAATTTGGGGAGTACAATATATATAGGAAGGATAGAGAGGATAGGAAAGGAGGAGGGGTTATGCTGTTAGTTAAGAAAAACATAAAATCTAAGGAAGTGCATCCAATTGATGTGGGTGGACAATGCAATGTTGAGTCTGTTTGGTGTGACATAAGCACTGGGAAAGGAAAAATGAGAGCAGGAGTGTGCTATAGGCCTAATGACTCTGATGAGTATAATAAGAAACTGTACAGTGAAATAGAATGGGCCAGTAAATCGGAGTGTCTTATAATGAGGGATTTTAATTTCCCGGATATTGACTGGAATTTGTGGGTTGGTCACTTGCACACTCGGAAGGATTTTGTGGATTTATTGGATGATTGTTTTCTACATCAGCATGTTCGGGAGGCAACTAGAGGGAGTAATACTCTTGATCTGATTATCAGTAGTGATTCTTCATGCATTAAGAATCTGCAGATAAAGGAACCACTAGGTGGCAGTGATCACAGTGTGCTGAAGTGGGATTTACTCAAAGAGGTAACTACCATCAGGGGTAAAGGGAAGGGCTTTACCCCTGATGAAGGCGATTTTTTGCCTTTACGAAAGCAAAGGCGATTACGGTGGTCTGAGACAGCATTTAAATTCTATACTGTGGGACCAAATGATGATGTTACCAACAGCAAATTCAAAATGGGAAGCATCCAAAGAGTTAATCTTGGAAGCTTTACATACCAACAAAGAAATATTGTTCAGCCTCTGAACAATATTTTTTGTTGGTATGTTTAATTAGACATGTGACAGAGAAGGAAAATGCATGGGATACATATAAATTAACATGTGACACAGAAGCCTATGATAGATACAAGTTGATCTGTAACCAAGTTACAAAGGAGGTTACGCAGGCGAAAGCAGATTGCGAAAAACCTTTGGCAAGGGATGCGAAGAAAAACAGCAAAGAGTTCTTTACTTATGTAAACTCTAGAAGGAAGGGGATGAATCTGATTGGTCCACTTGATATCGATGGTTCAACTGTTGATGATCCTGCTCAGGTAGCTAACAAACTAAACGAGTATTTTAAATCAACATTCACACATGAGGAGTTATTCAGGGAGGGGAATGCCAGAGGTAAATTAAACTCTGGCAGTAAGCTAGATAATCTTGTAATAACTGAGAGTAAAGTTGAGGAGAAATTGTTGAAGATAAACATAACAAAAGGCACCTAGGGTGGATGGAATCTATCCAGTTATATTAAAAGAGGTGGCAAAGGAAGTAAGCAAACCCTTAGCCATAATTATGAGAGCTTCCCTGTACTCAGTGGAGGTACTCATTGATTGGAGATGTGCAAATTTTCTGTTTATACTCCGGCACGACAACCAAGTCAGTGGAGTTTACAATAAATCGTCAATACAAATATTTATCGTATTTAGTAGTCACGGGCTTGAACCCCGGTCCACTCAAGGAACGCGTGCTATGCACTCTCGCTCCTGACCACTGGGCTACGTCAGGCCTGTATGTGACCCCAATCCACAAAGGAGGATCAAAGGCTGACACAAGTAATTACAGACCTGTGAGTTTAACTTCTGTTCCAGGAAAATTAATGGAGGCACTGGTTAAAGAATCATCTAGACAAGACTTCAGTTATAGCTCGGACACAGCATGGGTTTGTTAAGAGAAAGTCTTGTCTGACAAATTTGATTGGATACTATGATGTAGTCACAAAGGAACTGGTTGCAAAGAATAACTTTGATATCATATATTTGGATCTTAGAAAGGACTTTGATATTGTTCCACATGGAAGACTGCTAAACAAATTGGAGCAGTGTGGCATTGGAGGCAAACTGCTGCTATGGATAAAGGGATGGTTGAGTGGGAGAAGACAGAGAGTAGTAATCAATGGACACTGATCTTCGTGGACTAATGTTATTAGTGGAGTCCCTCAGGGTTCAGTATTGGGTCCATTGCTGTTTTCTGTATTTATAAATGATATTTATGATGGTATATCAGGCTTAATGTCCAAGTTTGCAGACGATACGAAGATTGGCAGGGTTGTTAATGACACTAATGACAGTACACTGCTGCAACAGGATCTAGAAAAGTTCAGCAGATGGGCTGAGAGGTGACAAATGAAGTTTAGCATTGACAAATGTAAAGTACTACATATGGGAAGCAGTAATCCCAGAGTACCGTATCAACTCTGTGGTACAACACTGACAGTAGTAGAGAATAAAAAGGACCTGGGAGTAATTGTGTAGCCAGATATGAAGTTTTCTGAGCAGTGCAGACGTTCTTCAAGGGTAGCTCATGGTGTCTTTTCAATGATATACAGGAATTTTTCTAGCAATAATAAGGAGGTGATTATCCCCTTGAAAAGGCAATTGTCAGGCCACATTTTGAGTACTGTATGCAGGTCTGGAGGCCTCATTTCAAGAAGTATGTAGAGCTGTTGGAACGAGTACAGAGAAGTGCAACAAGATTAGTGAATGGAACAAAGGGTTGCTCTTACGAAGAAAGGCTTAAATTTTGCAAATTACAGTGTCTAGAGGCTAGGCACCTGCGAGGTGATCTGATTGAGGTGTATAAAGTCTTGAATGGTCTGGGCATGCTCAATGAGGATGGAAGTCTTCCTCTTGCGCATAATAATCACCTGAGAGGGCATAAATTCAAATTGAGGAAAGACAGATGTAGGATAGATGTGCGGAAGTTTGCCTTTAGCTAGCGGGTGGTTGATTGCTGGAACAAACTTCCATCTGTCGTTGTAGAAGTTGATAGCTTAAATAGATTCAAGGCAGAACCTGACAAACATTTGGAGCGAGCGGATGGGTGAAATAAGGGTTGGTTTTTTTTTTTTTTTTTTTTGGCTGATGCTATATAAGCTTGCTTTCTTGCATCATGTACCTTTGCTAATGCTAATACTAGTAGTGGAAGTTCGTTTTGCGGCCCTGTAAGACGATTTTGTAACACAACAGACCCAATGAACTGATTATCGACGGCACCTCAAAGAAGCGATGTTGAAAATTTGTTTCTACAGTGACATGTGGATTTTTGTCTGACCACCTATTGGATGTTGTTGTTACCGTCATGGGTGAAAGTAGTTTCATCGCTGAACTGTATTAATGGAATTAATATTCGATTAGTTGTATGTAGAATGGCTACAAGCCGTGCTAATAGGACTACGTTCTACCGACTGAAGAATGTGTTATATTTCATCCACATTTTGTTCATTTGCACGTTCAGAAATATGAGCACTGGGAACTGTACCAGTCTCACGCAGTTTGGTGTAAAAGCTCTTGAATCCGGTAATCTGCGGTTAGGAAACCGTCGATGGTATTCTCTACAAGCAGCAGTAGCACTTCGATCCCAAAAACCGTAGACAAACAACATACCGGCATATTCAACATGTGTGAAGATGTGCGGCATTCTTAACAACACTTCTAACACCAAACAGCATGAGGATAACTGCTTCTTGGTCACATCTGATTCAGGGAGCTGTGCGCGCCAGTTTCAAACAGCTGTATCTCCGTATCCATTGAGAATTGGACACATGTTTACATGAACTTTTTCACTCAGAATAATCGCGACTATAACCTCCCAAAATATTTACTATTCCTCCTGAATCACCCTGTATATGCATAATGTGCTTATTATCTTCACCATGGTCCACATGTTAAAATTCGACTCCCAGTAGGTGGATTTTCATTAAATTTTATATTTGGGCCTTTTAGAAAGATTTATCGAGCCACCCCAAATTTTATTAAAATCGGACCAACAGAAATCCGGCTGTTATTATTACTTTTTTTATTATATTTCATCCACACCTCACGTTGTAGTTGGAGCACCACATATTGTTTGTTGCCATGAGTTGGTTGGCGGAATGGATGGACAAAATGATGGATGCGTAGAAACGAAATGTTCTCGGTTTGTAAGTAGTAATAAATCATGGATTATTACTATTTCTTAAAGTGACCGAAATTTAACGCACTGCGTACATTAACTAACTTGATTCTTTTTAACATAACTCCTAAACTTTCATATGAAGTAAACGTTTAAGATGATATCTCTGTTCCTAGAAATCTTTGGCAACTAGCCAGCGAATTGACAATGAGTAACCTAAAACACATTAAGGTAATTCTGTTCTCCACTTATTTGATAGTGCCATGAATTAAAGTTCCAAGATATTTACGTTTTTTTATAAACATGTTTTATATGAGCTCAAGTTCTCCATCTAAGTATTTTTGGACTTGTAGAGAAAAGTATTTAATTCTTGGTTGTAAAAGACTGATTTCTATCATTATTTAAATAATTTCCTGCGTATGTGATTTTTTTCCCCCCATTTCCATAGTATATTTTAGAGAAGCATGAAATGAATAAAACCTGGTAAAAAATTATGTCAATGTCCTCACGAGGATTATTCGATTTTTAATTAGTTATGAATATTTGGAACTTTAGTTTTAAGATTAATTTACCATTAAATTAATCTCTGACTTCTCTTTCAACTGTTTTTTTTTTTTATTGGCCTTTATTAAAGTTTTCCCGATATTTGATTTTAACTGTACGTACACTAGTGCTAAAAAGTTAAGAAACAAACGCAAATACGCAAATGTGTATTTTCAAATAAACATCGTTTATTAGTTTATGTCAAAATTCATAACTCATTCGTTTTAAAGTACCTTAACAATGCGCATAGACTGGACGAATTGCAATCCAAAATTATAACCTTCGGTCAATAGATTACTCGTGCTGAGAACGAGACTGGAGATATCAATTCCCATTCTTGAGTAAGGGCTGAAGCAATGGAGATTTTGGACAGGGTCAGTGATTGAATCTTCATCCCCTCAGTAGAAGACATTAGGAATTCACTACTGGACTGAAGTCCAGGGATGTGGCTAGCCAATCCATACCAGCTATACTGTCGTTTTAAAGGTAAGGGTTCGCTATGAGAATGCTGTGGAAACATGATTTATCTTCCACGAAAAGAAAGTCTGGACCAATTACTACTGCAACGAATGAACATAAGGTTCAAGGATCAAATCTCGATATCTTACAACTCTGTGAGGTTTCTCTAGAACTTGGAAACATTGAAATCTACACGTCATTGACAGTGATTGCAGATCGTGCTGTTTTACCACTCCAGACGTTTCTGTTCACGCAATGATAGTGGCTTGGAATCTGAGTTCCTGTTCCCTTCCGACAGAAGTGCATCAAGAATTCGGTTGAAGACCGTATCTGGATTCATCAGTGAAGCGTACGAGAGTCCATTTCTTCTGTGTCCGGTCAACGGGTTAAGCGAGAACTGTGTATGTGTAACAATGACCGGCACAGATCTGCGACCTCAACCCAACTGAGCATCTCTGGAATGAACTGGAATGCAAAATTATGGTAAACTCCATCAATGAAGAGGACCAATACGGTCCTCTTCATTGATGGAGTTCACAAAAATCTTTAAAAGTTGTGAGACAATACTACCGTCTTTAAACCAAAAATTAGTGGAAAGACTTCCAGGACGATTGAAACAGTAATTATAGCCAAAAGTTGACTAAACGCTATTTAACCAACTTTTGACTATAATTACTGGATATAATAATTTTTTACCAAATTTATGTCCAAACTATAATTTTGATATAATTTTGGCAGTGAAATTTATTTTATTTATTGACTGATCTCCCGTATAATTTACCTCTATGGTTCATAAATATAACCCTCATAGGGCACTAATGGTTATAATCACCGTCCTCCTCACACGGGTGGAAGAAAGCCTTAGAATCCTATCAACGACGCAAGGAATTTTTATAGTCTTTTTACACAATGTAGCTGAGCTAGTAGGCCTCAGGCAAGACTGCGTGGTTTATTACTTCCATAAATTTGGTTTTTTCATCCAGCAACTGACCGAAGAACACCCTCAATTACACACATGAAAAATTAATGCCCACTGCCTTAGTGGCTTTGGCACTTAACACAAACCATCACCATTGCTATAAATATTGGAATATTTATTGGAAACCAAGGTTTAGATAAAGGACGAGATTTTAAGGTGGAATGTGGAATAAAGGATTCCATTCCTACAAGAATAATTTTACTGACACGATCGGAGCAAATGTTGACGTCAAAAGTTTTGAAACAGTAATCCGACCAAGGAAAAGAAATCTCGCAGGTCATTCCATTTTGCATTCTTGTAATGCCAAACAACACGAGGTTGGGAATAGCCATGAGATATAGGCTCCATTGGAGAAGAGACAATCACCAAGTTGTGATCTGAGGTGCCTAAAGGACCACTCACTTCGACCGTGTACTTAGAATGGTTGTTTGTGAGAAAAATATCAAATGTGTTTGTTGGCCGTATGGTTAGAATTGGCCGGTAGTTTGGTAGGTAAATGAACAATCTGTGCGAGATCATTAGTAATTGCAAAGCCACAGCATTTCGACAAGCTGATTCTGTGTGACTGGAAAACAGAAGCCAACTGGAGTTGTGAACATTAAAATAACCAAGGAAAATTACTTTACTGTTAGGAAAGTTGGTCTTGAGAAAGTTAAGTTACAAAGAAGGGAAGTCAAAGTGTTCCAAGTGATTAGTGGAGTTGGGAGAACGGTAGAGACCACAGATGAATTTGACAGAATGAGGTATATCTGTTTTGGGGATTACCCTGACTTCTAATCTCTCTTGGTACAAGCACATTACAAATATTGCTTCCTCTGCATCTAAAAAACTTGGTTTTGGTTTTCTCTTTTGCTCTGGGCGTTACTTTTCTTCCAAACAGCTGCTCACTCTGTACAAATCGCAAATCTGCCCTACCATGGAATATTGTTCCCAGAATTGGGGTAGTGCCCACAAAACCTCTCCCAGGCTTCTAGATTCCATTCGGAAGAGAGCAGTTAGGTTAATTGATGATTCATCTCTAACAGAGTCTCTCCACTCGCTGTCTCATACACGTACTGTTTCTGCTGCATGCCTTTTCTACAGATACTTCCATGGGTATTGTTCTTCTGAATTAACTTCTATAATTCCCGCTCTCTCTTTCAAAACAGTCCGAACACGTGCCGCCACCAGCCAACATCCATTTACTGTCCAACTTCAAACCCACAGAACCAACTTTTCATCTTCCTCGTTTATTCATTCAACTGCCGTTTTCTAGAACAACCTTCCTTCATATGTATTTCCTGAAAATTACAGTGTACCGAAGTTCAAGTCTAATATCAACAAATATCTTCTTTTGTCTTCTCAACCTGCAACCCATGCACGGTACTAAGTACTATAGGTTCTAATACCTCTCGTGTTTGGGGTTTTCATACAAAAAAAACATATGTATATAGACTTAGAAAAGAAAGACAATTGATTAATTTAGAAACTGACCTATACATACCAATGAAATCAAAGTTTTCTTTAATGACTTTTTTCCTCCATTCCGACTGTTGTGTTACAATGTAACGGAAAAACGTGTTCTATTACACTCTAGAAACACGCTTGACTGAAATATTTCTTGTAATACTAGTTCACTTTAACACTTCGAAGCTGTGTTCATATAGTCTATTTTGAAGTATATGAAAAGACTGTAAATCAGCCTCTCTTTCTCGAGATATGGTTTTATCTTTCACGCAGCAGAAGCTTTGGTCACTGTGACTAAATATATTTCAACACAGTGATATATGAGTAGCCGCAGGGACACACTCCATCACCTTTGAAAACCCAATCCATCATCCAACTAGGAACCTAGAAAGATCGAAGTCCAATTCATCAATGATAAATGCTTATCACATTGAACTACGGCGACAGTTTGTATGTCACGTTATGTTTGACATGTTTACCGCTTTGTCGTGCTAATGTGTTCCATCGATAACATTCCCTCTCTTCAGTCCAACAGCGACACGTTCGGTCACTACCGAGTGCAAATTATTAATCTTTTTTGCTACTGTCGGCTCGCTAGCCTAATTATCTAATGATTTTTGATACACAAATATCCATTTCTGCCTTGCTTCAGAAGCTGCGTTAGATTCATCATACACCTCGCCCTCCTAAGTTGGAATTGTGGGTGTTCACCAATCGTTTTTGATATCTGTGGTGTGAAAAATCAGAGTTGTCGTTTGATATTTTACGCCCAAGCAACTACCGATATGAAGAATAAGTATGCGTGTATTCTATTGTCCAATTTACTGTTTTGAGGGATAAAAACCCGAATTTCCAGACTAAAAACTCACGCAACCCTCGCTGGAGATGACCAACTCAGTCCGTGTGAAAATGGAGCCCATGAAAGCTTCTACCGTCTTCGAGGGAAGTATTTCTCAACTTAATAGCACTAACTTTGAATATTATCCCCCAATGACTGCCCAAAATATCTCGTAAATTATGCATTTCATTATTTCCCACTCTTAACTGTTTCATTACAAAGCAAAATGAAAGTCAAGTTTGTTGGCTTTTAGCTGAACCTTCGTATATAAAATTTTATTTTTGGCATCAGAATATTTTTATCTGAAAGATGACAACCCATCCGTCTTCTTCAAATATCTTTGGACGTAATATGCTTAGGACTTCGCTGGGATTTCAGCTCTTTCTGAGAAATGTCTTATGATTGCCTTTAAAATACCATGTTTACTGTACATAAATCACTTCGACACAGAGCGCTTTCAAGTATCTGTCAATACGTCCTACGCTATTCGCTTCGATAATTCTCAAGTGCTTCTTCGGTTCCTTTGTTCGTGTTCTTATTATAGCAGCATACCCAATGTGTATTTTTAGTAGTACTACGGTAAAGTCATCCTGTTATTGGTTTCCTTCTTCTGCAATAAAGAACCTCTTAAAAGTTCTTTTTTTTTAATTATAATATTTGTTTCTTACTGTTGAGTATTTGCGAATTTCTCCATTTGCCAGCGTTCTATATTTATTGAGTCTGTAAGATTGCGTGTGTATGTGCATTTGGCGAATTTTTCTGGTTGTATACGCCATGAGTAAAGTGGAGAATACGTTTTATTTTCTTCCATGATAGGGTACGGTAGATAAAAACAACAGAAGCAAAAAACTTGCCTTTAGTACTTCAGTATTAAAATAGAAAGGTTACAATCTTAAAAAATAAATCTAATTACTAATAAAACCATCGCATAATAAAAACAATGAAATTGGTTTCATTAAAAGATTATAATGATACTAAGAAAGACTTAAACCACGTGAAAATGGATTCGCAGTTATATTTCTTAATAATCTTGCAGAGTCCTAAAAAAAAAACAGTTCGGATTCTCCCTCTTTCATATCAAAGGTGGAGTTCCTCTAGGCTCCTCACTTGGCCCACTCTTGTTTACTCTATATATTAGTGATTCAACATTGTTGCTCAATAGCCTCGAGGCAAAATCTTTAGTGTTTTCAGGAATTAAAATGTTATAGGATGGCTCAAATTTTAAACGGTTCAGTTCTACAACCTAGATCTCGACTTCTTTTAGTGCATGGCTGCAACAATAAATTCTCAGTCAGTATTCAAAATGCTATGTGAGTCTTTTTCATGTTTTTGTACTTCACATCTTAACTATACACTATTAATAGTTGTTAAATTTCAAGGGTTATTAGATTTAAAGATCTAGGCGTCTTCTTTAACCCCAATACAATTATTTTCCTTATCCCTTTACACGTTCCTAACAGACAGCCTTGTCTCTAGGATCTTTTTCATCTCTTTTAGAACTAACTAGAGTATATTTAATCCTCTTATTACAATATTGACTCTTATTAACGATCTGGTCTTGGTTCCCTTTATGGACGCTGACACTTTCATTCATTCTTATTTAAATTTTTAACTTTTATTTGTTATATATTTATCTATTGACTTTTTTTATCCATCTTTATTTATTTTTTTCTTCCAATGTTTCGCTTTATTAGTATGTTTGCATTTCTAGTTTTGTTGTTGTCTTATACAGTATTACCAGGATTTCTTGTTTTACATAAAAAAAAAAAACGTCCAGCAATATGCTTTCCTGCGTTGAAAAATTTCATAAAGTTGTCAACTTCAAAAAGCCTATGTTCCACAGAACTATATTTTACCATCAGCTTTGCAAACATTTTCACTACCATCGATCAATGTTTGATTTAAAATTTCTCAACAAGATCATTGCTAGCCAAACCTCAATGGCCTCAATGGCCCTCAACTTCTTGACCTACTGGCCTTTCGTGTTCCTCTTTATTCACCAAACAAATGCTTAAGTTTCGCATTCCGGCTACTAAATTAGATGTCAAAATATTCTTCTTTATTAACCAATCCATCTTTTGTCATCCAGTATCAGCTTGACCTTTCAACAGGTCTCTTTAAGGCCTTTTTTTTGCTCCTCAAGAAAATTCATCTCTAACAAGACAGCTAATAGGTCATTCATTTCGCTTCCTCTTCAGTTGAGGCTTTCACATCCGACTGAAAAGAGTCTTCTTCTGATTGATTTCTTTTAGCTTTTGCAGTAGTTGCATTGCTTTTATTTATATCAGATTCTTGCATTGTCGTGTTTGCTGATCATTCTTTCTGTATGGGGTTTTCTCCTTTGTGTACATTTGATTTTTATAAATAAATATCTGTTGGTTTGTTGTCATCACATTCTATTTAATTTTGATGAATAGGAAGTTTCATTGACTCCTTTAGGAGTAGTAACCTGCAACTGGTCAAGCTATAACCATTTGCAGAGTTGAATATTGTTTGGTTAGCACTAAGGTAGCTCAAATCGTAATGTGTCAGCATAGCTTGTATATAAAGAATACGCGTTCAAGAAGGCTTTTAAAATGTGCCAGTTTTTTTGTTCTTTTTGAATAGACTTTAAAATTAAAGAATTCTTCTTACACATTAAATCTTAAATATAATACAACTGTCAGGAACTGTTGGTCAGGCGAATTAAAGAGAATAAAAAAAGAGATGATAATAAAAAGTAATTATTATTAATTTTTTTTTTTTATTTCTCGTATTATTGTATTCTTTCAATAGCTTTCCTTATTGTATTTTGTACTTTAATTTAATACGCTTTCTTTGATTTACACGACTTATGTCAATATGTTCTCTGTAATTTCCAAGATACAGATGTATTTTTCTGTAAATTTTAGCGTTTCTAATGAATTTCTGCTTCCATCTGCCCTTTAGTATGCTTACTTAATATCTCTCTATCTTCTGCAGAAGCCTTAGAAGAAGAAGCATCCGAATTTGGAAAGAAAACTGGGAAACTGAAAAGAAAATTTTGGTGGAAGAACTGCAAGGTACGTTAAGATATTCTTTTTTCTTATCCTTTTTCCGGGTCATCCATTTTAGGTCACTCGAATAATGATGAGCAACACTACGATGCTCATCATTATAGGCTAAAATTGTCAAGATTCCTTGGTGCTGTCTTCTGACGTTTGGCTTTCTAAAATATGATCATTCATCATGGATATTCCCTGTGGCAATATTACTGCTTATTTTGCTCAAGTGATAGCGAGTTTTTAATTCATTTAATTCTTAATTTCCAGAGTAACATCATTCACCTCAGATTAAGAGCAATTCTCCAGTTATGAGCTAACAGCTGTTCAATCAAGTGATTAACTTTGGATAATAATGCATACCATTATCATTTTAAACAAATTATAAAGAATAATTAAACGTACAGTACGCAAATGTAAGTTGCCACATGGTATGATCATAAATTTCTTGGTGTCAGATAAATACTGAGGCTTCTTAGTCGAACCGGTGTGGAAGACAAGCGATCTTTCCAATTTTCACAAAGGTAATATTGTTGGAGCACGTTTAACAGGAACACAATTAAGAAAACAAAGGAATTACTGGTGTGTCGAAAGAAGCCATATCAAAATCATACAATGAGTGGAAAACAAAAGGTAAATGCAGCTCAAAGAGGAAAAAATACAGGAAAGAGTCGGCACTCGAAAAACGATACCGTACGAATTTAAAGCGAATTATGCTTCAGAATAGAAGGTCCAGTGTGCAGCAGACTGAAAAACTTAAACTCCTGAACTATGCAGCAGGAGTTCAAGAGCACCTATAAGAAAGTTTTTCTCGTCTACGGCACGATTGTACTGTGGAACAGTGAAAAAAGATCATGCGGTCTAACAAGTCTCGATTTACACCTTTTTTCAACAATAGTATGGGGAAAGTGCGGCTTGAATTTCTTGAAATAATGCATCCAGACTGTCTGGTAACGACCACTCAGCCTACTGGAATGGGAAGACATCATGGCATGGGACATGTTCTGTAGGTACGGACTTGGCCTATTCATATTGTAAGAAGGTCGTGTTACCTACAGTATATATATACACTTCAACATTGCTGTATGCTGGTTACAACAGTTGCATATGTTGTTGTGGTTACAAAGTTCTTGACTTTTCCTGATTGTGATTTTATGTAGTGAATGCAAAGTCGAACTGATATATCGTATTGAACTGATATATCCTCAAAATTGGAGGTATTACGTTGATGCTGTATATGATGTTATCAACGCTGGCAGACGGTTGATGCTGCATTTGATATCATCCGTTCGCTGGCGAACGATCCTTGGCAATGTCCATTTGCCAGGAATGATAACCAACTAGTGGTAGTATATGTTGCTATAAATTACCTGTATAGTATTGCAAAAGATGGTTAGGTGAGGTTGGCAGGAAAGCTGACTGGGATCGCCTTCTTTAACAAAAGCATTATTGAAGAAGGCGGTTTAATAAAATAAAAACGTAAATCATAAAAATAAAAACAAAAAATAAAATATATATTTCTGTCGTATCGAACCAACTTTACTTTGCAATGCTTCACTTTTATCCGGATTGCGATGGATTCTTTCAAGATGAGAACGCGACTGTACAAACATTGCATCTGAATGGTTCGAGAAACATTCCCGAGATTTCCAACATCTATCCTTCTCGCCTAATTCTCCTGATCTGAATCCAGTTGGGAATGTCTGTATATGTTGGAAAAGACAGTTCGGCTTCGCAGTTCTCTACCGACCCCCATACAACAGCTGACAAACATCCTAATGGAAGAATAGTCAAATCAGGATAGAACAGTGGTCACAATTCCTACCTGTTTTATGGAATAAATAACCCGATTTTCCAGGAGAAAGAAACTGATACAGCCCTCCTCCACAGACAAGCAGTCGTGGCCACTGTTCTAGTCTTTGGGCTGTCTAATGAAAAATTGCTTTTATCGAGCTACAATCTAAACTTATTATGTCCATTATTTTTCCCGACTAACGTTGAATGCCTATAGATGTCCACTTGAATATATTGATCAAACCTAACCATGGTTTGATCAATATATGTCTAATATTCACCAATATATTCTGTTATGATTTTTTTAAATAAAAGTACTCTGAAAACTGAAAAAGCACTCGCTCACCTTAATTTGTGGATCAATTCACTGCACAAATAATTATATTGATATTAAAGCTTTACATGTTTCTGCTCTGAACGAATATCATAAAAGTTGTAATCGTGAAAATGTAGATAAAACATAAAGAACACAAGCTTTCGCCTGTAAGTCCCCTTAAGAAATAAAATAAAATTAACTCTAATCCGAAACTGACACGCAAACTATCCTAAGAATATACGCAATTACAAACACAATATACTGACGCCTTATAGCCTTACTCGCTTTGGCACTTAACACACACACACACATCACCTAGCAATAATTTTAATGTATTTTTTATTATTGAAAGCATTTAATTTTTATCAATATTTGCTTACTAGTTATAGAAAAAGTGTAATTCATAAGTGTAATTTTGTCCATAATATTTTGTCTTTTATTTTTCAGATGTTGGCCATAATGATTGGAATAGGATTAGTGGTAATAGTCGTAATAATTGGTAAGTGTCTTAAACAAAAGAGCATAGGAGAATTTAGTCGAGAACAGTTTAATGTGTTATCCTGCATCTAATATCATTTGCTAATGTTCCTTAATTATTTAAAGAAATACTAGATGCAGTTTCTCGATATATTTATCAATTCCTCTGTATGTTCGAGTCTCAAGATTTGAAAATAATAATTTGAAAATAATAATAATAATAATCGAAATCATAATTTGAGTGGAAGATAACAGTAGAAAGATTATCCTATGTTCAATTATTCACAAATAAATAAAAACAAATGCAAATTAAAAATATTTATTTCGATTACTTTCAAAACTTATATTCTCCTTTATTGCTTAATAGATATGTGTTTCTAACGTTGACTGTTTATTACTTTCAGAAGAGCTAGAAGATACATGGCCCTCGCGGGTAGCACAGTTAGTACTCGATTTCCACCCCACATCGGGCAGGAAAAGTTCGAATCTCGTGGATAACTTTAGGAATTTTTATGAGCTTTTTCACAACATGGCCAAGTTTTGGGCGAGAGTAGTGTGGCTTTATCTTTGGGAAACTCGGTTTTTCGTCTAGCAAAGAGAAAACTAACCACAAAACACACGCAATTTACAGACATAATATATACAGCACAATATGGCCTAAGTTGCTTATGCTCTAAAATTCTACAGCAAACAAACAGAATATATGTTTTTTGTTTATATACAGTATATAAAGTATATAAACGTACAGTATACACATTGTTTATATACGTATATAAAGAAAATGATAGTGGAAGGATTAAAACTGACGTTATTTATTCCATTCTCATTTTTTAACATATTGTTTTTGATTATCAATTATTTCGATTATCCAAATAATCAATTACTTATCATTTGTTTATGGCCATCGTTAATTAATGCACATTTACATCCATACGTTATTAGATATATATAAATACACACACATATATATGTGTCACTAATAATATCACTAAAATGGAACAAGAAACCAACCACAAAAGAAAATAGATATAAGATAAACACAGCAAGGAACCTTTCCTAAATCGGATAGGAATATATCATAAAATATAGTTATTATTTCATATTCACCATTAGAAAGACACAATATGGCCCTAGCAGCCTATGTGTCGTTAAACTCAACAGCAAGGAACAAGCACAGACGACCGTTGCATCCAATCTCGTCAGAGGGCCCTGGATACAAGAGTCGTGAAAATTACTGAATTTCAAACGTGGTGCAAATTACTGCAACTGACGAAGACAGACATTAACTAAAGTAAAGCGTCAGCTCGCCGAAGCAATAAAATCACATCACGGAGACCCTAATGCAGCAACAGTAAGAACAGAAAAGTTTAACCACTCACTGCTAGACTAGACTACAGCCAAACAAAGAAGGAATGAAATTGATAACAGAAAATAAAAACAGAATATGGAGGGCAGTATGAGCAGCGCAATACTAGCAATGTTAGCATTAGCATTAGCAAGGGCACATGATGCAAGAAAGAAAGCTTATATAGCATCAGCCAAAAAAAAACACACACACAGACCCTTCTCATTTCACCCATCCACTCGCTCCAAATGTGTGTCCAGTTCTGCCTTGAATCTATTTAAGCTATCAACTTCTACAACGACAGATGGAAATTTGTTCCAGCAATCAACCACACGCTGGCTAAAAGCAAACTTCTGCACATCTATCGTACAACTGTCTTTCCTCGATTTGAATTTATGCCCTCTCGGGCGATTATTCTGAGCATAATATCCAACAACACGTCGTGTAACAAAGATTATTATTATTTTTTTTAAATATGTATTATTTCTATAGGTTACACGACGTGTTGTTGCGTTGTTAGATATTGCTTAAGTTAGTGGTCATCTATTCTTTTTCTTTTCAAATAGTCTCAAATAAATATTCTGTTAGCTGTTTCAAATCTCAAATAGTTTGTTAGTTGTTAAAACATATCTATTGTCTACATTCAACTTTTTTGAGTTCATTTAATCATCTCAGGACAGAGGTTAATCCTTCTATGCTGTGTAGAAAAGGCTTATGTTCCAATCCCTCTTAGAACAATCAAAAAGTAGAAGCTTAAAAATATCATGTACTTCTTAAAACTGATAAATATATTTAGAACTATTCTATATTTTATATTTGAAGGATAAAAAGGATATCGCAGGATAAATAATACTTTATCCCAATGTTCAGTAATTCCACATTGAAATAAGACCAGGATTTGGCAATGCATTTGGGTTTTGAATAATGAATACACGAAGGTGAAATAAAAATTAACTTCTTTTCATTTTATGTTTACTATGTTACACTTTCTTAAATTTCTTTGTAATGCTCAAGAATGTAAAAAAAATCATACTAGGGCTACCCAAGAGCTATCTTACCTGCCCATCTCCACGCCAGACACCGATTAACTCACCCATGGAATGAAAAAAGCCCATAAAAGTTCCTTACATCATTGATAGGATTCGAATCCGGGCCTCTTCAACTCGGTATGTGGAGGATAGCGTTTATATCCACTGTGCTACTCGTGAGGACTGCTAAAAGGTGTAGTATGTAAATATTTTGCATGCAAGGTGTACAAAATATTTATACATTACGTCCATTAATAAAATTTAAAAAGTTTCGAGATGTAGCCAATGCAATCACTGCATGTGGCTATAAACGTATTATTTTATCTGCTTAGAACAAATTGTTGCAAGTAACTTTTTTACTGTAATGCATAAATATATTAACTAGTTGCTTATGATAATAAAATATTTATCAGTTTTTCTTATTTACGCTTTCAGTATGGGCTGTCACAAAAAGTGGATGAATCTCGTATCCTGTCAGTTCAGGACTTCCCTTACTAAAATTGGAGAAAGCTTCTAATTTCAATTGCTCCTGAAGCTACCAACCGTAATCTCGTTGAATGTGGTTTTAAATTTCTCTTATTTAGATATAACTGTATATTTATCCTTATTCATTATCCGGATTATCAGTCTGTGGTAATGCAAACGCAGTAATCTCTGGGCCTATGCATATATATTAAATATATATATGTAGAATATAAACAAGTGCAGTATATGTGTATCTGTATACATGTTCATTTATTTATGTAGATGTAAAAGTGTATTTTTCTGGCAAATCTCACTTTCTTAGTGCCACTTTATATAGACATGGGGGAAATTATAAATGCGTACTATTCATACATTTCGTTCTTTTACATTTTATTTATTGCTGAAATAGAAGGCTTGTGTTCGTCGATTGTCCAACGAAAAGGAAGATAAATTATAGGTTTTTTAGTAAACTTCGACAATAGAATCTTCTCCTTATTCCTTTCTTTCGTTTTGTGCGATTTTATAAAACTGCACACGCAACATGAAGGTCAAAATAATTAGGAATATGTGATTTTTACAGCCTAATTTATTGACCTAGAAGAGTTTATAATGTGAGATATTTTCGTATATACAAAGATTATACACCAGAGGTCGCTTCGGAATTTCTAGCTGCAGTTGAAGCTTTGAAAAGCGTATTTGCTTTTAGTTTGAGAATGTGTACTACAATCAGGAAAGTGTATAAAAGGTTTTTAGAGTAAAATGGTATAGGAAATGCTACAAGCCACAAAGGTATTTCAATTTTCGTCATAACTGGATTTCAAGAGAGAGAGACGAACACTATTATGACAATTAGCAAAAGTATTACGCATGTGATAAAAATTTATTCTGGTTCTTAATTTTGTTTCTGTATTCTTGTTATTATTATTATTATTATTCATCATGCTTTCCAGCTTATAGATGTTTATTATTTTCTATTATTATTTTTTTATTTCGCTGATAATATACGTGCTCTTTATTTGGCATGATGCCTGAAATATTATAACTTAGAACAAACTTATCAACTGATCTTCACTAAATGTACTTTACTGCAGATTTTATTTTATAAAAAATGTTTCTTTTTTTGTTTACTTGTTCTGTTGAACTAGCGTAAACCTTAATTAAAATAAAACTTTAAGTTATCACAAGTATAATTTACACTTATTTTATTATTATTTTTTTATATTTCAGCTTTAAGTGACATTTCGTTAAAGCACTCACTTATTATCTCTGATCCACTGACTTCCAATTTGATAATGTGCGCATTTTATCTACTTGTAATTTTATCAGAAGAAGAAATATTAAAATAAAAATCATAGAATTGCTGAAAATAAAGAAAAGCACTGCAATGTGCATCTATTTTCACTTATATGTCCTCAACAGTCTTCCTTCAAATACACAATATGTGTAAATGCATTCGCCTTAAAAAGCAAACTTCTTAAATCTTTCTATTCCTATTCAGCTGATATTTTTCGTGGTATCCAAGAATGTATCCTTATGCCAGACTGTTTTTCATAGCAAACAAGAAAAAAAAAGTGGTTAAATCTTTCCATATATGCCGTCCAGATGTATTTTACAATGAGGACGTTCTTCGTTCGGATTTTCTTACCTAAGTGCTTTCTTACTAGGTGCTAAAGGATGTGTGAGAGAGAAAGAGAGAGAGAGAGAAGCAGAAGTTTGTATCAGATATAACATACTTTACTGTGCCTATCCTTTCCTTCACTGGTATATGCAAAATGAATTTCTCTCTTCTCGCATTTCGCAATGCCATTTGCTTGCTTATTAGATAAATACCACTTGATACACATGTCAAATTATCTGCTGTACAGGGATTTCTGCTCTGAAGGATTATTCTTCGGCAAGATTGAAGAATAACATTCAGTTATTGACAACATACTTAATGTTTAGTCTTAATTATGTGCTTACCAAAGCGATTAACATTTAACAAACATTATTCTAAAGAATAATGCTTGTTAAACAACAGAAGAATTCCTACTCATAAATCTTCAGAATTACCATACTTATGTGATAAATTTATGGTGATCTTCTCTTCAATTTCAGCGTCGAAATTGAAACGGGGTGATAATTTTACCAAAATATTATTATCTGAATATCAAAATATCATTTGTATTTTAACAAATGCATTTGGATCACGGTATTATAAAATAGTGCATCAACTGTAACGTCGTATTTGCTGTACTTGTTTGATAAAGTGGCCCTCATGTGTTTCAATAAACGGTTGTTCTTTGTGTAAGATAATGAGCTGTAATGTCATACCTTGTATTACTTTATAATGATAACGACACTTGTAATCTGTGCTTCTTTCTGTGAATATATAAGTTATTTCTGTCGCTTTACTATTTCCTGTAGCTTTAAACTGTAATTTTACAATGTGCCTTGTTATGTCATGTTTGTGAAGATTTTTATTTATAATTTTGGGTTTGGATATGTATACAATGTACTGGTAACGACGGACTGCACTAAGGAGTAATTAAGGTGAATTATAAGAAATATTCGAAATTTCAATCCAAAATGAGAAAAAGTTTGTTCTGATTATTGGTTCCTTACTTCTTTTTTAATAATTTCGCCAGTTATGATAATGGAACATCTTATAGATGGTTTATTTATTGATGATAACATCTACCATTAAGTTAATTTTTTCATTTATCACTAGGTATAATAAATGATAAAAAGTCGCAAGTTAATAATAATTTTTATAATATATATTCAAAACAATTTACCACACTCTCCCTACTTCTATTTGAGTGGAAATAAAGTGAAATTAGTCAAGGTTAAAATTAAATATTAGTCAAAATTTTAAGTATTTCTGAAAATATTTGCCAAGTGCAGATTTATCAGATGTTCTTAGGCCAGTATTTCTTAGATAAGAGTTTACAATGTTACATAAATATAGCATTGATTCCGAGTTTTTGTGTATCCATTTTATTTTCTTCGCTGCTGTAAGCGGTAGACCTGTGATGTATTTTGTGATCTGAAAATAAAAATATTAATCGTTAGTATATGTTTTATTAGTTTTGTTAGCATGTATACATTATATAAGGGTAGTAGTAGTAGGAATTTAGGAGCATCAACAACTAAGGCCATATTGCTCCGTGTATACTGTCCGTGAATTGCGTGTGTTCTGTGGTCGATTTTCTTTTTACTGGACGAAAAACCACAAATTTTCGGGAGAAAAAGCCATGCTACACGCGCCTGAGACCCACTAACCCAGCCACGTTGCGAGAAAGCCCATAAAAATTCCTCACGTCATCGATGAGACTCAAAACCAGGTCTTTTCCACCCAGTGTTGGGGAGGACAGCGATTTTACCAACTGTGCTACCCAAGAGGGCATTATATAAAGGAATAATCTCATTGTCTATACTGGAAAAATCAAAATCTAGGCGAGTTACACCACGTTTTCTACTTGTTCTATTAATTT
The DNA here is from genome assembly GCF_048544385.1 of Mastigoproctus giganteus. Taxonomy (NCBI): domain Eukaryota; kingdom Metazoa; phylum Arthropoda; class Arachnida; order Uropygi; family Thelyphonidae; genus Mastigoproctus; species Mastigoproctus giganteus. The sequence continues at coordinate 38,972,933 of NC_143579.1, read as the reverse complement.
TGTCGAGCAGTGTAGTTTAACAGTATCCATAAGCAGAGGTGGAATTGGAATTGATTACAAAGCCTGCTGCCGGCCTTCATGGGACAAGTAGTTGCACGGGCTGTGCAACTGCTTGTCCCATGAAAAAAGTATATGTGCACCTGATTTTCAGGGGTTATCAGGAGCAAAATCAGGTGCACATATACTTTTTTGAACATGGCTCCTTGGTGTATAGTAAATAAATTTAAAAAATTTTAAGTGATGACAGGTCATCGAGGACATTATAGGCATATGAGATATATGGCGCCACTCTCGCATTGGAGATGCGGAATTTGGATATGGACAGGTGGATATGTGTTTTGTCTTATGTAGGGTGTCATCTACGCTGCGGTATACTGTAATGACATAACTCTGTAAAATGGCCAGAAATGAATATAATGTTAACTTTGTGTGGCATATATATTATTGTGTTGTTTAGCTGTCTCTGGCCACTTTGCTACCAGAAAGGAGCGCTCACCAGAAAGGCTAGTCTCTAACAGTCTAGACCAGGAGGAGGTGGGCCACAACTGTTCCTGTACAATCCTATCATGCGGATAGGGCTAATAAGATCTTGCACTCATAGGAAGACAGAATCTAATTCTGTGAATACCAGCAACCTCGCGCTCACCGGGAGCGCAAACCAAACGAGATCAGTGTAGTCCTGTAATGCAACTCATATCCTGCCCCAAAGGCGCCAGGTAAAAAAAAAAAAAAAAAATCCGCTATCTAAAATCTAAAATGGCTAGCAAAAAAAAAAGGGGATAAAGAATAAGGGGAGAAAGTTTTTGAAATATAAGAGAAATCCCGCATCGGCCAAGGGCAGTGCAATAGCAAACCAGTTCCACACAGAGACATATAGGACACAATAACAAGGGAATTAGAAGAAAGAAGAGGTTAATAGTATAAAGGAATCAAAAAGAGTTCTTACACTGAATCAATCAGTGTCTGCAACGTCATAAATGGACCACAACAGGAACTGGATATCAGGAGGTAAGGAGCTATCTTCGAAGACAGAAGTTCTTCCTGGTGACGAAGTCTTGAAGAAGTTAAAAGTTGCTCTTGGTGCTAATTAAGTCAGCTTCAAAACTAGGGGCAAACGGAATTTGAATATGGCGAATAAATTGTTTACAGAAAGGACAGACATTTATTTATTTTTATATTATAGACGATTGCCACCAATTAAACACAAACCCGTCGTGTACTTGTGGAGTACCGTGCATGGCAGAAGCCAACCAGTGTAGTGGTGTGCACGTATCTAGTGAGTTACATGGTATGTTATTCGTGTTGAGTAAAAAGTATAGGGTGAAGGAGTTATGCTCTTAGTTCAGAAGCATCTGAGGCACTGCGTTCAGTTGATATAGATGGCCAATGTAATATTGAGTTAGTTTGGTGTGACATATGCACGGTAAACCAAATATTAGATTAGGAGTCTGTTATAGGAAATGACTGTAATGGGTACAATGAACGGCTATGCAGACAAATACGTGGATCAGAAAATCAGAATGTCTTACAATGGTAGACTTTAACTTTCCGGATATTGACTGGAACGTGTCGGTTGGTCACAAGAACAGTAGCAGAGTCCTGGATTTTTTTGGATAACTGCCTTCTACACCAGCATGTTAGAGAGGCTTTGGTTTTTTTTTTTTTTAGGAGCATTAGCAACTGAGACCATATTGCTACAATTTAGAGAGGCAACAAGAGAAAGCAATATTCTTTATCTGATTATCAGCAGCGACTCTTCATGCATTAAGAATCTCCAGATAAAAAAAAAAACATTAGGTGGCAATGATCAAAGTGTACTGATGTAGGATTTACTTAAAGATATAACTGCTGTGGAGGGTAAAGGGAAGGGATTTTGCTTTCAGCAAGGTGAGTAAAATGGTCTTAGACAGTTTTTAAATTCTTTTCAATTGGACCAACTGATAACGTTACCAACTACAAATTCTAAATGGGCAACATTCAAGCCCCCGCCGGTAGCACAGTAGATATAATCACCATTCTCTCCACACCAGATGGAAAACGCTTCAGTTTGAATCCCGTTAATGATGTGAGGAATTTTTATCTGCTTTTTTTTTACAATGTGTCCGAATTAGTTGGTCTCCGGCAAGGGTTGCATAATTTCTCCTCTCAGAATGGCTGATTTTTCGTTCAGAAAACAGACAAGTCGAATACATGCAATCTGCAGACACAGTATACTGACGCTCTATAATGTTACTTGTTTTGGCGCTTGTCACACAAACACAGAGACTCCAAAGCATGTGAGGAGACCCCACAATATGTAGTAAAAAATTTTATCCTCACAAAAGGAAACGGAGGGCCACAGGCTATGGCTTTTCTGACATATAACTAAATCTGGCACTGAGAGTAAATTTATCTCATCTGTAAACTGTATATATTCTTTGTCAGTTGGTCTGTTTGTAGAATGAAATTAATCCCAAGACTGAGTTACTCGGCCATTGTGCGAAAAACAAAGTCATGAAACTCTTCCCTTTTATATAGCGATCGAACTTAGACCTTTTCATGGCTTAAGCTCGATCCTTGTGCATGGTGTTATCCTTTTTTTCTTTGTGAAAAATAAGGATAACACCATGCCCAAGGGATCGTTATGAAAAAATTATAATCCACTTAAGAAAGAAACAATTACATTTGCAAGTCAGAATTAACTCATTTATTCCCCGTTTACCTACATTTAAATGGCCCCCTTTCTCGAGACCCGTGTATACTTGTTGGTAATTATTGATTATTATTGGCTATATGGTGTAAGGAAGCTTTTGCTGCTAAAAAAAAAAAAAAAAAAAATTCCTGAGTTACCCAGAGAGAGAGAGAGTCAGAAGTAGAAGGGAATCGCCAAGAAAGAGAAGAATGATGATGTCCAGCTCAAGACCCTGGGTGTGCCAAGCCCATACTCACCAGATGTAAGCCCCTGAATTCCCAATCAGAATCGAGACATTATCACTGAAAACGGTACAATGTTATCCATTATGCTATTCAATTTTTTTGTCAGTAATTCGAATATTGTCAACTGGTTAGCACAACACGAAAGGCACTCTAAGCAAGATAGGTGAACGATTGTCCGACCGCGCGAAATGTGATTGTGCATGGCAAAATGCCAGGACGATTCCATTTCAGGTATAGGTAGTGCCCACCGTACGACTCGGACGAGGAATTGATAAACGCTGTCGGCGTTTCTCACTGCATATAGGTTAATAGTTCGTCCAAGTTTATGGGGTCTGTTAGCAAAGAAAGAATGCAAGTACTGCCATCAAAGGATGCAAGAGGAAAAGTTTACATAGCCAAAGAAAAACATTATATGTATTTAATTTCGTTAATTATTTTGATAAGGCGTTCCAAATGAGGGTCCAAGCTTGCCAATTAAACAAGCAACAAAGAGTTAAAGTATCGCGATGGGATTTTCAGAAACAATCATTTAAAAAATTTAGGAGGGAAGGGAAAGATAACAAGAATTCCACTTTCAAATCTCCGAAAAAGCGAACTAAAACAATGGCGTTGCTTCTTTGAAAAATTCCATTGAGAAGTTCTAATGCGAACTGTCCAAGACTTTTATATAATAAATGAGAAAAGAAGTCCAACAATGCCTAAATTAATTTCAGTTCTGAAAGAGAAAATAAATTTTACTTTTAAAAGAGAATCTCTTCGAAAAATTCTTCATGGAAATCGCATTTTCTTGGAAAAAAACTCAAAGCAAAAGAAAGCTTTTAATGGAAAGAAACGAAATTATACTTAAAAGGGCAAAATATTTGCTAAATAATGCGACTTAGAAGAGGAAGTAGGCCTATCGTTTTTAATGATGAAACTTGGATCAATAGCAATTTGACATTTAGTAAATGCTGACAAAGTCAAAATGTTGGGAAGTCAATCAACCCAATTAGGAAATGCTTCGAAACCATTTATTGTTTTTTGTGCAGCTAGAGAAATAGACTTTATTCCTAAATTCAAATGTAGTGTACAAAAGAAACACAAAAACGAGGGATATCATGGTCAGATGAAGTTGCCATTTTTTGAAAAATGAGTGTCAGATAAACTGTTATCTAATATTTGTATTTGTAATTAGTATTACTAATATTTGTATTAGTATAGCCATAGAGTACAAGGAAGCCACAGGCCTTTGCTGCACCTGCCGGGGGGGGAAAAAGTAGATAAGAAAATACAAATTATGCACTTCCCTCCATTTGACCTTTGAATTTCTTCAAACTACTTTCAACTTAATTTCTTCTAACTCATCATTCAGAAAACAAATGATGGATTGGCTTTCCCGGAATAATATTTCTTTCAGTGATGATCTTAGGAAATTTGAGCTTTTAAATTTGGCAAAATGCTATTCTCAAAATAAAATATATAACTTTGAATCCATGCTTGGACAAAAAGGATTCCTAGTTTTAAGCTTCCCTCCGTACCACTGCGATATGCCATTGAATATGTATGGGCAGATTTTTGAAAAATACGTTAGAAATTTTAATATTACTAGGAATATATCTATGGATAGATTATTAGAATTAATTATTTGTGGACTAGTTTCAATCAGCGAAGAAACTTGGAAAAGATAATGTGCTCACATGTATCGAATTTGGAAGAAGAAAAGAATATTGGGAAAAAGATGCAGTGCTAGAAGGGTTGTGCGACCCTCTAATACCACCAATTGAAGGCAGTGATGAAAATACAAGTTATAGTTTATGAATTCACAAAGATTTATGAATTACTAGTCCTTCTGAGAATTAAATAGATGAATAGAAAATATGGAAGTCAATTTATTGATGCCATTGAAGGTACTGTTAATATTCTATTTATGAGAAATTCAACGTTGTTAACCTGAGAAGCAGACTAGAGTTTTGCTAAATAAGTAATAGTAATAAAATGTCTACTTCATAAGTACAGTTTTGAACAGCGTTTAAGATATTTGAACATTTAACCTAATCACCCTTTTTCAGCAAATCGACTATGCCGACTCGGTCATGCGCACATGAATTCAGGGTCAGATTTCACATGGTGGGACAATACATATCCCGATTTCTTTCGGTTCTCTGTTAATGAGGTTTGTTGATACAGCCTGTACTCCAGTGCGCCAATGATATTTGTAATCTGGAGAGTAATCAAATTGTTGTGGAAGTGTATAGTTTGAATGAATTCAAGGAAGAACTATAGAGACTATTGTAGGGGATGGAAGGTGATGTGGGAAGTTTTCTCTTTTCTTTTTTTTATGCTCTATAAGCTTGCTTTCTTGCACCATTTTCCACTACTAATTTTTTTTTTTTTTTTTTTTTTGATTTGGTAGTTGTTGGCGCATCGGCTTCTGTGGCCATATTGCACCTCCCAAGGTTTTTGCAGTACTTTGATCCAAGCCCGAGGCGGGAATCGAACCCGCGACCTTTGGGTTGCCGGGCAGGTACTTTACCCACTCGGCTAGCCCGGTCGGCCTCCACTACTAATAATGTTTGAAATCTGTACCTGTTCCAATCGACAGATCCCATTTAGATAAACCAATGGTTTGTACAAGAGAAATTCGCTTGGGTGTATATAAAATTTCCGAATATGCGTCAAGGGACGCACATAGATCTTACGTTTTCTTGTACATAACCACTACTGACACGTCATATTTACAGAAACAAGATGGCTTTGTGGGAGGGGGGATTTTTTAAAATGTTATTTATTTTCTTTTTATATATTTATCTCTCAGAAGATTTCTACCTTTATTTAGATTTTTTCTTAGGTGCCCTCACACCTATCAAGGCCCCACCTTTTGCCACCTGACTGCTATACTCTGTATATATCACAGAAGATTCTGAGGATTATGAGGGTAATTTCTTTTGTTTCCCCTTAATCAGTGTCCAGGATTCTCTCACCAAATTGTGGGAGAGCAAACACTTAACTAGGCAAGCAAAGCGTGTGTTATTTAGAATAACAGGCCTCAAAGTGAAAACAAAACATTAAATTTATTACATACACATATACAACATAATATACAATTGAATTAGAAAGCATATGGTCCTAATATACAAGTTGACTCAAAGATACTTTGCATATGTCATTCTAATTACAGTTTCCATTCACTAGCTAATCTGAGTTGACCATTATATGAAAACACCTGATTCATTCTTCTTGCCCTAACTAACTCCTAACACTTGTACATTCACTATACTTATTTCATTTACTACTGGATACAATTCTGTTTCATATATTAACAATCAAATATGCTACTTTCATCATTAGGCTCTGTGTTCTCATCACTCTGTTACAATGTACATGCAGACCAACCTTCAGTATCCTAAAGTCCCTACTTGTTATTAGTCATTCAGATAAACCAACAAATCTTCATCAATTAAAACACTATATTCAGAGTTGTTCATATAACTCAATTATATATCATTAACACATATTCAGAATCCCTCTTTATAAACTTTACTACCCTTCTAATACATTATAGCTACTTGTACATCAATTTCATCTATTACTCATTCCTTCATTTCCTTTGCATTATTATATACTAACCCCTTTTTAACATAATAAACTCTGTTAGTATATCTACCTCAGAGATAATTTATCTTTCACTTTACTTTCTAGGGCTAACCCCTTTTCATTAATTACCCTACTATTTCACTAACAGTCCTTCTTGTTAACTTACAGTACTTAATATATCACTCACCTACTTCTATCTTTTTCCTTTCTTTTCCAGGGAGGTTTCAGGCTTCCATCTTAGGCTCTCCAGGCTCTATCTTCTAAGGCTTTCCTTCATCTGCTTTCTCCTGAATCTGCTTCAGATAATTTTCCGGAACTCTTGGCTGCATGGGTCTGGCATCCTTTCTCCTGCTTTGAATACACAACTCCTCCTTTACTCCGGATTACTCAGATGTATCTTTCTCCGAGGGGTCGTTACCTTTCCGGGTTCACTTAACCGTCTTTCATAACCTTTTGCTTATCATAGTTAGCCTTGCCGTTACTTTTCTACTCTTAACTATTTTCCCTTTCTGTCTAGGGCCCTTTTTTGCACTCCATAAATTTCTGCACTGCCCGACTTACATTTTATTCACCCCCTCTCCACGATAACTGCTTTAGCCACACTTCCTCTTACTCTTGCCACTTCTATGTCTTCTCTCACTCTGTTTTTCTCACACTGACAACCCCAACTTTTTGTCCATCGTTTGACCCTCCTTCCCCAGGACTCTCTACTAATCCCAGGAATTTACCTAATCGTTCCCTCTTTTCTATTCGTTAAAAAAACTTACCATAACTATTTGCCCCGTGTGCAAACCAAGCCATTTTCTTGTTTAGTTCTCAGGGAAACACAATCCTTTCATGTCTCTGCCGTCCGTTGTTTCCCAGGATAGCCATTTTCGTCTTTTCCCATTTGCGAAAATGTTGACAACTTACGAAAAAGCCGCCACAGTGGCCTGGTCTTTTTCGACCCAAACGCTAGCCCATCGGGACTTATGTCCAGCTGCCGCATAGATCAAACGTGTCTTAATCACATGCATTTCACCGACCCATTGTTCTGTCTCTAGTAATCATTTTCCGCTCGTTCACTAATGACCACTCCTTTCCTGGTATGGGGCGGCTGTTTGTTTACTGTTCACCAATTTTCCCCACGGATCTACATGTATATGTTACTTTCTCTTCCATTTATAATCGTATTGATATCTATAATCGCTTATTTTCTAAATCTAGTATTCTTCCCATATATGCTTCTCTTAAATGTCAAAATTCCTTTCCATATCAAAGATTAAATTATTCCCAAATTACAAAAATTTCCCATAACCTCTAAATCTATGTATTTGTAAGACAGACATCTTACATCTTGTATGGCTTCGTTGTTACTATGTAAGCTGACTTAAAAAGCTAAGCTAATTATTTTATGCATATGCATTTATATCTGAGCAACATTCCTGCAAATTTTCAGATTGTTCATTCTTTCTAATTGGAGGAAATTTTACTATCTTGCAGTGCATTTACAGTGTTCAGCATTTTCAAGATTTTCCAAGATATAGCTCTTTCTTTAGCTTAAAAACTAAAGAAATTGCTTTATAATTAACCCATATCGATCGCGATCTCTTTCCTAGCGATCGATGGCTTCTTTCAGTTGAGTGAATAATAACCCCCAATTAAACAAATCTTTCCTTTCTAAATTTTCTGCATTGATACTCCTGTGAGCAGCATAATTTGGTAGCATATGTCTAGTAGGTATGGATTAGCTCATATTTTTCGTAAAAATACATATTAAGAATACAAGCTTACTGTGCCTCTCAAAGGCGATGTCAAACGTAAAAAAGTAATGGAAAAATTTCCAATTTTATTTCTTAACAGCAATATACTCACTGTTAATTTAGCAACAGAAACATTAATTTATAAATGAATGAGTTGAATTATGTAACATGCAGTATTTTCTGAAACAGATTGTATTTTATGTTTTTAAATGAGAAGGAAGTTTTAAACTGACTCTGGCTGGAAATCTTTGTTTGTTTGTTATTTGGTTTTTAGGAGCATTAGCAACTAAGCCATATTGCTCCGGGGATCATTCCCTGATCTTTCCGCAAATCTCCGTATTTGGTGGTCACGGGCTCGAACCCCGCTCTAAAGCGTGTGCTCGCATTATTGCTCCTGGCTACGGAGGCGCCCTGGAAATCTTTGATTTTGGTTAATGTCAATGTTATAAATTAAAGAATGCTTTAAATTGATTGACCACTCATTAACTATCCAGTCAAATGCGATGAGGTTATTCGTGGCAAAATATTGAAGATTTTAAAAAACTTCAATGCTAAACAAAAAAAAGGAAAAAACATACATCTATTTTGTTCATATACCCAATATTCCATTTTTACTCACTACAAAATCACAGAAAAATTTCAACAAATAAAACGAAAATTTTTTTCGGTTACCACCGAAAGACAATGGGTAGATCAATATAATGTAAATCCATCACGGTTGCCGATATATTGAGCTAAGCGCTCGGCAATGCTTCCTCCGGTATTTCCTACCAAGCCTCTTGCACCTGGCCCAGCAGAACAACTGTGGTCTGTGGATGGCATACAATCATGGCCCACATGTGCTTGATCACCTTAAATCCAGGAACTTGGCTGGGCAAGACAGTATGCCCATACCACGAAGACACTCAGAGGAAACCTCTGCAATATGTGTCCTCCGGAAAAATGGCATTAGGCATCCCAGTTAGAAAGGGGGAGAGCGAAAGATTCCAGAATCTCGGCGACATAGCAATGAGCAGTCAGATTGCCGTTGATGAACACAAACGACAACTGACCATCAAAACTGATCACTCCTCACACCATCACCAGCAGGGTGCGACGTGTGCCGTTCAACACTGGTTCTAAGCTTCTTGCGTTCACCACGTCCTCTCCATACGTGTAAACTTGCTTACAAATTTATATTAAAATATTTTCTTTAGGTATAAAAATCAAAAAAACTGAAATAATATTTAAGAAATTGTGGGGGGGGGGGGATGGATGAGACTATTACAATTATTTTCCTATTTGTATATGTAATTATTTACACACAATATATATTTTCATATCCCTCCTTGGAACCTTCATTAGGCCGATGCTTAAGAAATTTATTTGATTTTCTTTTCTTGAAGCAAGGGGGGGTCCTCAATTTCCTTCCAAGGCCCACATGCTACCTGCTGCATCATATATATTATCCATTAATTTTATCAGAAGATCCAAGTTCTAAGGACTTTATTTTATTATTTTTCTCTTTACTCTAGCTTCCCTAGCTTGGATAATTCGTACCACTAATTGTTAATAGTTCCTGTGACTTACAGTTAATGCTTGGTGTCAATATCACACATAAAGCTCATGATAAAAACAACTAGATTTATTTACTTATCTATTTGTACAAGAATTATTTACACCTTTATAATTATTCATAATATCAAAATTTTACAACACAGTAATTATCATCACACATGAAATGGTGTCCTCCCTTAATCACTCTCCTTAAGCCATCTATAAACTTCCACTATGTTTCAATAAAAATCTAAAATTTCTATCCTATACTCTTTTATATGATCAAATATATATATATATCCCCTTTTAACATTTCTGAATAACACCAATAATTTGTTTCATTCTTTCTTACATACTTTAAGGAGGAAATTTCTATCGAATACAATTAACTCCATTAATAGCAATTAGACAATTCCAGAAACCCACTGTTTTACTTTTAACACATTTCTTTAAAATTTCTCATCAATACCTCTAGTCACAGATGAGTAACATTCACTCACTCTCTCTATTTCTATTATATCTTATTCCTATCCTTACAAATTAGTATTCTACACGTTACAATACTTCTAAAACTGTCCTGTCCAATTTTCTCCCATGGATTTCTTTACAACCCCGTTCTCGTTAGTAACATTCACTAAGCTGACTTACTTGGTATCATTTTCTCTACCACCTGGGTAAGTTTCCGATCCTCCAGGCCTTCCTGCGATTTCTTCCCTGATCAGCTGGGCTTACGGCTCTTTTCTGTCTCCACATTGACTTTCCCACACTCAGGACTTCCTCCAGGTCATTCTGCCTTTCGCTATTATCTGCACCCACTAAACTATCATGATCTAACTTTCCGTACGCGTTTCCCCGCACTCCAAAAAATATCTTTCCGCCACTCTTTCGCACCTCCGGGATTCTCCTCCGGATCTTTCCCTTCCAGGCTTCGGGACTCTGACTCTCGGGCTCTGTCCCGTCTTCTTCCTGCATTCGAGTTTTGTTTCCAACTCTCCCTTATTTTTCGTCCAATCATATTTTTCTCTCTCTCTTCATCTTTAATTTCATTCGCTTATTTTTTTTTTCTCGTCGCCTGGACCGCGTCTAGTAGGTCCAGCTCCCTTCTTTGTGTTGACAACATCCGGGCTCTAACCAATCTCAAAAACTATCTTTGGGATGCCCGCAGCCACTTACCTCTTCCTTCACGCTTCCTTCCAAGACACCGTGAGTGAAATTTGTGAGAGTGCCTCCCGTGTCGGCCCGTTTGTACTTTGTTTACAGCTCGAACAAGGTGAGCTCTCTGATCTGGGTCTTCCTTTTGGATGGAGATGGAACCACTTTAGGGGTGTGGGCGTTCTTTTGTCCGCCGTTACCGTTAGCAGCCACAGCCCTATTTTTTCTGTAGGCACGAACTGCGTCAAACTGGCCTACCCATTGTATCACAGTCTGGTCAGCGTCCCTCCTGCTGCTACGCTAATCTCTCACTTTCGAAGAGTAAACAGACCAGCAATTCTGCTGAGTGCTTGACTGTTTTTAACCATTAGATATTTATTAAAATTTGATAATTAAAAAATTCCTAAAAATAAGTGTAAGAATAGTTCTTACAAAATCTCTAAAATATTCCAGAATGTTCAAGAAAGGTGTAGAAGATTCCTGAATGTAGCGGATCGTTGTACATGATTCCTGAATAGAGTAGTAGAACGTTGTAGATGATTTTATATTCTAGAAAGGGTTGTTTCAGTATTATAGAAGATTGGATATGATTCTAGAGTGTTTTGTAATTTATAATTTGAGCAGCAAGTACTGCAACTCATAAAATTGAACACTTGTCATTCAGAATGAGTGTTTGGTTTAAGTTTTGTGCGTTTCGTGATAAACACTGCAAGAAATAATGAATTGAGTGTTGAAGAAAAAAGTGCTATTATAACTCTGTATAAAGGAAATTATTCCATGAGAAGTATTGGCAAAAAAAAACTAGGTGCTTCGTTTAAAGAAGAACGAATTACCATTCCACGCTTCAAAGAGACTGGCGGTTTAAAGGGCAGACTACGATCAGGACGACAACGCGCAATAATGAAAGCACAAGATTGATTTCTAAACGCAATCGATGACTTACTGCACCTGAAATCCGAGAAAAGTTCAATAGAAACAGAAAACCTTCCATGTCTACATCCATTGTAAAACTTCGTCTTAAATAAGTAGGATTTCATGGTCGTGTAGTGATCCGCAAACCCTTATTAAAAGGGAAAGAAATGATTGGCTTTGGCTAAAAGCCATCAACATTGGACAATGGAAGAGTGAAAAAAAGTACTATGGACGGATGAATCCAAATTTGAAATGTTTGTATCCAGGCACAGAGTTTATGTGATACGATCAACTGAATAAAAAATGGTACCACATTGGTTAGTTTTTACAGTCAAGCACTGTGGTTGTTCCCTCATGATCTGGACTTGCTTCTGTTTTTCTGGAGAGGGTGGCATCTACAGAATTAAAGGAATTTTATGGAAAAAAGGCAATATAAACATTCTTGAACATAATGCAATATCCTCTGGACTTCGACTTTGTGGAGGAAATTTTATATTACAAGACAATGACTCGAAATAGACTTTCTACAAACTAAACATCAGGAGGGGATAACGAAAAGTATGATGTGGCCACCCCAATCGTTTGATTTAAAACCAGAGTTTTTTTGAGATCATCTACGCGGTCAAGTCCGTGAAGTCTACCCATCTTCACAAAATTTGTGGGAAACCTTGCAGATCGCTTAGAATAATAAAAAAATCTTAGAAACTCGTACTTTGCAGTGTGTTGTTTTTTATATTATAACTTAAAATTTCATAGCTAATTTCAAAAAAAAAAAAAAAAATAACGAAAACTTGTCATACGCTGTGATTCCAAACTTTTAGGGGGAAGTGTAGATTTTCAAGTCATGAGCATTTGAAAGGAAGTTCTGCTAGGCAGAGAATAGAGGCTGTAGAGCAGCACCAAAGAGGTCGATTGATAGCACAGCAGCAAAGAGGGGAGTGACAAAAACAAATTATAATATTAGGGTTCCCCGTAAATGATTACATCTACCCATATATTTATTTATCTGTAAATTGCGTGTGTTCTCTGGTCGATTTGTCTGTTTGCTGGACGAAAAAGAACCCCAGTTTCTGGGGGTGAAAACCCTTGCTATCTACGCCTGAGACCGACTAACTGAGCCATGGAGTGAAAAAAGCCCACTAAAATTCCTCGCGTCATCGACGGGATTCGAACCCGAGCTTTTTCCACCCAGTGTGGGCAGGACGGTGACGATACCACAGTGCTACCTGCGCTGACGAAAGAAGGGAATGACAGTACACCCCCAGGCAACTTCCTAGAAACCGTACTTGTAGAAAAGGTTTTCTTGGGAAATAATCAAATGTTTCAGCTCTACAATTTGCTGCATTATGCTAAGAACACTGCTAGTGACATTGAAATAGCTTAGTAACATAGTATATTCAGCTATGAAATACAGCAGTGATCTTCATTATATCATAGGCAGATTTTACATCAGATAATATTATGTGTAATTATGCCCTATTTTTCAATACATACTGTAATCAGCTTGTCCATGAACTTGGTATAAGTGAACCGGCCCTTAAAAGTAATTAATGTATGCAGATAGGGAGTCTCAATGTGAATAACAGTGCTCCACTATTTTATTGTGTCCTCAGAAACTTTGAGTAGTGAACTTTTAATGGTAATTGCTCTATAATCCATATGGCTTATGGTCTCTCACATGTTTTTTACAGGCATCAGAAAACAATCACTCCAAATGAATAGGAGCTTATCACTCTTAAGGATTCGACTGAAAAGATAAATGTTTACTGTACAAATTCTGCAGGTTTTGAGATTGATAGAGAAAGCTGCCGGGACAAACACACTGCTTTCTGTGATTTTTTTTTTTTTTTTTTTTTTATCACCTCAGTGAGGATGTCTGTTATGGTAATAACGTCTGCGTGGGTAGCACAGTGATATCATCACCGTGCTCCCCACACCGGATGGATAAAACCCGGGTTCGAATTCCGTTGAATTCGAACCCGGGTTTTATCGTGAGGAATTTTTATGGGCTTTTTTCACTCCATGGCTGAGTTAGTCGGTCTCAGGCGTAGACAGCAAGGTTTTTTCCAATGAACCCGGAGTTTTTCGTCCAGCAAAGCAGAGAAGTCGGCCAGAGAACACAAGCAAGTTACAAATTTACAGACACAATACACATGGGTAGATAAAACAACTTTCCGGGTGACCCTAATAAACAGGGTTTTTTTTTTGGTTTTTTTTTTGGTTATCGTAATATCATCTGGGTGGATAAAATTAGTAGTACCTACTCTCGGATGCCTCGGTTGTTGCCGTGTAAATTGTTCAAAAGACGTTTAAATCACAAGAGAAAAACTATTCCTTGATTTTAGCTAATCCATGACTCACGTTTTTAATTCTCCTTGGGAGTCTTAAGCTGTTTAATGCCATATTCGTGTGTGATATTCTCTTTTGTCTAAAGCAGTTCTTGCCTTTCATTATAATATACAGTGAGATCGCCTAAGTTCGCTTTTCTCTAGCGTCGGTAGGGTTATTGATTTCACTGGAAACCTGTGTTCTATCGGGATTACACTGAAAAATGTTCCTCTGAGTGGGGTATCCATGGTAGAGATCTCCCCCAATGAGTTTTTTTTTTTTTTTTTTCATTCTTTAGGAGGTTTCGAGAAGTCTGACATGTTGTAGTCGGAGTCAGAGGGATTTCCAAAGATGACATCACATTTTATAAACTTAAGAGAGTGTTTTCGTGTTTCTGTGACCACATTATAACTGCATTCCTGTCTAGATGGTCCTGCATCATTTCTTTAACCAGTGACTCGATTATTTTCCCTGGAATAGAAGTGAAGCTAACGGGTTTGTAATTACTCGTATCACCCTATGGTCACCCCTTAATGAATTTTGGATACATTCGCACATCTCCAATTCAAAGGAACCTCCCCTGAATCGAAAGATGCTCTCATAATTATAGATAAGGGTTTTCTTGCCTCATTTGCTGTCTCTTTAATATAATTGGATAGATCCCATTTCATCTAGGTGCCTTTTTATGTTTAACTTCGATAACTTTTCTTCCAATTTCCTCTCAATTATTGCAAAATCATATGGCTCCTAATAGAGTTTGATAAATTTCTGCGTTTTTTTTCCCTAAAGAATTTCTCATGTGATAATGTAGATGCAATACTGTATAAATATTCAGTTTATCATCAACCTGAGCAGGATAATCAACAGTCACAGCATCGACATCAAGTGGAACACTGTGAATCATCCCCTTCCTTCTAATGTTTATATAAATAAAATATGTCTTTGTTGTTTTACATTACATCCTTTGCCACAGATTTCTCGCAATCTTCTTTGGCTTGTCTATTCCCCTTTATGACTTAGTTCAACATTAGTTTATATCCTCCACAGGCTTCTGTAACACCTGATAATTTGTGTTCATACCATGCATTTTTCTTCTGTTCCTTGTGTCCCATTTGATCATCTGACATCCATTTAAGCCTAAGCCTTGCACACTGTTCCTTAAATAGAATTTAAAAGCTGCTTGACACTACTGTAGCCTCCTATGAGAGCAAAAACCCTTCCCTTTACCCTTGATGGTAGTTGCATCTTTAAGTAAATACCAAATCAATACACTGTTATCACTGCCAACTAGTGGGCCCAAATCTATTTCTCTGCTCAGCTGTTCGTTGTACTCATCAGAGTCATTTAGCCTACAATACTCTCCTACTCTCATTTTTGTTTTCCCAGTGCGTATGTCACACCAGACTGATACAACATTACATTGGCCACCCATTTCAACTGGATGTACTGCCGTAGATTTTATGTGCTTCTTATCTAAAAGCATAACCCCGTTCCTTCCTATCCTCCCTCTCCTTCTGTATACATTGTACTCCACATATTCAAATTCTTCATCCCTTTTATCTGAGGGACATCGCATCTCTGTTATCCCCACTATATCTGTATTTGATGCCTTGACGGGCAGTTGAAATTCATCAAATTTATTTACTGTGCTTTTAGCATTGGTTTAAATTCAAATGTACATGCACCTGCTCTTACTCTTAGTTACCCTAACACAGCCCATGTATTTCATTTTTCCAAATGACCCACAGCAGGAGTTGAATTTCCCATATACCTTATTTCAAGCAACGTACGAATCACTTTCATCTCTGCCTGTGTCTGTGGTTAATCTGTTACTTGGTGAATCCCATCAAGCTAGCGCTTTTCCGAGCCACCTAACACTGCCTCGATAGCATCAGAAAATATTCTTCCACCCTTTCTGTTTAAGTGTATCCCGTCCCTGTAGAAGTAGTCCCTCCTGATAACAGCACGGACTATGCTGCGAAAAATTCATTCCATCAGACTTGACCAGTCTTTCCTGGGTTTAACTAATGGACAAGGCTGTTATCATGTACTCCCTCCTATCAAGTCTAGGCAGAATTGTGTACACTTGAAATTTAACCCTAACTCGCGACTTTTCTCAACATTGCTCTATACTTGTTAGGTAACTCCTTCAGATCTCCTACTGTTAATGGCATTAGTGGCAACGTGTACAACAATATCACATTTTTTGCCCTTAAAGGATGATATCTGCTTTACAACTTTATCGGCTTTTCTTCCAGCAGACATACCTTGGTCCTATGCCAATTAGTTTCCAATTAATTATTTTATTGAGGTCAGAAAAACTCATGTTTCAGAACATTTTGTTCCTGGAGATCGTATACTCAACGCATATTTAAGATGTGCCCAGTTTAGGAGTTGATGCAACAAATTCTCCAGATTAGAAAGAGCACACCAATCAAAATCAGAGTCATATAGAATAGAAACCTACAAAGAACGCTTTAATTAGTAACAACACAATATTCAAATTACTTATAGGAACTATTTTTGTTTCTAAACGGCCATGCTTAAGAGAGGAGGTGCTTTATACGTATGTAAATATGGACTAAAAGATAAAGTTTACATGCAGAGAGAGATTCTCAAGAATTTATGCACTTTTGGAATTACTTAGCTTGCAATATTTGATGGGTTGGTTGTTGTAGGGTTTTAGGCAGATCAGCAACTTATGCTATATTGCACCATATATAATATGTCTGTAAATGGCGTGTGTTTGTGCTTGTTGTTGTTGTAGGAATTTAGGAGCATCGGCAACTAAGGCCATATTGCTCCGTGTATATTGATTGTAAATTGCATATCTTCTGAAGTTGATTTTCGATTTTGAGGTCGAAAAACCCGAGTTTCCGGGAGAAAAAACCATGCTACCTTGCCTAAGTCTGACAAACTTCACCATGTTGTGTAAAAGACCGATAAAATTTCTTCCCGTCTGAGTCCAACTAAGTCAGCCACTTTGTAAAAATTACCCAAAAAAAATTTCATCGTGTTATTGAAGGGATTCGAACTCACGTATTTCCCAGCCGGTGTGGAAAGCACGACGATTATTCCAACTGTACTACTTCCCAGGGCCTGGGATATTTGAGAAAATCGGAAAGGAACTTCTTTTTTAAGATAGAAGGATGACAGGAATTTTGTATGTTTATTTTCAAACAAAAGAATGGGAATCACTTTTTTATAATTTCCAGTTATGATTTAGTTAGGTCAGGTTAGAACTCTATTAAGAGCCAAAGAAACTAAGTTATATGACTTCACGAAAAACCGCACAATAAATACTTGTACCCGTTAGCTTGGCCACATTGCAAAATTTCCTCTCGTCTAACGGGATTCGAAGTGAAAACTCTTCCACCCATGGGAAGTAAGGAAAAACGCTGATTATATTTATTCTGTTATCTGAGAAGGCAGGTGATTTAGTAATTGGTACTTTCTGATTATCATCGTTTAGAGGTGGTCTAAATTTTGAGGTTATCTACATAGGAAAAACTGAACTCCAAGGAACAATAAGGTATGAATTGAGAAGAAGAAAAAATACCACACCATAAGTGTTCCTCGCTGAGCAATGCCATTTCAAATTAATTTGTGATCACAGTCCAGTACGAGGTATAGCTCGTAGGAAGGAGTTGAAGGGACGCTTTTAACAAAAAGAACCACTAGGTGGCAGTGATCACAGTGTATTGATTTAGGATTTATCTAAAAATACCATAAAGTTTTTGATTTCGTAAAGGTGAATACAATAGTCTCAGACAGTTTTTAAATTCTGCGCAGTGTCCCCACCTGATAGTGTGACCATCAGCAAATGCTCAATAAGAATTCCTTTAAACGTTCGATGAATTAATCATAAAAGCTACTAGACTTTTCATACCAACTAAGAATTACTCCTCAAGGTATAGGCCTAACGTAGGTCAGATGAAGTGATGAACCGCAGGGCAGAGAAGAAAGTGCATGGCATGCATATAAATTATCTGGCGACCACAGGTGCTTATGGTAGATATAAACTAGTCTGCGATAGAGTTACAAAGGAAGTCAGGCAACCGAAGGCAGATTACGAGATATGAAAATAATCCAAACAAAAACATCAAAGACGTCTTTACTTATATAAACACTAGAAGGAATGGCATGAATCAGATTAGTCCACTCGATATCCATGGTTTGACTGTTACTAGTCCTGATCAGGTTGCTTGCAAACATAATGGGTATCTTGCATCTATATTCACCCATAAGAACATCTTTGGGGAAGAGGATGCCAGACGTTTATTGAACTCTAACAGGGCGATAAATAATTTTGTATTAACTGAGAGGAAGGTTGGAAAAAAATTGTTGAAGTTAAACATAAGAAAGGCACCTAAGGTTGATGGGATCTATCCAGTTATATTAAGGGAGGCAGCAAGTCAAGTAAGCAAACCCTTAGCTATAATTATGAAAACAATTTTGGATTAAGGGGAGGTCCCCTCGAACTGGAGATGTGTCAATGTCTATTAATTCACAAAGGGATCAGAGGGAGATTAAAGGGTTACACGAGAAATTACAGACCTGTCAGTTCCCGCATCACCGATTCATTCACTCCAAAAGTTTGTACAGTTCAGCGTTGAATTTATTTAAGCTGTCAACTTCCCCAACGGCAGTTGGAAGTTTATTTCACAAATCAACCATCCCCTAGATAAAGGCAAATTTCTGTACATCTATTCTACAACTGTCTTTCCTCAATTTAAATTTATGTCTCCTGGAATATGACGGAATCTGAGTAAGATGATGAATCCAATCAGCATTGAGTTTTCTCAAACCATTCAAGACCTTGTACACCTCAACCAGATCACTTCGCAGGTGCCTAGTCTCCAGAAGCCGCAGTTTGCAGAGATTTAACCCTATCTTGGTAACAGAAACCCTTTCTTCCACTCACTAATCTCGTTTTAATTCACTGTACTCCTTCTAGTAGCTTAACATCTTTCCTAAAATGAGGCCCCTAGACTTATATGCAGTACTCAAAGCGCGACCTGACCATTACCTTATACAAAGGGATAATCACCTCCTTATCCCTGCTATAAAAATTCCTATATATCATTGACAAACCCCATGAGCTACTCTAGCAACCTGTCTGCACTGCTCAGAAAAATTCATATCTGACTGCACAATTACCCCCAGGTCTCTTTCATTCGTTATTACCCTGAGTTCAGTAGCGCACAGTTGGTATGTTACTCTGGGATTACTGCTACCGATATGCAGTACTTTACATTTGTGAATATCAAACTTCAGTTGCCACCTCTCTGGCTATATATGCTCAATTTTTCTAGATCCTGTTGCAATAGCGTACCTTTCTTACTGTCATTAAAAACCCTACCGACCTTCATATCGTCTGCAAACTTAGACATTAAGCCTGATAATCCTTCATCAATATCATTGATAAATACAGAAATCAACAATGGGCCCAACATGGAGCCCTGAGAAGCTCCACTAATAACATCATTAATATCACTAATAATCATTGATTATCACTCTCTGTCTACTCCCACTCAATCAGCCCTTTATCCACAGCAGCAACTTGCAGTTAATGCCATACTGCTCCAATTTTGTACAGAAGTCTTCCATGTTCAACTGCATCAAAAGCTTTCTTGAAATCCAAGTATATGATATAAAAATTATTTTAAGCATCCAGTACCTTTGTAAGCACATCTTCGTATCCAATCAAAGTGGTCAGACAAGACTTTCCCTTAGCAAACACATGCAGTGTCTGAACTATTACTGCAGTCTTGTCTAGATGACCCTGCAATGCTTCTTTGACCAGTGACTCCATAATTTTCTGCAGAACAGAAGTGAAGTTAAGCTAACAGTCTGTAATTACTCGTGTCACCTATCGATCCACCTCAAGGCTTTTCTGATACGAGTTTCATTGGTTCTTCTGACATCTGTTTAGGCCTAAACTTTGAACAGTATTTCTTAGTTGGCATGAAAAGCCTAGTAGTTTCCAAGATTAATTCCTTGAATACTTCCCTCTGATAATATCCCCCTGCTACACGATCTATAAAAGTTGAGAGGTGGCAACTGAAGTTTATCATTGACAAATACATTGAATGATCACTGAATTATGACCACCTACCTAATACTTCCTAGGTCTTCCTTTTGCCTTCAGTACAGCAGCTATCCGACGTGGCATTGATTCAACATTATGTCGGAAGCGTTTGGGAGGTAGGGCCAACCAAGCTGTGTGTAATGCTATCAGCAATGCAGGTAACGAGGTGATTGGTGTATCCAGACGCCTAATATGCCTTTCCATAGTGTCCCACAAGTGCTCTATGGGATTGATATCGGGCGGAGTTTGGACGCGAATCGATATGCTGGAAGTCAGAACTGTGTTCCTCAAACCATTCCTGCACAACAAGTGCCCGATGGCTCGGCGCATTGTCATCTTGTAAGACACCGTCGCCATTCAGGAAAAAGTGTAACATAGCGGGGTGTACACAGTCAGCAAGCAGCTGACGAAAGCGGAGACCACCAATAAGTTGTTCCACATGCACCATGGCTCCTAGTTCCTGCTAGTGAAACTTTCCCCACACCATACAACCGCCTCCACCGGTCTGCACTTTTGATACCATGCATGATGGATCAAGAGCCTCATGTTGTTGACGCCAAATCCGTACACGACCATCCACGGTGTGGAGCAAATAACGTGACTCATCCAACCAGCACGCCTTCTTCCAGTCTTCTAACGTCCAACTTGCATGCTCTTTGCACCGGGCGAGTCTTTTACGCCGATGAACCTTGGTTAGGATAGGATACCGTAGGGGTCGTCTGCTGGTATAGCCTATACATGCGTGAGTGCGACGCATGGTAATGCCAGATATTTTTCTGGGTATGCCCATGTTGTATTGGGTAGTCAACTCTTGAACAGTGCTGCGTCTGTTCGCCTGTACGAGTCGTTGGATCCCCCGCTCACCCCTAACATCAACCTTTCGCTGACTGTTGCAGATTTGCCGTCGGGTCGTTGTTTGACCATTTTGATACCAGTCCTGGTACACTTTAAATACGGCTGCTCTCGAACACCCCACCAGTTCAGCCATTTGGGAAATCGAGGTACGAGCTCGTCGAGCACCCACAATCTGTCCTTTTTCAAAGTCCGATAAATCCTTCCTTTTACCCGTTAGGCTCGGAATTTTACTACCTACTGAACTACTGACACCTTATCTATGCCATGTAAGTCAACTAACTGCGCACTCTTGTACCTCACGTGGTTAACGGGTCGCATTCAATTTTCATAGGGATGGTCATAATTCAGTGATAACTCAGTGTATAAAGTACTCCATATGGGTAGCAGTAACCCCAGGATAAGTTATGAACTGTGTAGTACTAGACGCAGGGTAATGGAGAATGAAAAAGACCTGGGAATAAATGTATAGTCAGATATAAAGTTTTTTGAGCAATTCAGACAGACTGCCAGGACAGCTCATGGGATTTGTCGATTTTATACAAGAATTTTTATAGCAGGAATAAGGAGGTGATTGTCCCATTGTATAAAGTAATGGTCACTCCGCATCTTGAATACTGAATACAGGTCTGGAGGCCTAATTTTAGGAAGAATGTGGAGCGGCTGGAACGAGTACAGAGTAGGGCGATGAAATTGGTAAGCGGAAAAAAGGTTACTCTTACCAAGGATGGATTTAGTGCCGCAAATTGCAGCCTCTACAGACTAGGCACATGTGAGGCAAAAAACCAGATAAATCGGCATTAAATCCTAGATCTTATAGGTCTATTGCACTTTTGCCAAATCTTGGGAAGTTGCTAGAGCGTCTAATGACTCTGCGTGTTACTGATCTTCTTCAGTCGAAAAATATGGTGTCCTCTAATCAATACAGGTTCTGTGTAGGGAAGTCCTGTGAAGGTGCACTTGTTGAATTTGCTGGCAGCATTAAGAGTTCAACATCAAAGTACACGTTAGCTACCTTTGTTGATTTCGAGGGCGCTTTTGACTCTCTATGGTGGCAGAGTGCTCTCGAACGGTTACGATCAGCTGGCTGGATGCTCTCAGCAACTATACCACCTGTTCACAAGCTATTTCAGTAATCGTCACATTTTAGTGAAATCTAAATTTCTGGAGGTGTCTAGAGAAGTTTCAATAGGGTGTCCCCAGGGGTCTATCCTCGGGCCTCTTATTTGGAATATGGTATTACAGGATTGGATTTCCCGTAGTTTCAGTAGTACTAAAATCATCGCTTATGCCGATGATCTTACTATGAGATGAGCTTGGTAAGCGGAATATTCATGGTTCATCTAGATCTGCTATCGAAAGTAATGCCAATGATGTCTTACAAAATTTATTTCAATGGACAGTGGATAATAAATTGACAATAAGTTCGTCTAAGACTAAAATGATGATCTTCAGATCGCATTTAAACCCTCAACGATCCCCTTTAGTGAAGATTAATAATAACAGGATTCCACTTGTCTCCGAAACTAAATTATTAGGGATTACATTAGCATTAGCATTAGCATTAGTAGAGGCATATGATGCAAGAAAGCAAGCTTATTCAGCATCAACCAAAAAAAAAAAAAAAACCCTCTCCCATTTCACCCCTCCGTTCGTTCGAAATACCTGTCCAGTTGAGCTTTAAATTTGTTTAGGCTATCAACTTCAACAACAAGTCATGGAAGTCGGTTCCACCAACCAACCACCCGCTGGCCAAAGGCAAATTTCCGCACATCTATCCGACATCCGTCCTTCCTCAATTTGAATTTATGCCCTCTGAGGTGATTATTCTGAGAAAGATGAAGAATCCCATTGGCATTGAGCATGCTCAAACCATTCAAAGCCTTAAACACCTCTATCAGATCACCTCGCCGGTGCCTAGTCTCCAGACTCTGTAATTTGCAAAACTTAAGCCTTTCTTCGTAAGAGCAACCCTTTGTTCCATTTACTAATCTTGTTGCCCTTCTCTGTACCCGTTCCAGCAGCTCTACATCCTTCTTGAAATGAGGCCTCCAGACCTGTATACAGTACTCAAGATGTGGCCTAACCATTGCCTTATACAAGGGAATAATCACCTCCTTATCCCTGCTAGAAAAATTCCTGTATATCATTGACAAGACACCATGAGCTACTCTTGCAGCTCGTCAAATTACAATAGACTCAAAGCTTAATCTTGTCTCTCATTTAAATAATGTAACAAGAAAGATCAGAAGATTCACTGTTTCTATTGTAAAAATTTCTCGTTCAGACTGGGGACTTTCTAGACGTACCATGAGAATCTATTATAACGCTGTATTCCTTCCTATGGCTACTTATGCTGCAGGTGTATGGTTTCACAGGCTTAGAACTGTTAAATTTCGATTGAAGTTGGCTACTATGCACCGTACAATATTACTATGTATGTTAAGAGCTTGTCGTACTGTTTCAACTTCTGCACTACGGGTTCTTGCAGGTGTATTGCCATTGGACCTTCACGTAGCTTACAGAGGTCTTTGTTATAGGTTAAAAAACCAACTATCAACTGAATTTATGGGTTTGGTTCTGAATATTCATTCAGATATTAAGCAAGAACGTGTAATCGTTTGTGGAATGAAATGATAAATCTATGGCAGACACGCTGGGATATGTCATCTGTCGGATCTGTTACTAGGACTTTTTTCCCTGAGGTGACCTTTTGTGTAAAGCAGAAACCTGTTTGGTTCTCTTTAGACTTATATACATCCTTCCTCTTAACGGGACATGGATCTCTTAACGAAAAACTATGTCGTTTGGGTCTTTCTAGAACAGAAGCTTGTTAACGCGGGATAAATGAAAATTGGAGCCACATTTTATTTGAATGTCCGCTGTATGATGACTTTCGAGATGTTCTTCGTTCATCAGTTTCTACATTCTCTCATGGGCATGAAACTTTGCTGGTGGGAGACAAGAATTCTTATGTTGCTCTTCAGCAGTTTTCATCTGATGTTTTCCCAAGAAGAAGAATTAGTTATACGGCTACAAAAAATTCTACTCCTTTGTCTGGTGGAGCTACTCAATAGGGAGCAATATTCCCTAAAATTTTTTTTTATATATATTATTATTTATTTTATTTTATTTTATTTTATTTATTATATGTATAGGGTGATTCACTACCAGTGCGACAAACTTGCAGGAGGTGTAGGAGGCACAAAGACGAATCGGAATCACATAGCATTGCAGGGTCCGAAATGCCTTCGTCATGCGGTAGAGGACGTTGAACGGGAGATCGCGTGAACAGCGATCCCGCTGGACGTCAGCATTTGCGAACTGTTTCTGTTGAAGAAACCAAGTAGCAAAAGTCCTCCGGAGTGGATAATCCGCAGGCTCCAATGACTGGACGCTTTGCAGATGGTATGAATAGCTTAAATAGCTAAGAAAAAGAGCAGTTGCATGTTTGTTTGCATGTACACCAATGCTAGGAGTTTGGTAAATAAATTTGATTAATTTGAGGTATTTCTCAAAACATCAAAGGCAGATATTGATCAGATATCAGAGATGTGGTGTCACACAGATATAAGGAATCCAGACCTGGAATTTTAGGGAGTACAATGTGTACCGGAAGGATAGACAGGATAGGAAGGGAGGATGGGTTATGCTATTAGTTAAGAAACACATAAAATCCAAGGAAGTGAAGCCAGTGGACATCGCTGGACAGTACAGTGTCGAGTCAGTTTGGTGTGACATAAGCATAGGGAGATAAAAATTGAGAATGGGAATGTGTTATAGGCCTAATGACTCTGATGAGTATAATAAGAAACTGTACAGAAAAATAGAGGGGACCAGTAAATCAGAGAGTCTTATAATGGGGGATTTTAATTTCCCAGATATTGACTGGAATTTGTGGGTTGGTCACTCACACACTAGCAAGGCTTTTGTGGATTTATTGGATGATTGTTTTCTACATCAGCATGTTCGGGAGGCAACTAGAGGGAGTAATACTCTTGATCTGATTATCAGTAGTGATTCTTCTTCTTGCATTAAGAATCTGCAGATAAAGGAACCACTAGGTGGCAGTGATCACAGTGTGCTGAAGTGGGATTTACTCAAAGAGGTAACTACCATCAGGGGTAAAGGACAGGGTTTTTGCTTTCGTAAAGGCAACTACGGTGGTCTGAGACAATATTTAAATTCTATACTGTGGGACCAACTGATGATGTTACCAACAGCAAATTCAAAATGGGAAGCATTCAAAGAATTAATCTTGGAAGCTACTAGGCTTTAAATACCAACTAAGTAATGTTGTTCAAGGTTTAGGCCTAAATGGATGTCAGATGAACTAATGAGATATACGGCAGGGAAGAAAAATGCATGGGATACATATAAATTAATGGGTGACATGGAAGCTTATAATGGATATAAGCTGGTCTGTAAACAAGTCACAAACGATTAGGCAGGCAAAGGCAGATTATGAGAAATCTTTGGCAAAGGATGCAAAGAAAAAAAGCAAAGACTTCTTTACCTATGTAAACTAGAAGGAAAGGGATGAATCAGATTGGTCCACTGGGTATTGATGGTTCAACTGTTGTTGATCCTGCTCAGGTGGCTAACAAACTGAATGAGTATTTTGCATCTACATTCACACATGAGGAATTATTTAGGGAGGGGAATACTAAAGGTGAATTGAACTCTGGCAGTGAGCTAGATGATTTTTTGTAATAATTGAGAGGAAAGTGGAGGAGAAATTGTTGAAGACAAACATAAAAATGGCACCCCGAGTGGATGGCATCTATCCAGTTATATTAAAGGATGCAGCAAAGGAAGTAAGCAAACCCTTAGCCATAATTATGAGAGCTTCTTTGGTCTCAGGATGGGTACCCAGGGACTGGAGAAGTGCAAATATGACCCCAATTCACCAAGGAGGATCAAAGGGCGACACAAGAAATTATAGACCTGTTAGTTTAACCTCTGTACCAGGAAAATTAATAGAGGCACTGTTAAAAGAAGCACTGCAGGATCATCTAGACAAGACTTCAGTTATAGCTCGGGCACAGCATGGTTTTGTTAAGGGAAAGTCTTGCCTGACCAATTTGATTGGATACTATGATGTGGTCACAAAGGAACAGGATGCAGGGAATAACTTTGATATCATATATTTGGATCTTAGAAAGGCTTTTGATTCTGTTGCACATGGAAGACTGCTAAACAAATTGGAGCAGTGTGGCATTGGAGGAAAATTGCTGCTATGGATAAAGGGGTATTTGAGTGAGAGAAGACAGAGAGTGACAATCAATGATCACTGCTCTTCGTGGACTAATGTTATTAATGGAGTCCCTCAGGGTTCAGCGTTGGGTCTATTCTTGTTTTCTGTATTTATCAATGATATTGCTGATGGTATATGAAGCTTAATGTCCAAGTTTGCCGACGATACAAACTTTGGTACGGTTGTTAAGGACACTACTGACAGTATGCTACTGAAACAGGATCTAGAAAAGTTGAGTAGATGGGCTGAGAGGTGGCAAATGAAGTTTAATATTGACAAAGTATTACATATGGGAAGCAATAACCCCAGAATAACCTGCCAACTCAGTGTTGGGTCCATTCTTCTTTTCTGTATTTATCAATGATATTGCTGATGGTATATGAAGCTTAATATCCAAGTTTGCAGACGATACAAACTTTGGTAGGGTTGTTAAGGACACTACTGACAGTATGCTACTGAAACAGGATCTAGAAAAGTTGAGTAGATGGGCTGAGAGGTGGCAAATGAAGTTTAATATTGACAAAATATTACATATGGGAAGCAATAACCCCAGAATAACCTGCCAACTCTGTGGTACCACACTGACAGTGGTAGAGAACGAAAATGACCTGGGGGTAATTGTGCCGGCAAATATGAAGTTTTCTGAGCAGTGCAGACGGTCTGCAAGAGTAGCTCATTTTCTCTTGTCAATGATATACAGGAATTTTTCTAGCAGGGATAAGGAGGTGATTACCCCTTTGTATAAAGCAATGGTCACACCTTGAGTATGTATACAGCCATAAAGGCCACACCTTGAGTATGTATACAGGTCGGGAGGCCTCATTTTAAGAAGGATATAGAGCTGTTGGAACGAGTACAGAGAAGGGCAACAAGACTAGTGAATGGAACAAAGGATTGCTCTTACGAAGAAAGGCTTAAGTGTTGCGAATTAGTGTCTGGAGACTAGGCACCTGCGAGCAGTCGCGGATTTAACACTTGAGAGACCCCAGGCGCAATTCAGTTTTTTAGGCCCCCCTCTAAATATTTTCGCTACCACTACAGCGTGCATTGTACGCGCACGTTTTTACTATAGCAGGCGCCTAGATTTGGTGTTGTGGTTTTAATCATTTTCGTTGCGCAATTCTTTCATACATATTTTAATTAATGTTTAAATAAAAAAATGGCACAACTAAGCATTAATGATAATACGCATTCTACTTCAGATTCACTTAGTTCGCATAGATATTTCATATAATATGTAGGGATATTCGCATAAGAGTTTACTAACTTCTTATATTAAATTATAGTTTTATTCAGTAACGGTAATAATGATGAGTGCAAAAATTAAAAATGAAACATTTTTATTTTTTTTTTTTTGTTTTTTTTTGAAACCTGAGATTTGAGGCACCCTCTATTTAAGAGGCCCCAGGCGCCCGCCTCGTGCACCTGTGCGGAAATCCGCCACTGCCTGCGAGGTGATCTGATTGAGGTGTATAAAACCTTGAACGGTTTGAGCATTCTCAATGCTGATGGGATTCTTCCTCCTTCTCAGAATAATCACCTGAGAGGGCATAAATTCAAATTGAGGAAAGACAGATTTAGGTTTGATTTGCGGAAGTTTGCCTTTAGCCAGCGGGTAGTTGGTTGGTGGAACAAACTTCCTTCCTTTGTTGTGGAAGTTGATAGCCTAAATAAATTTAAGTCTGGGCTGGACAGGTATTTGGACGAAATGAGGGGTGAAATGGGAGAGTTTTTTTTTCGGCTGATGCTGCATAAGCTTGCTTTCTTGCATCATACGCCTCTACTAATGCTAATGTTATCCAAAATGACTGGAAAATTTCTGATTTCCATAGAGAATATGCGAAAACTGCAGTGGAAAAACAGATTGCAGTAAGTTAGGAAATATTTTTTTGCATTAACCTGTAGAAGTTAATAGAAACAGTGAAGATGCAACAAATATATTTTGAATGTTAATCTTAATTCAGCTGTTACTGTCTGTACGTTAACGTTTAGTTATATGTACGAACCACTCGTTGCGATTATTTGGTGTGCGATATGTAATATTGCAATGTTTCTTCAGCTAAATCAAAGAATTTAAAAAAAAAATAACCATAATAAATTGGACAAGAGATGGTAACACTACCCAGATTGCATGAAGAACCTTTTTTTTTTTTTTTTTTTTTTCTTGAAGTTCATATTAAAATGGAGGTAACAGAGAACAAAACGTAAACTTTAGAAAACTAGATTACGTTATTAGGAATCGGTATTCACAGTACATAAATTATTTTATTATTATTTTTTAAATTATTATATTATATTATAAAAAAAATCGTCATAATGAATTCATTACATAAACCCGCATTTTGTGTCTGTAAATTGCGTGTGTTCTCTGGTCGATTTGCCTGTTTTTCTGGACGAAAAAACCCAGTTTCTGGGAGGGGAAATCTTACTATCAACGCCTGAGACCGACTAACTCAGTCACAGAGTGAAAAAAGCCCATTAATGTTACTCGTGTCATCAACGGGATTCGAACAGGGGCCTTTTTCACCCGATGTGGGGAGGACGGTGTCGATACCAAACCAAACTAACTATTATTTTTAGGCCACCCGAATAATGAAGTGGTGAAACCAATGTTTCGTCTCTAGAGCAAAGTTTCCAGCCTCCCCCTGCCATACTTCTCCTTCAACCCATGCATGGTACTAAGTACTATAGGTTTTGATACCTTTCGTGTTTGGGGTTTTCATAAAAAAAAAATTAATTAATTAATTTGCCGTGCTGCGTCTTATGTCTGTTAATGGCGTGTGTTCTATGGGACATTTGTCTGTTTTTGCAGGACGAGAAACCCTGCTTTCTACCCTTGAGACTGACTAACTCAGCCTCAGAGTGAAAAAAAAGCCCATTAAAGTTCCTCACATCATCGACAGGATTCGAACCCGGACTTTTACCACCCGGTGTCGGGAGCACAGTCACGATACCACTCTGCTACCCGCGCAAACTGCCAATACCACTGTACTACACGCGCAGATTATTAACAGTACATTTTTGTATAGTATCTTGTGTGCAGTGGCTCTAGGATCATTAGTTCATCTCCACCATGTTATTCTATGATTATACAAAACTCTGTAGAATTGCCTGAGACGTATATTGTATGTTGTTTAGTTGTTTTTGATCTCTTTGCCACCGGGCAGGCGATCTCCTGAAAAGTGTGCTCTGTGCCCATCTACACCACGAGGAGGTGGGCCACAACTAGATCTGTCTCTAGCCAAGTGGAGATAGACCATTACAATCTTCATCTTCCCCAAAGAGGGTGAAGTCCCGCACCCACCGGAGGTAGTGCTATACCAGTGGGTGCCAGCAAATCCCGTATCCATAGCTACCGAAGCTTACCAGTATAGAGAAAATAAATAAATAAATAAAATAATAATAAATTAATAAAAAAAAAAATAAATAAAATAATTAAAAAAATAAGTAAATAAATAAAATAAGATAAAAAAATTACAAATAAAAGTAAGAAAAAAACATAAATAAAGTTATGATTGTAAATATAAAATAAAATTAAAAAAAAAAGATTTAAAAAAATAAAATCATATCCACGATTTCCCTGACTGGGGACTGTCTAAAGAAAGAGAAGAAAAAAAATTAAAACTAATAAATAAATAAATAAATAAATTTATTAAAAAAAAGTGAATTTTTTTAAATAGGACAAATCCTTCACCCACTGGAGGCAGTGGGTGCCAACAATCCTCGGGTGCCCAGGCATGAGGGATTAAAAATAAAAAAAATAATAATAAAATAAAAAAAAACTAGATCAATGTGGGGTGGATCTTCGAAAAGGTGTGATCTTCTAATACAGGAGGATAAATTCTGATATATATATATATATATATATATATATTTTTTTTTTTTTTTTAATTTTGAGGTTCAAACCATTAACGAAACTATAAATTCTGGTCCCTGCACCAGATTGCCAAACAGCCGCACTTGATCGTTAACAATAATGTTAAAGTTCATGTTAACAATTAACATATGTGTTTTAGCTTATTTCCTTTGGTTCCTTAAGTTGAACTACCTCGTTGAGCCTTCCAGTGGGAATAAAAAAGCTTTGAAAAGCTTTTTCAACAGCTTGTTTATTTAAAATGAAACCTTGCGGATTTTATTTAACTAGACATATTTCGTCCTCAAATCCGGCAGATTTCTGCTGCACGTGATTTTTTGTTGTTATATCTGTGGTAGCTTAATTCACACACTATCTCAATATTATAGTTCTCTGTGACTTTAATAAGTGGGGAGGCGCTGCTTCCCATTATGGGAAAAATGGCCGATCTATTAGGTTCAATATTGAGTTCGATGGATAAACCCCCAACGATTGGGGCCAGTCAGAAAAAAATTATTAAACGTGAGTACGGTTATGGACAGATGTTGTCAGTAGTGTCGAGTTGATATGCTTGCTGATAAGTCATGCGCTGATCTGTAAGTTAAATATTACATTTCTGCATTATAAGAAGCTTACTACGGATGGCGTATTTTGAAACTTGGATTCAGTTATTGTTATTAGCCGAACTTCTTTTTATGCTTATCGATTCGTTTGAAACATATTTCATTCCTGGATGTGTTTTGTAATCTTATTTTTATGATTTCATTTTATTGTTTTTTTTTT
Organism: Mastigoproctus giganteus; assembly: GCF_048544385.1. NCBI lineage: Eukaryota > Metazoa > Arthropoda > Arachnida > Uropygi > Thelyphonidae > Mastigoproctus > Mastigoproctus giganteus. The sequence continues at coordinate 38,941,938 of NC_143579.1, read as the reverse complement.
TTTCACATCTAAGTACTGGACAGCTTGTACTTCAATAGTCTCTTCTAAAGGTTTTGACGCTCTCATATGCTATTGTGTACTGTAGTGTCATGGCATTTTTATTTTTTCTTTGTTATGTTAGTATACATCTCATGGCACGGTAGGTCATAACATTGTATTGCGTCGGCTTGATAACTTTTGAAGAGAAGCGAAATGACCATTAATATTATTCATCACGTAAGCAGCGGTGTTACCCAACTGAATCCAGCATTCATGGTTAAAACTGAAGAACTATCGTCTGCTCTCTCCTTAATTAATGGCTGTAGTAAAGTGCGCAGTTGGTTGCTTTATTTATTTACAATTTGAAAGTTCGCGGATTTTGCGAAAATCCGGTTGATTACAAAACGAACTTTCAAATTATAAATAAATGTCGCGATTTTAAAGTGGTTGAATTTTTTTTTCTTTGTAAAATCCAACACATTTTGCAAAAATAAAGAATAAAAATTTTAAGAAAATTCTGTTTATAAACTGGGATGACTACATGATCAGAGTTCACGAGAGAGAGAGAGAGAGAGAGAACACAGCATTATATTTAGCAATCATGCGATTGAACCACCATGGTCACTCAATGTGAGTGTACTTATGCACACTTGTGGTTGGCCACTTGGCTGTGTTGGCCATATTATTATTATTATTACTAGCCATATAGTGCAAGGAAGCCCGAGGCTTATGCTGCACCAGCTAAAAAAAATTTCCAAGTTACCCAGAGGGAGAGAGAGAGAGAAGTAGAAGGGAATCACCAAGAAGAGAAGAATGATGGTATCCATCTCAGGACCCTGGGTGTGCCAAGCCCATACTCACAAGATGTGAGCCCCTGGGGTTATATAAATTTTCTGTTTATACTCAGACAACTACATGAGGGCAGAGGATTTGATAAGATGAAAAGAACACAAAATTTAGTCACCTGATAATTTACATGCATTCCATGCATTTTCTTCTTGCACAAGTTTCATCAGTTCAACTGATATCCATTTAGGCATAAAACAGTATTTCTTATTTGGTATGAAAAGCCTAGTAGCTTCTATGATTAATTCCTTGAATGCTTCCCATTTAGAATTTGCTGATGGTAACATGATCAGTTGGTTTCACTGTATAGAATTTAAAATTCTGAGAATTCTGAGACTACTGTAGTCACCTTTACAAAAGCAAAAACCCCTCCCTTTACCTTTGATGATAGTTACATCTTTAATTGAATACCAAATCAATACACTGTGATCACTTTCACGTAATGGTTTTGTCAGCATATTCCTAATGTACGAATAATCACCACAGATCAGATCAAGAGTATTACTCCTTGTTGCCTCTCTAATATGATGCTGTAGAAAACAATCAAAAATTCACAAAAGCCTTCTAGTCTGTGAATAACCAACCCACAAGTTCCAGTCATTTGGAAAGTTAAAATTCACCATTATTACGTATTCTGATTTGTTGGCCCACTCCATTTCCCTGTACAGGTGTTTGTTGTATTTATCAGTCATTAGGCCTATAACACACTCCTACTCTGATTTTTGCTTTCCCACTGCTTATGTCACCCCAGACTTACTCAACATTGCACTGGCCACCTATGTCAACTGGATGCACTGCCTTAGATTTTATGCTTCTTAACTAACACATAACCCCTCCTATCCTGTCCTTTTTTTGTATACATTGTAATCCCCATATTCAAATTCTGCATCCCTTATAACTGAGAGACACCACGTCTCTGAAATCCCAACAATGTCTCTATTTGTTGTCTTGACCAGCACTTCAAATTCATGAAATTTGTTTACTATACTCCTTGCATTGGTGTACATGCCAGTGTACCTGCACCTATTCTTACTCTTAGTTCCCCTAAAACAGCCTATGTATTTACTTGTTTCATTATGGCCTCCAGCAGTTCTTGAAATCCCTACACCTTGCTTTCGAGTCTGTTGCTCATTCTAATAAAAGCAATGCAAGAATCACTTTCACCTCTGCTTGTTGCTGTTGCGATTGTTTAATCTATTAGGCTGTTTATCCCCCAAGCAAGCAGCTTTCCGACTTGCCTTACGCTGCATTGATAAAAGAGAAAAGTTGCAAATATTCTTGCACCTTTTAAGTGTATCCCATCCCTGTACAGACCATGGCGAGAAAAATTCTATACCATGAGTCTTGCACAATCTCTCCATGGCCGAAATGATTGATAAGGCTCATCGTATACTCCCTCGTATCATGTCTGGGCAGAATTGCAGACACTTTTAAATTTAACTCGCAACACAATTGCAGACACGTTTAAATTTAACCCTAACTCATGACTTTTTTTCAACATTGCCCTGTACTTGTTAAGTAAGTATGCAGATCTCCCACTCTTAATGTCATTAGTGCCAATGTGTACAACATTATCACCTTTTGTCCTCTTAAAAGATGATATATCTTTTCTACAATGTTATCAACTTTTGCTCCTGGCAAACATACCCTGGTCCTATTCCACCTATCCTTTTTGCACAATATTTTTCCCTGACAGTAGAGCCACCGACATCAACTAGCTGCTGTGGGACCGGTGCATTCTGCCTTGGAGTTTTGCCACTGTGTTGCCTGATGATCAAGTACAAGCTCTGACATTGATGTGGCAGTACAGTAAACCCCTGCTATTCACGGTATCTGTATTCGCGGTCGCTGATTTAAACCTAAAAAAATGTGAATTTTAAAGCGCCGTGAACATTTTCCGCCTTGAAAAAAACACGGGCGTGGCTAAAATCATTTTGCCCAGTCCACAGAGTAGTACAGTCAGTCGTCGTATAACACGTGTTTGCACTACACGATTTATAAACAGGGGAACGATATCTTATATAACACGAACCGAATTCGCTTAAGCACGATTCGCCTTTGTGATTACAAGAAATGGCAGTCGGACAGGAATCAACCCAACTGAACGCAACACGATAGGGATGAAGAGAAGATTCTGAAAATGTATTTATTTTTTTATAGCAGTGAAGGGGAAACACATTTCACCATAATAACAAAATTCCAGCTATCGGTATTATCGCAAATGCAATTAGATCGAGTTTACTACCCGTTTATAACAGATTCCACTAGCAGGAACGCAACTGGAAATTGTTTTTATTGTTTACTAAAGCAGAAATGTGCTTTAGTAAAATGTGAGCTAGTGAGGTGTTAATAGAGTTGTCTCTGCCTTTATGGTGTTGTTTATTCAGTCGCTATACGCTCACAGCTTTGTTTATGTGTATCAAGCGTGCCTCCTCATTTTGTAATTGTGCTTTATTCCCTAAAAATGAGTAAAAATAACTTAAAAGGTGTAAAAAGGAAGCGTCCTGCGCTCATTGGGTGGGGGGTGACAAAATCGCGAGCGTGGATGTTTCACGCTAATCCTTGTTCAGTATGTGTAATGCACTTGTCATAGAAGGTTTCATCTCTTGCTTTTAATTTATACATTTAAAAAAGTGAAAAATCTACCATTTTGCAGTGTGTTGGTGTAAACAGACTTTTTTGAGCGTGTTAACGTTAAAAGAAAGTGACTTTATTGTGGACAAGTTCTTTTCTAATCCTACAAAAAATATGGTGCGAATAACAAGGGAATTGTGAAAAGATCAAAGAAGGTGATGACATTAGCGAGTAAAATTGAATTGTTAGACAAAATTTCTAATGGTGAAAGTGTCTCGTAAGTTGCAGAACATTATAAAATCAATGAGTCAACAGTGCGATCAATCAAGAAATCGGAAGAAAAAATCCGTCGTAGTGTCCGTGAAAACGCGCTAATTGCATCAAAAATTTGCTCTGTAACTCGTGATGTGAAATTAGAAAAAAATGGAAAAGGCTTTAAATCTGCGGATAGAAGACCGAACTCAAAATAAAATCCTGTTAAGTTCACTCATCATTCGTGAAAAGGCAAAACACCTTTATCAGCACTTCAGCGAAACTGGTGATAGCACTGGCGGGATAAGTTTTTTAGCCAGCAAAAGCTGGTTTGAAAGATTTAAAAATCGATATGGCCTTCATAATGTGAAACTGGTAGGCGAATCTGCATCAGCGGATTTCGTGGCTGCAGCAAGTTTCCCGACTGAACTAAAAAAATTAATTACGGACAAAGGATATGTTCAATGCAGACGAAACTGGGTTGTTTTGGAAGAGAATGCCAGCCAGAACATACTTAACACAAAATGAAAAATCTGCTCCTGGATTCAAAGCTTCCAAAGATAGGCTTACTCTTTTGTTTTGTGAAAACGCTAGTGGACACATGATCAAACCAATGCTCGTGTATAAATTGCAGAATCCACGTGCTTTGAAGGAAAAGAATAAAGGTCATCTTCCAGTTTATTGGAAATCCAATAAAAAAGCCTGGGTAACAACTACACTTTTTAGAGAATGGTTTAATGATAGCTTTGTGCAAGAGGTGGAAAGTTACTTAGCTTCAAAATCTTTGCCTTTCAAAGTTCTGCTTCTTATTGATAATGTGCCAGGACATTCAAGCAGTCTAGAATTTGACCACCCAAATGTTGAAATTGTGTTTTTGCCACCCAACACCACATCACTTTTACAACCGCTAGACCAAGGTGTGATTTCTGCGTTTAAGTCCTATGTTAGGAGAACTTTTACTGGCTTAATTGAAAAAATGGAAAGGGAGTCAGACTTAACTGTAAGCCAAAGTTGGAAAAATTATAACATTGCAGATTGCCTGATCAACATCAAGACATCAGTTGATGAGATAAGTGCATCTACAATTAATGCGTGTTGGCGAAAATTGTGGCCAGAAGTGGTTGTTGCTAAAACAATCCCCAATGTCAATGAACTGGTTGCCGATATTGTAGAAATGGCACAGGGAATAGAAGGCGGGGGCTTTGAAAACATCGATGCAGCAGACATTCAGGAACTTATTGAGACTCATGCAGATGAACTTACAATAGAAGAATTGGATGAATTAGTAACAAGGTCAAATGAAAACCAAAGTGATCCAGAGGAGGAAGATCTCGACGTTGTTAGACCAGAGTTAAATAGTAAGTCATTAAAGGAAATCTTTAGCCTCTCTATACAACTTTCAGAAAAGGTGGTGGAAACGGATCCTAATTTGGAAAGAAGCATCAAGTTTAAATGAGACCTAGAACAATTACTCTTGCCTTACGGGGAAATTCAAAAGGAGCTCAATAAAAAAATGAAGAAACAAACTTCGATTATGAGTTATTTTTCGCCCAGCAACCCATGTTCTTGATATGTTTTTGAAAGATTTGTTTAAAATGTCTAATAAATATGTACAGTATTACATTTAATAAATTGTTTCTTATTTTCATTTCGATGCCTTATGCTTGTATTTTTCTATGTACTCTCTACGTTTGACTATGTACATAGTCATATTATGTAGGTAAATACACATAATACGTACAGACAAAATTTTAGACTAATTTTTGTTATATATTTCATACTTTGGAACGGAACCCTTTTATTACTATGGGCGCCATAACTCAGTATTCGCGTTTTCAGTATTCTCGGAATTTCTCAGGAACGAACCCCCGCGAATAGCGGAGGTTTACTGTATTGTGAATGAGCAGTAATTCCAGGTTAACGTACGAACTGTGTGGTACTACACTGAGGGTAGTGGAAAATGAAGAAGACCTTGTGGTAATTGTGCAGTCAGATATGAAATTCTCTGAGCAATGCAGACATGCTGCCAGGACAGCACGTGGGGTTTTGTCAATGATATACAGGAATTTTGCTAGCAAGGATAAGGACATGATATTCCATTGTGTAAGGTAGTGGTCAGGCCACATCTTGAGTACTGAATATAGGTCTAATGCTCTCATTTTAGGAAGGATGTTGAGCTGCTGGAGCAAGAACTGATTGAGAACGAGTGTATCCTGTGCGGACGTACATTTTTGCCGCTCCTGGAACAGAGAAGTTTTTTCTGATTTATTTTCTGTTTTATTAGCTTAAATTGGCATATTAACTTATTTTCTAGAGTAGTTTTATATTCTTATTTACGATACTTAGATTAAAGTAACTTAGATAGAGATTTTGTAGGTATTACTTAGTATCGGAAAGGGTATCAAATCCACATGTTTACCGTTCTTAAATAGCCGCCATTGTTACGCGATACAGAATATCTCGAAATAGATAGCATAAGCTTAATATAGTATAGTACATAATATTGTCAATTAATCAGATAATTAATCTTGTTGACCTTCATTGTCAATTAAATTGTACTTTTAACTATACATATAACGACTTGGGTTACGTAACATAAATAATTAGTAAAAAATAAATAATTAATACTTAACTTGATACGGAAGTTATATAAAGGGATTTCGTAGATAACACTCGATACTGAAACATAAATATAGCGTTATAACTGTGTTGAGATAAAAGTTTAGGGTTTTAATTTTGTACTGAAATTGAAATTTTATTGAAATTAAATCGAAATCATGACTCTGACCAGAGCAGCAAAGCAAAAGGCTCAAGCTAATGGGAGTGCTGTGGCTCAGGGGAGAACTGAGGGGGGCACTTGCCCTCTGAATCACAGCCTATTAAAATGCACTACTTGCTTGGTGTTTGTGGAGCAGTCAGGTACGGGACATGATACTGCCACGGGGGATGTCTTTCTTTGTGTGTGCGCGATGCAAGGAGTGTAAGGAAATCAGGCGACAACTTAGCATTGTTATGGGCCTATATGAGAGCTTGAAGGACAGGGTGGATGCCCTCGAAGGATTAAAAGTGAGGGGCCCATCAAGCTCTCAGCTGCCCACACCAATGCCAGAGCTTGTACTTGGTCATCACGCAACACAGCGGCAGCCCCCAAGGCAGAATGCGCTGGTCCCAAAGGAACTAGTAGTTGTTGGTGATTCTATTGTCAGGGAAATGGGAAACATGCTTTGTAAAAAGGATAGGTGGAACAGGACCAGGGTATGTCTGCCAGGGGCAAAGGTTGATGACGTTGTAGAGTAGATATCATCTTTTAAGGGCACAAAAGGTGATATAGTTGTACACGTTGGCACTAATGATATTAAGAATAGGAGACCGGCGGAATTACTTAACAAGTACAGGTCACTATTGAAAAAAAGCCGTGAATTAGTTTTGAATTTGAAAGTGTCGGCAATTCTGCCCAGACACGATAGGAGGGAGTATATGATGAGAGCCCTGTCGATCAATTCAGCCCTGGAAGGATTGTGCAAGGCTCAAGGTGTAGAATTTTTTTCAGCCTGGTCTGTACTTGTTAACAGGAGAGACTGCTTCTACAGGGATGGGATACACTTAAATAGAAAGGGTGCAAGAATGTTTGCTGATGCTATCGAGGCAGTGTTAGGTGGGTCGGAAAACTGCTAGATTGGGGGGATACAAGGACTAATAGATTAACAGTAGCCACTGGCAGAGGTGAAAGTGATTCTTGCAATGCTTCAATTGGAATGAGCCGCAGCCTAGAAAATAAGATGCAGGATATTTCAGAGACTGCTGGGAATCATTGGAGTACAAATAAACACATAGGTTGTGTTAGGGTAGCTAAGAAAAAGAACAGGTGCATGTATACTTGCGTGTACACCAATGCTAGGAGTTTACCAAATAAATTTGATGAATTTGAGGTATTGCTCAAAACATCAAAGGCAGATATTGTGGGGATTTCAGAGACGTGTCACACAGATATAAGGAATGCAGAACTGGAATTTGGGAAGTACAATGTCTACAGAAAGGATAGACAGGATAGGAAGGGAGGAGGGGTTATGCTATTAGTTAAGAAATATATAAAATCCAAGGAAGTGAAGCCAGTCGACATTGCTGGACAGTGCAGTGTCGAGTCAGTTTGGTGTGACATAAGCATTGGGAGAGTATGAGTGTGCTGTAGGCCTAATGACTCTGATGAGTATAATAAGAAACTGTACGGGGAAATAGAGTGGGCCAGTAAATCAGAGAGTCTTATAATGGGGGATTTTAATTTCCCAGATATTGACTGGAATTTGGGGGCTGGTCACTCACACACTAGCAAGGCTTTTGTGGATTTATTGGATGATTGTTTTTTACATCAGCATGTTCAGGAGGCAACTAGAGGGAGTAATACTCTTGATTTGATTATCAGTAGTGATTCTTCATGCATTAAGAATCTGCAGGTAAATGAACCACTAGGTGGCAGTGATCACAGTGTGCTGAAGTGGGATTTACTCAAAGAGGTAACTACCATTAGGGGTAAAGGGAAGGGTTATTGCTTTCGTAAAGGCGACTGCGATGGACTGAGACAGTATTTAAATTCTATACAGTGGGACGAACTGATGATATTACCAACAGCAAATTCAAAATGGGAAGCATTCAAAGAACTTATCTTGGAAGCTACTAGGCTTTACATACCAACTAAGAAATATTTTTCAAGGTTTAGGCCTAAGTGGATGTCAGATGAACTAATGAGACATATGGCAGAGAAGAAAAATGCATGGGATACATACAAATTAACACGTGACACAGAAGCCTATGATAGATACAAGTTGATCTGTAACCAAGTTACAAAGGAGGTTAGGCAGGCGAAGGCAGATTACGAGAAATCTTTGGCAAGGGATGCAAAGAAAAACAGCAAAGAGTTCTTTACTTATGTAAACTCTAGAAGGAAGGGGATGAATCAGATTGGTCCACTTGATATCGATGGGTCAACTGTTGATGATCCTGCTCAGGTAGCTAACAAACTGAATGAATATTTTGCATCGACATTCACACATGGGGAGTTATTCAGCGAGGGGAATGCCAGAGGTGTATTCAACTCTGGCAGTAAGCTAGAGAATCTTGTAATAACTGAGAGTAAAGTGGAGGAGAAATTGTTGAAGATAAATACAAGAAAGGCACCTGGGGTGGATGGGATCTATCCAGTCATATTAAAGGAGGCAGCAAAGGAAGTAAGCAAACCCTTAGCCATAATTATGAGAGCTTCCTTGGACTCAGAGAAAGTACCCATGGACTGGAGATGTGCAAATGTTACCCCAATTCACAAAGGAGGATCAAAGGGCGACACAAGTAATTATAGACCTGTTAGTTTAACTTCTGTTCCTGGAAAATTAATGGAGACACTGGTTAAAGAAGCACTGCAGGATCATCTAGACAAGACTTCAGTTATAGCTCAGACACAGCATTGTTTTGTTAAGGGGAAGTCTTGCCTGACCAATTTGATTGGATACTATGATGCAGTCACAAAAGAACTGGATGCAGGGAATAACTTTGATATTATATACTTGGATCTTAGAAAGGCTTTTGATACTGTTGCAGATGGAAGACTGCTGCACAAATTGGAGCAGTGTGGCATTGGAGGCAAATTGCTGCTATGGATAAAGGGGTGGTTGAGGGGGAGAAGACAGAGTGGTAATCAGTGGACACTGCTAATCGTGGACTAATGTTATTAGTGGAGTCCCTCAGGGTTCAGTATTGGGTCCATTATTGTTTTCTGTATTTATAAATGATATTGATGGTGGTATATCAAGCTTAATGTCCAAGTTTGCAGACGATACGAAGGTTGGCAGGGTTGTCAAGGACACTACTGACACTATGCTACTGCAACAGGATCTGGAAAGGTTGAGCAGATGTGCTGAGAGGTGGCAAATGAAGTTTAACAGTGACAAATGTAAAGTACTACATATGGGAAACAGCAACCTCAGAGCAACGTATCAACTCTGTGGTACTACACTGACAGTGGTAGAGAATGAAAGGGACCTGGGGGTGGTTGTGCAGGCAGATATGAAGTTTTCTGAGCAGTGCAGACGGGCTGCAAGATATTGCAGTCGATGATATACAGGAATTTTTCTAGCAGGGATAAGGAGGTGATTATTCCCTTGTATAAGGCAATGGTCAGACTGTACCTAGAGTACTGTATACAGGTCTGGAGACCTCATTTCAAGAAGGATGTAGAGATGCTGGAACGAGTACAGAGAAGGGCAACAAGATTAGTGAATGGAACAAAGGGGTGCTCTTACGAAGAAAGGCTTAAGTTTTGCAAATTAAAGTGTTTGGAGACTAGGCACCGGCGAGGTGATCTGATAGAGGTGTATAAAGCCTTGAATGGTTTGAGCATGCTCAATGCTGATGGGATTCTTCCTCTTGCTCAGAATAATCACCTGAGAGGGCATAAATTCAAATTGAGGAAAGACAGATGTAGGATAGACGTGAGGAAATTTGCGTTTAGCCAGTGGGCGGTTGGTTGCTGGAATAGACTTCCATCCCTTGTCGTGGAAGTTGATAGCCTAAATAAGTTTAAGGCTCAGCTGGACAGGTATTTCGAATGAACAGAGGGGTGAAGTGGAAGTGGTTATTTTTTATTTATTTATTTATTTTATTTATTTTTTTATTTTTTGGCTGATTCTGCATAAGCTTGCTTTCTTGCATCAAATGCCTCTACTAATGCTAATGCTAAAGTATAGGAAAGGCAATGAGATTGGTGTAGGACGAAGTGGTGCTTTTACCAAAAAAGGCTTCAGTTCTACAAATTGCAGTGTTCGAAGCCTAGGCACCTGTGGAGTGATCTGATTGAGGTGTTTAAAAGGCTTTGAATGGATTGAGCAAGCTCAGTACTGATGGGGTTTCCTCTTGCTTAGACTATGCACATGAGGGGACATAAATTCAAATTGAGGAAGGATTGTTGCAGATTAGATGTATGGAAGTTTTTGTTTAGCTATCTGGTGGTTGATTGCTGTAACAAACTTCTGTCTGACATTGTGGAAATGGATAGCTTGAATACATTCAAGGAAGAACTAGACAAAGTTTTGGAGGAGATGGATAAGTAAAATTGTACTTCTTTTTTTTTTTTTTTTTTTTTAGCTGATGCTGTGTATAAGCTTGCATTCTTGCATCATTTGCCACCATTGTTACTAATAGTAATATAACATTGTAGCATATTCATGCTATTCCAGTATGAAAATTTCATGTAAATCTTCCAAAATTTATTCATATGAAACTTTATTGTTCAAAATTCTTTATTCATCTATTTATATTACATGTTCATTACATTCCATTAGCTTTTTTTTTTTTTTGTTACCCAAAAAAAAGAATGCAATTAATATCTTAATTAAAAGGGTATGTCATTAGTTTAGTGTTAAAGTTGCAATCTATACCTTTTATTTTTGAGATTGCCCTTCATAATGCTGTCAGATATGTTAACAGTAAAGTGGTATTACTGGATGTTACTGTCATTTAGGACGGGCTCGGTTCTAAGGATTTAGGAATTTGTTTTAATCAATAAACGTAAAATTTTGGAATCAGATTTAATAAAATGGATGATAATATTTATTTATAAATCTATTTTTGAATGCCAGTGAAGTTGGCATTATTTTATGGGTGATTTTTATGTCTGTAATCTGCAGTGATGAAAGACTGATTCCACATATAGGAGAACCTGGAACATGATGGAAGCAGTTTTTTCTTTAAATAACTACTGTTTTAAATTTTTTTTTTGTTGGATTCATTTTTTCTGCAAAACACTTTATGATAAGGCTTCTTGCACACTTATGTCCAATACTAATAGAGATCTGCATGGGACTACATTTTTTATTTTTACCCTGCCTGGCCCAAATCTATGCGGCCCAACCAACCCGAGCTGAATTTGTTTTTCAAATTCATTACCCATCCAAAACGACTAAAATTTTTTATATATATAAAATCACTTGCATTTGTTTCTGAAGTTTCATAATAAAAAAAAATTAAATTTCAGATTCAAAATTCAATATTAATTATAAAAAAAAAGTAATATATTTTCAATTTACCATATTTAATATAAACGAATATCGATATCCACCTCTACCCAGCTACCTTCTCTTCATATGTTTTTTATTTCAAATTGTTATGCAGAAATAAAATAGGGTCAACACTGTCACTACTTAAATGGGTTTGACATTCTTGCATTGATAATCTGGCTGCACTAAAATTTCTTTCAGAACTTGCATTGCTGGCAGGAACACAAGGTTTACAAATATCTTGAATTCACCTTCATGATTTTTCCACCACTCCAATAGGTTGTTGGGTTGAACAAGGCCCATCACATCAACATGCATGTATTTATCAACTTCGTCATCTTCACTTATTGTCACTTCATCAGTGTCTCGGAACATACTCAAGTCTAGTATTTTCACTTTCTTTGTAATAGGTTCCTTGTCATTGCCACACTGGTCTAAATGTACTGGTGTTGTTTTTGGCATTGTTATAATTCAGAATAGTGACTGTTCATCAGTTTATATTCTTCTTATAAATCTCGTACATCCTCTACTGTTTCTTGTTTTTCTTGACCTGACAACATCTTTAACTGGCAGAAATTTGGCCTTAGGAACAACGCAATTCTATGTAATTTGTGTAAGGTAAATTTTTCATTTAAAAGTTGACAAGCAAGCCTTATTTTTTAGTTCAATCAGATTATTAGGATCAGAAACCAAAATTGTCAAGTGATTCAACAGGCTAAATCTTATTGGCAAAACAAGCTGCAATGTTGGATATGCATCACCTTCAGGTTGCATTGAAGTGTCTAAATAGAGCTAATTAATCCAGAGAGCTAATTAGTTTCAGGAAACTAATTAGCATTTAAGGATGTCTTGTTGGACATGGACCATTCCCTCTTCTTGATGTTTGATGATAATATTTTTAATGTTGTCATAGTTGACATGAAAAGATTGATACACGTCAATTCTACTACTCCAGTGAGTATCGCACTCTTGATGAACAGTGGTTTTCACGTGATGAACGAACCAAATTGCTTCAAATATGTCACATCTTTAACTTCATTTGTAAGTAATTTAATGAGCGGTAGAGTTTCTTTCAGGGAATTTTCTTTGAAAGTTTTTCTTAGTATTGTGTTTATTATGTGACAACTGCCATTCAATCTGACAAACTGTTGAAGAGCACACAATATTAGTTCCATGATCAATGATGAAAGTTAATTTAGAGTGAACATCTGACTTTATTTCCTAATTTTACAATTCTCTGATTCAGTTCATTTCTGATGTTATTAGCAGTTTTTTTAATATCAGGAAAGGCACATGTGAATAATACTTTAGAGCAAAGCTTCCAGTTTTCTTTGATATAGTGCAATGTCATGTATGGTAATAAATGCTTATATTCATTTTTCCACATCTTGGTAGATGCACTACATTGTTGTGAATTAATTAAAGGCTGAATAGTGGGAATAAGTGTTATTTGTAACTTTTGCGCTTCCTTGTGCATATTGCGAGAAGTAGTAATGGGATGTGACGATAAATCCTTATCGTTTAAATTTCCATGGAGAGCTCCTATTTTTATTAGTTTACGAAACCCGTACCACTTACAATGCCAAAAGGTCTGACATCCTTGCAACACAATAAAACACACGATTTAGTTACCTCTTCTTTTGTTTTTTGGGATAAATGTGAAGATGATGGTTGTGGGTGCAAATGTTTCTCAATAGGATTCTGACCAACACTGGCTGGAAATTTGCAAGAATGACGATTTAAATGGGAACTTTCCATTTTTGTTGCAGAATAACCTAAAATCGATTGACATTTTATGCACTGAACAGTACCAATTTTTTTATTGAGAGATGCATCTTGTACATCTTTAAATATTTTCTATACATCTTTCAGCATGCTTTCTTTCTACTAAAATATATTGTCCACTTTTCAATTTTGCTTTGATTTTATCAACATTCTATGATGAGGGCTACACATAGTACTATTAATAATTAAATTAAAAAATTAGAACTGACTGTCACTGGCAATTTTCATTGTATGAATGATATGTTGTGGGGAGTTAAATTTATTTTCTTTATTTTATATTATGATTTCCTTTTCCTTTATTCCCCTATATATATATATATATATTGTTCACCCTTTTATTATATCCCCACTTACACATCTGACTTATGACTTCTCAAAAGAATTCAGGTTAAGGGGAATCTCTTTAGTTATGTATAATTCCCTTCAGGTTGGCTGAGTGTTCAGAATAACAATACACACCAAATATTATAAAATATTGTTTATTGTACATATTTACAACAGGATAAATGATCAATTTTTAAACACATAATAATATTTGACATTATCGTTTACTTAATACCTGTTACAAGTTATTAGGCATATCAATTTACATTGATAACACTTTAGGGAAATTGTTAATGTTACTCCTTCAATACAAATCAGATTCTTACTCTAAAGATCAATTTGAGTGTCTATACTCATACCTTCTGATTTATTTAATACCTTCTTCTTGCCTAGAGATATAATTGACAGACTTTCTCTAATCAAAGTTAACTTATTCAATTGACATTATCTTTCGGACTAGTGTTGTCCATTTGGTTATGACTACAGTAATGTTAGGTTATTAGACTCTTACTGGACCCTTACATTACAACAGGGCCTACATACAGTAATATAATTATTCCTAATGTCTTTCCTATTCTTCCCTTCCAAAATTTCTTTAATTATACATTTCCTAAAACAATACGATTATCATATATCTATCTATTTAACCCTGGGGGCTCACATCTGGTGAGTATGGGCTTGGCAAACCCAGGGTCCTGAGCTGGATATCATCATTCTTCTCTTTCTTGGTGATTCCTTTCTACTTCTCTCTCTCTCTCTCAGGGTAACTCGGGAATTTTTTTTTTTTTTTTGGTTGGTGCAGATAAGCCTCAGGCTTCCTTGTACCATATGGCTAATAATATTCCCTTTTGTTTAACGTCTTTCAGCACCAATTCTTCACTAACCTATCCTTACATTTATGTACTTCTTTGTATATTTCCTACATTATCTTTCTTAAATTTCTTTTAATTCATTATCAGTGTCCTTACAGTCCTTTATATATGTATGAGGGTACTAATATAATCTAGCCATTTACTTATTGAACTCGGCGGTACGTTGCCGTATATCTTTCCCGTCAGGTACCCGCGTATCTTCACCGTCTGGAGCGGCATCTTACAATTTCCAGAGAGTTCAAAATTTTTGATATATATATATACATATACTGCTCACTTTAAATTCCTAATCAGAAATCAGCATTGCAGGACATGCACCAATTCTGCCTTTTTAGTTTGTCCATGGAACCTGTTTTAGCAAAAAATCTTTGAACCCACCTCTCATTGATTGATGCCCAATTTTCATTTTCTGTTAACCATCTTGGTGTTTTCCCTTCTTAGAAAACCAACCTCTTAGTCACTTAACTTCATCTTTAGTTCCTGTCACTTCTCCAATATAGATGACATGTTTTCTTCCCCAGAAATATCAACCCAAACAACACTAAAGTTCATTTAAGAGGGTTTTTTTTTTTTTCAATCTTCAGGACTGATTATTGCTAGCATTTTACTTATTGAATCATTTATGCTTCTTTTTTGGATGATTTTGCTATGAATGAACTCAAAAAAAGACCTCGGTTGCAATGAAACATTTCATTGTGCCCCAGTCACTCTCTTTAGAAAGTTATGGATGTTACCTGAAGAATATAAATAGGACACAGATATGACTTACTTGGGCTGAAAGGGTTTCAGATTAGGTTTCAAATTATTTCTGCTGCAAACATAAGTATAAAACAATGAACAATAGCAATGTATTGGCTCCTGCAAGAATTGAATTTAGCTATCAGAAAACAGTAAGTCACACGCATAACGTAAAAAAGCATGGACTGACACATAACATAGACAAACAGACTAATCGTGACTTCATCAAGTAGTTGAATTATTAGCCATTGGTGCACCATATCTTTGCTATTGGTTTCAAAGAAATTAAAGTATCTGTTTAACTGTCCTCCATGTTTCACTGTACCACATATTCTCCTAGGCAAAAACAACTATATTCCTCCAGTTACCTGTTTAGTAAGCAAAGTTTAGTATGGAACAGACTAAGAATCTGGTAAAAGAGCTACAGAAAAGAGCTGAAGTTTAAAATAAACCTTTATGAACTATAAATATAAAAATTCAATATTTATTGTCCTCATTCCAGGCAGTGAAGTTTGCAAGTGACATGAGTTGTTACAATGCAAATTAGCTGGATAATTTTGTAATAAAATTGCAAGATATGATTTCACATTTCATATAGACTTGTGTATTTCATATCTGTGCAAAATCTATAAGTAACTTGTGAATGATTTATATAGTAAAAATGTTCAGTTGTTTCTAAATAATATTCTAATTTAATATTGAGATCCTTTCTTCAACAACCATCAGAGCAACTGCATCATCATTGTTGTGTTCCCATAAGTTAGAAGGTGAATTGGGACAGTGTGCAAATTTCAGGTAGGATTAAAATTTAAATACTCCCACTGAGATTAGCAGAGTTGGGTTTGTGCACAGGTTACTTGTGATGATGTGGCAAGAATTGAACTATTAATTCCCAGAATTTTCAACAATATTAATTAGGAATTAAAGCATTTTTGAAGTGGTAATTTGGTTTTTTCATTGGAGTTAGGACAGTATAATCATGCAGCAGTTCTCTTTCAAATCATTGCATTCTATAAGTTCTGTCACATATACTCTTTTTTTACTTCTGAAAATGGGTGATTGATGAAGTGACCATGGTGTATTCGGTCCAAAATGCCAGAAGTTTATCCAGCAAGTTGAGTTCCCTATTCATCTTGCTCCTGTGCATACTGAATAGCTGAAACATGTTTTAGCCACAGAAGCAAGCTTTACCCCATTACATTTTATAACTCTTTTTGCAACTCAAGACATGAGAGAAGTGGTAGTGTATGCATAATACATCGTGAAAGGAAGCTGTTATGCAACCAGATGCCAAATAAGTTAATCTGAGGATTTTGAAGCAATGTATATTAACCCTTGTGAAACATTATTTTAAATATAAAATATGCAAATATTTCTTTTTATTTAGATTTGCAAGTTTCTTTAACAAAAAAAGTATCACTTTGTGGCAGTGCTCACAATTTATTTTCAGGACTGAAAATAAATCAACAAAGAAAGAATTTTATTTGACAGGAAATCCAAATATCTTTTCTGAAAATTGCTGGAAATGAAAGATGATTTACAGTAGACTGCCATCTTCAGCTCATGTAGAAAGAAAGTAGTGTTGCAGGGAACATTATTTCGAGACAGGCACGGAAAATTATCTGATGCAAATTTTGAAATGAGTTATTGCAATTTAACAAATATTTTAGATAATTATAATGTTTGATACAAAAACAATAGAATAAACATATTTTTGGCTTGCCATATTCTGAAAAATAAATCAGCCCACCCACAACTGCTCCAGTTCTTATTCATGCTAACCCTGGACTAGAGTTGTACTGATAAGAAAATTGTCTGATTACCTGTTAACAATTAGTCATTACAATGCTTTCCCACCTTAATAGTCAGCAGCTCACTGAAAAAGTTGCCAAATGCTTAATTACAGTACATACATCGAAATATCAACTAAATAATACTAATACAGTATAAGGAATATTACAATGATTCGTATCTAAGAGTGTTCAGTTACAGAATTAGTTACATATCTGTAACTAGTTTTATAAGTATCTGTAACTAATTCTTTTAGACTACCTTCCTCTGGGCATTTTGTGCATCCTGGCGACACTAATACATCATTTGCATCTCAGAAGCACTTCCCTGATACACACAGACAGTTAAATGCCAGTCACATGACTCCTGTTTCAATAGTCTGCCCATCTCACTTGAACCTGTTAAGAAGAATTGCAACTCGTGAATGAAAAAAAAAAAATTTTTCTTCTTAAGTCTTTCTACGTTGCTACCATTCTGGACTTTTGGCAGCACTGGGGACTTCAACAATTCTACTCGACACCAATGAATTTAATGAATTTTAATGGTTTTATAGGTAAATTGAAGTGATATTTTGTTATTTGCAGTATTAATAATGGTGTTGGAATACATATTGATGATTATTTTTGTCAAACTTGGGACTTGGAAAAAGTCATTTACAAGGGGGGGTGCTGGAAATTTGAAACGAAAGCCAACACAGGAAACTTACCCGACAAACTGCTTTGTCGCTACTGCAGTTTCTCGCTGCATTTTTGGTAAACAGATGATGCATGTTTTTGGTTAGTTTCCTGTGGTTCTTGTGTCGGCTTTCTTTCCCTCTGCCCCATGTATTCGGTTTGTTTGTATACCTTATTAATCCATAATGTGTTTCTAATCCTCTTAATATTTTTTCAGATTAAATTTTATTAAGATTTAAGCAGTACTGTAGTTGTAAAATTAGCAGAAGGTATACTCTATGAATGTTACAAAAAGCAGAGAGTATACTGTGCATGTCAGGCTTATTAATCGAATTCGTTTTGGTCACATAGAAGTTGCATAAAACTACAAGTATTGCCTAAGAATCAAATTTATTGCCTAAGAATCAAATATTTATTTTTTAATATTTTAATAATATTTGTTTTTTTCAAGTCTTTCAAAAACTAAAGGTATACACTATTTGCCTAAAAAAAATTCAAAGGGTATATGGCATATACTCTCCACTACAGCCCTGGATTTAAGTAATTGTCAAGGTGACCATTATGGCACCAAGTATTGCATGGAAGTATTTTATGATAAATCCAAAGGACAAAACTGTTTGCATATGTAATTTGTGATACCACCATATCAAGGTGTGGTAAAACAGCCAAAACGTTTACAGCCACAAATATGATGAATCATCTCAAAAAGTTCCATCCAGAAGAAATGTCAAAAGATGCAGAAGCATCGGATAAGTTGAAAAGGACATATGCTGAATGTTCAGGAGGTAGCAGCACCATTGAATGTCCTGCTAAAGTGCATACTATAGAAGCAGTATTAACAAAGAAAAAGCTTTGGGATATTAATGACCACAAGGCCAAAGAGATCCATTATTTAATTGGAGAAATGATAGCTGTTGGCCTTCAACCATATATTGTAACACATGACATTGGATTCCAAAGGCTATTAAAAAATTTGACCAAATTACAATATTCCAAGTAGAAAACATTTCACTGATAAAATCAGTCCATATATATTTCAAAAGGTAACAGCAAAACTTCAAACATCCCTTGATAAAGCCACCAACATTTCTTTAACCGCTGATATTTGGACAGCTACTACAAATAATTCTCCATTTCTGAGTATTACAGGCTTTCAAATGAGTTTGAACAGCACAGGGCTGTACTAAGAATTCTTCCTTTTTCAGGCTCTCATAGGGATATGGATCAGTGAAGATTTGAACAGTGTGATAGAAGAATACAAGATCTCAAAAAGTAAAGTCTTCCTCATACTGCAAGATTCTGGAGCAAATGTGGTAGCTGTGTCACTGGTAGCGGTTTACATTCACAATCATGTTTCATACACAATTACAACTTTCAATAAATGACTCCATATTTGCCCAGCAGGCTGTAAGGACTGTTGTTACTATTAATAGGAATATTGTAAAATACTTCAGTCATTCTGCTTTAGCAGTTAACAAATTAATGGAAAATACAGGAGCAGTTAAATTTAAAGAAGCATAAATTAATTCAAAACGTATCCACTCGATGAAGACATCAAAGGCTGATGTTAGGATATCAGAGATGTGGTGTCACACAGAGATAAGAAATGCAGAATTGGAATTTGGGGAGTACAATGTGTACAGAAAGGATAGAAGGGGGTGATGCTGTTAGTTAAGAAACTCGTAAAATCTAAGGAAGTGCATCCATTTGACATGGGTGGACAGTGCAGTGTTAGTCAGTTTGGTGTGACAAGCACTGGGAAAACCGAGTTGAGAGTAGGAGTGTGTTGTAAGCCTAATGACTGATGAGTACAGTGAATCAGATTGTCTTATAATAGAGGATTTTAACTTCCCAGATATAGGGCCCCGGGTGCCAAGCGATATTGTGATCGAGCGATTCTCTGAGCTATTTACAAAGCGTTTTCTTACTGCGACAGTTCTTGTTAATTTGGAAAGTTTCTCTTACGTTTAAAGCTATTTATTGTTAACTTACTCTTACGAATTGTAAGTAAGTTACAGAAAGGAAAACCACCTTTCTTTTTTCTTTCCTTAAACTAACAAATTAACTTACACCGCTTGGTCACTCTAGCGGCACTGCTCCTGCCTCCCCGTGGCGGGGCCGGTAACCTTGGCAGAAAAGGCTCTCTGCCAGGGGCTAAAAGGAGCTGACATGGATCTCAAAGATAGTTATCCATCTGTTGAGCCTCGTGCCTCAACCTGTCCAAGGACAGACCAAACTGATTTTGACACCTCCCATCCTAAGAGACAAAGAACAGAAGTTTCCAAAAAGGAATCACCTCTGTTTCTTATAATACATTCCCAAACAAGTCAACCAATAGGTGCACTTTCTCCATTTCTTATCGAGAAATGTCTCGAGAATGCTGCCGGACCACCTAAAATGGTGAAAAGACTCCGCTCCGGAGATCTCCTTATAGAGACCATGAATAGTAGGCACTCTGAAGCCCTACTAAGAATCTCAAAATTTGCGAATATTCCTGTCACGGTAACTCCACATGCCACCCTAAACTCATCCAAAGGAGTGCTCTCTGAGTGGGACTTATTAAATGTTACTGAAGAGGAGTTAGTCCAAGAGCTACAAGATCAAAAAGTTATACAGGCAAAGCGAATTAAAATCAAAAAAGATGGTGAACTGGTTCCGACCCGTAGTGTTATATTGACCTTTTCAACGCCAATCCTTCCAGCTACAGTTAAGGCTGGATATCTAAACTGTCATATCCGACCTTATATCCCAAATCCGCTCAGGTGCTTCAAGTGCCAGAAATTTGGCCATGCTCAAACAGTGTGTAGAGGGGTTTCAGTGTGCCCCAACTGTGGATCCAAGGAACACACTCAGACAGACTGCCCAGCACAAACACCAGTATGTCCAAACTGTAATGGTAGCCATCCAGCTTACTCAAAAATTTGTGAAACCTGGAAAATTGGAAAGAAGATACAGAAATACAAAATAGAAAACAAAGTGACTTATCAAGAAGCAAGGAAACAAGTTTTGCCCACAGTACCGAAACTCTCATATGCAGCTGCAACACAAAAATACAAATCAGAAGGAACCCAAACTGAAGTGTCCATACCACCAGCTACATCCATTTCCGGCTGGGCTCGGGCTGTTCTAGCGAATCCCCAGGAGTTCCCTAAAGAACAAGTAAAAGACCAAGCAAATAATACCCCAGTCACCGTACCACCAATTATTACTCCATCACGTTCAGATACTGAAAGTCTGAGAAATCTTAAACTGCAAAATACTTTAACCGCAGATATGGAAACTGATAACACCATCAACAATGATGAAACCGTCTTAGCAATACATGCTGAGGAAGACATGGATACTGCACGACCCGTTTTCCCGAAAAAAGATAAAATAAAACTGGACCGCCATAAACAGATTGGCTCTAAAAAACAGTCAGAAATACTTTCTACTTCAAAAGCTAAATAATGGATCAGTTGATTCAATGGAATTGTAGAGGCCTCCGTAGCAACATAGACGATATTCTTGACTTGATAAATCAGCATCATCCAGTAGGCATCTGCCTACAAGAAACAAATCTCTCTCCACAAGTGACACTTTCAGTTAAAAACTATACATTGTTCAGGCAAGACAGGATCTCTGCCCATGGGTCACATGGTGGTGTAGCTATATTGGTTGACAGCAAAATCCCGTCCAGACGTATTCCTGTACAAAGCACTTTAGAAGTAGTTGCAGTACGCCTCGCTCTTGGAAAAACGCTTACTCTTGTATCCATATATATCTCACCAAATCAGAACTGCTCGATAACTGAACTAGATGATCTTATTTTACAACTGCCTCCTCCTTTCTGCATATTGGGCGATTTTAATGCGCATCACCAATTATGGGGATCTTTACATACAGACAACCGGGGACGCACGATAGAGGCTTTTCTTGTAAAGCAAAACATCACACTGCTGAACACAGGCTCTGACACCTATGTCCATTTTCCAACAGGTTCAACTTCTGCTATAGATTAGATCTGTCATTATGCTCACCAATATTATTTCCAGACTTCGAGTGGAGAGTTTCAGAAAATCCATTAAACAGTGACCATTTTCCTATAATCTGTAAGCTCTGCACAAGAAGAAACTTACCAGTAAGTGGTCGAACTAAGTGGAAATTCTCAAAAGCTGACTGGAATAAATATGCATCAAGCGTTACACTAGATGATGATATTATCCACCATCACTCCATAGATGATGCCGTTAAACACATCACAGAACAACTTTTGGCGGCAGCTGCTACTTCCATTCCTAAAACTTCAACTAATGAATCCAAACACAAAAATTACTGGTGGAATTCGGCATGCAACACTGCTAAGGGGGAAAAGAACAAGGCATGGAATCAGTTCCGGAAAAATCCAACCACTGCCAATCTGATTATCTTCAAGAAACTTAAAGCCCAGGCCCGATACATCCGGCGAAAAGCTAAAAAAGAGTCTTGGATTCGTTTTGTTTCATCTGTCACTAAAGACTCAAGTGCTGGACTGATCTGGCGGAAAATAAGATGCCTTACCGGAAAGTCTCCATCAACTCCCTCCTCAATCATCGTCTATAAAGGACAAGAGGTAACCCTTCCCGAGAATATTTCAAACATCCTCGCGGAATCTTTTGCTCACCATTCTGCATCAACCTCATATGATCCAACTTTCCTAAAAACCAAATCAGTAGCTGAAAAATATAAAATAAAATTCGGAACGAAGTCAGCCTTCTCTTATAATGAACCACTTACCATATATGAATTAGAAGAATCTTTAAAAAAATCAGCCAATAGTTCACCTGGTCCAGACGGCATATACTACTTAATGTTAAAAAATCTAAATGAGAGAACTCGTTACTCTCTGCTAAAACTGTTCAACCGAATATTTGTCGCAAATTACTTTCCCATCTCCTGGCGCCATTCTGTAGTTCTACCCATTCCAAAACCAGGAAAAGACCAATCTGACCCGCATAATTATAGACCCATCTCACTTACTAGTTGCCTAGGTAAGACTCTGGAAAAAATGGTACATCGTCGCCTCACCTGGTATCTGGAAACTCAAACTACTGTGAACAACGATCAGTTTGGTTTTCGTAAAAACAGATCTACTTTAAACCTTATGATAAAGGCTGAGGCAAATGTACGAAATGCATTCATAAAAAACGAACATTTGGTTATGGTGAGCTTAGATATAGAGAAAGCCTTTGAAACCACGTGGCGTCATGGCATCCTTCGTGACCTGCATGCCCTAGGATTAAAAGGACATTTACCAGCATTAATTCAAAGCTTTCTCGAATATCGAACTCCCCAGGTCTGTTATCGAGGTACACTCTCCAAAATCTACATACAGGAAGAAGGAGTCCCACAAGGGTCAGTCCTTAGTGCCACACTCTTCGCAGTTAGAATACACACTCTAACCACAACCATACCGAATTCAGTAGAAACTTATCTTTATGCCGATGACCTCACTATATCCAGTCACTCACAAAATATGTACTCTATTGAAAGAAAACTCCAACTAGCAATAAATAAAATACAAATGTGGATGTCACAAAATGGTTACAGACTGTCAGCAGAGAAAACTGTCGCTATACACTTCTGCAAGAAGCGAAAACTGCACCCTGATCCTGAATTGCGCCTGGGAAATCATGCTATACCAGTTAATGACAATGTTAAATTCCTAGGTTTAATATTAGATAAGAAATTAAACTTCCTGAAACACATACAGCACGTACGAACTACTTGTTTGAAGAAAATGAATATTCTTAGAGTGCTCTCTGCGATGTCATGGGGAGCTGATCGACTCTCTCTTCTTCACCTGTATAAAACTATAATCCGATCCAGACTAGACTATGGTGCACCCGTATATGACTCAGCTAGAAAATCAGCATTACAGTCCCTAAATACCATTCAGCATAATGCACTTAGAATAGCTCTAGGTGCCTTCCGAACGTCGCCAGTCCAGAGTCTTTACATTGATGCACAGGAACCTCCATTATCGTTACGGAGACAGATGCTGCTGCTTACATACGCTGCCAAAGTTCGGAGTATGCCCTCACATCCCATCTGGCCTTACATGTTTACTCCGTCTTTCCAAAATTTATACAGAAATAAACCAAATGAAAATAAACCTGCTGGAATTAGATTGAACGATGTTGCACAGAATTGGAGTGTCCCACTCGACAATATCCACCCAGACACTGGAGAAATTGAACCTCCATGGTCCACTTTTAAACCTTTATTCTATGAATACTTTCAAAAGTGGGGAAAACAGGTGTTGGACAATCAAAATATACAGCAGCTACATTCAACTCATGCATCAGCAAACACTCACTGTCTTCAAATATATACTGATGGATCTAAATCTGATACAAATGTAGGTGCTGCAGTAATTCTTCCCACTTGTGCAATCTCTGAAAAACTCTTCCCAAGTTGCAGTATTTACACTGCTGAACTCCATGCAATAAAAATGGCTATCAAACACGTCAACAACAGGTCTAATGAAGAAATTATAATCTATACTGATTCCTTGAGTGCAGTAACTTCTTTACAACATAAATGTCCGAACTCTCATCCTATTCTAAAAGAAATCAGAGCTCAGCTAATTAATCTCGCAAAATATAATACAGAGGTAAGGTTCTGCTGGATTCCTGGGCATGCTGGAATCCAGGGAAATGAGAAAGCAGATCAAGCAGCAAAAAATCCAGTCAACCCCGTATCTTCACTTGCGTCGATTCCTTATATGGACTGCAAACTTATCATAAAACAGTTATGTATTGACCAATGGACATCAGTATGGCAACAGCAAACCCACAATAAGCTTTTCCAAATAAAGAAAAAGCCACAATATTGGAAATCTAGTTCACGATTAAATAGACGAGAAGAGGTTGTCCTTGCAAGGACACGCATTGGGCATTCCCATCTGACTCACCTCCATTTGTTGACAAGGGATGAACCTCCCCACTGTCGTCATTGTTCCACCCTACTTACAGTAAAGCACATTCTCCTCGAGTGTCCTTACAATCATGCTGCCCGATTAACAAATTTTAAATCGGTTTTAACCCAAAACAATTCATTAGAGATGAACCATATTCTCAGTGATGACGCAAATCTATCCGATTTATTTAGTTTTTTAAAACAAATTCATTTATATGAACTCATCTGACAAATGACTGAAAAAAAAAATAAAATAAATTAATGATTTACACAATTACTGTGACAGGCACAATTTGGCCTTAGTTGCCCTTGTGCCAATAAACTTCTATTCAAACCAACCAACCATCCCAGATATAGACTGGAACTTGTGGGTTGGTCACTCACACACTAGCAGGGCTTTTGTGGATTTATTATTATTATTACTAGACATAGTGCAAGGAAGCCTTAGGCTTATGCTGCACCAGGCAAAAAAAATTTGAGTTACCCTGAGAGAGAGAGAGAGTCAGAAGTAGAAGGGAATCACAAAGAAAGAGAAGAATGATGATATCCAGCTCAAGACCCTGGGTGTGCCAAGCCCATACTCACCAGATGTGTGTCACTGGGGTAAATTTTTATTGGATGATTGTTTTCTACAGAAGCATGTTTGAGAGGCAACTAGAAGGAGTAATACTCTTGATCTGATTATCAGCAGTGGTTCCTCATGCATTAAGAATCTGCAGATAAAGGAACCACTAGGTGGCAGTGATCACAGTGCACTGATGTGGGATTTACTTAAAGATGTAACTACCATCAGGAGTAAAAGGAAGGGTTTTTGCTTTCATAAAGATGAATACAGTCTCAGAGATTTTTTTTAAATTCTATACAGTGGGACCAACTGATGACATTACCAACATCAAATTCTAAATGGGAAACATGGAAGGAATTAATCTTGGAAGCTACTAGGCTTTTCATACCAACTAAGAAATACTGTTCAAAGTTCAGACCTAAATGAATGTCAGATGACCTAATGACGCTCGTGGGAGAGAAGAAAAATGTATGGGACGCATATAAATTATCAGGAGCCACAGATGCCTATGGTACATATAAGTTAATCTGTAATCAAGTCAAAAAGGACATTAGGCAAGCAAAGGCAGATTACTAGAAATCTTTGGCAAACAATGCAAAGAAAAACAGTAAAGACTTTCTTTACTTATGTAAACTCTAGAAGGAAGGGGATGAATCAGATCGGTCCACTTGACATCGATGATTTGATTGTTGATGAACCTGCTGTGGTAGCTGGCAAACTGAATGAGTATATTGTATTTACCTTCACCCATGAGGAGGTCTGTAGGGAAGTGGAGGCCAGAAGCTTATCGAAATGTGGCTGAGAGCTAAATGATTTTTTAATAACTGAGAGCATAGTGGAGGAGAAATTGTTGAACATAAGGAAGGCACCTGGAATAGGGTGGATGGGATCTATCCAGTTATATTAACAGAAGCAGAAAAGGAAGTAAGCAAACACTTAGCCATAATTATGAGAGCTTCCTTGGACTCAGGGGAGATGCCCATGGACTGGAGATGTGCAAATGTGATCCCAATTGACAAAGGAGGATCAAAGGGTTACACGAGTAATTACAGACCTGTTAGTTTAACTTCTGTTCCAGGGAGAATAATGGAGTCACTGGTTAAGGAAGTGATGCAGGATCATCTAGACAAGACTGCAGTTATAGTTCAGACATGGCATGGGTTTGTTAAAGGGAAGTCTTGTCTGACAAATTTGATTGGATACTATGATGTGCCCACAAAGGAACAGGATACAAAAAATAATTTTGATATCATATACTTGGATTTTAGGAAAGCTTTCGATACTGTGGCACATGGAAGACTACTGTACAAATTGAAGCAGTATGACATTAAGGGCAAGTTGCTACAATGGATAAAAGGATGGTTGAGTGGGAGAAGACAGAGAGTGGTTATCAATGGATGCTGCCATTCATAGACTAATGTTATTTGTGACTGTCCCCCAGGGTTGGGCCAATTGTTATTTTCAGTATTTATCAATGATGTTGATTTAAGTATATCAGGGTTAATGTCTAAGTTTGCAGATAATACGAAGGTTAGCAATGTTCTTAATGACAGTAATGATAGTACGCTACTACAACAGGATCTGGAAAAGTTGAGCAGATGGGCTGAGAGGTGGCAACTGAAGATTAACATTGACAATTGTAAAGTAATGCATTTGGGTTGCAGTAACCCCAGAGTAATGTATCAAATAGTTGGTACTACACTCTGGGTAGTGGAGAATGAAAATGAACTGGGGGTAATTGCTCAATCAGATATAAAGTCTTCTGATAGTGCAGACAGGCTGCAAGAGTGGCATCTTGTCAATGATATACAGAAATTTTGTTAGCAGGGATAAGGTGGTGATTGTCCCCTTGTATAAGGCCATGGTCAGGCCACACCTTGAGTACTGTATACAGGTCTGGAGCCCTCATTTTAGAAAAGAAGTAGAGCTGCTGGAATGAGTACAGAGAAGGGCAACGAGATTAGTGAGTTGAACAAAGGATTGGTGTTACCGAGAAAGGCTTAAGTTCTTCAAATTGCATCTTCTGGAGACTGAATACCTACGAGGTGATCTAATTGAGGCGTATAAGGTCTTAAATGGTTTGAGCAAGCTCAATGCTAATGGATTTTTTCTCTTGCCCAGATTACTCACCTGAGGGAACATAAATTCAAATTGAGGAAAGGCAATTGTAGAATAGATGCACTGGAATTTGCCTTTAGCCATCAGGTGGTTGATAGTTGAAACAAATTTCCACCCCTAGCAGTGGTGGTCAACAACTTAAATAAGTTCAAGGCAGAATTTTGATATCATAGACAAATATTTAGACTGAATGGATGGGTGAAAAATGGGGAGTTTTTATTTTATTTTTTGGTCGGTTCTATATAAGCTTGCTTTCTTACATCATTTGCCTCTACTAATGTTAACCTTAAGCTCATACCAGTGGGATTTTCTAGAAAACTTTGTCCAACTCCTGGGTCCATTTTAAGAAATCATTAATGAAGCTAGTAAAAGAGAATCTTCCACTTCAGTGGTAATCCTTACAATTTTGACTCAATTTATTTTTGTCCAAAATGATAATTTCAGGGGAATTCTTACCATAGCTTAGATCAAATGGAGGTAACAGGGGATTCTCTTAATGATATTTCAGCAGGGTATGCTTCAACCAGTTCTATTGAAGATCAAGATACCCCAGGCTTTACTATGACTTTTTCAAATTTGTTTGACGAATTTGCTTCTGCTAAGACAGTGTTCAAAATGAAGGAACAGAAGAAATGTCACCCAGAGTAAGTTCAAAAGAGAAGTGATCCTCAAAAAAAAAAAAAAAAAAAAAAGCATGATTCAGTGTTACACTCAAGAATTGAATCAGTATTTAAATTTGCCATTACTGCCTAGAAATAATAGCCCATTTCTGTGGTGGAAAAACATTTGAGACAAACTACCTGTTCTGAGTAAAATGGCTCTGAAATATTTAAGTGCACCAGCTTCATCATTTGAAAGTGAAAGAATATTTAGTACTGCTGGCAATTTGTATGAACTTGCAAAAAATAGGGTATGTCCTGAAAATGGGGAAACTGATGTTTTTGCATCAATTTAAGAGTATTCAATTTTGATTACTCTGTGTAAAGCTACTTTTAATTTATTTTCCTTTATACTGTGTTAAAAAGGTGATACATTTGATTAAAATACCTGTTAAGTTGCATTTATTTTTTATTGTAGTCTCTGTATTAATAAAAAAAATTGACTATAACAGTAGCCAAACTCAGAAAATGTTTACTTAATCCATTTCAGTATATTAAAGCTATCTGATGAATTTCTTGGCAGTGATTAACTGGCTTAAATTTAGCAGGAAATGGCTGATTAATAAAACCGATTAATCAACAAAAAAGCCAGTTAACAATTAATCGGCCAAGGAGCCTATTACGTACTGATTAATTGGGACATCCTTTCCCTGGACGCGCCATGAACAGGAATACACAGAGTCCTGATCACATAGCAAGGAACCCCTGGTGCCGTTTGACACTAAATACACACACTTTACATAGCAAGGAATGACACCAGTCAGCAACAACAGGCAGAATCACTCACAGAGCAGCAAACACAGCACAACAGAAGCAGTCGCCAAGTGTCTTCTCCCATCCCACCCAAACAATCAGCATAGCTAAGAGCTATGAACAATAGGGCCTATCTACCAAGATAATAGAAATAAACTCTGCTTACCACATGACTTGGCTTCTCAGGATTTCATATTTCACTGTTTTCCCAGTTCTTTGTGCCATCTAGGTTGAAAATGTAACAATTGTGTGCCAATTATGTTGTTATTAATTTGTTGTCTGTTATTTACCACAGAAAGAGTCACAGTCCTCTGAATGTATGGGTTTTAATGTAATTAAGTCAAGCTAGTGAAATTATGTACAGTGCTGCATAGAGTTTTCATTTCACATATTTCTCTAGCAGTGCTAGCATTCTTTATTTAAAAAACTTATACATTGTAAGGTGCTGGAATATTTGAAGAAAAAACTTTTGAGTAACTAAAGTTACTTTTCATCATATATTGAGTTACTTTTATTAGTCATCTAACTTTACTTAGTGGTTTTAAAGGGTAATTTGTCCATCTCTGCATATTGATAAATATTTTGCATCTACATTTGCACATGAAGAAGATTTTAGGGATGGGAATACCAGAAGTATACCTAATTTTAATTGGGTGCTAAAAGTAAATAAACTAAATAAACTGCCCATGGCTGTTGTGACTTGATCCATCCAATTACATTCAAAGAAGTGGCAAAAGACAGGCAAACCTTTAGCCATAATTCTGAGAACATCCTTGGATTCAGGAGAAGCCCTACAAACTGTAGATTCCTCCCCCTTTGCAAATGTCACTCCTATTCACAGTGGGGGATCAAAGGATGAAATGACTAACTACAGATGTGTAAGTTTGACTTCTGTGCCAGGGAGAATAATGGAATCAGTGGTTAAAGAAGTAATGCAGAATCATCTTGCCAGGAATGTATCATATATCTGGTAATCATAGCATGGATTTGTTAGAGGAGGAGATCTTACCTGACCAATCTGATTAGCTACTATCAGGTAGTCTCAAAGTAACTGGATTCAAAAAAATAATTTTGACATCATATACTTAGATTACAGTAAAGCTTTAGATACCATTGCACATGAAAGACTGCTGTACATTTATTTTTTATTTATTGTTATTATTTTTAATGAAAATCATAAACACAAAAGGTATTATAACCTATAGTACTTAGTATCATACTGTGTGTTGATGATTGAGAAGATGAAAGAAGATACTTGTTGACATTAGATTTAAATTTCTGGATTGTAATTTTCAGGAAATATGTATGAAGGGATGTTGTTCAGGAAAATGGAAGTCAAAGGAATAAATATGTTAGAAAAAAAGTTGGATCTGTCAATTTGAAGTAGGACAATAAATGGATGTCGACTGGTTGAGGCATGTGTTTGGGTGGGTGTGGGAGAGGGGGGGGAATTATAGAAGCCAATTCAGAAGAATAGTGCTCATGGAAATGAAAGTATCTACAGAAAAGGCATGCAGCAGACACAGAACATCTGCTGTGAGATTGAGTGTGGAGAGAAACTTCGTAAGAGATGGGTCGTTAATTAACCTAACTGTCCTCTTTTAAATGAAGTCTAGAAGCCTGAGAGAGGTTATGTAGGCAGTTCTCAGATGTGAAAACAGTATTCGGTGGTAGGGCAGATATGAAATTTATAGAGTGAGAAACTGTTTAGAAGAAGAGTAACACCAAGAGCAAAACAGAAAATACATTTTTATAGATGCAGAGGAAGCAATATTTGAAATGTGCTTATGCCAGGAGACATTAGAAGTCAGGTATATAATCTTGTCTGGAAATCTGAGTATCATTGAAGAAAAGCATAGGAGCAGAATAATTCTTTTTACAAGATATAAGACAGGACTGAGTTTTAGAAGGATTGAAATCAATAAGTTGTCTTTGCTCCACTGGACAATTATCTGGAGGTTAGCATTTAAGGAATGGGTAGTGGCTATATGAGAAGTTGAAGCTGTTTGTACAGGGCAAGGTTTCTCAAACTGGGAATTTGAATGAAATGTGCTATCATCAGCAAAACTGGGTAGGATTTTCAGTTAATGGAAGAAGTTAATTACGTTACAAGAGGAAAAAGAGTGGAAGAAAGAACTGAATCTTGGAGAGAAGTTAGAAGTGGAGAGGTTAGAGAGAGCCATTTATCATCACTCACGTGAGCAGTCAGAGAAAAAACTGGATACTCAATTACAAAAAACAGTCAACAGTCCATAAGATGGAAGCTTATTAAAGAAGATCTTTATGCCAAATGCAATCAAAAGCCTTGGAAATGTCAAGAGCAACTGCTTGAGTTTCACCAAACTTTTCCACTGAATTTGTGTATAGGTGGATAACATAAGCTAGTATACCACTGGCTGATCAACATTGAATGTAAGATGCTAGCAAATCATCTTTATCTTTAGATGAAGTGGCAATAGAACCATCAGGTTAAAGAGGGACTATAGGCAGGCAAAAGTTGTAAGCAATAGTTTTGGCAAGAGACCAGAAGGCTCAAATACTGTTGGGCAAGAAGCAAGTTTTCTACTTTTAGCCTGTTCAAAATCTAGTTTGGACTGATTAATAATAACTTTACTATTGTTGCAAGCTTTGGTGTAAGCAGAAAATCAACCCAGAGATTTTGATGCAAGCCAATTGCAATATTCAACATTCTTACCTTGAATAGCCTTAGCACATTTATTGGAAAACAAAAGTTTAGATAGAGGATGAGATTTTAAGATGGAGTGTGGAATAAAAGATTTCATCCCTAAGAATAAATTTACTGACACTATCTGAGCAAATTTTGACATCAGAAAACTTGAAACAGTAATCCAACCAAGGAATAGAAGGATTGAAATCTTGCAGATCAGGCTCTATTGGCGAAGAGACGATCACTGTGTTGTAATCTGAGATGCCCAGAGGAATATTCACCTCAACCAAACAACCAAGGGCTGTTTGTGAGAAAATGATCAAGAGTGTTTGGCTGCATGGTTAGGATCGTTTGGTATTCTGGTAGATAAATGAACAATCTGTGCGAGGCCATTAGTAATTGCAAAAGTCTCAGTATCTCGACCAGTTGGGTCTGTGTGACTAATAAACAGAAGCCAGCTGGAGTTGTTAGCATTAAAATGACTGAGAAAAATTACCTCACTGTTAGGAAAGTTGGACTTAAAGTCGAGTTTCAAAAAAAGGATGTCATAGAGTTCCAAGTAATTAGTGGACTTAGAAGAATGATAGAGTCCACAGAGGAATTTGACAGAATGGGGTAGAGAGATTTTAAGCTAGAGAAGTACCAATTTTCTTATTATTCTACAGTTATCCTTTTTAAATTTTAATAAATAACCTCTTGTGTGTTTGACAATTTAATATTGATTACAGTATATTTAAAATTAAGTATTTATATTAAAATATCAGATAATGAGTTCTGATATTTAAAGTGGTTTAAATTTTTTTACCTCACTCAGTATACAGTCTCAGCAACTGTATGAGCACTACCAATTTTTACGGTGATTTCTGCAATTTTATAAGATCATCATTTGTTTGTGTGTTCTTAAATAAGGAAGTAGCAGTGTTGCATTGTTTTAAATTTTTAAAATATTTGATATTTTTGCAAACTTTATCAGGATGTTTCCTTTTTAAGTGATATTAAAGTTTTGATGGTTTCATAGCCTCATTTGAAAAAGAACTATTACACATAAGACACATAGGCTGTCTTGAGTCAAATGGGCTTTCAATAAAACCACAAGCTAGATATTCATCCAGATACTGTCGATACCTTTTGAGCACTTGGCATGATTGATGATGGGTTGAATAACTACAACGAATTAAATAATAAAATATAAACTATTTTTATTTTTAATTCACATAGCCCATGTCACTTACAAAAGCACTGTGGATCAAAAATAAACAACTTTCACAAGGAAACAAAAATTCAATACTAATTGTCACTTAGAAAGTAGAAACAATAGACTGAAACATTTCCTCATCCCATCCATACCTCATATATTGACCAATGTAACAAAAGAATAAATAAATAAACGATGCTGCCGCCAAAGTTGCGGCTGTTGGAAAGGTGCAAATTGCAAGGATTGTGGAGACATTACCTCTGAAAACACTTAAGCATTTAAAGTCTATGAAAAGCAAAGGTGGTTGAATTAAATCACGCCCCACTATCTTCCTTTTATCAAAATTTCTCACTGCACCCCTAATAAAATATACCTATATGTAGTGCTTTTTTTTGGGATGGTACGCAATGGTACTGCGTACCAGCACTTTTATTAACAGTGATGTGTTACATTTGGATGCTGTACACTTTGAAATTTGTAATATTCAGTAAATTTTTTTTTCACAAGTTTACCTACTTTTCAAATAAGCTTCAAGTTATTTAACCAAATTTGCATCTTTCACTCTCTACTGTTAAGATATTTTCTAGATAAAACTTTATAACCATTTTTAGAATTCTAAATTACTTAGTTAGACCTCTGTTTACCGAACTCCTTTTTATAGCAAATTTTTTTTTTTTTTTATTTCTCTTGGAAATTACATTTAAAATAGTTTCAGTTGAGTGAAGAAAATTTTCATATAACAAACCGCTTAGGAGAGATTTAACTGGGTACACACTGTTCGCACTTCTGGCCTTCAGGCAATTTAGAAATTAGTGCTGCTGCTAAGCAAGAATTGAGAGAGCTAAAGGGATTACCATTCTACAACTTAGTGGTACCTGGTAAAACCTATCCGATCACCTGTCCCACATACAGAGAAGTGCTGGTCAACAGTGAGCAGATAAAAAAAGGGGTATTCCCAATGGGTTGTGGTTCTCATATTGCAGTGGTGTCCAACCTTTCCCCGTACAGGGGCCATATTCAAAGTTAGAATTCTTTCGGGGGTCTCACTGAGTGATTTGAGAAAAATGTGTGTAATTTTCCATATCTTGTTACATGAAAAAGGAAGTTTCTGTTTTCATGTTACTGTTTTTTTATTTTCAGGCTATATATAAAAAAGGCAAATTCCCAGTACTTTTTGTGTATCAAATCTATGTCACTAATTTATTTTTTATATTTTATTAAAATTATAAAAATATGACTTCCTTTTGTTTTTCAAAAAAATACCTTACTTTTGCCTTTAATTGCTCACTTTAGAAAGTTTTCAACCTAAAAGGATTACTGCTTAAGATGAATTGTAAATTGTGTATTGTAATTTATAAGTGCAATACATGATTACATTTACTAAACAAAACATTTAATGAGAAATTTTTTTTTGATAATTAGCAAAATTTAAAATTCTGTTTTAATTCACTTTTGGGGTGACTTAGGTTGGACACCGCTGTGACTCAACTGTAAGCGCCCCGTTCGAGAATTTGGAGAGAATGATTTACTTTTACCACGACAAATAATCATCTGTTGTTTTGGGAAGTGCGTTATCCACATTTTTCTGTAAATTTTCCCTACGTGGGAAAATTTACAGAAAAATGTGGAAAAATTTACTTTCCCTTTGGTCCTTGAGGTTGTCACAGACATTCTCTCAGATACATCAGACAAGCTGTATTTTCTACCTGGGAGTCTAAAATGCTGATGGAACTGATATTCGGGTGACACTCAAGTCAAGTGGACCCAATTTAGGTGAAGTCCGGATGGTCTGTGACAGCCAGATCCTCTGCTTGCACCTTCACAATGGTGGGACTGTTAGTAATCCTGGGTATAACCCCCATGCACAAGCACACTGTGGATGACCACCCAGGTGTGAACCAACGTAAGCAGAGGTGAGGTGTGATCCCCACACCACACGGAGGAATGCCGCCCCTCTATGTTACCAGGCAGTACTAGGTGGTAGTTGACTCTCATCAACCGGTGCAATAACACCACTTTCCTTATTGGAGGCTCAAAGTGCCCATGTTTAGCCTCCAGAGCTAAGTTCCGGTCAACCCTTCCTCATCTCTTCCATCATGCAGTATGATTGATGACTTTTGAGGTTATGATGGACATCATTGTGAGATCCAGTCTTCCTTACATTTCGAGGGGTACAGCTCTAAAACAATGTTCGCAGGCCAGCCACTAGTTAGTACACCGGACCGAATCTGTTGGCGACTCTTTAGGAGGCTTCCGGATCAGCTAGTGTATAATCTTGCTACTTCTCTGCCAGATAGTGACCGGAGGGAGTCAGAGTAGTGTGTATGTGGGGGGCATTGTCGAGGCCATGTTATGTCAAAGATCTGGGTATATTCTTACCATGTGTATGCCATATCCAAAAATTTCATTACATCATACAGCAAGACCCCCACCCACTTTTTCTTACTATTGAATACACCATGAATTGTCAAATTGATAGAGCAAGCCTATCTGCAAAAGGATCTAAACCTCCTAAACACTTCCTGGTTCATTTCACAAATATGTGGTCTCAATTCTAATCTCAACAATGTCCATTTCCACTTACAGTCTGCCAAACCCCATATACTTTTTCTCACAATATCAGTTATCAGTTTATTCAACTACTGCTCATCTCAGTTGCCCAAATTATTCGCTGTGTGATTCCTTTCGCCTCAAAGGTGGTACTTGTGCATATGTCCATTCCGATATTTCCTGTCAGAAACTTGGTAATTTGGAATCTCTTCTTTTCGGTCTTCTCTGGCTTAAAATCTCTCTACCTCATTGTGTCAAGTTCATCTGTTGTCTCTACCATTCTCCCAACGCCACTAATCACTTGGAGCTCTTCGACTTCCTCTCTTTGCAACTTGACTTTCTCTAGTCCAATTTTCCTTGGTGGTTTTAATGTTCACAACTCCAGCTGGCTTCAGTTTTCTAGTCACACTGACCCAGTTGGTCGAGATGCTGAGACTTTTGCAATTACTAATGACCTTGCACAGATTGTTCATTTGCCTACAAGAATACCAGACAATCCTAATGATACAGCCAACATGCTTGATCTTTTTCTCACAAACAACCCTTCTAAGTACACGATCGAAGTGAGTGGTTCTTTAGCCATCTCAGATTACAACTTGGTAATTGTCTCTTCTCCAATCCAATTTTCCCTTATCTCATGGTTATTCCCAACCTTGTGTTGTTTGACATTACAAGAATGCAAAATGGAATGACCTGCTAGATTTCTTTTCTTCTTTTCCTTGGTCGGACTACTGTTTCAAAACTTCTGATGTCAACGTTTGCTCAGATCATGTCACTGAAATTATTCTTGTAGGAATGGAATCCTTTATTCCACACTCCACTTTAAAATCTCGTCTTTTATCTAAACCTTGGTTTTCCAATAATTGTGCAGGCGCCTCCGTAGCCAGGTGGGAAGGAGCAACAGTGCGTTGCACACGCTTCTTGATTAGACCGGGGTTCGAGCCCATCACCACCAAATACGGAGGATGCGGAAAGGTCAGGGAATGACCACCGCATAATCCCGGAGCAATATGGCCTTAGTTGCTAATGCTCCTAAAAACCAAAATAATAACATAACATAACCAATAATTGTGCAAAATGTCTGTTTAGGAGAAGAATGTTATATATCGTAATTGGCTTGTTTCCAATTCTTCAGTTTCATTTTCTGCCTACACCAAAGCTTGCAACAATTGTAAAGCAGTTGTGAATCAGTCCAAACTAGATTTTGAACAGGCTAAGAGTAGAAAACTTGCTTCTTGCCCTAATGGTAACCGAGCATTCTGGTCTCTTGCCAAAGCTATTGGCCGCAAATTTTGCCCATCTCTGCTCCCACCTCTGTCCAAACCAGATGGTTCTGTTGTCACTTCAGCCAAGGATAAAGCTGACATGCTAGCATCTCATTTTTTTCCAACTCATGTATTAATGATCTGGGTAAAACACCTCTTACCATTCCCAACACGCTCCATTCCATGCCTCCTGCGGTCTTCCGTCAAAAGGATGTCAGAAGGATTTTGTTGCATCTTGATGCTAAGAAAGCTCCAGGTCCTGATTGTATTTCTCCACTTGTTTTCAAAACCTGTGCTCCTGAACTTACTCCTGTTCTTTGCTACCTTTTTTCACATTCTTATTTTAAGGTGTTTTTCCTTCTGCTTGGAAATTTGCTTATATCCAGCCAGTTCCTAAAAAGGGTGACAAATCCCTCCCATCCAATTATCGTCATATTGCAATTACTTCTGCTCTTTCTAAAGTAATGGAGAAATGAATTAACCACCAACTCTTAAACTGCCTAGAAACCTTTCATCTAATCAACGATCGCCAATGTGGATTCCGTCAGTGTCGATTCACTGGTGATATTCTGGCTTATGTTACCCATTTATGGACAAATTCAATGGAAAAGTTCGGTAAAACTCAAGCAGTTGCTCTTGACATCTCAAGGTCTTTCGATCGTGTTTGGCATACAGGTCTCCTAAACAAGCTTCCATCTTATGGTTTGCCAACTGTTTTTTGTAATTGGTTATCCAATTTTCTCTCTGTTCGCTCACTGAGGGTGCTGGTAGATGGCTTGGTGTCTTCTAACTTCTCCACTAATGCTGGTGTCACCCAAGATTCAGTTCTTTCCCCCACTTTTTCTCTTGTATATTAATGACCTTCTTCCATTTACTGGAAATCCTATCCATACTTTTGCCGATGATAGCACATTGCATTCCATTTTCTA
This sequence comes from Mastigoproctus giganteus, assembly GCF_048544385.1. Lineage (NCBI taxonomy): Eukaryota > Metazoa > Arthropoda > Arachnida > Uropygi > Thelyphonidae > Mastigoproctus > Mastigoproctus giganteus. Next base: position 38,904,420 of record NC_143579.1, on the reverse strand, counting down.
TTTTGAGAAACCTTGCCCTGCTCAATTAGCTTCAACTTCTCGAATATCCACTACCAATTCCTTAAATGCTGATATCCAGGTAATTCTCCAGTGGGGCAAAGACAACTTAGTTGATTTCAATCCTTCTAAAACTCAGTCTTGTCTTATATCTCGCAAAAAAAGGATTCTTCTGCTCCTATGCTTATCTTTGGTGACTGTGATTTCTAGGCAAGTTGGTATATCTCTTTTGGGGATTACCCTGACTTCTAATCTCTCTTGGCACAAGCACATTACAAATATTGCTTCCTCTGCATCTAAGAAACTTGTTTTTCTCTTTCGTTCTCGACTTTACTTTTCTTCCAAACAGCTGGTCACCCTGTACAAATCTCAAATTCGCCCTACCATGGAATATTGTTCCGACATCTGGGGTGGTGTCCCCAAAACCTCCGTCAGGCTTCTAGATTCCATTCAGAAGATGGCAGTTAGATTAATTAATGACTCATCTCTAACAGAGTCTCTTCACTTGCTGTCTCATAGATGTACTGATTTTGCTGCATGCCTTTTCTACAGATACTTCCATGGGCACTGTTCTTCTGAATTGGCTTCTATAATTCCCGCTCTCTCTCTCTTTCAAAACAATCTGAACACGTGCCGCCACCAGCCAACATCCATTTACTGTCCAACTTCAAACTCACAGAACTAACTTTTCATCTTCTTTGTTTATTCATTCAACTGCCATTTTCTGGAATAACCTTCCTTCATATGTCTTTCCTGAAAATTGCAGTCTACAGAAGTTAAAGTCTAACGTCAACAAATATCTTCTCTTGTTTTCTCAACCTCCAGCATGGTACTAAGTACTATAGGTTTTCATTAAAAAAAAAATCTCTGTTTACGTAGTCACAGTATCTGAATATCGAATGACATCGACATTTTGAACAGTTTAAAAAAAAAAAAGAATAAATTCAAATTTAAGAACTAGTGACAATATCAATGATGAGAGGAGGAAAATGAGGACAACGAAGGTAAACTTTCTAAACATGAGATGTTAGAATTTGGTGAGAATGAAGTTAGAAAATTATCAATTAGGTTTCCGTTAAATGAAAGAGATACAATTCATCCATTTCAGGAATACCTGAACGAAAAGACGGTTTCAGAAAAATTGAAGAGCATTTGATGAAAACTCTGATTTCATCAAGTGAAAGTGAACGAGGATTTTCAAAAATGAATCTGATCGTCAGCCCAACCAAAGCTCCGTTGATGACAAAAACAATTTCTTCACTACTATTTCTTAATTAAAATTGTAGGCGAACCGCTGACACCCTTCGATCCAGCAAAATATGTCTATTTGTGGCTGCTTCGGAAATGTCATTCAGCAACACAGAAACAGTAAGAAGTCGGCATAGTGTGTTGGATGAGAACAATAAAAATTTGGAATATTCTATAAAAACTTTATTATTAAATTATTTTTACTTATTTTTTTACTTATTACTTATTTTTTTAAACATTGCTTATTTTTTTATATAATTGAATAATAAATTTACACTTAATAAACTGTGTTAATATACTTAATTTGTTGTTCTTATTCTAAAAACATTACTACTAAGTAACAATATCAGGAAATAATTTTTTAGAGTACTGTACTTTTCGTGTCCTTTAATTTTCAATTTTTCCTGATAGCAAAGAATGAGTACTGGCATCTATTTTCTTTACAAAAAAAGCACTGTCTATATGGTAAAAATCAATTGTCTCAGGGTCAAAGAAAACCCAATGACAGAAATTAAATATTAAGGAATAAGATATCGTCAGGTAGGGTTGAACTTTTGGAGGGCCACAAACCATTATAATACCCATGATTTTTTCATCCCCAAACATCAATTTTTACCCTGTTGAGAATCCCTGCTTTAGACCCTTTCAGTACCATATTTTTGTTCTAGATCTTTCTACGTATTCTTTAGTGTAGTCTCTTTTAAAATAATAGTTCAGAAACAGAATTACATTTCTGAAGGAAATATTTGTTTGTAACTAATTAAATGTCGATAAATGCATTAGAGGGAACAAATTAAATTTATTTAAATATGACTGTGCTCTCTTTTGAATAATCTTTATTACATTAAAGAACAGTTTTTTGTTCCCTCCTCCCTACCTTCACAAGAATTTTATTTGTGCCTTTTACTAAGTCTAACTATAAGATAAAACATATGATCTTCCAGGTAAGTGGAGAGAAAACTGGGCTTTGCTTGTTATTTATTATTTTGTATTTTAATTTGATTTAACAGAGCAAAAGGAGGAAATAGAGAAGAAGCAAGCTGAAGACAAAGCTAAACTAAAAAAGTTTAGAGAGCAGGTAAATAACTTTTTTATACACTGGCATAATTATTAACTACATAGTGTTTTCTAGACATTGTACCTATCTATATGTGATAACTGTGGTAACAACAATATGGTACATAACAAAACCCTCAAGATATTTGTACGATGTAACAGTTGGGCACATGTAGTAATAAATTAGGCAACGGTATATGTGCCTTGACTATCAAACAGTCAGGTTCATTTATAATAATCTTAATTAGAGGTTTCAATTCTTTATTCAAATGGAATTTGTAATAAACTTTGGCATTTTAGAACAAAGCAAAACCTTTAGAACTATGATGCTAACTTAAAGAAACTACATTTAACCAAACATGTATACAGTACTATGTAACCAGAAGTATTCAGACACCCACTCAAATGCTGACCGGGCTAGCCGGGTGGGTAAAGTGCCTGCCTGGCAACCCAAAGGTCGCGGGTTCAAATCCCGCCTCGGGCTTGGATCAGAGTAGTGCAAAAACCTTGGGAGGTGCATTATGGCCACAGAAGCCGATGCGCCAACAAAAAAAAAAAAAAAAAACACTCAAATATACTGTCCTATACCCAGAAGTTCCCCTTGAATGCATATTGGCTTAGACATACCAATATAAATCTTGCCTGTGCAGATGCAGTAGTGTGTTAGAAACCATAATGGATTTTTTTTTTCTTTTCTTTTCTTTTTTTTTTTTTATGATCCGAAACATTGAATGGTATAAGAACCTATAATACTTTAGTATTGTGAAAGGGTTTATGGCCAAGATATTTGGCGATGTGGCATTAAAGTTGGATTTCTGTAATTTTTTGGGAAATACATATGATGGAATGCTATTCCAAAGAACAGAAGGCAGGGTAAATGAGAAAGAAGAATAGTTCTATAAATTTAAAGTTGAAATGTGAATGGATGTTGACTAGATAAGGCATGTGTACGTACTGATTTGGAACAGAGAAGTGGAATGCAGGAATTACAGATGCCAATTCAGAAGAATAGTATTCATGGGAATATCTCTAGAAAAAGTCATGCAGAAGAAACTGTCTGTGTGACAGAGCATGGTGAGAGCTTGTAAGAGGTCATCCTGACTACTTTCTTTTTGATGTGAGCCTGGGAGCTTGAGAGGTTTGGGGAAATCGAGGAAAGACAGTTGTAGAATAGATGTGCAGAAATTTGCCTTTAGCCAGCAGGTGTATGTTTGCTGGAACAATCTTCCATCTGCTGTTGTGGAAGTTGATAGCTTAAATAAATTCAAGGAAGAACTGAACAACCTTTTGGTGCGAACAGATGGGTGAAATGGAGTGTGGGTTTTTTTTTTGTTTTTTTTTTTTTGCTGATACTGTTATAAGCTTGCTTTCTTGCTTTATATGATATAGATGAAGGTATATTGGGCTTATTGTCCAAGTTTGCAGATTATATGAAGGTTGGCAGGGTTGTTAATGACGGTATGCTACTACAACAGGATTTAGAAAAGTTGGGCAGATGGGCTGAGATGTGGTTACTGAAATTGAAACATTGACAAATGCAAAATACTGCATATGGGTAGCAGTAAAAACACAGTTAAATACCAACTGTGCAGTACAAAAGTCGGGATAGTGGAGAATGAAAATTCTCCACTATCCCGACTTTTGTTATTTTATTATTATTATTATTTTTTTTTTTTTTTTTTTTTTTTTGATATTTTGTTATTATTATTTTTTAATTTATTTGCTCATTTTTAAAATGGTTTGGACATTTCAGTATATGACACTCAAGGTTTTCTGCAGTTTGCACTCAGTTGTGGGCCCACCTCCTAATGGTATTGACAGATACCAGAATGCACCTTCCTGGTGCTTGTTGTTTCCTGGTAGCAGTACAGGTAAATAACATAACAACACATGAATGGCACAAATATAGCAATACACACATTTCTGGCCTTTCTGCAGAGTTTCTGTATCATCACAGTGTACCACGGTGGAGTTGAACTAGTGTTTTCGGAGCTACCCTACATAAAGTACAATACATGCCTTCATGTTCGCACCCAGTACTCTTCACTTTTGCTCACCAAGAACTCTGCAGTACATAGCCAATGATAGTGGTCATTTAGGTAGCTCAAATCACAACTTGGCAATGGTCTTTTTTTCTAATGGCCATTCTCAGACTCATGTCATTAGGTATTACAAGAATGCAAAATAGAATGACCTGCCCCTGATTTCTTTTCCTTTACTGTATTACTCTTTTAAATCTGATGAGATAGTGTCAGTGAAATTATTCTATAGGGATGAATTCTTTTATTCCATACTCCAACCAGACTCTCATCCCTTATATTATCTCTTCGTTTAATAGCCTTAGCATGTTTTCCAATAAAAGTGCTAGAGCCATTCTAGATAAGTATGTATCATATTGCAATTGGCTTGCATCCAGATCTCCAGTTTCGTTTTCTGCCTGTACTGAAGTTTGCAACAATTGTAAAACAGTTATTAATCTAAACTTTGGTCCTTGAGGCTGTCACAGACATTCTCGGGTATGTCAAGCTGGGCTTGCTATCTGTGAGTCTAAAATGCTGTTGGAACTGATATTCAGGTGACACAAGTTAATGGACCTAATTTTGGCAAAGTCTGGTCAGTCTGTGATTGCTAAATCCTCAGTTTGCACCTTCACGTTGGTGTGACTATTAGTAACCTGGGGTATAACCCCCATGTGCCAGTTCTGAAATACATCACCTAGTATACTGGAGGTGACCACTCAGGTGCAAACCAGTGTGTAAGCAGGAGTCAAAGTGTGGCACCCACACCACACGGAGGAATGCTGCTCCTCTGCATTACCAGGCAATACAGTCGGTCCTCGTATAACACGTGTTTACATTACACGAATTCGATCATACACGATTTATAAATAGGGGAACGATATCTTATATAACACGAACCGAATTCGCTTATGCACGATTCGCCTTTGTGTTTACAAGAAGTGGCAGTCGAACGAGGAATCACCCCAACCGAACGCAACACGATAGGAATGAAGAAGATTCTGAAAATGTATTTATGTGTTTTATATCAGTGAAGGGGAAACACATTTCACCATAATAACGTAAAAACCAACAATTCCAGCTATCGATATAATCGCAAATGCAATTAGATGGAGTTTACTACCAGTTTATAACAGATTCCACTAGCAGAAACGAAACTGGAAATTGTTTTTATTGTTTTATGGTAGTAACCCCCAGAAATGTGCTTTAGTAAAATGTGGGGTGTTAATAGTGTATCTCGGCCTTTACGGTGTTGTTTATTCAGTTGCTATACGCGCGCAGCTTTGTTTATGTGTATCAAGCTTGCCTCCTCGTTTTGTAATTGCGCTTTATTCCTTAAAAATGAGTAAAATACTTAAAAGGTGTGAAAAGGAAGCGTCCTGGTGAAGACACTGCAGATTCAGAGAGAAAAAGAAAAGCAATTCTCGATAAACAGAGGCGGACCGAGTCAAAAATTCTTATCCAGGAATATTTATAGTGGCCTCATACTATGGTTTAGGGCCAAAATCACTCCGACCCACCGGGATTTCCCCGGTAAGGCTTATGGCCAGTCCGCCTCTGTTGATAGAGAAAAAAATATGAAATTGTGAAACGCTTTGAGCGAAATGAAAGACCATGTGATATTGCACGTGCTACAGACCTAAATGAGGCAACGCCGAGAATTACAAAGAATGCGGAGAAAATAAAAACAACTTTCATAGCAGGAACAACTCAAAGTGTAATTAAAATCCATTAGATTAAGACACAGAGAATTGGAAGAGATGGAACGGCTGTCATCTGTTTGGATAGAAAATCAAACAAAAAACAAGTTTCCTTACGATAGAAGCAAAAGCATTAGCAATATTTTATTACGTAATAGTCGTAATAAAATACGTAAGCATTTTATTACAACTTACGTATTATAATTTATACTTGCGTATTATAAAATACGTAAGTATTTTATTACGACTATTTTATTTAATATAATAAATTTTTTAGTATTAAAAATACTAAAAATACTTTATTATAATATATTATATTTTTTATTACGTATTTTAATCGTTATAAAATACCTAAGTATTTTATAACATTAAAATTACCCGATTATTTATTGTGTTTGGTAATGTTTTGGTTCCAAATGTGTGTTCAATCCTGGGTGGTCGGCACTTAACCCCACTTTTCCCATAGGGCCTGTTGTTTATATTGCACGATTTTGCATTGCACGAGGTTTTCTAGGAACACAACTATCGTGCTATACGAGGACAGACTGTATTAAATGGTAGATGACTCGCATTAACCGGTGCAGTACCACCACTTTGCTTATTGGAGGCTTGAAGTTGTGGAAACCATGTTTAGTCTGCAGAGCAAAACTCTGGCAAAACCACCCATCTCTTCCATCTTGCAGTATAATCGATGTTGTTTGAGGTTATGATAAACATCCTGGTGAGCATCCAATTCTTCCTTACATTTCTAGGGAACAGTCTAAAATGATGTACACTAGGTAGTTCACCAGAACAAACCTATTGGTAATTCTTCAGGTGGCTTTTTGATTAGCTAGTGTATAATCTCACTGCCTACTGCCAGATAGTGACTGGAGGGAGTCCAAGTAGTGTGTATGCAGGGAGCATTGTCGTGGCCACGTTATGTCGAGTAGCTGGGTACACCTGGGGTGGATGGGATCTATCCAGTTATATTAAAGGAGGTGGCAAAGCAACTAAGCAAACCCTTAGCCATAATTATGAGAGCATCCTTGGACTCAGGGGAGGTTCCCACGGACTGGAGATGTGCAAACGTATCCCCAATTCACAAAGGGGGATCGAAGGGTGACACGAGTAATTACAGACCAGTTAGTTTAACTTCTGTTCCGGATAAAATAATGGAGTCACTGGTTAAAGATGCATTGCAGGATCATCTAGACAAGACTGCAGCAATAATTCAGACATAGCATGGGTTTGTTAAGGGAAAGTCTTGTCTGACAAATTTGATAGGATATTATGATGTGGTTACAAAGGAACTGGATGCAAAAAATAATTTTGATATCATATATTTGGATTTCAGGAAAGCTTTTGACACTGTTGCGCATGGAAGACTATTGTACAAATTGGAGCAGAATGGTATTAAGGGTAAGTTGCTACAATGGATAAAAGGATGGTTAAGTGGGAGAAGACAGAGGGTGGTAATCAATGGGTGCTGCTCTTTGTGGACTAATGTTATTAGTGGAGTCCCACAGGGTTCGGTGTTAGGTCCACTGTTGTTTTGTATATTTATCAATGATATTGATGAAGGTATATAAGGCTTAATGTCAAAGTTTGCAGATGATACAATGGTTGGCAGGGTTGTTAATGACAGTAATGGCAGTGTGCTACTGCAACAGGATCTAGATAATTTGGGTAGATGGGCTAAGAAGTGGCAACTGAAGTTTAACCTTGACAAATGCAAAGTACTGCATATGGGTAGAAGTAACCCCAGAGAAACGTACCAACTGTGTGGTACTACACTTAAGGTGGTAGAAAATTAAAAAGAACTGGGAGTAATTGTGCTGTCAGATATGAAGTTTTCTGAGCAATGCAGACAGGCTGCCAAGGCAGGTCATGGGGTTTTGTCAATGATATATAGGAATTTTGCTAGCAGGGAGAAGGAGGTGATTGTCCCTCTATATAAGGCAATGGTCAGGCCATGCCTTGAGTACTGCGTACAGGTCTGGAGGCCTCATTTTAGGAAGGATGTAGATTTACTTGAGCGTGTACAGAGAAGGACAACAAGATTGGTGAGGGGAATGAAGGGATCCTCTTACGAAGAGAGGCTTAAGTTGTGCAAATTGCAGTGGCTGGAGACTAGGCACCTGCGCGCTGATCTGATTGAGGTGTATAAGGCCTTGAATGGGTTGAGCACGCTGAATTCTGATGGGATCCTTCCACTTGTTCAGATTACGAACCTAAGGGGGCATAAATTCAAATTAAGAAAGGACAGATGTAGAATAGACGTGCGGAAATTTGCCTTTAGCCACCGGGTGGTTAATTGCTGGAACGAACTTCCATCTGTCATTGTGGAAGTTGACAGGTTAAATAAATTTAAGGAGGAACTGGACAGACATTTGGAGGGAATGATGTGTATCCAAGAATGTCATTGCTTCATGCAATGTATTCTTTCCTTTTCTTACTGTCGAACACATCATGAATAGTCAAACTAATAGAACAGACTTATCTGCAAAAAGATCTAAATCTCCCAAACACTTCATTGGTCATTTCAGAAATATACATGGTCTCAATTCCCATCTTAATGAAGGCCACTTACGATCTTCCAAACCCCACATACCTTTTCTGACAGAATCCCAGTTATCTGTTGATTCAACCACTGCTCATCTCAGTATTTATTCGTATTGATTTCAATCCTTCTAAAACTCAGTTCTGTCTTGTATTTCGCAAAATGGTTCCTTCTGCTCCTATATTCTTTACTTGACCTTGTAATTGCATAGTAAACCAGCCATTTTTTGCCGGCATTATATCATTAGTAGTGTTCAAATTCTGTCGCCATTGTTTTCGTATCGATATAGTAGATACTGGAAGTTTCTGTGTAACTTGTAGCAGTGTAATCAGTAAAAGAGGAGATTGTAAACTATAAATTATAGCACTACTTGCGTGTTTTAATAATTTAATTTATCACATATATTCCATAAAGTACAGCAGTGTATTTGTAAAGCTTTTAGAATCAGTGATTTGGTGTAGATATAATATTGCAAATAACTTGTGCAAGAGTTGAACCACATAGGTGGTAACAGATAGTGGAATTTATTATCCATTATAACTACTTAGATTTTACAAACGTAATGTTATAACTTAAATTTGATAGGAGATGCAGGATTCATAAAACGTTCACTCGGTAGGAGATAAAACTTGATACTGAAATATATATATATGTATATAGTTTTATTACTGCAATGGGATATAATTTTAGTGTAATATTTTTAATGGTATTGAAATTGAATCGAGTACAGAGAAGGGCATCAAGACTGGTGAATGGAACAAAGGGTTGCTCTTACGAAGAAAGGCTTGAGTTCTGCAAATTGCAGTGTCTGGAGACTTGGCACCTGTGATGTGATCTGATTGAGTTAAGGCCTTGAATGGTTCGGGCAAGCTCAGTGCTGGTGGGATTCTTCCTCTTGCCCATAATTATTGTTTGAGGGGACATAAATTCAAATTGAGGGAAGACAGTTTTAGAATAGATGTGCAGATATTTGCATTTAGCCAGTGGGTGGTTCTGTCTTTGTGGAAGGAAGTTGACAGCTAAAATAAATAAATTCAAGACAGAACTAGACAAACATTAGGAGTGAATGGATGGGTGAAATGGGAAGGGATTTTTTTTTTTTTTTTTTTGCTCATGCTGTATAAATTTTCTTTCTTGCATCATATGCCCTGCTAATACTTACCTTCATAGACACTGATTTCTAGGCACAGTCGTATATCTCTGGAGTATATTACTCTGACTTCTAATCTCTCTTAGCATAAGCATATTACAAATATTGCTTCCTCCATATCTAAGAAACTGGATTTTTTCTTTTGCTCTCGGTATTACTTTTCTTTCAAACAGCTGTTCATACTTTCATCATTATCAGCCATTTTCTTTTCAGTCCACTACAAGATGAAGGCCTCTTCAGCAACTGTCTAGTTACTTCTGTTTTGTGCAATGGCCATCCATTTACTGCCCATGAACTCTTGAATTTCATCTGTCCTCCGTTGTTGTCTTTCAGGTTTTATTTTAGCTCCTCTTGGATACTGTTGTGTTATTTTCTAGTCCATCTATCTTCATGTCTTTGAGCAATGTGTCCTGCCCAAGTCTATTTCAGTTCTTTTAATTTTGATAAGAATGTCCTTTACTTTAGTTTTCTACCTAATTCGTGTGTTTCTCTTCTTATCCAACAGTCTGTTTCCTAATATAATTCGTTCCATTTTTTGCTGTGGTGTTTTCAGCTTCTGTTCCATTCTTTTGCCGAGTGCCCAAGTGTCACTTCCATAAGTCGTGATGGAGAGTATATATTGGTTTTATGTGTTTTTGCATTTCAGATTACATTACATTATTTTATGTTTCAGACAAATTGGGATATTGAATCAGCATTTAATTCACCTAGACCTTTTAAAGGCATATACACTTCATTTAGGTGACCCTGCAGATGCCTAGTTTCCAGAGAATGCAATTTATAGAACCCCAGTGTTGGTAAGAATATCCTTTTCTGCCCCCAACTAATCTTTGTTGCTTGTCTCTGCACCTTTTCCAACTCATCTATATCCATCCTAAAATGAACCTGTATGCTGTATTCTGGATGTGGCCTAACCATTGCCTTATACAATGGCATAATCACTACTTTGCTCCTGTTGGCAAAGTTTCTGTATATTTTTGACAGAACTGCATTAGCTGCTCTAGCACTTTGTGCTGCATAGAGATTTCATGTCACACTGCACAATTACCCCTAGATCTTTTTCATACTCCACTACTTTTAGTTTTATACCACCCAAAGATTTATCCTCTTGATTTAGCAAACCCTGATTACTGTCATTAACCACTACACACCTTTTTATCATTAACAGACTTAGACATCACACTTGAAATATCGGGCGCCTCCGTAGCCAGGTGGGAAGGAGCAGCAGTGCATAGCACACGCTTCTTGATTAGACCGGGGTTCTAGCCTGTCACCACCAAATACGGAGGATGCGGAAAGGTCAGGGAATGACCACCGCATATTCCCGGAGCAATATGGCCTTAGTTGCTAATGCTCCTAAAAACCAAATAACAAACAACAACAAACAACAACTTGAAATATCTACATTAATGTCATTAATATACTGTACATTGTAAACAGTAAGGGGGTCCATCACTGACCACTGTGAACTCCACTCATCACATTAGTGATGAGTGGAGTTCCACAATCATATATGTAGTGCAGTATCAAAGGCTTTACTGAAATCTAAATGGATGATGTCAAAATTATTATTTGCATCCAATTCCTTTATGACAACTTCATAGTAGTTAATCAGATTTGTAAGGCATAATCTTGCATTACTTTTTTTAACTAATGGTTCCATTATTTTCCCATTATATTCAATTATAGATTTGAAATCAGCACCTAAAGTTTGTACATTTCATCTGATGGCAGTAAAAAAAAAAATTAAAACAAAAAATATATGCATACCCAGTATTAACCAACATATTGTAATGGTGAATGGGATTATAATCCTTGCATCCCCCCCCCCAAAAATATTAAATGTTACATGAAGTGCACTAGTCTGCTTGTATGACTTCTGTAGCTTATGATAGTTGTTTCCAAAATGTTGAAAACAACTGCCATAAGTTGTAGAAAAGAAGAATTGGAAAGGAAATGTGATTTCAATGAGGCTCCCTTCCCTTCCCTGGGTCTTTTGCGGATACTTAGTGGCCCTGCTGACAATTTAGTAGTTTTATTTGAGAGAGAGAGAGAGAGAGAGAGAGAGATTTGCTTCAAATATCATCAGAGATTAGAGAAATTCTCACACTTCTTCAGTTGACACTCTAGTTAGCTATTCTGAAGACAGAGTGAATAGCTTCTCCCATGAGTAAACCATGTTTACAGCCATCGCAACATGCAAATCAGCCCGTGAAGACAACTTGCATAGACAATACATTTGTTTAAAGTTGCTTGCTTTTGTAGAAAAAAAGGGCTGTCCCAAAAAGAATTTTTTTATTATTATTATATATATTTTTTAATTTTATTTTATATATATATATATATATATACAGTAATACCCCGACTTACGCGAACTCGGAGTTACGTGGTTCTTGATTTTTTCGTTTTGCAACGCTGCCGCCCACTATCTTCAAGGTCGTTTTTCATGTGTTATCGATATACGGTGCGACGGCGGAGAATGAGAGCGAAAGATGAACAAAATTCAACTTTGCTGCTTTTATGTTTTTTATATCAGTGAAGGGGAAACACATTTCACCATAATAACGTAAAAACCAACACAATTCCAGCTATCGGTATAATTGCAAATGCAATTAGATCGAGTTTACTACCAGTTTATAACAGATTTCACTAGCAGAAACGCAACTGGATTTTTATTGTTTTATGGTAGTAACCCCTAGAAATGTGAGGTGTTAATAGTGTATCTCTGCCTTTATGGTGTTGTTTATTCAGTTGCTACATGCGCGCAGCTTTGTTTATGCGTATCAAGCGTGCCTCCTCGTTTTGTAATTGTGCTTTATTCCCTAAAAATGAGTAAAATACTTAATTAAAAGGTGTGAAAAGGAAGCGTCCTGGTGAAGACACTGCAGATTCAGAGAGAAAAAGAAAACCAATTATCGATAAACAGAGGCGGACTGGGTCAAAAATTCTTACCCGGGAAAATTTATAGTGGCCTCATACTATGGTTTATGGCCAAAATCACACTGGCCCACCGAGGTTTCCCCGGTAAGGCTTATGGCCAGTCCGCCTCTGTCGATAGAGAAAAAATATGAAATTGTGAAACGCTTTGAGCGAAATGAAAGACCATGTGATATTGCACGTGCTACAGGCCTAAATGAAGCAACGGCGAAAAGCACATGACAATTGCAAACTTGAGAGGTTGAAAATTGAAAAGAGCTCAATTGTAAAGGGCTTAAAAATTTTAGAAAACATAGACTCCAACGAAGAACGCGTTATAGCTACAAAGCAAAGAATAAAAAAAATTATTAGCTTGCTACGAAGAAATTCTGCGTGAAAAAAAGAAGGCGCTGTGTCGTCAGATGAATTTGTTAGATTTTATGAAGCCATCGACATCGAAATAACTTTTTAACGTAAGTCATTTGTTTTTTTAATACATATTTTGTATTAATATGTATAAAGAACTGCAATTTTATTAATATTTTTCTTCTAAACTAGTGTTTTTGTTAGTCCTTGGTCCCAATTAAGCAAAATTTATATGTATTTATATGCAAAGTTGTACCCCGACTTACGCGATTTTCGTCGGACCCACCTATCGCGTAACTTCGGGGTATTACTGTATATATATATATATTTTTTTTTCTCTCCTCTGGAGTGGGCCCCCAGAGGAATCTGGCCCATCTTTTGCCAGCATCATGTGGGTCAGAGTCTCGAATTAAGACAGTGCAAGCTCCATTGAGACTGGCCCACCTTTCCGTGGTGTGGACGAGTACCCAGAATCATCTGTCCAGGTGACTGATGATTCTGGGTAGCCAAGCGGTCAGACACAACAGAACACACACAGAATACACACAAACATACACTACTTATTTCTGACCCTTCTACAGTGGTACTGTTCTTCACAGAGATACGAGGCGGAGATGAACTGACGTTCTAGGTGCCGCCCATTACAAAAACACATGTCCACAGTACCAAAAAGAAAAGATGTTGCACACATGCTTAACCTGCTCTTTGGGATAAAAAGGAACCAGATAGCTGTTTCTTTTTTATGAACGGACATGACTGTTACAGTCTACACATGGCATGTTAACTGTGCATCCTGAATTGGGGGTATAAAAAAATTTTGCTTGAGCATGTGCATTGTTACTTTGTATTCAATGCTAAATATTTTTGAGAAGAAATGCATTTAAAATGGTGCACTTTAAATTTTTATTCTTCCGACATTGCATTGGATATTAATAATAAAATGTCTTTAGAAACAGCAGTCTCATTATCCAAAAAAAAGAGAATTATTTCCCAGTTCTTTGTTGCTCATCTCTACACCCTTTCCAACTCATCACTCTTAACATAGAGTGCTGCAGAGTGAAATAAATTGAACTAAAATCATAATTCTACAAGAAAATACATGGCTAGGCATCATGTATCTGATTTTCACAGAATTTTATATACTAATATGGGTTTTTTAATGGTATACTTTTCCAATAAAACATAATTAGTGATGTAGATAAAAATTGAAGAAACAGTTAACAAATTGATGAACAGTTAACAACATTTACAGACATTTGTAACCTTGGCTTTGTGCATCTCTGCTCTGAGTAGCCCCTTTAAGTCCTGCATAGTTTAGGATCATTTCCCATTAAAATGAATTCAGGAAGTTCTGGCTCAGGATGATGTGATAGGTCTCTGTCATCACTTATGATAAAACCTGTCAACACCAGAACAGCCTTAGCTCTTGTCTGCAGATTCATTACTTTCCAGATATATAGAAACATTTTGCTGCTTTTCATTAAATTGAATCACTTCTGGTTTACATTACTATCTAGTGTCAGTCAGTATAAACCTTCTTTAAATCTTTAAAAAATAAATAGATTAATTTACTATTTACTTTTTTTCTGTTATGTCTGAACGAATATGAACTTATTGTGCCTACAATAGGTAGAAGCAAAACTCAGCAAATTTATCCAGGATCCATTACAACAAAAGCATAAATTTCCTCCCATGGATAAAGTGTCTCGTTCTATTGTGTAAGTAACAGTCATTTCTTTGTTATATTAATTTATCCTTTAATTAAAAAAAAGCTATATGAATTGTTGAACAAAACTTAATCTGAAATTTAAATTTATAGTTAAACAGTTTAACAAAATTTAGTTAATGTGTTGCTTCCCAAAATTTTGAAGACTACTTGAAACTTCCATTCAGGCTTTTTGAAAAACATGCATTTGTTTTTCAAAGTTATCTACATTACTTTTTTTTTTTTAATGTGATTAGTACAAGAATGGTCTTGCCATAATAAAAGAAATTTGAACTACTTTGGACACCAAACACTTCAGTTATGTGTCTATGTAGATCTGCAGGTCCATCAGGTGTTGTGCTTTGAAAGCTTGTTGCCAGACATCCTAACCTAGAGGAAGAAGGCAAAAAAGGCTCTATCGTTTTAAAAAGGATTTGCTTTACCAAAAATATTTCTTATTTTTACTTTCTGATAACAAAAATTTCTCATGATAAACATTTTAATATTGTCATAAGCAGTGGTGTGTGTTCACTTACTATTTTAATTATATACTATGTCAATTTGCAGTGTTTATCCAGTTCCCTTTAATTTTTTTTTTAGTTTTGCTAAATGTAGTGACAAATAATTTCAGTATCCAATTAATCATGAGCTAAAATTTTCTGGCATTTAGTCTGAAATTTAAATTAAGAAAATTACTTTTTCTTAATTTAAATGTATTTTTAGAGAAAGAGAAAATACCCTCCTCAGTGAGTTTCATTAACTCTTTTGAAATATTAATTACCTCCGTTAGGTTACCATTTTGATTCCTAATTTCCAGACATTTCAACATAAAAAAATGTAATTAAGTCTGTTTGTATATTTCACAATGGAGTCTATTTCCAATTTTCGAGTCTGTTCTCATTAACTTTGTAACCTATAATGTTGAGGGCAATCTTCAACTTAGGTGAAGCTCCAGAATATTGGAAAAGTAGTTCTAAGAGTTATCTGAGCACCTGTAGGCTTGTAAATTTGACTTTTGTGGTAAAAAAAAGTTATGGGATATAATTTTAATCATTTAATTGAGCACACTTGATGTATTCTATAAACTTAAGAAAGTAAACCTTAAAACTTTACTGCTGAAACATAGTTATGTTTCCAAGAATGTTGTATAAATAAGAACTCTAATTTTATCAATGGAACTAAATGCAGAAAATTAATGCAACATTAGGGTTATACTTGACAGGTTATAGTTTTGCTGTGTGATCTCCAAGTTCCCATGATCAAATTAAAATAAAATCATAAAATTAAACAGAATAAAAGAAGAAAAAAAGACTGATAATACTCATCCTCAGCAACTCCCTACCCAAGGAAATATATCCTTACACTCAAAGTGCCACTTCCATGATAAATTAATTAAAATAAAGACAGAGACTCCACAAGTATCACTTCTTCAGGGAACATCAGTGCTTGTGAATGCCAAAAGATTTACATTTCCATAGTAGTAAAGCTATTTTTGATATAGTCACATTCTGCAGCATTTTTTGTCCTTCCCCCCATCTGATTTGTATGTTTCTTCTGTCACACTCTTTTTTAGTTTAAATTTTCATAACCACCTCTTGTTTGATTCATTATGTTTAATTTATTCTGTCATTTGGTTTAATGAACTTTAGAATTTTTATGCTGATTATATTTATTATAGTTTAGTTTTCAGAGTTAATTGCTTATTGGCATTTAGTTTAGCTCTGTCAAATGAGTTAGTGTTTAAATTTGTATTTTTCTCTCTATCACATCCCTCATATTCAATCCAATTTCTGTTCTGTCTTCCGATCATCTTTATCAAAAACCCTCCTCACATCATAAACATATCTCAAAATTCTCCAACTTCCTAATATTTTCCATTCCCAGGTCCATGTTTGCTTCATAAAGTACCATGCTCTACACTAGATACACAACCAGTCTTTTCCTTAATCTTTTAATAGTTACACAAAAATGTATACAAGATACAGTAGAAGTCCTCTTACCAGACTACCACTAAACTGACTCACTGGATTAACCAATGTTCCTCTTTAAAACATGCTGGCTGATGCCCACAGCACACTGCAGGGTGCTATGGGCACTGGTCCAGTATGCTCAACATGCAGGCTGGCATGTAGTATAGTACAACATGCCAGCCTGTTAAGTTTTATGTGTAATTTAATTAAGTATTATGTAAATTAATGAAATAAAAATAAGGGTAAAAAAAAAGTAAGTTGTTATTTTTATGTAATTAAGTTAGATACTCCGGAAAGACTCAATAATGACGATTCTCTAAAAAAAAAAAAAAGGTTGAATTAGGTATGGATAAGATATCATTAAAAAAATCTTTTATGGTTTTTTTTTTTAAAGCCAGAGATACTCAGTTTGTTTCTCAAGTGTTGTTGAGTTCTGGTTACACTTTAAAGAAACAAAAATTTGAGCTAGTAGACAATGCATTATGGCTGTGGTTTATGCAAGAAAGACAACACAGAACTCCAATCAGCATACCTATAAGAGGAACATCAAATTCAGATTCAAAAATTGATGATATTGAATAAAATGATATACAGGGTAGCAAACAAAATGTTGTGCAATTGTATGATCAATGAAAACTGAACTATTACTTGAATTTTATTTAAAGTTCATGCTAGTTTGCAATAGTTTGTATGAAATTCCCTATAGAGCAGCGGTAAATCACAGTTACATGCTCGTGAATCCTGCATGCTCCTATTAGTAATTAAAATTGCAGAATTGTTGTCTCACAATCAGACAGAAAGCTAAAGTTGTGTGTGGTTTTTTTTTTTTTTTTTTTTTTTTTTTTGTGGACACCTGCAAGAAACAATGTCTTCACTTATCCCAGCAGTTTGAAGAGAAAGGCTAAGGAAGCACATTCTAATGGAACAAAAATGATTTGATGCGGTCTGTGATTGTTCTCCAGAAAATAGTGAAGCCCTCAGAGTTGCAATGCAGTCTAGTCCTGGAAAGTCAACAAGAAAATGCAGGGGTATTCCAAGAAATGGACTTGGAATACTTCTGCATTCTTTTCAATGATTGCTTCAGTTGGATTTAAAAGTATTCCCTTACAAGATTATGGTGCTGCATAAATTTTTCAAAAATGAAAAGTAGAGTAGAGAAGACTTGAATTCACTGCATGTGCAGATGGGGGGGGGGGGAATAAATGTCTGGTTTTCAGAAAGTATATTTTCATTCAGGTGGCCTGTGAACATGTAGAATGCACAATTTTGGCCAACAGAGCCTCCCTAGCTTAATGAGAAAAGTAGCCAAAGAGGGGAAAGTGACTGTGTGGGTAATCTGTGAAGTCATGGTTTAATCAAATAGTACTGTATATTGGAATACTAAATAGGAGACCTGCTAATAAACAAAGGAATACCAGTGTGAATGGGCTATGACAAGATGGCTATTGACTAGAAAAAAAAAAAAAAAAAAATCCTGAGACTGGCATAAATTATTGAAGTGCAGTGCTACATTGGTGTTATATTAAAGTGCCCAAAATTACTTCTTTAGGATAACCTCAAATGAAATTCACTTAAGTACTGTTGGCTCAAAATTGCATAGCAAATAGTACATTGAAATATCAAGTATGAGACCTGCTAATAAACTAAGGAACACAAGTGAGGTTGGGCTATGACACAATGACTATTGACCAGGATGTGAACACAAATTCCACTCTTCATATGTCTGTTTCAATGCTTTTGCCATTTCATCAGTGAAGAGCGAAGCATAACAAAAAGATCTGAAGTACTGACTGAAAGACTTAAAAACTCCTTTCTTAAACCTGGTTCGGCAGAAAAGTTGTTTTTCATTTTGATTTGATCTTTGATCAGTTCATTTTGATAATAAACTTATTCTAATATTGTTCTGTCAAGTCAAAATAAGAACATTACTATTTAAGAGCATTTATGAACATTTACAAAACTTTGATATTCCATGAGAAAACTCTTTATGTCTTGCACAATTACTCCACAGGGATGTGTATCATTTGTTCTGTAAATTCACCAAACTTACTCTTTAAAGGGGTGAGGAAAATGGGTCCAGTGTTGGAAATGGGTTTACCTGGTCCCATAAAATTTGGTTCATAGGTACCTAAGAATATTTAAAACAAATCCTGAAATGCTTAAAATGATCTATTCCATGCTGTTATTTCAAATTTATAGCAGTGTTTCTGTATGGAAAGTACTGAAGTAGCTGTGGAATTGGACATAGAACTTCCCCAAAGACAAAATGTATATTGAAATTTTGGCATTAATCCAGCTTTTTCTTCTCAAATAGTGTCCAAAACAGAAAAGTAAGCAATGGGCTTAAAATTCTTCTAGGAATAAACAAAACAGTCTGAAAATTTGGTATCAACCTGGCTTTTTCTTCTTGAGTAATGCTAAAACATCTGAAATACATATAGATAATTTGAGATTTTATGGGGTGAGAGGGAAATTGCCAAATTTCAATCAATTTGATTTTAATGAGATCTAGGATAGATTTATGTCTTTCTAAAGGATCCAAGTTTTAAATTTTATGAAAGGCTGTCCACTGGAAGTTAAGTTATGTGCAATGAATGGACATGGTGAAACAATGTGTGAATATGCCAAATAAGATGAAGTATGATTTGCGTGTGTTTGTGTAGAAGTTGTGGTATCAGTGTCAAACACATTTACAGATTGGTATATCTGTCTTAGTCATTTCTGTCTTAGTATCTGTCTGAGTCATTGCTTGCTTCATGTAATGACAATAAGTTGCATATACAGATAGTATTTATATTCATTAAAAATGCCAAAACATGCATTAATAATTTTTATCTTTTCACATAAAAAAAATTTTTAAAAAGATAGTGCACCTTCTCTGTTGTCAGATATGAGGTTGTGCCTTTTGTCAAAGAGATTGTTTTGTAAGCAGAGAAAGATCATTCAACATTAACAGATATGATTGGATACCATTTGTAGCATGTTGCCAATAGTGGCAGTATACCAGAAGGAAAAACTGAATTTGTTCCATCTAGATACTTGATGATTGACACCACTTTCTGGAAGACAGACTGCTTCAAATAATTTTCTCTATATCTTCTTGCAGTGTAGTTCCACATTCTCCTGTTGCTAATTGGACCTTGTAAACAGTGTCTGTAGTGATTAAAGAACTATGTAAAGAAGCATCACATGTTTTTTTGTTTTTTTTTTTTTAAGAATTTTGATACCATTAGCTAAACTGAAAAAAATAAATTATTAGATGGATTTTGATACATTTAAATTTGATATTACATTCTGAGCTTCTGCAGAAGTGAAAAACTGTCTCCTGGGCATTATTTAAATGTTAATGGTAATATGAAGCAGCTTCAAGCCAGGTACCTGATCTGAACAGGTTGGCAAGGGTGTATATTGTAACGCCAAGCAAAACGTTTTTATATTGTTTCATGTATAGGAGGAAGATGTCAGGAAATCCTTTTTATCTTACTTCCCTTTGCCTTTAAAATGGGATTATCACCTCCTTATCCCAGCTGGCAAAATTCCTGTATATCATTGACAAATCCCATGAGCTGTGCTGGCAGGCTGTCTGCACTGCTCAGAAAAACTTTGTCTGACTGCACAATTACCACCTGGTCTTTATTTTTTTTCTCTCCACTACCCTCATTGTACCACACAGTTGGTATGTTATTCTGGGATCTGCTACCCATATGGTGAAGCAACCTTGCAGTAACTTTAGTTGCCACTTCTCAGCCCATTCTGCCAAATTTTTCAAGATCTCCTTGCAGTAGCATACTCTAATTCACTACATATGGAATGATATTGGTTGCTATTACACATTTTTCTTAATTTCCACCTTTAGGCCACTACAGATGTGTCACTTTTTCCAACATTTTGCACTGTAGTAAGCAAGGTCTACTTGTTTTCTTTTGCATTCATGTTTCACACATTCATGTTCATTATAAATCTACTATACATGCACTGATAGTTACATCTTCTGCTAGCCATACTGAATACATGGTTGAGTTGCAAACCAGCTTATATAATTTTCACATTGGTTGATTTGTAAGGATTAACACAGTATTTCTCCTGAAATGAACAGATGGGTGAGTGGATGGATGGATGGATGGATGGATGGATGGATTAAACAGTTTTTCAAGAATGTGTTGCTACAAATTAGAGCTCAAAAGATCTTGAGAAAACACAGTGATTTAGAAGAGACAACAGAGTTAAGCTGAGTAGAAAATGGAACATTTTTTCTTTATTCTCCTTTGCAGTCTTATGAACAGCATTGTTTATATGTTAATTCAAGTGTAATTTTTTTTAGCACAGCAGTTCACTTCTTTTGAACAAAAATAATATTACAAAATATTACCTCTCCATCTCTTGTAAGGTTGGTGTCCTTTCACCCTGCTACCAAGAGAAAGCCAAGCACTTTTTTTCATTAGGATTGACTGAACATTCAAAAAGAATGAAATGTTTCACCAAACAATTTAGTGCCTCATAAAAATAGCTTTTTTGGTTTTGTTTATGGAAGGAATTAGTAGCTGGAATGATTAGCATTCTTATTTAAATGTAAATCTATCCCTCTGGCTGATGATGAATCATTATCATTTGTTTTCTCCAAGAAAAGTTTTACAGATATACTGAGTTTTGTATTTTTTTCTTTTTTTTTTCTCCTCTAAATTGTGCTTTTAAAATGAAATGTGCATTTTCTACATATCCTACATATTTTATACATATTCTAGCTATATATTAAAATGGCACCCAATAAATTTATTTTTTATAAATGAACTTTCATGGGGTTAAACCAAAACCCTTTAAAATAATTGGGATAAATAAGAAAGTTATTGAGTTATTAGCACCTACAGATTTTGCATAGCTTTTATATTATAAACGATTTATTTATATCCCCCCCCACAAGTCATGATGTAGCTGATGTTGCTGGGCTAACTGCTTTTTCATTTGGTGAGGATGAGGTTGACAGATATGTGATGATCTTTAAAAAGGTAAGAAAATAATAGTCTAATTTTATGATAAACAAATGTTAAAGGTTGCAGTAACAAACTTTCAGTTATTTCTCATTTTAAATTATACAAAGTGAAGAAGGGAGTTGCAATGAAACATTGCATTTCCCTTTTTTCATGTGTTACTACATTGAGGGCAGAACTATTACATCAAGTTTGGAAACCAGTTACAGTAAATTTTTGTAAACAACAAGGCTTATCCATTACTAATTCATGTTGATTCACAATTCCTTCCATACCTTACCTCAATTAGAGATGCCACTTAAAAAAAAAAAATAAAGAAACACCAATTATACATGGAAACTCACAAAAGTAAATATCTTCCTCTAATAGGATAACCTGATACTGTATTTGTCAACTTCATTATAAAAATTATTAGACATAGAAATTTAATGCAGTTTTATTGCAGTAAATTTTTATAATCAACAGCATGTACCATGCTAAATAGAAAGGGTGCAAGAATATTGCTGATGCTATCGAGGCAGTGTTAGTTGGGTCGGAAAACTGCTAGCTTGGGGGAGGATACAAGGACTAATAGATTAACAGTAGCCGCTGGCAGAGGTGAAAGTGATTCTTGCACTGTTTCTATTGGAACGAGCAGCAGCCTGGAAAACAAGATGCGGTGTATTTCGGAGACTGCTGGGAGTCATTGCGGTACAAGTAAACACATGGGTCGTGTTAGGGTAGCTAAGAATAGGAACAGTTGCATGTATACTTGGGTATACACCAATGCTAGGAGTTTGGTAAATAAATTGATGAATTTCAGGTATTGCTCAAAACATCAAAGGCAGATATTGTTCGGATATCAGAGACGTGGTGTCACACAGATATAAGGAATGCAGAACTGGAATTTGGAGAGTACAATGTGTACCGGAAGGATAGACAGGATAGGAACGGAGGAGGGGTTATGCTATTAGTTAAGAAACACAAAATCCAAGGAAGTGCAGCCAGTCGACATCGCTGGACAGTGCAGTGTCGAGTCAGTTTGGTGTGACATAAGCATTGGGAGATCAAAATTGAGAGTAGGAGTGTGTTATAGGCCTAATGACTCTGATGAGTATAATAAGAAACTGTACATGGAAGTAGTGGGCCAGTAAATCAGAGATTCTTATAATGGGTGATTTTAATTTCCTGGATACTGACTGGAATTTGTGGGTTGCTCACTCACACACTAGCAAGGCTTTTGTGGATTTATCAGATGATTGTTTTCTACATCAGCATGTTCGGGAGGCAACTAGAGAGAATAATACTCTTGATCTGATTATCAGTAGTGATCCTTCATGAATTAAGAATCTGCAGATAAAGGAACCACTAGGTGGCAGTGATCACAGTGTGCTGAAGTGGGATTTACTCAAAGAGGTAACTACCATTAGGAGTAAAGAGAGGGGTTTTTGCTTTCGTAAAGGCGACTACGGTGGCCTGAGACAGTATTTAAATTCTATACGGAGGGATCAACTGATGATGTTACCAACATTGAATTCTAAATGGGAAGCCTTTAGGGAGTTAATTTTGGAAGTTACTAGGCTTTTCGGAGACTGAGAAATATTGTTCAAGGTTTATGCCTAAATGGATGTCAGATGAACTAATGAGTCAAGTAGCAGAGAAGAAAAATGCATGGGATACATATAAATTAATGGGTGACATGGAAGCCTATGATAGATATAAGCTGGTCTGTAACCAAGTCACAAAAGGAGATCAGGCAGGCAAAGGCAGATTATGAGAAATATTTGGCAAAGGATGCAAAGAAAAACAGCAAAGAGTTCTTTACCTATGTAAACTCTAGAAGGAAATGTATTAATCAGTTTGGTCCACTGGATATTGATGGTTTAACTGTTGATGATCCTGCTCAGGTGGCTAACAAACTAAATGAGTTTTTTGCATCTACATTCACACATGAGGAGTTGTTCAGGGAGGGGAATGCCAGAGGTGAATTAAACTCTGGCAGTGAGCTAGATGATTTTGTAATAACTGAGAGGAAAGTGGAGGAGAAATTGTTGAAGATAAACATAAAAAAGCACCCTGGGTGGATGGGATCTATCCAGTTATATTAAAGGATGCAGCAAAGGAAGTAAGCAAACCCTTAGCCATAATTATAAGAGCTTCCTTGGACTCAGGGGAGGTACCCATGGACTGGATATGTGCAAACGTGACTCCAGTTCACAAAGGAGGATTAAAGGGCGACACAAGTAATTATAGACCTGTTAGTTTAATTTCTGTTCCAGGGAAAATTAATGGAGGCACTAGTTAAAGAAGCACTGCAGGATCATCTAGACAAGACTTCAGTTATAGCTCGGGCACAGCATGGTTTTGTTAAGGGGAAGTCTTGTCTGACCAATTTGATTAGATACTATGATGTGGTTACAAAGGAACTGGATGCAGGGAATATCTTTGATATCATTTATTTGGATCTTAGAAAGGCTTTTGATACTGTTGCACATGGAAGACTGCTGCACAAATTGGAGGAGTGTGGCATTGGAGGCAAATTGCTGCTATGGATAAAGGGATGGTTGAGTGGGAGAAGACAGAGTGGTAATCAATGGACACTGCTCTTCGTGGACTAACGTTATTAGCGGAGTCCCTCAGGGTTCAGTGTTGGATCCATTGTTGTTTTCTGTATTTATAAATGATATTGATGATGGTATATCAGGCTTAATATCCAAGTTTGCAGATGATACGAAGGTTGGCAGGGTTGTTAAGGTCACTAATGACAGTATGCTGCTGCAACAGGATCTAGAAAAGTTGACCAGATGGGCTGAGAGGTGGCAAATGAAGTTTAACATTGACAAATGTAAAGTACTACATATGGGAAGCAGTAACCCCAGAGTAATGTATCAACTCTGTGGGTACTACACTGACAAGGTATAAGGTATGTTCGTGTCAGACGGCACCTGGGATTTCTCCCATCTCCGCGTGTGTTTCGCTGTATCGAGGACAGTACACTGTCAAGCCAGAGACTTGAAAGTGTGTGGGTCGTGTCTGTGCAGTGTGATATGTTGTGCCCATTGTTTATCCGGCTTATTGGCCGCCAGGCCCCTAGTGGGGCCCGACGTTGCCCATACCCTGCCACGTGGAGGCTAGCCGGGTGTATCCAGTATCACAACAATTTGCTCTGGCAGGTCCTGCCACCTAGTTTCCTGGGATTTCAGTGGCTAGGGCCTATTTAAAAAAAAAAAAAAAAGTTTATGCATTTGACATTAATGCTTAATGGGATTGCTGTTAAGAAATCACTGGTTAGGGTTGAACACTAAAGAGATATGTTAAAGGCCAAATAGGTCGGGCAAAATTTTGATGTTATTAAATTTAGACATGTAACGCTAGATAAAAGCTGATAGTGTTAGATATCTTAGAGATTTGCACAAAACCGGTAGAATTTAGACGTTGGTTATAATTTGGCGGCATTGTTAAGGGGTGTACTCGGTCGATTTAGTGAGGGGGGGGAGATTGAAGACTGGGGAGGAAACAGATAGAAGAATAGGGACGGATAGAGTAGGCATCCCCAAAGAGGTCAGTGGAGACGAGCCCCACCAGGTGAAATATGGGGGGTAGGCAGGGAGGAGAGGAGACAGAGATCCGTTCCTCCATTCCCTGCCTGGGGATGGGGTTTTAAAGGGAACCAGGTTAGAGTACCCAGTTCGGATCGCCAATGGCGTGTTGGCAGCAAAGCCGCAGAATGTCTTCGTCGGTGTCATGTCCAAGGAGTGTCGAATCCGGTATAAAGGTCCAGCTGCCCATCCCGCTCTGGGGGTGGGATATGTTAGCTGGCAGTGGGGAACCTACCAGGTGAGTGTGTACTTAACTTAGCATTTCTGGTTTGTGTTCTTTTCTCTCACGCTTACTTTTATTCATTCTTCTAGCTCTCATCTCATTTATTCGACTCTTTCTTTCTGCACTGCACTCTCTGGGCACCGCAACTTACTGTTATTCTTCAGTTTTGGTGCAGGCCTAGCTGCAAGGTTTTTTTTTTTTTTTTTTTTTTTGCAGGCCAGGGGAGAATGCAGTGATAGTGTTTATGTGGTTTGTAAATGTTTGTTGGTACAGTATATATAAAGTAATGTAAGTTATTTTTAACTTTGTATTCTTTCGGCCAATTACATTTGCTCCTCTGCTCATTCCCATTCACTTTCTCTGCATGCATTCCCATCCCCCTCCCCTACATTGGTTTGGGGCCCCAGGTTCCTACACATGGCATGGTAGTCATGGGGAGTTTTGTTATGTCAGGTTTCTGTCAGGGTGCAGAATAATGCTATCCTAACAGTTTTTAAGTCATCATCTGGGCGTGGTGGGAAACTTGGGCAATTTTACTATTGATTATTATTTAATTGCTGGGGGGCTGAATTGCCATTCTACAGTGGTAGAGAATGAAAAGGACCTGGGGGTAATTGTGCAGGCAGATATGAAGTTCTCTGAGCAGTGCAGATGGTCTGCAAGAGTAGCTCATGTCTTGTCAATGATATACAGAAATTTTTCTAGCAGGGATAAAGAGGTGATTATCCCCCTTGTATAAGGCAATGGTCAGGCCACACCTTGAGTACTGTATACAGGTCTGGAGGCCTCATTTTAATAAGGATGTAGAGCTGTTGGAACAAGTACAGAGAAGGGCAACAAGTTTAGTGAATGGAATGAAGGGCTGCTCTTACGGAGAAAGGCTGAAGTTTTGCAGATTACTGTGTCTAGAGACTAGGCACCTGTTTGGTGATCTGATTGAGGTGTATAAATCCTTGAATGGTTTGAGCATGCTCAATGCTGATGGGATTCTTCCTCTTGCTCAGAATAATCACCTGAGAGGACATTAATTCAAATTGAGGAAAGTCAGTTGTAGGATAGATGTGCGGAAGTTTGCCTTTAGCCAGCGGGTAGTTGATTGGTGGAAGAAACTTCCATCTTTTGTTGTGGAAGTTTATAGCCTAAATAAATTTAAGGCTGAGCTGGACAGGTATTTGGAATGAACGGAGGGGTGAAATGGGAGCAGATTTTTTTTTTGGCTGGTGCTGCAAAGTTTGCTTTCTTGTATCGTATGCCTCTACTAATGCTATGAGAAGGTATTAAAAAGTTCATACCCTTACCTGGAAATAATAGCCCTAGAAAGGTGAAACTTCATAGGAACTTTAATCCTTTTCCAAATACTTTTCCTATATAGTAACACATTTCTCCCATCTGTGGATCAGTTGTTTAATGTCTTGATCATAGAATTCCACACTTTTTGCCTGAAACCACGATTCCGCTTCATTAATGACTTCCTAAGACAAATCAAAGCGGCATCCAATGGTTCCTTCATTTCTCGAAACAAGAAGTCTGATGGTGCTAGATAAGGAGAATAGGGTGGGTGCTGCAGTAGCACAAATCCAACATTTGGCGAGAACACTGCATTCGACATTGCTTCTGCAAAGGTGTCAGCAATCTTGGAACCCATCATGCGGACACCTTAGTCATGTGCAGATGGTCGTGTAAAATGCTGTGGCCAGACTAACTAATTCCCATCGCATTTGCGATGAAACGAATTGTCACACCTGTCACTCAGTACCAGCTGTTCAACCTTTGCAGCTGTCTCTGGATGTTAATGGCCTTCCTTCTCTTGACTCATCAAAGACACTTATATGACTGCACTGGATTTCCCGTTTTCACTTTTTTACAGTGCCATAGGATGGACAATTCTGCCTGTACACAGCTTTCATTTCTTCATCAATTTCCTGAGCTTTCTTGCCTTGCAAATGCAGGAACTTGATCACTGCTTGATATTCCACTTTGTTAACCATAGTGTCCTTCCTCAGATTCCGGGCTCCACATCTGGTGTACGATCACCTATGGGAATGAAATTTCATGTTAGTTATTGAATATGTAGACAACTTATATTAAAAACAGCATCTTCCTACTGACGTTTTATCTTGGTAAGGGTACGAACTTTTTGATATTCCCTGATATTTAGACTATGAAATTGCATTTAGAATAGTAAAAATTTCTAACAGTATAACACAGAAAGTATGCAAAAGTGATGAATAGGTCATGTTGCTTGAGTGTATTACTGGCCACAGTCGTGTCCGTAGCCAGGTGGGTAGGAGAAGCAGTGCATAGCACACACTTCTTGATTCAACTGGGGTTCGAGCCCATGATCACCAAATATGGAGGATGCGGAAAATCAGCAAATGACCACTGCATATCCCCAGTGCAATATGGCCTTAGTTGCTAATGCTCCTAAAAACCAAATAACAACAACTGTTCCATGTGCTGCTCATAATTCAGACAAATACTCTGATCCAGAATGATGTAATCCAGCCTGATTATGATATTTTCTACAAAAAAAAAGATTTCCTTCCAGGTTTAAGGGTTTTTGCCATTTAGGATGAGACATCTGTCAGAATAAATCAAAGCAATTTTTTTCCTATAATGGCATGGAGAAATTTAAAACTTGACACTGTGACTAATAGTTGTTTTACACAGCTGTGCTCTTCTATTTTGAAAAGGAGTTCAGAAAGCACCACTTTTCCCATCCTGCTTAACATTAATATACCATGAAATTCATTTAAAAAAAAAAATCATGTAAAGATTACATTTTTCTGAAAGGAACTGCAGTATTGAATATTGATGCATTTTATTTTTATTAAGCTTTGTTATTTCGTGGCATCAGACAGACATTGAGATGGGAAATATGTTTCATTTGTATTCTGCCACAACATAACATAGTATCCATTAGAATATTACTCCTAGACTCTGTAGCTACATTTACTAAGCAGTGCTGTTATGAGCACTGCTCAGTAAACTGCAGACAAAGTTGTATGTATAATCAAGTTAACATACTCGTTTACAAAGCTCATTGTTCATATTGCTGTTACAAATGTGTGTGTGTCAAGACTTGATTCTTTGGCTTTATTAGTTATAGTAAACTGTTTAAAATCCAGCACCCCTTGTAAGTAACAAGTGTGAGATTTTAGAGAGGTATAACTAGTGGTTAAGCAGTTTTGAAAAAGCACATTTCAGTGAATATTCAGTACTAACAAATGAACTTATATAATCTGTAAACATTTATAATGAATATCTTATCATTCATTTGTTTTTGTGAGTAGGATTTAAACTACATGGATAATGCAACGGTCTTAAATTTCACAGCAGAACAAACTAGCCTTTGTGACAAGTTTCCCTAGTATTGCACTACTTTCAACAGATAGCATTAGTTATCTGTTAAAATTAGTGCACTATCAGGATAATTCATTATGTACAACTTTGTCACATTATATACAGTTTTGAAAATTGTCGTATACCACGTGATAGAGACGATCTGCTGATGGACTAATTGTTCTGAAACAGGCTATCATAATCACCTCTCCTTTTAAACAAAAGCCCAATTAACCTTTTGGCAAGTGGTGTTTACCTGTTTGACTGTAGTTTGGTACCAGGGAATCTTGTTGCAAAGGCAAGTTTGTTCTGCTGTAAGAGTTAAGACCATTGCATTATTTATGTAGTTTAAATCCTACTGGCTGCAAAAACAGATTGTCACTACATTCCTGCAAACATCATATAAAGAGAGCAACTTTGTTTTTTTTTTTTTGCTTAGACTGTCAAATAAAAACACAGTTGTTGATACAAGTACCAGATTACTTTTTTTTTTTTTTTTTTTTTTATGAAAACCCCAAACACAAAAGGTATCAAAACCTATAGTACTTAGTACTGTGCATGGGTTGAAGGAGAAGTATGGTGGGAGGGGGATGCCAGAAACTGCTCTAGAGACTAAATATGGGTTTCACCACTTCAAGCCTCCAATAAGAAAAGTGGTGGTATTTCACCGGTTGATGAAGGTCATCTACCACCTGAAATTTTCTTAATATTTCTGTTTTAACTGCCAAATTTTACATAGTTTACTATATATCAGATGTGCCGTGTTTCTGTGCACTCAGCATATTTTTCAACTCATTAAGAAGGTAATCCATTTCTTCAAACAGTACTGTTTTTTCCCCCCCCTTTTATTGGCACTTTACATTATGCAAACTATGTATAGAAGGTTCTCTATACTTCAGCCACACAATTTTCATTTTTATAATACTCTTTCACGATGCAAATTTTCTGTTGCATATTTTAAACTGCTAACCTAAATTCCCAATAGGTATCTAAAGTCGTTTAAATTTTCAGTTCTGAGGCTGCAGGAATAGGAAAAATGTGTACAATTAAAATGGTACAAAGAATAAAATATCACTCTGTACATGCTTGCTGAATATTTTGGAAGTCGTGGCTTTTATAGCAAGTTGACATTCAGTTCAGAAAGATTATGCATGTTTTTATCCTTTTCAAATATGGAACTACTGAATTTATCAATATGGGCTTCAGTTATACAGTTAGATAGCTCTGCCCATGCTTATTGCCAAGTATAATGTATATCAATCATTAATGATGGCCACTGAGTCGAGTGGCTTTATTCAGTGACTCAAGTGAACTAACTGAATGACAGATTTGAGTTATCAGTAATGTGCAGAACTGCAGCTTAGTTGTCTTTGCACCAATATCAAGAGTCAGTATACTGCTCCATTTATATAAACAAAATGGCCAGCTTTAAAATGTCATCTTCAATATCTAAGAATAAATCCAACTCCATTTTGCAAGAATTTGGTGTAGCCTGTCTTGTTTAAATTGAAAATTGTAGACATTCAGCCCCTTTCATTAAGATGCAAAAAATTCACCTAAAACTAATGGAAATTAAAAAAAAAAAAAAAAAACATTTCTTTGTATAGTTAGAGCTTTAGTTCAAGGAATCTTCCCAAAGAGACAGTTGATTACTGAAAAGCATAACTAGGTGACAAGTGACATATTCTCTAAAACCATGGTTCTTAATTTGGATCTTTTTTTTATTTTATTTTTATAGTATTTTTTTATATTTTATTGTTTGTTTTTACTCTTTTATTTTACTGTGTTTAACATTTGTTCATTTTTATATTGTGTCTATTATAAAAATAATTTAATGATGTGTAATTTTATTTCATCATTTTGTTTTTATATTCTACACATTAATTACAATGTGTGAAGAAATTAAATGGGGAACAGTACGATTTTTCTGTATTCTATGAATAAAAAAAATTTATAAAATATGCAATCAAATTTGTAGGCTGCAGTATGTATGTCTTGATTAGATTCTAAAAAAATAATAATACTGAAATAAAATGTGCACTCAATACATAGAATATGCACAGGCTGATCTGTTGGGGGGGGATAGATAAAGAGAGATAATGGAAAATTATGCAGTTCCCATTTTTAATAATAATATAGTAAAAGTATTTTTGAAAATATTTTCACAAATAACTGCAATGAAATGGAAGCTTACTGGAAGTTTTTTTTTTTTTTTTTTTTAATTAAAAAAAAACTCTTCCATTTCATATGTGAATCGTGTTATTTATTGTTTATTCAAAATGTTTTTCACAGTTTGATGCCCTATAAATTTCTCATCAATACTTCGTTTTTTATGGTTGTGAAAAAGTAAAGTTATGCTGCTGTGATGTTACTTCAAATTCAAATAGCAATGCTGGGAAAGAAATGCATTTTATTTTCAAGAAAGGAATAGAATTGAATTCAGTCATATAAAACATATTTTCTTTTAAAGTGCAGAAAATTAGGTTTTTGCTGTGAATGGACTTTCAGTGAAGATATCCTCGAAAAAATAAAGTAATTCTCCTGCTTTATTTTATAGATTTGCATCTCCTTCCACTTCCTATCACAACAGTGTGCATTATAACCTCAGCTGCTATAATGCATAAACCCAACCAACCAATCCTATCACAACAGTTAACAATGGATATGTATTTTTAATGGCACCATACTGCTTCATTCTTGCAGTATGTGAAAATGCCCACATACCTTACCTCAGTTTGCCACTAGCCTCTAAACAGTTACTGCATAGAATTAAATATCCAGATATGTACAGGTAAACCTTAAGGGATTACTGTATTTATCTTTATATATAACCATCTTTATTTTATGGATTAAGGACTGCTATGTTGATGATTAACTGTTGCCCACTTTTAAACAGTTACCTTATTTTTCTTATTCAGTGCCAGTGTCTTGAGTAATATGGTATTAGTCAGTTTTTGTCACCACAGATTTGAATTTAATTTTAGTGTTATTTATTTATTTTTTTCTCTAGTTAACAATGTGAATAAATGCCCAGATTTTTAGATTTACAGATTTTTCCATGTTTTACAATGAAAGTAGTGAGGAGAAAGGGGAAAATTGTTCGTTATTATGCAATTCATTTCATAATTATTTTAAAAATATAACTTTAAAATATTAATATGTAAAATTATCACACTTGCCATTTGAATTGCAAATTTTTTTATTTTTTGAATAGCCTGATACTTAATTGTAACATAGCTAATAACTATGCGTTGACAGTTCCTAAGAAATAAATTTTGAGAGTTATATTAATATGAAAAGAAAAAGAAAGAAAAACTCAGTTGTAAATATAAAATTTCATTTTTGCAGGTTGTACGTTGTTTAACAAAGGATGGTTGTTCTTCTAGGAATTTGCTCCTTCAGATGATGAATTATTAGCTTACAGAAAAGGACAGGAATGGGATCCAGAGAAAGCAAAGGAAGCAGCCAAACAAAAAGTAAGTGTTAGTCAATGGTGTAGAATTTTGTCATAATGAAAAAAAAGTCGGTAAAAGAGGATATTTTTATAAACCTTCAGATCACCACAATAGTTCAGACTGAACTATTGTGGTGATACAATACTACAACATTAAATAGAAACACTTTTAAGAATGTCGTTAATACAGACAATCCCTAACTTATGTAAACTGAAATTTATGTAAGGTTTGAAAGGAGGGTAAAAAAAAATTAAGGCATGTGTATAGATTGGAGATGGGGCACACACAAAGCAATGTTCCCTTTGATTCATGTTTGCAATGCCTGTCATTCAGTCCACAGTATTTCTCTGTAAGCTTTGTTCATTGTGCATATAGTGAAATTTTCTGAAATACTTAACATTGCTTTCCTGTGGGCAGCCATGTCTAGCAAGCATCCAGCAAAAAAAGGGTATTGGCTTGTATAAAAACAGTTCCCTCCCTCCTCGAAATCTGTAGGGTATAGCTACTGGATTAATATTTATAAGTACAGTTGAATTCGTTTATAACGAGTTTCCTTGGACCGCAAAATGTGCTTGCTGTATCCGAGTACTCGTTAGCTGATTCAGAACAATAGAAGTGTAGGAACCAGAGGCAAATGTGAATTGTAAAAGATTAACCTACGTATGGAAATTATTTGTGGCCCTAAAAAGGGCCCAATTGTTTCGAAAAGTGATTATCCAATTTTCAGAAACAAATGTAGGGTCATTTGATTGGTCTTCTGCTTTTGTCTCAACTTTCTTCTGATCAGACTTAAGGCACTGAACACTTCTGCATCGTATCGTCTGTAGCTTTGAAAAAACACTTAAGGTTCTCTACACTGTCAACAGCTGCTCCATACGATGAAGGCTGAATGGAGTTTTCTTTGTCTACTTCTTCTCCTGCTACTCGGATAGTTTCTACGACGTCATCATCTACATGCTCCCAACTGTCAATGTTTGGAAGTTGATTTAAATACTCTGGACTCCTTTTTTGCAACCACTCAGATAATGGAATGTGATCTTCCTTGCCAGTAACATCATGCTTTGACTGAAATGCAGCCTTCTTGAAACAGTTTTGAATGCAACTTTGTGAAACACATTCTCACGCATCGCTCATATAGCATCAGGAGCTGAGATTTTCATTTCAATTCCCTTGTCTATTCTGTCAGTGAGCAAAAGGACCAAGTTGCAACGAACATGAACTTTGAAACTTCTGATCACACCTTGATCCATTGGTTGTAGCACTGCTGTAGTGTTTGGAGGCAAAAAAACAAGCATTGTGACTTAGATCGCTGACTTTCTGTGGATGTGCAGGACAGTAATCTACAAGAAGTATAATTTTCCGTTTTTATGTACAAAAATCTTTGTCCCACTTTTTGAAGTAATCCGTGAAAATATATCTGAAGTCATCAAAGCTTTTCTGTTCTACGTATAAGTCACTGGAAATTTCTTCACATTCTTGAAGCATCTTGGTTTAGCAGGCTTTCCAATCACTAGAAGCCTTCTTTTATCTATATTTTTTTTACATATTCGCACAGATAGCCACTGTAAGTTTATTTTTTCACAACTTTCCTCCAGTGCATAGGTATAAACAGATGTTTTGCAAGTCGTAAATAAATGACAAGAAGCGGCATTATAAAGTTGTTATTGGGAGATTGGGATCTTGCAACCGCCACTGTCTTCACACCAGACGCTACAAAAAAAAAAAAAAAAAAAAAAAAAGAGAGAGAGAGAGAGAGAGAGAACAAATGTTTAGTTTGCTTGCTTTAGTGCATCGCTTTGATTGTTGTGTTCCGTTGCACCACAAAGGGAAAAATTTTATTTATGTCAGGGATAACATTTTTTTTTTTTTTTTGTTTAGAAATTGAGAAAGTGATGGTTAAACACAAACAAGTTGCACTTTCAATTAAACAAAAACTTGAAATCATTCAAAAGTTTGAAAACGGTGCATCTGTTAAATCTTTAATAAACCATTATAATGTTGGTGACCAAACCATCGTAAAAAATAAAGGGAAGCTATTAAATTTAAAATCTACATCGAAAAAAAAAAAATAATGGGAAGAATTGTATTGGACACGCGAGTAGTGCTTGGTAAGTTTTTTTTATCTATCACCATATTTCTTACGTAGGTTGCTGAACATTTTTGGATACAGTAAGTCTCTGACTTACGTAACTTGAAACTTATGTTAATTTTTTTCACTCAATTTTTTTAAGATTGTAAAATTTAAAACAGTAAAATAATAATTATAATTAGGAATGAATAATGACGATCATGGCACACACAAGTTGCACAAGCGAGATATAGAGTAACAAGCTTAAAAATAGGAATGAAGAGAAGATTCTTAAAATTTATTTAGGTTTATTTTTATATATGACTGAAGGTTTCAGTTGAAGAGGACACACATTTAACAGAAAAGCCAATAACCCAGAAAGTGCAAATTGTTTTTATTGTTTTATGGCAGTGACCTCCAGAAATGTGTTTTAGTAAAATGTGAGCTTGCATAGGGTGATAATGGCGAGTTTTCGCCTTAAACCTGTGAAGTTCTTTACAGAAAATTTAATTTTGACCTCTTGGTGCCGACTAAGAAAATGTGACAGCGGTATTAGTAAATCTACCAAGAAAAGGAAAGCGATTGATTTAGATCAGAAAATTAAAATAATAAGGATGTATGAAAATGGCCAAATATTAACAAGTATCGTGCAGAATTCAGATTTGTCAGTGTCAACAGTGAACACAATAATAAAGGACAATGACGGAATACGAGAAGCGGCACCAGTGAAGTCAACTATGATTAACAAGGATATGAAATACTTGTGTTTTTACTGTACAATTTCTTCCTTTTATATTTTCTTTTCTTGTGTGCCACTTCAGCTACTTCACCACTGTCCCCAGATAAAGTTTTTAATAAACTAATTAAAATATATATAACTATTTTTCTTCATTCTTCTGAGGATATGTGGTTTTTGTAATTTTGGAATATCACGGATATAGTAGCAATATTTTATTAGTCATTCCCGAGTTATGTAAAACTCAACTTACGTAAGAAGTCCTGGAACTTATCATCTCTTACGTATGTCAGGGACTTTCTGTAATTTTGGATTAACCTGGAAATTGATTATCCGGGATTTTTTTTACCATCTATCTCGGAAAATCGAGAGTCTACTGTATTTAATTAAACATGTATCGATTGCATCATGATGAGTTGCCTGTAATAATTGGGATTGTTTTTCTTTTTATCCCTCTGATATTGATATTACCGAAATCCTGCCCTTTTTCCCCTTGTGAAATTCCCACATATTTCACCTTTTTACCCCACAAAAAAATTCACGGCCCTAATTATATATAACTTTCAAATCTACTTCACCTTAAATCTTTTAAGAATACACCACTTTATTTCTTCTTGCCTTTCTGACCAGGAACCTCTGTTTTGTAACTGTCTTCTCTTCTGCCTAGAACAACCCCTTAATAATTGTTTATTGTTCCATGGCTTCAAATTCTTATTAGCACCGCAAATTTACAGCACAAAAAATTAAATTATTAGTGGATTCAAAAAGTATACAATTATAACATTACACAGTATTTTTGATGGCTGCTGAAATAAAAAATTGATAACATAAGCAAAGAACTGTAATTTCACTGTTCTTTGGTGCAGGACTACATTAATTGGAATAGACGTTGATATAAAACTGTATTAAACACAACTTAAGAGGGTAATTATGAATTTAACTGAAAAAAATGTAATATTTTTTTCAGTTAAATATTAACTGAAATATTAAGAAACTAGTAATATTTAAGCAATCTTATTACAAATTAGTATGTACTAATTCACACGTTTGAATAATTTTTCCACAGTAGACACTTTAACCATAAATTATTTATAGAGTTGCATAATGTATTAGCATGGTTTTTTTAAAATATACTTTTAATAGGCACTTGAAGAAATACTGCTGAAGAATTCACGACAGCAACAAGTCATAGCCCCTAACAGTAATTATCAAGAAAAGTATGAGAAACTTTTAGGCAAGGAGGCAGGAAAGGAAGCAGCAAAGTTAACAATTCCTAATAAACAGTTTGGCTTTGGTAAGGAGTTTTATTTATCTGTTTCTCTAACGAGTAAAAAATTTAATCTCCTACTTGGGTATACATATTATACAGTATGAGTCGTAAGTAAATTTAACACTTTTATTTCAAAACAAAGAATGAAAACTGGTTTACATATCATTGATTAAAAAACAAAACCAAAATTGTAGTGAATATTTTGCAACATTATTTTTAAAATTAGTTTCCTTTTGCCTCGATACATAAAAGCATTCTTTTATGCATGTGATGGCATACTTTTATTGTTAGCTCCTGATTCATTTTAGAAACATTCAACTGTGAATGTTTTCAGAATGTCTGATACCTAGGCTGTGTACCTCATCATGTACCCAGTAAATGCAATTACCATTCAGATTGAAATTTGCCTCGTTAGTCCAAATGAATTGGTTAAATTTTCATTTGTGGCAGACTTTTGGATAAACGCTCAACAGATTCACTTTTCTGTCGGGATATAAGGATTAATATAATTTTGGAACATTAACTTGTATTCAAAATCTTTTAAAATGCATATAAACATGAGTTTGCCAATTCATAATTTTTTGTAGCTCTGATAAAACTTGGTGTACCATTTCTAGGATTCTTCCACTGTTTTCAGATTACCTAATCGTTTAGTAAATTGTTTTCATGGTGGATCAGTCAATATTTTGGTCATTCTCTATGGATAACAGTCACACTAACAACTTTGTAGAAAAGCTAGCTTCATTGTTGGAATTATTTCTTTATTATAAATTCTGCATCTTTCTAACAAATTTTTAAAGGTTCCCTTAACAACAAAAAATTTAGTATTCTTTGAATTCAGATGACAAATGGATGATAGCTAATATTTAAAGTGTAAAGTTGTGACTCATCCTGTACATTTGATATACAGTCTGTCCTCGTATAGCACGATAGTTGTGTTCCTAGAAACCCTCGTGCAATGCAAAATCGTGCAATATAAACAACAGGCCCTATGGGAAAAGTGGGGTTAGCTGCCGACCACCCAAGATTGAACACACATTTGGAACCAAAACATTACCAAACACAATAAATAATCGGGTAATTTTAATTGTTATAAAATACTTACGTATTTTATAACGATTAAAATACGTAATAAAAAATATATTTTTTTATATTTATTATAATATAATAAATAATAAAAAATATTTATTTTTTTATTATTTATTATATTATAAAGTATTTTTAGTATTTTTTAATACTAAAAAGTATTTTTTACGAATAAAATACGTATTTTATTCGTAAAAAATTTATTATATTAAATAAAATAGTCGTAATAAAATACTTACGTATTTTATAATACGTAAGTATAAATTATAATACGTAAGTCGTAATAAAATGCTTACGTATTTTATTACGACTATTACGTAATAAAATATTGCTAATGCTTTTGCTTCTATCGTAAGCAACTTGTTTTTTGTTTGATTTTCTATCCAAACAGATAGAAAAGACAGCCGTTCCATCTCTTCCAATTCTTGTGTCTTAATCTAATGGATTTTAATTACACTTTGAGTTGTTCCCGCTATGAAAGTTGTTTTTATTTTTTCTGCATTCTTTGTAATTCTCGGCATTGCCTCATTTAGGTCTGTAGCACGTGCAATATCACGTGGTCTTTCATTTCGCTCAAAGCGTTTCACAATTTCATATTTTTTCTCTATCGACAGAGGTGGACTGGCCATAAGCCTTACCGGGGAAACCCTGGTGGGCCGGAGGCCGGTGTGATTTTGGCCATAAACCATAGTATGAGGCCACTATAAATTTTTCCGGGTAAGAATTTTTGACCCAGTCCGCCTCTGTTTATCGATATTGCTTTTTTTTTTCTCTCTGAATCTGCAGTGTCTTTGCCAGGACGCTTCCTTTTCACACCTTTTAAGTATTTTACTCATTTTTAAAGCACAATTACAAAACGAGGAGGCACGCTTAATACACATAAACAAAGCTGCGTGCGTGTAGCAACTGAATAAACAACACCGTAAAGGCCGAGATACACTAATAACACCTCACATTTTACTAAAGCACATTTCTGGGGGTAAAACAATTTCCAGTTGCGTTTCTGCTAGTGGAATCTGTTATAAACTGGTCGTAAACTCGATCTAATTGCAATTGTAAATTATCGATAGCTGGAATTGTGTGGGTTTTTACGTTATTATGGTGAAATGTGTTTCCCCTTCACTGATATAAAACACACAAATACATTTTCAGAATCTTCTTCATTCCTATCGTGTTGCGTTCGGTTGGGGTGATTCTGCGTTCGACTGCCATTTCTTGTAAACACAAAGGCGAATCGTGCATAAGCGAATTCGGTTCGTGTTATATAAGATAACGTTCCCCTATTTATAAATCGTGTATGATCGAATTCGTGTAGTACAAACACGTGTTATACGAGGACCGACTGTATATATATATATATATATATATATGTATAAGAATAAAAATCCTTAATTTTGCAGTTATTTTTAGTCTGCTCAGTGCTTTTATCTAAATATAACCATATCATTAATTAAACAAAAACATCCTGGCTTGTTCATCATGAATTCCACGAAAAAGTTTACCATAGCATATTCTCAAAATTTTAGTTGTATTCTATGTTTCAAACATGTAGTGCATTAGTGAGTTCAGCTTTTCTGTTGCTAGATGGCAGTAATTTTCAGTGTTCAGCTTAATTTATTGTTTGTAATGAAAAAGGTCACGGTAGCTGCACATTTTATTTGTACACCAAAAAGTACACATTTGAACACAAATTAAAAAAAAAAAAAAGCATACACACACAAGTACTAATTGTATAAGGCATGCCCTTTGCAGGCTTATTACCTCTGGATCTGTATATTACATACAAAGGCTTTGCTTACTATATTCGTAAAGATTATCCTTTAACGTTTTCTGATTTAACATATGATCCCACTGCCGATCCAAAGAATGAAAAAGCAAAATGTTGGACTAGGCTACATAAAAGATGGCAAGTGAGATGGATTTCCTCGATCAAAGGAACAGTGACCAAATGTGTTATACCTGATATTAAATTCACTACCTGAAAAGTAATCAGCTTTGGTTCTACCCAACCTTCTTACATCATACATTTTAAATGGCCATGGTTCTTTGAAGGCTTGTCTTCTTCAATTCGATCTAGCTACACCAGGTACCTGTTTCTGCGGCGCCTCTGACGACTGGAGTCATGCCTTATTCTTCTGCCCGGTTTACCAAGGTTTAAGACAAACATTATATAGTAGAGTACATAATTTTTCTCCTAGAAATGAAAGATATCTTATTGCAAATCAAAATGCCTTCTCAGCTCTACAGGAGTTTGCAACACAGGCTTTTAACAGATGTCGTGGGTTACTTAATTGACTTCTGTACTCAACGAAACTACTTTTATGCCCCTCCTGTGCTGAAGTTCAGCTTTATTTAGTTGGGCTTGGTTATTTCCTTGGGGTGGTGTTAACCTTTATTATTTCTTTGTCTCATTTTTTTTTCCGTAATTATTTTATTTCTTTTTCTTTAATAATAATTATTATTTTAACATTTTATCTATTTAATTTTTTTCTTATTATTATTTTTACTATTTTTTTTTCTAAAATTGTTAATTAATATGCTATTCCCTATGAGAACAGTTTTTTTTTTTTTTTTTTTTTAATGCTAGCCCCTTTGGGGAGCAAGATTTGCTGGTCTCCAGTTTATTAGAAATGGGATTTTCACCTGCTTGTACCCAGATTTTGGCTTCCTGGGTACAGGAACTGCTGGCATCCACTGGTAATTACACTTTCTCCAGTAGATGAGAGATTCTTTCTTGTCTTCACCATCGTATGTAATAATAGGAAACTGCTGTGCTCATATGACTTGCACTTCTTCCTATGGGTGCCGGTAAATGTTCAGCAACCTTGCATAAAAATATCGCGATAGATTAAAAAACTTACCACAAATACTGGTGAGTTCAATATAATGCTTCTCATTTTCTTTTTTTACGATGTCAATTTTAAATCTAATCTTCCGTTTTACTTGTTACGTGTCACATATGGTTTAGTCACCAACATCATAATGGTTCATTAAAGGTTTTTCAAAAGCTGTTTTCAAACTTTTGAATAATTTCAAGTTTTTTTTCAATTGAAAGCACAACTCTTTTGCATTTGTCCATCATTTTTGCTATTTCTAAACAAAAAATATATACACTGTGCTGCGACTTTATTAGGTACACCTACTTAGTAGCGTAGGCACCTCCGTAGCCAGGTGGGCAGGAGTGGCAGTGCGTAGCACACGCTTCTTGATTAGACTGGGGTTCGAGCCCATGACCACCAAATACGGAGTATGTGGAAAGGTCAGGGAATGACCACCGCATATCCCCGGAGCAATATGGCCTTAGTTGCTAATGCTCCTAAAAACCAAACAACAAACAAACAAACACTTAGCGTGTTGCGCCTCCTTTAGCCTTCAAAACAGCCTAAATTCGTCTAGGCAAGGATTGAACAAGATGCTGAAAATGTGCAGGAATGGAGTACCATGCAGACACGAGTGTGTCACGCAGTTCCTTGAGATTCGACGGAGGTGTAGGCCTGCAGCGAACAGCCCTTTCCAGCTCATCCCAAAGATGTTCAATAGGATTGAGATCCAGGGACTGATCAGCCCATTGCAGCAAAGAAAAGTCATTGTCGTGTTCCTGGAACCATTCCATAGTGATGTGGGCTTTGTGCACTGGCGCATTATTCTGCTGGAAGTAACCATCTGACTGAGGATAAACTGTCAACATGAATAGATGCACTTGGTCAGCAGCGATGTTTAGGTGTGATGTGGCATTCAGACGTGAATCTATGGGTATCAATGGACCCAACGTGTGCCAAGAAAACATTCCTCACACCATAATACTGCCCCCACCACCTTGCACAGTAGTCGTCAGACATGACGAGTCCATGGATTCGTGTTGTTTTTGCCAAATTCTGAGCCTTCCATCAACATGATGCACCAGGAACTTCGACTCGTCAGACCAAGCAATTGTTTTTCAATCCTCGATAGTCCAGTGCTGGTATTGCTGTGCCCACAGGAGGCGTGCTCTCTTGTTCTTCATTGATAACAAAGGTACGCGATGTGGCCATCGGCTGTTGTAACCCATTTGCGACAAAGTGCAACTAGTTGCCCATTGCGATATTTTGTTCTGCGCACCAAGGTTAGGTTGTTTTCTGACGTGATGTGCGACATTGTGGCCCGTCTGTTTGCTTGCACAATTCTAACTATGACCTCTGACCTCTCTCATCAACAAGCGATTTTCTTCCACAGGAGTGCCAGTGAGAGGATGTTTTCTGTTCATTGCACCATTTTCGATACACCCTTGAAACTGTGGTGTGTGTAAAAAGTTCAGGAGAACTGCCGTTTCAGAGATGCTTTGTCCAGCACATCTTGCACATACTACCATGTCACGTTTGAAGTCCGTTGATCATTCTTTTTCCCCATTCTTGCTGCGGTTTGTACGCTAAACTGACACCAGAAAGGTTGTTCTGCTGTATTTATATCCACAACTGTGGTCATGTGACTTGCAACGTTGTCGGACAAACCATTTGTGTGCACAGCAGGGGTGTACCTAATAAAGTGGCAGCACAGTGTATATTTACTATAAAAAAAATTTTGACATTCAACTTAATAATGAAACAAAATTTGTCTTTTTTGTGGTGTGACTGAACGCAATTCACGCTACACATTAAAACAAACTAAATTTTTTTTTTTTTTTTTTTTTTTTTGTGGGATAATAGGTGCATTAATCTCCCACATAAATAAACAACTTATAACGTTGCTTATTTACGACTTGCAAAACATCTGTTTTTGCCTATTCTATTTATTTCTTGAATTTTATGATTTCCTGTTGATTTTTAATTTGGAGTCTTGAAATGTCCCGGTAAATCGAGTCTGCTGCATATATTTGGGCCCGCCTTACCATGTTGTTGTCACCAGGAAGGATACTGGGAAGTAGCCTTCCTGGTGATTGCTACTTGCCAAGTGGCCAGAAAGAACTAAACAACACACACACTATGCAAACATATCATTGCAGAGAACCATGGCCAAGATGAACTAATGTTTAGAGGTTGCCTTACATGAGGCATACCCTTGAGTAGTAGGTTTTTCAACTGGGAAACTACAGGTTTAAATTTCTATGAATTGTTAAGAAAGCACATTTACATGGAAAGATCTTCATGAGCCTTTGTATCAAAGAGGGTTTTGCATGTATTGTACTAATGTGTTGGAGTGAAATCATATAGGAAATGTTCATTCAATGTATTAGCTCCTTAACCGCTTAGAATTTCTGTTTTTGAATGTCAGCATTTAGTTACAGAAACATCTTATTTCTTTAGTTGTATGAACAGATGGAAACAAATGGAACAATTGGAACAAATAGAAAACATTCCTAATGATAATTGTTACTAATTTTAGAATTTATTTTAAATAATTTTAAAAACTCACTAATAACACTACCCAACATGATTTTTACCTCCAGCAAATCAATGATTGTTTCTGGTCAAGTTTTATGTATAGAATTTAAAATCAATCATAAAAATTTCCTATCTGTTTTAAGATATATATAGATAACTGGATTCTGTACAAAGATATCATTTCTGTTTGAAATATAATTTTTAAATTTATTAACTTTTGGTTGGTTTTGTTTATTGGGCTAAAAGTTAAGCAAGTACATCATTACTGTTCTTGTAATATAGTATGTTTTGATTTTGATGCACTTTTCCAGACAAGTCACTATTTTTAATTTTATTACACCATTCAACTGTTCGATATATAGTGTATGATAAACTACGCTACAAGAATTCACCTTCTGTTCAAATTTACCAATTGCTTTTACTGTTTTTAGGTTAATGCTTTGTTAAAATGGAAAAGACAAAGCACAGAACTTGCATCAATCACCCAGACAACTTCTGCTATGTTTGTGGACACTTAATCCCAGAAACTCAGAGGAAGAAAATATACAATGTCACAAAAGTTGCATATTAGTATATTTAGTTTATACTAATATGTCACAAAAGTTGCATTTAGTATATTTAGTTTAATATGTATTACGTATTATTTATTTTGTATTATGTTTAATTATGTATTTAGTTTAATATGTTTAATATTAATACAGAATTGCATTTAGTATATTTATACTGCAAGATCGGTGACCAAGAAAAATATTGGGCTCCACATATCTGTTGTATTACTTGTACAACGAACTTAAGGCTGTGGTTATATGGTAAGCTGAGAGCAATACTTTTTGCTGTCCCTATGGTGTGGCGCGAGCCCAAGAATCGTTTCGACGACTGCTATTTCTGCATGACAAAAATAAAAGGTATTTCCAAAAAGAGCAAGCACTGCATCAAATATCCCATCAGCAATTAGACCAGTGCCACATGGTAAAGAACTGCCAGTGCCTGTGCCACCAAAATCTTGGGATATTGGAAGTAGTGATGAAGGTACAGAAAAAATGTTTTACCAGATGTCACAGAACCATGTACTTCACATGATTTGGACTATGAGCCAGAAAAAGAAAAGGCCCCACACTACATTGAACAAGAAGAATTAAACGACTTGATCAGAGACTTGGACTTACCCAAAGAAAAGGCTGAATTACCTGGATCCAGACTACAACAGTGGAACTTATTCGTCAAAGGTACAAACATTACAATATACCATATGCGAAATGAAGAGTTTTCAAGATATTTTGCAATGGAAAACACCATGTCTGCAAAGACGTCGTTGGTCTTATGCACGAACTGAACATTGATCACAATACCTCTGAATGGCGTTTGTTCATTGATTCGTCAAAGCTAAGTTTGAAAGCAGTATTGCTTCATAATGAAAATACTTTACCATCAATTCCTCTTGTTCTTGCTGTTGACCTGAAAGAAACTTACGATAGTATGTTCCAGATTCTTGCTGCTATACGTTACAATGACTGGTTGGAATATTTGTGGTGATCTCAAAGTGATTGGACTGCTTGTTGGGTTGTAAGGTGGTTTCACTAAATACTGTTGTTCCTTGTGTTTGTGGGATAGTCGTGCAACAGCCAAACACTACGTCATACAACATTGGGACAAGAGAGATGAATATATTCCCAGCAAAAGCAATGTAAAGTATGTTCCATTGGTTGATCCACAAAAGGTTTTTTCTTCCCCCTTTACACATGAAGCCTGGACTGATTAAGAATTTCACTAAGGCACTGGATAAAGAAAGCAGAGGATTCGCATATTTACTGAAAATGTTTCCAAATTTATCTCATGCAAAGCTGAAGGAAGGAATTTTCATAGGTCCTCAAATAAGAAAGCTCCTAAAAGATGAAGAATTTCAAAGAAAACTGAATGAAGTTGAACTGGCTGCATGGAGATCTTTCAAGGCGGTGGTGGTACACAGATTCCTCGGAAAGAAGAGAACTATGAGCAACTGGTGGCAAACCTGCTGAAATGTTACAAGGACGTGGGGTGCTGAATGTCATTAAAAATGCATTTCTTTCATTCCCATCTGGATTTCTTTCCTGAAAACTTAGCAGATGTCAGTGATGAACAAGGAGAGTGCTTCCACCAGGACGCATGTGCAATGGAAAAACGATACCAAGGTTGCTGGGACTCTGCCATGATGGGAGATTACTGTTG
This sequence comes from Mastigoproctus giganteus, assembly GCF_048544385.1. NCBI lineage: Eukaryota > Metazoa > Arthropoda > Arachnida > Uropygi > Thelyphonidae > Mastigoproctus > Mastigoproctus giganteus. The sequence continues at coordinate 38,859,447 of NC_143579.1, read as the reverse complement.
GTTCCTTAAATGGGAAAGCAGTCTGGAGTATAAAAGGAAATCATTGAGTGGGAAATATGTAAGTAACATATATTGTGTGTAATGATTACAACCGACGTGACAGAAGTAAATGATTGATATTTTCATAATCAGGACATTAATTTTGTTCAGAATAACCAACTTTCATTCAGGAGGTATGAAGAAAAAAAAATTGTTGGATAGTGTAATTGTAAAAAAAAATTTGAAAAACTACATTGTATAATTTTCCTCCATAGTAATAATACAATTTTACAATTATATAAATGGCAAAGGCCATTTATTTTTGTAAAGCGGCAGAGAAGTAGCCTGAGTTCAAGATTGCAATAAAATTTAAGAAAACTTTGTTGTAATCATTCCATTTGCTAACATAATTGTAAAAGCAAAGTATATTTTTGTAATTTCATTTCAGTGCCTAGTGACAAGAAGAGAGACCAGCGTTCCATTGAACAAACCTTAGCAGATCTGAGGGCTAAGAAAAAACAGAAGACCAGCGAAGCTGAAGCAGATAATTAATGTGTACAGTCTTGGAAGTACTTATTTACGAGATTAATTATTTATTTTCACCATCCATCACATGCATTATAATCAGGATATATCATATGTAATTAGCATAAAAAGTTGTAAAAAATCAGTATAATAAAATAGTTTTAAGTAATTTTGATCATGTTTCTGACTGAATTTTTTTTTTTTGTGATTAATAGAAATAAAAAGTAAATATAGTTATTTCCTTATGTGTCGTGCTGCAGTGCCCCAACGTATGACCTATCCAAGCTTATCGCGCACCTCCTCTCACCTCTTGTAGGAAATACCACACACACACCATCAAAAATAGCAGCGAATTCATCCACCTCATTAAGGACCTTTCAATCCCTGACAGCACCGTCATGGCATCATTTGATGTGGTTACTTTATTCACTTCAATTCCCATATAACAGGCCGTGCACTGCGCCAGAAGGCTCCTCGAGAATGACTTGTGCCTCCAATCCAGAACATCACTATCCACTGATGACATCTGCACCGCCCTCAACCTATGCTTATCAAGCAGCATCTTCACCTTTGAGGATTCAGTCTACCAGCAGGTACATGGCACTGCTATGGGTGCCCCTGTTAGTTCTGTGGTAGCCAACATTGCCATGGAAGATCTGGAGGAGCAGATACACCTGAACCCACCTGTACCTATTACAACATGGTGCAGAGAAGTTGCAATATTTTTACTGTAATACCACGTGGCTCTGAAACAGCACTACTGGAATACCTCAACTCCCTGTCTAATTTCATCCAGTTTATTATAGAATTAGAGGTCAATGACGCACTCCTGTTCCTGGGTGTCTTAGTGCATCGTGTAGGCCCAAGTCTAGAGAAACTGCAAACCTATGTAGTGTGGACAATTTACTAACTACAAATCCGGCCACGCACCCAGTCATCTTAACAGCACTGCCCGCACCCTATTCTCCAGGGCTTGTAGCCATTCCAGCACTGATGCAATTAGGCGTAATGAGATTTCCCATGTGAAGGCGGACCTAACCAAATGTGGTTATCCATCCCATGTGCTAAACAGGTGCCTATTACAGGCACAAGAACTCACATCCCACCCAAGACCACTGAACCAAGACGGTATACCGTCTGCCTACATTTCCTATTATCCAGGTGTGTCAGGATGGATCTCAAAAATACTCAGAAATTACATCAAATGTGTGCAGTTACCCTGCAGAAACCTACGTTCACTTGTCTCCAGTGTGAAGACCCCTGTCACACCTCTCTTATGCAGCAATGTAGTATATCACATCACCTGTAGAAACTGTAACAGCTGCTACATAGGAGAAACATCAAGACGTCTCCAAGATCGCCTTACGGAACACCACAGAGCAATTTGTCTTGCCGAAACTGACCAGTCCACAGTCGCGGAACATTTTTGGGCCACCAACCACGATCTCGATCCCAAATGTGACTTTGAAATAGTAGACCACTCAACACTTTCGCCACCGCCTATGGCTAGAATCACTTAACATATTAAACAATCCAAAGGCGATAAAGTGCCACAAAGGCATACGTCTACACCCCATTCTAGAGACCATTTTAATGCTGGATAAACACTGGAGTAAAACCGCACGTCCGTGCAACAACAATAGAAAATGAATAACGTGCCTCACTCTCAGCTCATTGTATTTAAATCAGTTGAAAAAGAGACTCATTAGTCTCGAAAGCTACTGCTACTTATTATAATTTTATTATATTATATTAAACTGGGTTATTGTATGTATATATTTTTCTTAACCATGAACCCCAGTACACCAGGCCCATTCATTACAATTAGTTATTTCCTTGTAAATTAATTACTAAACTTAATAGAACACTTACTAAAACTCCATACTTTTATGTTCTTTAAACATGACTATTCAGTTTGAATATGTAATAATTTATTACCCTTCTCCCATATACTTTTGTTTCTCTCTCTCCCTCTGTGTGTGTGTGTGTGTATATATATATATGATAAAATTTAATTCAAAAATTAAATAGAAAAATAAAAATTACTGAAATATATATTAAAATAAGAAAAAGTAATAGAAACACTAACATCAGTGGCAGCAGAAAAGCACAATCCACTACATGTTGTTTATAATAAGCTAAATTAAAATAGGATATTGCCAGTAGCATGGCAATTAAATTAAAACTTAATTTTTAAAACTTTCCCGATTCCATACACCAGGGGTTGCCAACCTATACCATATACCGTAGCCCACTTTCAGACTAAACATTTATTTCTCCACAGCAGTACAGATCACTACGACCCTATGTAAGTTATCCCATTTTCTTGCTTTTTACTCTGGTTATTATTTTATTTTTTTTTTATCCTGGTTATTATTTTAATCTTTACTTCCAGCCTCTGTCGGGTCAGCCATGAAATATACACGCCGCACTATCATCATCAAAATTAATATTAAACATTTCATATAATCTGACTTGAACTTATTTAAACTGACAAACTAATTTCACCTGTACCACATGTGCTGTGTATTTCATGTCAGAAACAGAGGCTATACCCACTTATTTCCATTTCCTCCTTTGATTTCGGCAGCTGTCCCTAGAAAAAGGTGCTGAAATCACAGGACGAACAGCACTAAGTTATTCATATTATTAATATTTTTATTCTTTATTACCTCTCCTTTATCTCAGCTCCCTTAATTTGTTCACCGTGATAGCGATCACAGTTCCATTCGCCCTTTGTTCTCCATAATTAGCATTACTAGTAATGTAACAGCACATTGCCGCTTCACGCATACTAACTTATGTATATATACATAAGTTAGTACGTGTAAGTTATAAGTTACATACAGGGTGTCTCAAAAATATTGGTACAAATGTTTAGGGGAGGTAGGTAACATCTAAAGGAAAGCGAATCGCATAGGAACCCATAACCAGAAACGTCATGGGAAAGTAGTAGCAGAGGTACAAGAAGCAGAAATGACAAGACAGTAATTAGTGGCAAACATTTATTTGACATATTAACAATGGAGAATGAGATGGATGCATTTCATGATGTTACAACAGATGCTCGAAGGTTTCACCGTGAGACACGATGCATGCGTGACACTGACGCATGCATGGATTGGCAGACACGGTTGAACACGCCTGGAGTTTCTTTGACAGTAGCAGCAGCACAGAAGAGTTGCCACGACATCCATTTCCATCTCCACAGGTGATTCATACACGATAGATTTGAGGGCCCCGCACAGAAAAAAATCAAGGCTCGATAAATCAGGTGAGTGTGGGGAGCCAGGCAATGGGTCCACCACGGCCAATCCATCAACGCCAAAAACGCCTGTTCAAATGGTCACGAACACATCTTCCATAATGGGCAGGCGCCCCTTCATGTTGAAACCAAATGTTGCGTCTCACATTTGCTGGAACATCAAGTAACTCTGGTAAAACTTGTTCAAGAAAGATCCGATATTTAGCGGAGTTCGTATGGGATGGTAACAGGTATGGGCCGACTAAGCAGTCACCGACCATACCTGCCCACACATTTATTGTGAAGCGATGTTGTGCCACATGGGGGTGCACACCGTGTGGGCTGTCATGGCCCACACATGAGCATTGTGCTGATTGAATATGCCTCATCCGTGAACAAAACAGGCTGGAAAATTCAAGTCTCGAGCACTTTCTTGGAGAAACCACTGTGCAAAAGCCACACGTGCAGGGTGATCTTGGGGGAGCAGTAACTGAACCCTTTGGAGATGAAAGGGGTGTAAGGAATTGTCGTGCCAGACACGCTGTACACTGCAACGAGACACTCCTAAGGCAGAGGCAACGGCACGTGTGCTGGTAGTAGAATTATTCTGGACGGCATTCAACACATTTTCTTCCATGGCAGGAGTTTGCGTAGAACATGGTCTGCCCGCACTACTCCTGTTACCTCTAAATGACCCATAATCGCACAAATTTTGATGCACACGTGCAAACAAACGGTGGTCCAGTACATGTCTGTCTGGGAAGCGCTCTCCATAAATTCGTTGAGCAGCTGGTCCATTGCCCTCTGCTAATCCATACACTAGGTGCACATCTGCCAGCTTGTATATTGTATATATCGATGCATGCTCTTCGTGCGGCGACTACTGCTTGAATGAGTAAACCAGAAATTTTACCTCCTCTCGCGAACTGATGAACAGCGCCGTGTACTGACTTACGGTGACGTTTCTGGTTATGGGTTCCTATGTGATTCACATTCCATTAGATATTACCTACCTACACTAAATGTTTGTACCAATATTTTTGAGACACCCTGTATATATAGGTGTTTGCCTGATTTTAATGAAATTTGGAATAGCTCAAACAAAAAATTTCTTGAAAATCTGTCTACTGGTAGTACCTCTCTTACATACAGATGAAGACAATAGGTACATATATACAGCAGACTCAATTTACCGGGATCGGATTAACCGGGACACTTCAAGATTCCTAGTTAAAAAAAAAAAAAACAGAAATCATACAATTCAAGTAATAAATAGAATAGGTATAAACAGATGTTTTGCAAGTCATAAATAGGCAACAAGTGGCATTATAAGTCGTCATTAGGAGTTAGTGTACCTATTATCTTGCAACCCCTGCTGTCTTCACACCTCAAAAAAAAAAAAGAAAAGAAAAAGAGTGCAAATGTTTAGTTTGTTTTAGTGTGGTGCATTGCGTCGATTGTGTTCTGTTGCAACGCAAAATGGCAAACTTTGTTTCGTTATTTATATCAGATGCCGGAATTATTTATTTAAATTTTATTTTATTATTTTTTTTTGTTTAGAAATCACAAAAATGATGGGTAAATGCAAAGGAGTTGTGCTTTCAGTTAAACAAAAACTTGAAATTATTCAAAAGTTTGAAAACAGTGCATCCATTAAATCTCTAATGAACCATTATAATGTTGCTGACCAAACCATACACATCATAAAAAATATAGGAAAGCTAGACTTAAAATTGACATCGCAAAAAAATAAAGGGAAGCATTGTATTGGACACACGAGGAGTGAGTGGTAAATTTTTTTGTTTTTTTTATCTATCGCCATATTTTTTTATGTAGGTTGCTGAACATTTTTCAATACAGTAAGTGCCCGACTTGCATTACAGGAATACCTCGCATAGCACGGTTTCGAACAGCACGGGTTTTGCTATAGCCCAGTTTACAAATTGTAAAAAAAAAATGAACTGCGTTACGCACAAATACATTCGTATGTATTATAATGCCAGCACATAGGCCAATGCATTATGGATTCATGGCCATGCTGACTGTTGTCGCAACTTCCATTACATACGGACTCTGCTAGCATTATACACTCTAGTATAACGCCATATCACTGCTCGGAATCTAGAGTAAACACTCTAGATTCCGAGCAGTGAAGTCGTTGACTGTGCGTAAGCTGTACAAATATTTTTCGCTGTGTATTTTTTATTAAAGATTATTTTTTAGAAACGTTACACAGTTATACGCAAATATGAGTGGAAAGAAGTGTTCTTGTAGATCCAAACATCGAACGAAATATGAAAGTAAGGCAGGCGTTGCAAAATGATATTCAATGTTATAAAGATATGTATGCAGATAAAAAGAAGAAAAAACTGCAAACTAAACTGATCAGTTATCTTTCAAAATAAAAATACAGTACATACTTCACTTATATTCTTTTGGTATGTACACACTGCAATAAAAATCATTTGTACTGTACTTACTAGTATTTTTCATTTTTATCATTTTAGTTTCTTTTTTTGCAAGAACTTCGTGTGCATCAATTTACAGTAAACAAACACCTATATATTTTTGCAACTCGACCCATATCAAATTGTCGGAACGCATTACATTAAAATACATACTAATAATACCTCAATCAGCATGGTATATTTTTGGCATGAATTAACTGCGAGGTATTCCTGTACATAAATTTTTTTTCACTCAATTTTTTTTTTTTTTTTTTTAGGATTGTAAAATTTAAAACGAACAAAAAAAATAAGCAATGAATAACGACGATCACAGCACGCACAAATGAGATACAGAGTAACAAGCAAAAAAATAAAAGATTCTTACAATTCGTGGGTTTTTTTTTATATATGACTGAAGATTTCAGCAAAGGGGTTACACATTTCACCATAATAACATAAAAACCCACAGAATTCCAGCTATCGGTATTTTTGCAAATGCAATAAGATCAAGTTTACTACCTGCATGAACAGAAAAGCCCAATAACATGGAAAGTGCAAATTGTTTTTATTGTTTTATGGTAGTGACCTCCAGAAATGTTCTTTAGCAAAAGGTGACCATGAGCAGGGTGATAATAGCGAGTTTTCGCCTAAACCCTGTGAAGTTCTATACAGAAAATTTCATTTTGACTGTTATCATGCTGCCGACTAAGAGGATAAGTGAGAGCGGTACTAGTAAATCTACCAAGAAAAGGAAAGTGATCAATTTGGGTCAGAAAATTAAACTAATAAGGATGTATGAAAATGGTCAAACATTAACAAGTATCGCACTGAATTCAGATTTGTCGATAATAATATAGTAGCAATATGTTATTAGGCATTCCCGAGTTATGTAAAACTCAACGAAGTAAGAAGTCCTGGAATGTATCTCTTATGTATGTGGGAGGACTTTTGTATTAACCGGGAAATTGATTATCCAGGATTTGTTTTTTACCATCTATCCCGGAAAATCGAGAATCTACTGTATATTGAACGCACCTAAAAAAAAACTGTTAATTTTTAAATAAACAGCTAAATACAAAGCAAAGTAAGTGGGAAATAGACTCTTTTTCTGTTCTGTCATTTTCTGAGAAACTGGCAAAATCCCTTCAGAAAATATTACTCTTATATAAGCATAACTAGAAACTCAGTATGGGAGGGGATCAAAATGTTGCCTTCTAAAATATATTAGGTACTTAAATATGTATAATGCATTTATTTAAAAAGAATTATTCAAAAAATTTCTCTTGCATTTTTTTTAAACTTAAAAAAAACTGCACTTATACTTCAAAGTAAAAGAATGGGAGCCCCCACCAGTTATGCCACTGATCACTTATTCATTCATACTGAAATAGATTGCCTCTTTTGCCATGTCTCTGAAGAAAATGTCACTGTTCCTCTGATATTATATGATGCACTCATACAATTGTTTATATGAAATTTGGTTTACTGTTTTCATGTATGCAGCTGCCCTGTGCCATCTTTTTTGCTCTATTAGATTGGCCAGCTCTGTATTCACATATCTTGGCATTCTTCTTTTGCTATATTTTCTTAATGGTATATATGCATTTGTTGCTTTTGTGATCCTTGCTTTAATTAAAAATATTCCATACTTCTAATGTATCAACCCTCCTGATTTCTGCCAATTTGATAGAGGCCGTGTAGCATCATGCACTGTCATAGCCCCCTTTCCTGAAATTAAGCCCAATGCCTTTACCTTTAATAACTGCAGCCGCTTTCTATAAGCTACATGATCATGTCCTTCCTGCTAATAGTTTCTGTACTGTGAGGTCTTCCATGTCATTTGTGATAAGGTCTAGAATATCCTTACCCTGATATTTTCTCTAACATGCTGATAAAAAAAAAAAAAAAAAAAATGAGAATCTAGTTTATTTAAAAAGTTTGTCCCCATGGTGAGTCCCCCCCCTCACTTATTCCAATCAATGAGATGTTTGTTTGTTTGTTATTTGGTTTTTAGAAGCATTAGCAACTAAGGCCATATTGCTCTGGGATATGCGGTGGCCATTCCCTGACCTTTCCGCATCCTCTGTATTTGGTGGTGACGGGCTCGAACCCCGGTCTAATCAAGAAGCGTGTGCTACGCGCTGCTGCTCCTTCCCACCTGGCTACGGAGGCGCCCAATGAGATGAAAAATTGAAATTGCCCATAAGACATTCACACGTCCATTCCATCTGCATAGTGGGCTCCCATTATACCCCTCACAATCTAATCTGTTGCATACCCTCACTCTCATTTTGCTTTTGCATCCAACTACCTCATACCACAGATTCTATGCTGACATAAGTTCTGAATCTGGAAAAGCTTTTGTTGCACTTAGGCTGCTTTTGATAAGCAGCATGACCCCCTCCTATCTTGCTTATCCTATCTAAACACATTATACATAATATGGTGAAACTAATCACCTCTCTTTCTGAGTAACATTGTCAGCATTAGTTGTCCCAATCTGGAGTTCAAATTCACCCATTTTATTGACAACACTCCTAACATTGCTGTAGACACAATTAAGACCGTTTTCTTGTGTATGTTGTATTTCATGCATGTGCTTCTGCTTATTATGTACATAAACACTGAAGCACATATACAGTTGGCTTAGAATTAGCAACACCTAACCAATACCTCGTGGGTTCACCTTTTTTGGCATGGACTCCACAAGGTATTGCAGGGTATCTGCTGGTGGTAGTACTACCCATACATTGCACAGTGTGTCCAGTATTGTCCACACACACACTCAGGTGGATGATCATAGCATTAAATGTCCTTTTCCAGTAGGTCCCAAACATGCTCAACTGGGTTTAGGTCAGGTGAGTTGAGTAGCCTTGGAAGGATGAAGAATTCATCGTCATGTTCCTAAAGCCAGTTAGCAAACTGCCATCATGACTGGATGTACCTGGTTGGCAGCAGTTGAAAGGTGGGCATTCCCATTGAGCCATTAATTAATGGCAATCAGAGGAGCTAGGGCATGCCACAAATACAGTTCTCAAACCATACCACCACAACCTCCAGCTTGTCAAATACCAACAGTGCATCCAGGTGCCATGGCCTCATGTTGCTTTCTCCAAAGGCAGATATGCCCAGCAGCATGATAGAGTTGGAAACAGGCTTCATCAGACAAGGTGAGAGATTTCCACATCAGTGGTCCAGTGTTGGTGCTGATGTGCCCATGCAAGGTGCAATTTCTTGTCTCTCAGCAAATACTGGTACCCATGACTGCCATAGTCTATAGAAGCTAATGTCCATTGCACTGTCTGTGTTATTATTGGTTTTGCTGTTCCTACATAATACTGGGTAGCTAGCTGGGCCACTGTGCTGCATTACAAGATGAGACACTATGCATACCATAGGTATCACATGGTAGTCCCACATGTGACCTTTGGCTGGTTGTTTTTCACCACTATTGAGCTAGGCAAGGTAGACTCAGGAGCACTTAATTAACCATCTTGGCTGTTGTCAAGATACTGGTACCTGCATGTCTTGCTCCACAATCACTGCACATTCGAAGTCTGAAAGATCTCAATGACAAACCCATTCTTTCTCTCTCGCAGACACCATTTCTGACTTTGCATCATCACATAGCAGTCCATTCCTACACAAAGGGATGTTGCTAAAGTAAAACCAACTCAGTGAATATTTGATACTATTATCTATTTCTGTTTTCAGGTTTATTTCAAATTTGGCACACATTTCACATTTGGCACAAAATTTGAAACTGCTTTCCACACTGTAGAGGCCATCTGGATAGAATATCAGGTTTTGTGTTATGCTGTGAAAACAATAAATAGGGTAAGCTAGGGTAAGACTGTAGATGTGGGTGAAGAAAAACAAGTAAATGATATCACTGGTATGATATCATACTACTCTTCAAACAAAAAAACAAATAGTTGCAAAGGCAGTAGCAGATCACTTGACAGGTCCTTACACACATTTTTGTATTAAAACCATTAAAAAAAAAAAAAAAAATCACATCAGTAACTACTGCAGTAAAAGTTTGACTGTATTTAGGAAGATTGAAAAATAATTTCGAAATTTTAATTGGTAATTAACAATTACAAACAAGTATAGTGGGAAAATTTTGTGAAAATTTTGTTGCCAGTTTCAATTTCTGTTATCAAATATTGGTTCACTGTAAGGGCTAGTCAACAGAATGTACCTCATACACTCAGTTTTACCACAGTAGATAAATACTGTAGGTACTTATAAAGCAAGCCTTTGCAACAGTGCAGCTGAGTCACATAAGTTTAGAAAACAATCAGAAAAAAATGGCTTTTACTGTAAATACTTATCTGTAACAAATTATGTTTCAGAACATCACAGATACAATAATGATCTAAGTAAAGGAATGTTTTTTGCAAGAAACGACTCTTTAAACTTGTACTCCATCGATGCAAAATTATCAAATATATCTCAAGATATCATTTAATATCAAATGATATACACATGTAAATGAGGAGTGGTCAAATTGTTCTGAGAACAGGGTATACTGTATTAATAAAATATAGAATAGCTTAATGTCTTATAAAATAACTTTGTCAGAGTTTTATGCAGTTTCTAAACTAATTTATGTTGGTAGATGGAAGAATGAATATCCAGCAAATCAAGCGTCATTCAGTAATCAAATTTTTGACCAAAGAGGACAGAAATGCTACAGCGATCCATGAAATAATGGCTAGAGTGGGAAAGTATCATCCAGTTATGCTACTGGCGCCTCCGTAGTCAGATGGGCAGGAGCAGCAGTGCATAGCACATGCTTCTTGATTAAACCGGGCAAATACGGAGGATGCGGAAAGGTCAGGGAATGACCACCGCATATCCCCGGAGCAATATGGCTTTAGTTGCTAATGCTCCTAAAAACCAAATAACAACAGTTATGCTATTGTTGCAAGCTGGGTGGCAAAGTTCAAAAGAAAAATACCATCATTGAAGAAAAATTTTATAAAAGAATTAGTGTCTGAACCTGAAAAAAGTATTTCCCATGGAAGCATTTTAATAACAACACATGAGCATTTGGGAATATCCAAAGTTTGTGAAAGATGGGTTCCAGAAACATTTTCATTTGTGACAAACATCAGAGGGTGGTGTCATCAAAAGAGAATTTAAAATTAATTCTTGTTAATACATATAGATTTTTATCCCATTTGGTGACAAAATTTGGATACATTTTAATAATCCCAAATCTAAATTAGAAAGCATGCAATGGAAAGACAAGGAATCTCCAACCCCAAAAGAGTTTTGAATCCAACCATCAGCTGAAAAAGTGTTGGCTTCAATTTTTTGGGACACAAAAACTGTTGTTAATTGATTACTTTGCACCTAAAACCACAATAACAAGCTGCAATTTGGGAAAAGATGAGGAATGTTAAGTCATTGAGTTTTGCTTCTCAATGACAAAGCTTGAGTTGCACAGGCTAAAATTCATATCAGTTAACCCTGTACAGTCAAGATCTCACTACATGTGACTATTATTTTTCAGAAACCTCAAGTATCTTTGTGTAACTCAGTTTTAAAGATTATAAACTAAAAGCAACTGAAAGCTTTGTTTGATGCAAAACCTGAAGATTTTTTTTAAAGGATTAAGCTCTTTGCATATTAAATGCAATACGTGTATTTGAACTTTTGGGATGAATATATTGAAAAAAAAAAAAAAAATTACCTACGTATTTTATACTGCATTCTCAGAACTCTGACTGCTTCTCATATATGTAGATAAAGAAAAAAGAACTAAACAAAAGAATACCTCCTTGTATTCTTTTCTGTTCTTCACTATTATTTTAGCTATTCACAGCCTTTACAATACTTCCCTAGATCAGTTTCACACACACACACACACACACACATATATACAGGGTGTCTCAAAAATATTGGTACAAATGTTTAGGGAGGCAGGTAACATCTAAAGGAATGTGAATCGCATAGGAACCCATAACCGGAAACATCACCGTAAGTCGGTACACGCCGCTGTTCATCAGTTCGCGAGAGGGAAAATTTCTGGTTTACTCATTCAAGCAGTAGTCACCGCACGAAGAGCATGCATCGATATATGAACTGTGAGCTGGCAGACATGCACCTAGTGTATGGATTAGCAGAGGGCAATGGACCAGCTGCTCAACGAATTTATGGAGAACGCTTCCCAGACAGACATGTACCGGACCACTGTTTGTTTGAGCGTGTGCATCAAAATTTGTGCAATTATGGGTCATTTAGAGGTAACAGGAGTAGTGCGGGCAGACCACGTTCTACGCGAACTCCCACCATGGAAGAAAGTGTGCTGAATGTCGTCCAGAATAATCCTACTACCAGCACATGTTCCGTTGCCTCTGCCTTAGGAGTGTCTCGTTGCAGTGTACAGCGTGTCTGGCACGACAATTCCTTACACCCCTTTCATCTCCAAAGGTTCAGTTACTGCTTCCCCAAGATCATCCTGCACGTGTGGCTTTTGTGCAGTGGTTTCTCCAAGAAAGTGTTCAAGACTTAAATTTTCCAGCCTATGTTTTGTTCACGGATGAGGCTTATTTTGCTCGGGAAGGCTTATTCAATCAGCACAATGCTCATGTGTGGGCTCATGACAACCCATACAGCGTGCGCATCCATGCGGCACAACACTGCTTCGCAATAAATGTGTGGGCAGGTATAGTCGGTGACTGCTTAGTCGGCCCATTACCTGTTACCATTCTGCATAAACTCCGCTAAATATCGGATCTTTCTTGAACAAGTTCTACCAGGGTTACTTGACAATGTTCCAGTAAATGTGAGACGCAATATTTGGTTTCAACATGACGGGGCGCCTGCCCATTATGGAAGGTGTGTTCGTGACCATTTGAACAGGCGTTTTGGGCGTCGACGGATTGGCCGTGGTGGACCTGTTGCCTGGCCCCCACGCTCACCTGATTTATCGAGCCTCAATTTCTTTCTGTGGGAGGCCCTCAAATCTATCGTGTATGAATCGCTGTGGAGACGGAAATGGATCTCGTGGCGAGACTCGTCTGCGCTGCTGCTACTGTCAAAGAAACTCCAGGTGTGTTTGACCATGTCCGCTAATCCATGCTGCAATGGTGTCACGCATGCATCGCGTCTCATGGTGGAACCTTCGAGCATCTGTTGTAACATCATGAAATGCACCCATCTCATACTGCATTGTTAATATTATGTCAAATAAATGCCACTAATTACTGTCTTGTGTCATTTCTGCTTCTTGTGCCTCTGCTACTACTTTCCCGTGAAGTTTCCGGTTATGGGTTCCTATGCGATTCACATTCCTTTAGATGTTACCTGTATCCCCTAAATGTTTGTACCAATATTTTTGAGACACTCTGTATATATATAGCCAAAAAACTTTTATATAATTTACCCATACTCAATAACACCACACTTGCAATACTCAAATCTTTATTCACATAATTACAATACTAAATGGCAGAGGGCAACAGAACCATGTTTAAAAGATGAACAGTTAGGCTAGCAATGTGATTATGTAAAATTTTGCAAAAGGAATTCACATGTGGTTTACAAGAACGGTGTTTTTGAAACTTAAGGTAATTTGCCATTGATTTTTTCATGGGGGATATTACTTCAGATTTAACTGAATAGTGATATTGCTTGATATCATAACATGTAAATTTATTTAAATTCAAATTGTACAGTATATGCAATCATCCAGAAAGCAAGTCTTGTAAAGTGCAATCAGTATTACCACAATATATTGTACACATCGCAGATTAATAAAATAAATGTAAAAAATAATGAATTTTATGTCATTAAAAATGTGGTTATATTTATTTTTTTGATACTTTAAATTTGTAAAAAATTGATTAAACAATTCAAAGGTGTTTTTGTAATAAAAAGGGATCTTGAAAATGCAGTAAAGGCTGTAAATGAAAGAATATTTTGTTTTCTAATATGCTTTCATTTTAACATGTAATAACACTAATAACATAATTTTCATACCACAACATACTTTTGATCATCTGTCTATGATAATTTGAATTAAATATAAAAAGAATCACAAGTTTAGTTTTGCCAGTCATCAGGAATGTGAACTGTCACAAATAGTATTTATGATGAAGACAGAGCTTTTGCACAACTAAATGTTGCTTTATATCGTTTTCTATTAAAAAAACTCTTTTACTGTATGTGGAATAAGGTCGACTTTCGAGCAACCAAAAATATTCCAATTAGTTTAGATGTCATACATACAAAGTTTTCAGGATATAGTTTAAGAAAATTTGTTTTCCTCACTGTTAGTTGATGAAATAGTGGGAACTCTCTTTTCCTAAGTTCAAATGAGCTTGGCCCATCTGGAATGCAAGGTTGTACATCATATTATCAGTGACAGATGTAAAAATAAACCTGATCCTATGAACAGTAAATCATTTAATGAACCTTTGAAAACACCAACATGAGAAATCAACAAAGAAAATACCTTAACTGGAGTTGTTTAAAATACTAAAGTAATCAGTAATCAGGTTTGCTACATTTTCCAAGAATGCGTTATAAAGAATGTGATTTTTCTATTTGTGAAAAAATACATGAAAAAAAGAATGTGCAACTTTCTTCAAACAAATATGCTTTCATTTTTCTACTTTAAGCTTAATTCAGTAAGTTATCAGTTATGAAAGTTTTTTTTTTTTTTTTTTTTACAAGCTGTGTTAGGTTTTTAAATTAATAAAAAAAATAGCATTTCAGTAAAAATAATTGGGATTATACAGAGTGTCCCTTTTGAACTTCCCTGATTTTAAAAGTTGGTTAAAATTCATGTGTTGTACATATGGAAAAATAGTGGGAGCCAGCAGAGGGGGATATGGTCAAGTTTCATTGTTCAGGTGACGTTCCAAAATGCATTGTGACTGAGGCTGCAGCACTACAGTCATTTGTGTAAAAATGGTGTCAGTGCAAGAAAAAGTTCAGGCAGTGGTATGGTTTGCACAGAGAAAATCTGTTGGCACGGTTCAAGTGCAATTTAGATGCATGTTCAACAAAACTGTACAAAGGATTGGGCATGGACTAAATGTGAAAGACATGGTTTATTTCACCAAGGTGTCTAAACATCACCACCTTATGTGCAAGCAACTGCCACCATCAGTGCAGATAGGTTGGAGTTAACTTGGCCTGAAATCAAGCATCTTTTCGACATTCCTTTTTTGCACCAAAGGAGCTCATGTAGAGATCTGCTGACCTTTTTTTATTATACACTGTTTTGAGTTTTCTTTCCCAATAAAAGTTTGGGTTTTCTTTGGCAAGATATTTAAAATCAGGGACATTCAAAAGGAATACCCTGTATTTGCCTAGAATGCTCTGTAAAGGATATGTGATTGTATTTTCTTTGTAAAAAATATTTGCAAAAAAAGAATGTAAATTTCTTCAGATAAGCATGTTTTCATTTGCCTGTTTTGTTTATAAGCGTAATTCATTAGTTACGAGTTTATACAACCTTTTCAACAAGATTTATGTTGTGAGTCAATAAAAAATGGCATTTCAATAAAAATACTCAATATTCTTCTTGTTTTAAATCAATTAAAGAAGGTATTTTTAGTATGGTGGTAGTATGGTATTAACCAGTTATTACAGGGAGTCTGCAATAATGTTATATTCTCCTTTTCAAAAATAGTTGAAAAGGCAATAAACAGCTTATTTCAAATTGATATTTTTATATTTTGAAAATTTAAATACCATCCTGCTTGATAACAAGTGCACACCTTAAAGTGGTATTACTTTAATATTATTAAAGATCAGAGCAGCAAGGCTCCACATGTTCTATATTATATGTCAATTAACAAATGACAGAGGAATTACCTCAATAATGTCTCATAGAACAGCTTTGTTGCTAACACTCTCCATTATTTAAATAAATTCTCTGCACCCAGAGAAAAACTGATGATCAAATGCATCCAGAATCAACGGGTTAAGAGCTCCAAACCCAACCCCAAAATACCACCAATATCTATGAGTGAAAGAAAACACTAGGTCCATAAATAAATATGAAAATGATATAAAATTTTACTTTATAATAATATACACGTATAAGTTATAAATCCAGTTTAATGTAAGAATACAAATATATACTAACAGTAGCTTTCGAGACGTGTGTCTCTTCATCAACTGACATTTAAATACAAAAATATACAACGAATAAGTGCTGAGTGAGGCACGTTAATCATGCATCATTGTTGTTGCACGGACGTGCGCTGCTTTCTACTCCACTGATCATCTAGCATTAATGCTAGATGATCAGTGTAGAAATCTGATCATCTAGCATTAATGCTAGATGATCAGTGGAGTAGAAAGCAGCGCACGTCCGTGCAACAACAATGATGCATGATTAACGTGCCTCACTCAGCACTTATTCGTTGTATATTTTTGTATTTAAATGTCAGTTGATGAAGAGACACACGTCTCGAAAGCTACTGTTAGTATATATTTGTATTCTTACATTAAACTGGATTTATAACTTATACATGTATGTTATTATAAACCATGGACCCCAGTACACCAGGCCCATTCGTTACTAAATTTTACTTTTTTTAATAGATAATTGATTTCTTTAATTACTTTAATACGTATATTACTTTATACTCAAGTGTAATACCTTATATGTATATGGTATACACTTACCATATAGGTATAACACCCAATTTCGCCCCCTTTCCCATTTCAAGTGAAACAGAGGTGTGAATATCTCTAACAAATACATCAAGCATCTAAGTGAAATATGTGGATAAAAGAAAGAGGTGCCACTACTTTATTAATAACAATTTACAAATAACTTGTTTATATCCATAAATTAGGAATTAGCTAATGTTCAAAAACAATCTTTAAATAATAAGGAAATTCATTATTTTAAAATTGTATCAGAAAAGAAATGAAAAATGCCTAATATTTAGTGGAAATATTTATTATAATGTAACATATACAACAAGTAGTGTTTTAATAGTTATATATTACAACTTTTACAATCTTAAGCAATTTATACTTTTTGAAGTGAAAGAAAGTGTTACTATGACGATACGAATTAAAAATTTGAGTTTTAACACAAACAAATAATTATAGAACAACTAACAAGTCACAGACAATGCTACATCATTAACCACAAAGTTACACTGTGTTACCTTATACACACAGCAACAGATTACTTAATCTTCTCATGGCAAAGAAAAGCATTACAAAATTTAACTCAAAAGTTTTCTTCTTTGAATCTGATAAAGTCTTATTAAAAAAAAGAAGCACCTTAATTAAAACCAATTCGTTATCGGCGTGATACAAATCAGCGAATTAAAAACTGGGGGGGCATTTCAATTTCAAAACTAAAAGAATAATAAAGCTGATACTTTCATATAAAAGCTCTTTCTTTTGGGCACAAATATACATTTTATAACAGTAACAGTATGCAAACATCTCTCTCTCCAGACGTGAGAAAAATCGGATGTGTTATAAATAGATATTGAACAGCAGGAGGAGGCACTGCATATTAAACTCATTGTTTTATATTAAAACAAATGATTAATAAGTTGCTCTGAAAAACATCTCCAAAGTCAATGAACTGAGTCTTTCATTTGTTCTCTAATTCTTTACAACTTATGTGCTATTTAATTTGGCACACTAGATACATTTGATAGTTATAGCATTACTTTTGTACATGCAGAAAAAAGTGTAAATACTGATGAATAGATCGAGCATTTTATGATTTTTTTTTTTTTTTTTTTGAATGCACATTTATGAAATAACCTAATACAAATTCTAATCTGTGAACATTATATCAATTACTTCCATTTCTTCTAAGGTAGAAAACTAGATAATTTACTACCTGTAAAGCAATGCCTCCTCTTTACATATACACATATACACAGAAAACCGACTACTTCTAAAAGTTCACTATGCAATAAATATGGCATTTGTATTTGTTCTTAATTTTCCACTTATAGTGAACACAAACTAGGTACCATGAACTTCAATATATATATATTCCAGACAGTGACTATGGAAACCATTGCTTAAATTACCAACTTTCTTGAAATAGTCTTGCAGCCTTCATACTTTGCCCACATGAAGTGATGATGAGTAATGAGCACGCTATTTCTTTTAACTAAACATAAAAAAGTCTCACTTTTGATGTACTGACTAGTAGATCATCGTCAAAGAACTTGGTTTCGATTATGACATTTCCACTGAAAACAACAAAAATGGTGTTTTAAGGAAATTTAATAAACATCAAATAATAATATAATTTTAATGGTCTTCAGAAACATTCTGGCAATCACACCAGAAAGACTTATAAAAAATATATATACAGTCGATTCTTGTTATTTGGGACACATCGGGACTAGTGCATTTTGGCCCAATTAAGCGGCTGCCCCAATTATCCAAAGTTTCACGTAAATAGTTAAAAATACAATGGACCCCCCGCTTTACAATTGGTTCACTATACAATCAAAATCACGTTATGATCGACTCACCATAGTAAAGTACCGTTCACGATATGATGTGTAGCAAGCGCCGGTCATTGTGATCACGTTTGTGAATTTAATTTTAATTCTATTAAACAGCGATTCTAATTAGCGAAAATAGGAAGAATATTATCCACAGGCTATAAAAGTAAAGATATATTAAGCACAAATTTACCCTTTATTACCTTACCAATTAAAAAATTAAATGATACGTGAAAATTGGAATAATTAATACATACTGTAATATGTACATACTAACTAGTTGACATTTCTGTTCACTGACGTTTTATAATTTTACTGTTTTAAAATTTAAAACGGCAAAAAGATAAGCAATCAATAACAAAGAACACGGCACATGCAAATTGCAAGTAACACGATATGTGCAAGTGAGAACGGAGTAACAAGTTACGAAGCTTTAAAAATAGGAATGAAGAGAAGAATCTGAAAATTTATTTTTTTTATATGATTGAAGATTCCATGGAAGTGTCAACACATTTCACCATAATAACCCACAGAATTCCAGCTGTCGGTATTATCACAAATTCAATAATATCGAGTTTACTATCCGTTTATGATAGATTGCACTAACAGAAAAGACCAATAAACAGGTGACTGCTAATTGGTTTTATTGTTTTATGGTTGTGACCGCCATAAATCCGACCAAACCACGTGGTATGGTCGGAGACAATCGTAGGGTAATCTCCAGTGCTGCCGTCTCCTGCCCCGATTAAACGGCATGTTGTCCCAATTAAGTGAAGTAAACCCTGGCTATTTTCTCTATTGGCCCAAATAACTGGAATCCACTGTATATATAACAATACTGATAACATGCATAAATAATTCTATTTAGATAGGAACAACTACATCAGGAAAAAATTTATTAATAAATTCAAAGAGCACTGAAAAGTCTATCTACTGAGAAAATCCTCTTGCAGAGTGAACATAAGGATTTTCAAAGTTGATTTTTGGGTGGGGGGCTGGGGAACATAAAAATCAATTTATCTTATAAAAAAAAAAAAAAAAACAGGAAGAAACAAAGAGAGAGGGGACCTTCCAACTGAGTTATAAATTTTAGAAAAAAAAGTTAAAACACTTCAGTTTAATACATCTAATAAGGAGGGTTGTTTCTTGGGAGTTTTGGACCTAGTAAAAGGGTAGACTGATTTTACACTAGCCATTTTAATTTGGTATTACAACCCAAAACAGTATCTTAATGTCTGAATTAGCCACTGCTGACCAAATGGCATAAAGGAAGAAAGGTGAGTTTACACATACTTCGTAATAACAAGCAGCTGAGCAATGTGAATTAACTGCTGTTAAGGAACTGTACAGCATTTTTCAACTCTATATTTCAACAAATGTTTTAAAAAGTACAGGGTCAAAGAAAACCCCCCAAATCTTTCCTTCCTATAGATCCACACCCATTCCAAATTAGCATTAGTTGAGGCATATGATGCAAGAAAGCAAACTTATAATACAGCATCAGCCAAAAAAAAAAAAAAACCCTTCCCATTTCACCCAACTGGTCACTCCAAACGTTTGTCTAGTTCAGCCTTAAATTTAAGCTATCAACTTCCACAACAACAGATGGAAGTCTGTTCCAGTAATCAACTATCCGCTGGCTAAAGGCAAAACTTCCGCACATCTATTCTGCAACTGTCTTTCCTCAATTTGAATCTATGCCCCCTCATGTTCTTAATCTGAGCAAGCAGAAATATCCCATTAGCATTAAGCCTGCTCAAACCATTCAAGGCCTTATACACCTCGATCAGATCACAGGTGCCTAGTCTCCAGATGCTGCAACTTGCAGAACTTAACCCTTTTTTCGTAAGTGCACCCCCTTTGTTCCTCTCACCAATCTTGTTGCACTTCTCTGTACTCGTTCTAGCAACTCAGGAAAATGAACAGCAGATAAGGATTTAAATGTTTCAAATTTCTAGGGTCGATTAAGGTTATCTTTCTAAGTTAACCTTAGAAATTTTAAAAACACTTTGTTAAATTTTTTTTTTTTTTTTTACCTTATAAGATTCAATTTAAATGTCAAAAAAAAAAGAAGAAATCGTTTTGATGAAAATGGATAAATGAGCAAACTTTTGAGGATTAAAGGAAAGTCTGAACACAGAGAAGTCTTGAATTGTTTGAAAGGCAGGGTTCATATTATCCTGAAGAGAGCAAACCTCCTCAACAGACTGGAAAATACAACAAACTTTAACATAGTCTCATATGCAATACAGGGGATCCTCGTTATCTGAGGATAATTGGTTCCAGAATATACCACTTAAAATGAATCCACTTCAAACCAGGACCAATTTTCGCAATGTTTATTATTTAAATAAAACTAAATGCAACTAGGCATAATAGTTTAAGATTCTATATCTATATAATATTGTTGTAGATACAACATATACAACTCTTAAAAGAAAAGCATCATTTCATCTGGATCTCATATTGTGTTCATCCTTCACGAGTTGCCCATGTATTGCACTACCTCAAATAAGTAATGCTTCACTAACAGAGAAGACCATTGGTTACCTATTCTCGGTGGGTGCCACCACCCAGACGGAACTGTTTCAAAACTAGTTGGCTTTTCACCAGTGGGTGGGCAGGTACCCTGGTATTGCAAGTGATACGTTATTTATTCGAGGTAGTGCAATACATGGGCAGCTCGTTATGAAGGATGAGTAGATATGGTGTATCTACACCGATATTATATAGTAATGGTTATTATGTACTTTTACATAGTGAAAAATGGGAAAATTATTTTATTAGGTTATAAAAGAAGTTTGTTCTCACAAAAAAAAAATATTCAAATGCTTGGTCAATTTTCTCAAGGGAAAAAGCTATAATTCTTTAATTTTCAAATCCTCATAACTGCGGGGACTCAGATAATGAATACTCGGATACCGGGGATCCCCTGTAATTGGTAAACCAAATCTGAATAAGATGGAGAATGAAAGCAGAAAAATGAATAGCCGATAAGGATTTAAATATTTCAAATTTCTAAGATGAATTAAGGTTATCT
The DNA here is from genome assembly GCF_048544385.1 of Mastigoproctus giganteus. Classification (NCBI taxonomy): domain Eukaryota; kingdom Metazoa; phylum Arthropoda; class Arachnida; order Uropygi; family Thelyphonidae; genus Mastigoproctus; species Mastigoproctus giganteus. The sequence goes on along the minus strand of NC_143579.1, from coordinate 38,837,742 downwards.
TAGAAAGATAACCTTAGAAATTTGAAAAACACTTTGTTAATAAATAGAATAATAACCAGGCAGCAATTCATTTAAGACAATCTGGATTAACATCATCAAAAAAGCAGATATCTCTACGAGGGGGTATCAAAAAGTTCGTACTCTAACCTATATAGCATCATCAGCACAAACATGCTGTTTTTAATATAAGTTTTCTACATATTTAATAACTAACATGTGAAATTTCATTCCCATAGGTGATTGTACACCAGAGGTGGAGCCCGGAAGCTGAGGAAGGACGCTATGGTTGACAAAGAGGAGTATTGAGCAGTGACCAAGTTCCTGCATTTGCAGGGAAAGAAAGATCAGGAAATTGATGAAGAAATGAAAGCTGCGTATGGGCAGAATTGTCCATTCTATGACAATGTAAAACAGTAGAAACGAGAGTTCTGGTGTGGTCGTACAAGTGTCTTTGACGAGCCAAGAGAAGGAAGGCTATCAATATCCACAGACAGTGAGATGGTTGCAAAGGTTGAGCAGCTGGTGCCGAGTGACAGACGTGTGGCAATTCATTTCATCACAAATGCAGTGGCAATTAGTTGAGTCTGCCCACAGCATTTTACATGACCATCTGCACATATCTAAGGTCTCCACCCGATGGGTTCCAAGATTACTGACACCTTTGCAGAAGCAATGTCGAATGCAATGTTCTCACCAACTGTTGGATTTGTGTAATGCGGATGTTGAGAACTTTTTTGATTGGTTGGTGACAAATGATGAATGCTGGGTGTACCAGTATGATCTGGAGACTAAAGACATGTCAAAGCAGTGGAGCACACCTCCTCCCCACCTCCCAAGAAGGCAAAGACCACTCCATTTGCGAAGAGAAGAAGGTGATGTTGTCTGTGTTGAAACAGAAAAGGGGTTATCCTTTTCACACAGCCGTTGCCACCACCAACTTTGTTGCCAGTGCAGCTTCGAACTACTGCAGCACCCACACTATTCTTCTGATCTAGCACCATCAGACTTCTTCTTGTTTCAAGAAATGAAGAAACTATTGCATGGATGCTGCTTTGATTCATCTGAGGAAGTCATCAATGAAGTAGAATTGTGGTTTCACGCAAAAAGTGCAGAATGCTATGATCAAGGCATTAAAGAACTGAATCATAGATGGGAGAAATGTGTTACTATACATGGAGAGTACATAGAAAAGAATTAAAGTTCCTGTGAAGCTTCACCTTCTAGGGCTATTATTCCTAGGTAAGGGTACAAACTTTTTGATACCTCCTCGTAAATAGATAAGATCGAGCTGAGATTACTGGTAGCTTATGATCAGCACACTGGTGTAGTGGATATGCCTAAAAAAGAAAATCTTATAAATTTGAATATCCATTAGAAAAACATCAGTGTGAATTGCAGTATTCCTCCAGTATGGTATTCATTTTCAGTCTGCATCATTAACTACTTTTTATTTGGAAAAGTACAGCCATGAAGAAATTATTTATGGTACTATGTGTATGAAGTGCACTAAATGATTATTTTTTTTCTTGGATAACAAGGCTATTATTATTAAAGATATTTGTTCTTATTACCCAATACAGGAACTCCCCGACTTACGTAATACACAACTTACACAAATTCAACTTTATGCAAGTTTTTGCCGGCCGGTGCAAAGTGAAAAAAATATGGAAACGTATTTTGCATTTGTAGGGATAAATGGAGGTATTGTGAAAATATCACGTGAACCCAATAACATATTGTTTTTTTAGTCCTCAGCAGTTGAAAATTTCACTATATTACTAAGCTATTTATCTCTCTAAAATGTCATATTTATAATGGAAACTGCACTACACTTTCACCGTTATCATGTGTTCCTGTTATAAGAATCAATTGAATGGCTTTGTGATATTTTTCTAAAGCACATTTCTGGAGGTTACACCAAACAACAATAAAACAATTTGCACTTTCTGGTTTATTGGGCTTTTCTGTTAGTGCACTCTATTATAAATGGGTAGTAAACTCAATCTTGTTGCATTTGCGATAATCCCAATAACTGGAATTCTGTGGGTTTTTATGTTACGGTATTATGGTGAAATGTGTTCCCCTTCACTGATATAAAAAACAAATTTTCAGAAACTTCTCTTCCTTCCTATTTACGTATTACAAGGATGAAGGGAAAGAGACCAATGGAAAGTGCAAGTGCTGGCAGTGCCGGGAAACGAAACAAAATTGATTTAGAAATGAAGATGAAAATGATTAAGAAGTACGAAGCAGGACAAAGTTTGTCATCTATTGCAAGGGAATTAGGTCTCACTGTTTAAACATTGAATACTATTTTAAAGGACACTGCGCGTATAAAGGAACATGTCAAAGGATCAACACACTTACGATCAATAGTGATCACAAAACAGTGTTCAGGTGCTATATCAAAGTTGGAACAGCTGTTAATAATATGAATGGAAAATCAGATTCAGAAGCGAGTGCCCCTGAGTCTAATGACCATTCACGCAAAAGCAAGAAGTATTTATGAAGATATTAAGGATAAGCAATTATTAAGATATTAATTGGCAAACAATGGTGGTTTAATAAGTTCAAGCATTGCACTGGTTTCCACAATGTTAAAGTATGTAGTGAAGTCACCAGTGACGATTCTGCAGCTGCAGAGAAATTTTGTGATATGTTGGAAAAATTATTGATGAAGGCAGCTCAACGCAGCAAATTTTTTAACAGTGATGAGACTGCAATGTATTGGAAAAAAATGCTGGATCGAACATACATTGCCAAAGAGGAAAAGATAATGCCAGGTTTCAAGACTTCAAAAGATAGTGCCACGCTCTTGCTTGGGGCTAATGCAGCAGGAGATTACAGATTAATACCACCGCTTGTGTACCATTTTGGAAATCATTGTGCATTTAAGGGCATCAATAAAGCCACCATACCCGTGCATTTCCATTCGAACCAGAGAGCATGGATAACAATATCTCTCTTTGAGGATTGGTTTAAATGCTGCTTCATTCCCGAGGTTTAAAAATATTGTAAAGACAACGACGTTCCTTTCACGATTTTGCTTCTATTAGATAATGCTCCTGGACATCCTACACATCTAGATGATTTCAATTCGAATGCGAGTCATATTTCTACTGCCAAACAACTTCACTCGTCGAACCTATGGATCAGGGTGTTATTTCGAATTTAAAAGCATACTATTTATGCACAACATTTGCTCAAGCATTGTCTGCAGTAGATGGTGAGGAAAATTTTACGTTAAGAGACTTTTGGAAACCTTACAATATTTACCAAGTCATCTTAAACATTAATAAGGCCTGGGTGGAAATTACTAAAAGTTGTTTAAATAGTGCGTGGAAGAAAATATGCCCACAGCATGTAAAAGGCTTCGAAGGATTTGAAAACAATGAATCAAGAGGTTACAGATAAGAGTGTGAAGGTTGCAGAGCTATTTCAGTTGGAGGTTGTTGCCAAGGATGTGGAGGAGTTAATAGAAGAAGAAGAGAAAGAATTATCTAACAAAGAACTTATTGACTTGCAGGCAGCGATAGTGAAAGAAGAAAATGCTAACAAAGCTCTAGATGAACCAAATGAGGAGCCGAGATGCTTCATCACCAGAGAGATGGCAATGGCATTTTGTGAAATTGCATCAGTAATGGTGCGAGGTTTAAGAAGATGGATCCTGACAGCGAACGATTCTTAAAAGTTAACATAGGGGTGAATGATATTTGCTTGCTTGCAAAAAAAAAAAAATCTATGATGAAAAGAAACAAGCCACCGTCCAGTCATCCATTAATATGTTCTTTCATAAGGTTGAGTGGCTGACCTCTTCTAAATCTCAACAGCCCTCAACCTCCGCAGTGACATACTTATCAGCTGGAGATGTCGATTCTGGCAACGATGCTCGAGAGGTAAAACTTACTGATGTTATGCCTGTCTCCTCTTTTTTTTGTAATTTTATAATTTTGAAATTTTTTAAATTGCACGCTTTTGTTTTTCCTGCGCATGAGATAAAAAATTGAATAAATACAATAAATAATTCTATTTACATGTTTGTCGAACATTTCTTTTTTGATTCAATCAATTCAGCGAGCACAATTGCAAGTGCTGCACAAGCATGGGGGAAATTCCGACTTACATAGAGTTACGCGGAACGCAACCCTTATGTTAATCGAGAAGTGGCTGTATATTGTCAGAATATAGAATAAAATTATGAAGTGTACCATTTTGAACAGTTTCTTCTTGGCTAACATCCCAAATTATGTTTATAAAACCAACCACATGACCACTCTTGGATTTTTTGTGTCATGGGGTTAAGGAGATCAGTAGCCAAAAAAAGGTAATGTAAAAGAGATTGCATGCAGAAACACCCTACTTTCCATAATGAGTTTGATAAGAATAATCAGGAATCATTTTAAATTAAGAAAGGAATCAAAATCTTTTGCAAAAGTTAAGAGATGGAAATATGCCAACAGTCTTTTCAAATAAAAAAACAAAATAAATTTTCATAATTGCAAGGAACTTGGTTAACTTCTTTAATCATCTTGATTAGAAAATTTGCCAATCACAAGTGGACATTGTTTTCAACTAACAACTGCACTGCAGCATAACAGAATGGTGATTCTTTGTTTGCTTAATTAGCATTAGTAGAGGCATATGATGCAAGAAAGCAAGCTTATAGGTATCAGTCAAAAAAAAAAAAAAAAAAAAATTCTCATATCACCAATCCATTCACTCCAGATGTTTGTCTAGTTCTGCCTTGAACTTATTTAAGTAGTTGACCTCCACTACAACAGATGGAAGTTGGTTCCAATTATCAACCACCTGCTGGCTAAAGGCGAATTTCCACACATCCATTCTATAATTGGCTTTACTCAATTTGAATTTATGTACCAAGTGAGTAATCTGAGCAAGAGGAAGAATCCCATTAGCACTGATCTTGCTGAACCCACTCAAGGCCTTGTACACCTCAATTAGATCACCTCACAAGTACCTAGTCCCCAGAAGCTGCAATTTGCAGAACTTAAGCCTTTCTTGGTAACACCAACCATTTCTTCCACTCACCAATCTTGTTGCCCTTCTCTGTACTCATTCCAGCAGCTCTACATCTTTCCTAAAATGAGGCCTCCAGACCTGTATACAGTACTCAAGGTGTGGCCTGACCATTGCCTTATACAAGGGGACAACCACCCCCTTATCCCTGCTAGAAAAATTCATGTATATCATTGATAAGACACCATGATCTACTCTTGCAGCCTGTCTGCACTGCTCAGAAAACTTCATATCTGACTGCACAATTACCCCCAGGTCCTTTTCATTCTCTACTACCCTGAGTGTAGTACCACCCAGTTGATACGTTACTCTGGGGTTACTGCTACCCAAATGCAGTAGTTTACAATTGCCAATGTTAAACTTCAGTTGCCACCTCTCAGCCCACCTGCTCAACTTTTCCAGATCCTGTTGCAGTAGCGTACTATCATTACTAATCCTGCCAACCTTTGTATCATCTGCAAACTTAGACATTAAACCCTGATGTACTTTCATCAATATCATTGATAAATACTGAAAACAAAAATGGGCCCAACACCGAACCCGGGGGGGGGGAGGTCCACTAGTAACATTAGTCCACAAAGACCAGTGTCCATTTATAACCACTCTCTGTCTTCTCCCACTCAACCATCCTTTTATCCATTGTAGCAACATGCCCTTAATGCCATACTGCTCCAATTTGTATAGTTGTCTTCCATGTGCCACAGTATCAAAAGCTTTCCGAAAATCCAAGTATATGATATCAAAATTATTTTTTGCATCCAGTTCCACATCATAGTATCCAATTAAATTTGTTAGACAAGATTTCCTTTTAACAAACCCATGCTGTGTCTGAACTATAAGTGCAGTCTTGTTTAGATTATTGTGCATCACTTTCTTAACCAGTGACTTCATTATTTTCCCCTGGAACAGAAGGTCTGTAATTACTCATGTCACCCTTTGATCCCCTTTGTGAATTGAGGACACATTTCCACATCTCCAGTCCATGGGGACCTCCCCTGAGTCCAAGGAAGCTTTCATAATTATGGATAAGTGTTTGCTTACTTCCTTTGCTGCTTCCTTTAATAGAACTGGATAGATCCCATCCACCCCAGGTGTCTTCCTTATGTTCAATTTCAACAATTTCTACTCCACTTTGCTCTCAGTTATTACAAAATCATTTAACTCCCTGTCAGAGTTTGATTTTCTGGCCTCCACTTCCCTACAGACCTCCAAATTTTCTACCATTACAAGATCCTCCTCAAACAGCAAATGTTTTTCTTGGCAGCAAATTATAAAATAAATCCATCTCATCAGGATTAAAAATATCCTTTACATCATATTTTTCAAGTATGGACTTTACAGAAAACAACCAGTCTGTAGCCTTTTCTTTGTCAATGATCCAGACGTGCTGCAAACATTTCCCGAAACCAAGTTATTTCTGCCCTTAAATCTTTGGAGCCAGCCATTGCTACATTTGAAGTCGCTAATTCTTTGTTGCTGAGCTAGATGATTAGTCTTTTCTTGCAAAATTGGACCTGATAATGGTAAATTTGATGCATGCATTTGTTGGTACCACTCAAAAAGTTTCAATTCAAGCTCATCTTTTGCAACACAAATTCATTTCCTGTTTTTTTATCGCTGCTCCAGTGTCACGCACTTCTTCAAGTTTTTTTTCAGTTTTTCAGTACTGTAATAAGTAGGTAAAGGTATGTTGTATTCCTTTGCATTAAGTTTTTCTCATGGGGTGAAAACAGAACTTTGTAATACATATTAAACGAATTTTGTAATAGATGAATGTTTACATAGAAAAGCCTATCCTTTCAGGGGAATGATATGTGCTTCCTATAAACAAATATTTTGCATAAACTGACTTTGTATTAATGATATTCAACTGTATAATTAAAAATCTTCTGAACACATTAAGAGTTTTACTGTTAAAAAAAAGTTTTTATTTTATTTATTTTTTTCTTTCAGGGAGATAACAGATGTTCTCATTTTAAAAAATTTAAAGTGAAACTCTACCTTATACATCTAACAAACAATAAACATGAACAGCCAGAAGCAGTTGAAAAAAAAAAAAATCCTTGCCTGGCATATAAACATTTCCAAGGTATCAATATTTATCAGTTACTAACAGAAGTTAAAATTGCTATTTGTACTTACTTTAAGACATTAGCAGGCATCATTTGAGACTCTGGTGCAGCTTCAATTAATGACTGCCAAGTATTTGTAGAATTAGGAATTACAAATCCAAATTCAAAGAACCACTCTGGAATGATAAATATAAAGCATAAGATAAATATCAATAGCAGTTATAATGTGATCTGAATCAGTATTTCTGTAAATTTAATTAAAAACCCATAAATTTAATTAAAAAAAAAACCTAATCACACATATGTGTTTTTTGACACATGCCGAAACTCAATATGAAGTAATAACAACATTTGCAAAAGACTGCAAATTTCCATTTCTCCTTTAAAGATGATCAATGCATGAAAAATTATCAGTCTAAGACAAAAATAAAATTACACATAGAAACCATTCTGGAATGACAAATATAAAGCATAAGAAATAAATATCAATAGTAGTTATGTGATCTGAATCAGGAGTTCTCATTAAAAGTTAATTCTGTTAAAAGTCAATGAAAAAATTAAAAAATCAATTAGTCCTCATTTATTAAAAAATCAAATTCAGAAAAGCAATCATTAAATCAGCAGACAGTATGTAGCTACCAATGCTAATTACTACTTTGTTTCAACAAAACATTTACAGAAGAACACATTTTCTTCAACCTGTGTGGTGCAATCCTGCAGGGTTCTGTGATATGCTCCTCGTACCTTTAAAGAGCAGTCTCATCTTTCGTTTCTCCATTAAGAATTCTACTAAAAACCAATAACCATCAAACAAACAAGTGAATTGCTTAAGAAATTACAATATATATATATATATATATATATATATATACAGTATTAGTAAATAAATAAGAGGAGTTAACCTCAATATAGTACGTGGAACACTTCCGTATGATACCCTCCAGAAATTAAAACGGAAAAAACGAAAAAATCGACAACTTACCGGAACATTAAAGTAAAATATAAATAATTAAATAATCAATTTAACACAATTCAAAATCAATTTAAAACAATTAAAATTCAAATTAACGCAATTAAAAGAATCTAACGAAAATATTCAAAACGATTTTCCTTCCTGAAGCTGACAATGCTTTGCGACCGACTGTCGTGATCACAGGAACGAAAATTACCGAATCAGGCTAAACCTGCAACTTAAATAGTGATTATATGTCTTCGCGCATGCGCGTAAAGGTCCACGCATCGGAGATCAAATATGGCCGCCGAATATTAACAGAATTCTCATGTAATTTAATTTCAACGGTTTCTGCAATTAATAGTCGCGTATAATTACGTTGAACATTAAGTATTTTGGCCTCGTTAAATAAAAAAGTATGTTTTTCGTTAATGGCATGAAAGGCTAATTCTGACGCTGCTGAACGAGAAGCACGAACAGAGGCTTCGTGTTGATTAACACGGATATTAAGAGAAAACCGGGTCGAACCCTGGTAAGACGAGTCGCAATCACCGCAAGAAATGTTGTATACTAGATCATTGATTTGTGTTGCGAACGCGGAAAGAACCGAGCGATTGTTCAGTATAGTGTGTAACTTCCGTATGGGCCTAGCTATAATTTTAAATTCGGTATCTTTAAAGAATCTGTTAAGCTGTTTGTGCCACTGTTCAACATATGGGACAGAAATAAAGTATTTTTTGATATTTCTATTGTTGATTGGTGTAGTATTTTGTATCCTATCCTTAGCTTGTACCCTAATTCGATTTATTGTGTTAATGGGATAACCCCTGTTTAAGAATCTGCTAGTTAATATTTGTATTTCTGAGTCCAAAGCAGAATCCGTCGTTGAATATTTATAGGCATTTAGAAATTGATTAAAGATAATCGATCTTTTGTAGGTGAACGGGTGGTAGCTATTATAATGTAGAAGCATACCGGTGTTTGTGGGTTTTCGATAGATGCTAAATTGTATTTTGTTCGAGTCCCGGGTAAGCGTGAAATTTAGAAAGTTTAATGACTTTGTATCCGTATCTTCCCTTTCCAATGTAAATTTGAGTCTAGAATGAATATTATTAAACGAATGTAAAATGTCTTGGATAGTAGTACTATCGGTAATAACTAGAACATCGTCCAAATACCTCCCATAGTATGTGATACGGGGACGAAAAGGTGTCAAATGTATCTGTTCAATCGTTGAGAGATAGATCTCTGATATTAAGCCACTCAGGCTCAAACCCATTGGTAATCCAAAAATTTGTTTGTACACCTTGTCTCGAAAGGTGATGTAGTTAGCTTCAACTAACAGTTTAATTAAGTGAAAAATTTCCTTAATAGGCAGCTTCGTATAATTAATCGGTGTCGAGTTTTTATTTAACATATCCCAAATAATATCTAATGTGTATTCAACGTTTACATTCGTATATAATGAGGTAACATCTAATGAGAATAAATTGTCATTGTCGCCGAGTCTACAGTCTTTCAGATTATTAAATAATGTATCGTAATTCTTAATCCCAAATTGTATAACCTGTCTAAAAGGTTTTATAATGTTATATACATGTGTGGCTAAGGTTGAAAATGCCGAGTTCCTGTAGGAAACAATAGGTCGAATCGGAAATCCAGGCTTGTGTAATTTTACCTGACCGAAAAGTGCAGGAATATTGTATGTTCTGGACTTCAATTCCTTCAACTGAACCATAGTAATGTAGTCGTTTTTACGATATGTGGTTAACGTTTTATTGTATTGATTTACCAAATTGGTAAACAGTGCCTGGTCCACTTCACGATAAGTGGAGGTATCAGACACAACTGAATCTAACTTATTAATATAATCATGTTTATCTAGTATTACCACTGTATCTCCTTTATCTGCCCTCTGTATAATAATGTCCTTATTTTCTCGAAGTTCTCGTAAAGCTGAACTTTCATGTGTATTCAATTTAGGAAGTCGCGTTTCTTTTATGTTATTCACTACTTGGTTAACTTGTTGAATAAATACATCTTTTTGTGGAACGCTACGAAGTCCAAATTCAATATCAATTACGCATTGTTTTTTTGGCAGCTTTCGAGGTGGTAAATTATAATTTAATCCTTTGGATAAAAGTGAAATCTGGTCCTGCGATAGTGTACACGAGGAAAGATTTGTAACCTGTTGATATGTCAGTTCGTTGGATACTGGGTGAGGGGGTGTTCGTGAACTAGCCGACATATTATTACAGCTCTGATTCATACTATATATATATACAGTATATATGTACAGGCAACCCCCGTATAACATGGTACTTCTACTTTTAGTTTTATACCACCCAAAGATTTATCCTCTTGATTTAGCAAACCCTGATTACTGTCATTAATCACTACACACCTTTTTATCATTAACAGACTTAGACATCACACTTGAAATATCGGGCGCCTCCGTAGCCAGGTGGGAAGGAGCAGCAGTGCATAGCACACGCTTCTTGATTAGACCGGGGTTCTAGCCTGTCACCACCAAATACAGAGGATGCGGAAAGGTCACGGAATGACCAGCGCATATCCCGGAGCAATATGGCCTTAGTTGCTAATGCTCCTAAAAATCAAATAACAAACAAGCCTTTGCTAGCAAAAAAACTTATCCCGCCAGTGCTATCACCAGTTTCGCTAAAGTGTTGATAAAGGAGTTTTGCCTTTTCACGAATGATGAGTGAACTTAACGGAATTTTATTTTGAGTTCGGTCTTCTATCCACAGATTTAAAGCCTTTTCCATTTTTTCTAATTTAACATCACGAGTTACAGAGCAAATTTTTGAAGCAATTAGTGCGTTTTTACGGACACTACGGCAGATTTTTTCTTCCGATTTTTTGATTAATCGTACCGTTGACTCATTCATTTTATAATGTTTTGCCACTGAGACACTTTCACCATTAGAAATTTTATCTAATAACTCAATTTTATTCGCTAATGTCATCACCTTCTTTGATATTTTGACATTTCTCTTGTTATTCGTAGCCATATTTTTGTAGGGGTTAGATTAGGGGTTACTTGTCCACAATAAAGTCACTTTCTTCCGTTCACACACTCGAAAAAGTCTGTTTTACACTGCAAAACGGTAGATTTATCATTTTTGTAAGCATATCAATTTATAAATTGTCAATTTATCAATTTATATCAATTTATAAGCGTATAAATTAAAAGCAAACGACGAAACCTTCCATGACAAGCGCATAACACATACTGAACAAGGATTAGTGAGAAACATCCACGCTCCCCCACCCACTGAGCGCTGTTTTGACCGGGAAAGATAATTTTAGCCATGCCCATGTTCTTTTATGGCGGAAAATATTCACGGCGCTTTAAAATTCACATTTTTTTAGGTTTCATTTTATATTAAATCGGCGATCGTGAATACGTGAAACCGCGAATACAGATACCACGAATAGCGGGGGTTTACTGTATTTGCTTATAGCCTCAGGTTTTTTTTTTTTTACGAAAACCCCAAACACGACAGGTATTAGAACCTATAGTACTTAGTACTATGCTTGGGTTGGAGATTGAGAAGATGAAAGAAGATATTTGTTGACATTGTTGTTGTTATTTTGATTTTTTTAGGAGCATTAGAAACTAAGGCACATTGCTCCGGGATTATGCGGTGGTCATTCCCTGACTTTTCCGCATCCTCCGTATTTGGTGGTGACGGGCTCGAACCCCAGTCTAATCAAGAAGCGTGTGCTACGCACTGCTGCTCCTTCCCACCTGGCTACGGAGGCGCCATTTTGTTGACATTAAACTTGAACTTCTGTAGACTGTAATTTTCAGGAAATACATATGAAGGAAGGTTGTTCCAGAAAACGGCAGTTTAATGAATAAACGAGGAAGAAGAAAAGTTGGTTCTGTGAGTTTGAAGTTGGACAGTAAATGGATGTTGGCCGGTGGCAGCAAGTGTTTGGATTGTTTTGAAAGAGAGAGCGGGAATTATAGAAGCCAATTCAGAAGAACAGTGCCCATGGAAGTATCTATAGAAAAGGCATGCAGTAGAAACAGTACATCTATGAGACAGTGAGTGGAGAGACTCTGTTAGAGATGAATCATTAATTAACCTAACTGCCCTCTTCTGAATGGAATCTAGGAGAGTTCCCCAGATGTGGGAACAATATTCCATGGTAGGGCAGATATGCGATTTGCACAGAGTGAACGGTTGTTTGGAAGAAAAGTAACGCCGACAGCAAAAGAGAAAACCAAGTTTTTTTAGATGCAGAGGAAGCAATATTTGTAATGTGCTTGTGCCAAGAGAAATTAGAAGTCAGGGTAATTCCTAAAAATAAAAATAAATAAAGTGCAGCCATTATCAACCCACTGCAGGGTGGAAGCCTCCTCAACAATTCATGCTGAGGGAAATGGACCATAATCTGCCACGCTGGTCCAGTTCGGGTTGGCAGATCGACCGTATTCAGCAGTCAGGGGCTTGAACCCCGGTCTACTCAAAGAGTGTGTGCTACTGCACTCCTAAAAGAGATATATAATTTTTCCTAGAAATCAGAGTGTCACCAAAGATAAGCATAGGAGCAGAAGAATCCATTTTGCAAGATATAAGACAAGACTGAGTTTTAGCCGGATTGAAATCAACTAAGTTGTCTTTGCCCCACTGAAGAATTACCTGGAAATCGGCATTTAAGGAATTGGTAGCAGATATTCGAGAAGTTGTAGCTGATTGAGCAGGGCAAGGTTTCTCAAAATGGAAAGTGAAATGCATCAGCAAAACTATGAACAGGATTTCCAGTCAATGGAAGGTCATTAATATATAAGAGATAAAGAGTGGGGGAAAGAACTGAACCTTGGGGAAAACCAGCATTAGTGGAGAAGTTAGAAGACAGAGAGCCTTCTACCCTCAGTGAACGATCAGAGAGAAAACTGGATAACCAATTACAACAAACAGTTGGCAAACCATAAGATGGAAGCTTGTTTAGAAGACCTTTATACCAAACACAATCAAAAGCCTTTGGGATGTCAAGAGCAACTGCTTGTGTTTCACCGAACTTTTCCATTGAATTTGTCCATAAATGGGTAAACATAAGCCAGAATATCACCAGTGAACCGACACTGACGGAATCCACATTGGCGATCGTTGATTACATGGAAAGTTTCTAGGTAGTTTAAGAATTGGCGGTTAATTGATTTCTCCATTACTTTAGAAAGAGTAGAAGTAATTGCAATGGGACAATAATTGGATGGGAGTAATTTGTCACCCTTTTTAGGAACTGGCTGGATATGAGCAAATTTCCAAGCAGAAGGAAAAACACCTCTGGAATAAGAAAGTGAAAAAAGGCGGCAAGAAAAGGAAGAAGTTAAAGAACACAGGTTTTGAGAACAAGTGGAGAAATACCATCAGGACCTAGGGCTTTCTTAGCATCAAGATTCGTCAAAATCCTTCTGACATCCTTTTGACGGAAGACCACAGGAGGCATTGAATGGAGCGTGTTGGGAATGGTGGGAGGTGTTTTACCAAGATCATTAAACCACGAGTTGGAAGAAAAATGGGATGCTAGCAGGTTAGCTTTATCCTTGGCTTAAGTGACAACAGAACCATCTGGTTTTGACAGAGATGGGAGCAGAGATGGGCAAAAGTTGTGGCCAATAGTTTTGGCAAGAGACCATAATGCTCGGCTACCATTATAGCAAGAAGCAAGTTTTCTACTCTTAGCCTATTCGAAATCTAGTGTGGACTGATTAATAACTGCTTTACAATTGTTGCGAGCTTTGGTGTAAACAGAAAATGAAACTGAAGAATTGGAAACAAGCCAATTACGATATGCAACATTCTTCTCTTGAACAGACTTAACACATTTATTGGAAAACCAAGGTTTAGATAAAGGACAAGATTTTAAAGTGGAGTGTAGAATAAAGGATTCCATTCCTACAAGAATAATTTCACTGACACGATCTGAGCAAAATTTGACATCAGAAGTTTTGAAACAGGTTAATTGTTTTCACTCTCCCATTACTGTTTTCTTCAGAACACAAAACCTGATATTTGCTCAGGCTGCTGTACTCCGTGGGAAGCAATGTATGTAATATCAAATTGAGTGTTATGAAGCATGCCAAATTTGAATTAAATTTTGAAAAAATATATATATAAACAGAAGTGAATAATAGTATTCTAATATATACAATTTTTTAATTTTTTAAAAATATTTGTACATACAATAAGCAGTAATACAGGGTGTTTCAAAAATGATGGTCAGTAATTTAAAGGTGAAAAGTACAAATGAAAATAGGCGAAAAAGTCCCACTGAACATTGGGCCGCAAATGAACCATTTTTGAGATAATGCACATTTTCTATTAAGATTCGCCACTGACTATGGGAGCACTAGTTTAGCAAAAAGTTGTGAATCCTTTGCTAAGGGTGGTTTTATTAAATGTAATGGGTTCTGGTCCACCTTCTACTGCAGTGGTGTCTAAACATTTCCCATGCAGGGGCCATATTCAAAATAATTCAAAGTTAGATTTCTTTAGTGTGTTACATTTTCCATATCTTGTTGCATGTAAAATCGAAAATATTCGAAAATTTTATTAAGTACAATACACAATTAACATTTACTGAACAAAACATTTAATGAGATTTTTTTGATAATTAACAAAATTTAAAATGCTGTTTTAGTTCACTTTCCAGGCGGGCCATATGTTGGACACCTTCGTGAATCAACTGTAAGCACCCCGTTCGAGAATTAGGAGAGGGTGATTTCTTTTACACCGACAAATAATCATCTGTTGTTTCACGGAGGTGCATTATCCACATTTTTCCGTAAATTTTCCCTATCTCTGTTTATATGGTCACAGTACCTGAATATCCGGATGACACCGACATTTTCGACAGTTTCAAAAAAAAATAAATAAAATTCAAATTTAACAACTAATGACAATACTGATGACGAGAGATGGAAAAAGAGGACAACGAAGGTATTAAACCTTGAATTTTTTTTTTTTTTTTTTTTTTGATTTGGTAGTTGTTGGCGCATCGGCTTCTGTGGCCATATTGCACCTTCCAAGGTTTTTGCAGTACTTTGATCCAAGCCCGAGGCGGGAATCGAACCCGCAACCTTTGGGTTGCCGGGCAGGTACTTTACCCACTCGGCTAGCCCAGTCGGCTAACCTTGAATTGTTGGCATTTGGTGAAAACGAAGTTAGAAAATTTTCGATTGGGTTACAGTTAAATGCAATTCGTGGATTTTGGGGGTACCTAATTGAAAATATGGTTTCGGAAGAATTTGATGGACGCTCTGAGTACGATATCAATTTCATCGAGCGAAAGTGAATGAGGATTTTCACAAATGAATCTGATTGTCAGCCCAACCAGAGCTTCGTTGATGACAAAAACAGTTTCTTCACTACTGTTTCTTAAAACTGTATGCCCACCGCTGACCCGCTTAGATCCAGCAAAATATGTCAATTTGTGGCTGCTTCGGAAACGTCATTCAGCAACCGACACACAAAGAGGAAGAAAAGAAGTTGGCATAGGGTGTCGGATGAAAACTTAATAAAAATTTGGAATATTCTACAAAAACTTTATGAAATTAATTTTACTTATGTTATTTATTTTTACTTATTATTTTTAGGGGCACAGGCTAACGAAGGACCCTTAAAATGTCACTCGGTTGTCTGCCTGTCCGTCCATCTGTCACAGCATTGTATCTCTGGAACCACTCAACCTATTTACTTGAAATTTTGCATGGGTTTGCACATCAAGTGGGCCAACATAATGCCATATTGATTATTGTTGACAAATTTGTCTGAGATGTGGAGGGGGGTTAAAATGTGGAGGGATAAAAATGTTGTCGACAACCTATAGCTACACCATTGGAAAGAGCTCAACGAGTATGTTTAAAATATAATTTTAAAATATTTTTTAAATTAAAAATGGCAGCGCCAGACAGGAAAATGTGAGTAATTTTCATTTCTCCCTCTCTATTTCCGTCGCTAATGGAGCTAAAAATTTAGCTGCATTATTCGATGCTTATCAAGGGGAAACTATTCCGATCGAAATCTATCATTTATTTGTGTTAAAATTTAAAAAAAAAAACAATTTTTTATTGCACTTCGATAGCGCGCTTCTTTGTACTAAGAAACTCTCCTATTGGTGACAAAAAGGTTGCTAAATAGTTAGTTAATAATTCTATAAAGGTCATTTATAAATTTTGTGACCAGAAGTATTTTTCACAATTTTCAAAGCTGGAGTTGTCCCGGCAAGGGGAGATACTCAGAGAGCCAGTGTTGAGGTGGTGGCGGTGGAAAGGTGCCTGTGCGGAGTCTTGCATGGCCCTCACCTGCCAATCGCTTCTGCCCCAAGACTTTAACTGCTTCTCCAGGAAGAAGTCAGAGTCGCTTCTCCCAACCTTGGCATTCACAACAACAACTGGAAAGACTCAAACAGACAACGTTTTCATTATTTCCTAAGTTTTAGGCCAAGCTGGGGTACTAGAAACTTTTTTCAATTACCATAAAGCTCTCTATTTGAGATACTACACTAACGACCATTTGTGTCATCCTGAGTGCCCGGTAGCTGACCGATTTATTTACTTATTTTATTCACATTTTACTTATTTTTCTATATATACTTGAATAATTAATTTATACTTAACAAACTGTGTTAATATACTAAATTTGTTGTTCTTATTCCAAAAACATTACTACGAAAGTAACAATATCACGAAAAAAAATTTTTTTGAGTACTTTTCATATCCTTTTAATTTTCAATTTTTTCTGATAGCAAAGAATGAGTACCGGCACCTATTTTTTTACAAAAAAAGCACTGCCTAGTATACTGGAAGGTGTGAATCGACATAAGCAGAGGTCAAAGTATGGTATCAACGCCAATGCAGAAGAATAGCAATACCTTTCTGATATTATTTAAACATAGGTAAACAATGGTGTATTTACACCAATATTATATAGTTATTATCACGAAAGGGCCTGGTGTACTGGGGTCCATGGTTAAGAAAATACGATATAATCCAGTGAATGTATTTAATAACACAATAAATACAATAAGATACAATAGAAGCTTTTGAGACTGTCGAGTCTCTTTATCAACTAACAGATTGAAATTTGAATACAACTGATATAGTTATGCATGCGGTGAGCTGAGAGTGAAGTCACGTTATTCATTCAAGTTGGTTTCCTATTGTTGTCGAGAAAATACGGTATAATCCAGTGAATGTATTTAATAATAACAATAGGGAACCAGCTTGAATGAATAACATGACTTCACTCTCAGCTCACTGCACGCATAACTATATCAGTTGTATTCAAATTTCAATCTATTAGTTGATAAAGAGACTCGACAGTCTCAAAAGCTCCTACTGTATCTTATTGTATTTATTGTGTTATTAAATACATTCACTGGATTATACCGCATTTTCTTAATTATATAGTTAATTTCAACCCATAATATTTATGCCTTGTGTATTTAGTCTTCTAAACATAAATACCATTTTAATAGTATCTCATATTGTGGGTGAAAGCACCCACAATATGAGATATTATTAAAACTATGCCTTTTACACTACATATGTAGTTCAAATTTATGGGTTAACTATAGTGTATCTACACCAATATTATATAGTTAATTACCAAAATCCATAAGGATTATGCCTTGTGCATTTTGTTTTCAAATACATTATTACCAACACCCTTTGGCATCTCTCATATTGTGATATAACTTCGCAACTGTGATGACTACCCTGGTAGTGCAACATGTCATCACTAATGATGAAGCCCACTAGCTTTGAAATGATTGTCTGGGTGGTGGTATCCGCTGAAAATAAATAACAGTAGTCTTCTCTTCTAGAGAAGCGTTATTTATTTGAAGTAGTGCAATACCAGCTATCTCGTTGTGAAAGCACCCACAATGAGATACTATTAAAACGATGCCTTTTACACTACATACATAGTTCAAATTTATGGGTTAACTATGGTGTATCTACACCGATATTATGCCTTGTGCATTTCGTTTTCAAATAAATACCTAGTATACTGGAAGGTGTGAATCGACATAAGCAGAGGTCAAAGTATGGTATCAATGCCAATGCAGAAGAATAGCAATGGCTTTCTGATATTATTTACTTGGTAGTAAATTACTATGTTTCTGAGAGAATTCATAAATAGAGATGAATTCAATAAACAAATGCAGTCAGCAATCAACATTGACAGTTTTTATTTTTAGCAAAACACATCATTCTCTGGATTTATCTCAGATCAAAAATAGGGCAATGAAGGGTAACATTAATAAATTTAAACCAGTTATGAAGACTAATGTCTGCCACTTTGTTCAAAATTTTCAAGTATGATTAACTATTATAGTTAGAAGTGATGACCCTAATTCATATGCTTCAATCTGCCATTTTTTTAAAATTTTTTTTGATTCATAAGTTATAATCTTAAGCAGAGCTATACAAAAAGGGAGTGGGAGGTGTTCTAAATATAAGAGTACCTGGACTACAACATAACGATTGGGGGAGGGAGGCACACTAATTCTAATTTATGAATGTATACTATATAGCTGTATTTGTATGGTCATGACTACAAAAGAACATCTTTAATACATAGTTAAATATTTCTATAACAAAATGCAAGAAAACAAAACTCAGATTTTGTAACAAATATGCTTTTCAGCTGCTGAAATTTTAAAATTAATTAGCTACAAAACAAGAATCTAGGCTTTAATAAATTATTAACAAATATCTTCTCTACCATTGAGCAGCCCATAACTCTGCCTCGGTCATTCTAAGAATAAACTGGAACTTATTTATGGTTTATTTATTTATCATATTTATTAATTAAGAGTATGAAATTTTTTAAATTTTTTTACACTTAATATAATAAAGGCCATATACCTTCTATACAACGTCCTTTGAAGAGTACTCTTTGTTCTAATCTGAATTTTGCAAGTGGCTCAATAGAAGAAAAATTTATCTCCCGAGAAACAGCTCGACATTTCAGAATCTTCTTTGGAACACGTGCTATAAACAATAAACAAATAATTATAAACTGACCGAAATATACATGTAAAATTTATATTTGAAAATGAAACATTAAATTACAACTGGTAACTTTAAATTTAATCACGAGGCAAAGCTTGTATGAACGCTTAAATGTTTGAGCTTAAAAAAATGTGATTATTAAGAAATTAAGTGATTATGAAAGGGGTTTGCTGTAGTCTGGGAATAACAAGTGTAGACAATGTGAAATTGGGCCCATATGCTACCACAAAAAATGCAAAGCCCACTGTTAAGAAGACATCTAAGACAACTCATCGGGGTCTATCAGTATCCCTATAAAAGTATCCCTATGTAGAGGGCTCTGGAGCGAGTTCTAAGGTTTGTACTGAAGAGAAATTTGGACAACAGGTACAATAAAGAATGCACTCGCCATTTACTGGGAAAAAAAAATTAGTTAAAATTTGTCACTATATGGTGCTGTGGCAATACAAATCACTTGAACAGTGCTACAATAGTTCAATGTGGCCTCCATTTTGGTCAACAACGGTTTCCATTTGAAGAACAGCATTTTCTACAGCAGAACATAACATGTCAACTCGAATGGTCAGCACATGACGTCTAATGCTGTCCTTCAGATCTGCCAGAGTTTGATATCCTTCCCAATACACCTGGTTCTTCAAAACCCCACAACCAGAAGTCACATGGGGTGGTCAAGATGTCTGGAAACAATGGCTGATGATCCGTTCATCCGTAAAGTGTTGCCTTAGCAATCTTTGGACACAATGGTGGATGGCGCACCATCTTGCATGAATATGGTATCCTGAAGGCACCCACATTGATGCAACTCTGGTACTGCAAAATTTGCCATTTCATAATATCGCTGTCCAGTGACGGAACAGGTGTGAGGTCCAGTCGGTGTTACCTATTCAAAAAAATTTGGCCCAATCATGAATGTGGCTGTAAATCCACACCACACTGTCACTTTTGGAGAATGCAACGGGACTTCTTGGATGACTCGAGGGTTTTCTGTTGCCCAAATGCGACATATTCACTTTCCATTTAAGCAGAAGTGGGCTTCATCACTCCAAAGGATGTTCCATGGACAAGTGATATCCACTGTCATTCGTGCCAGAAACTGAAGTGCGTATGTGAAACGAATATCTGCATCACCATGCTTTGGCTGCTGTAGCATATGCATCTTGTAAGGACAGTACCACAACACTTGACACATTACTAGCTTTGCAGTGGAATACCACATGTCCACTTCACGAGAAACAGCTGGCACACTTGTGCTACCACATAGACTGACTCGATAAATCCATGACAGCCATAGCCATAGCATCAACATGAGAGGAGTCTACTCATTTTCGACCTCTACCTGGTTGAACACCAAGATATCCTGTTGCTTCAAATTTCGCAATTTTTGCGGACGGCACAGACAGTCTTAGGTCCATGTAGGCCTTCTGATGCCAGAATTGTCTGATAGCCGCAGCTGCATTGTTGCTGTTCTGATAGTACAGCTTCACTAATAGCACCTTTTCCTGCAGCGTTGTTGGCATTGCTGCTGTAGTGCAGGCAAACATCTACTGTATGATTTAGAAGAGACTGCTTTGCTTTTATACAGTACAGTAGAGCTGAGTAGTGGCACTGTGCCAATAACTTACGATTATGCAAATAACTTACGTTATTTGCATAATTGTAAATAAGATAGTTACGTGACATACAGTGGCAAATTTTGTAACTAATTTTTTTTTCCCAATAAATGGCGAGCGCATTCTTTATTGTACCTGTTGTCCAAATTTCTCTTCAATACGAGCCTTAGAACTCTATCCAGAGCACGCTACATAGGGACACTTTAATTTTAATAACCCTGTATATGGGAACTTTGCCAGTAAAGACAAAGCAGTAATTATTCCATCATACAGAGAAATAGATCACATCTTGAAAATCGTGTACAGGCTTAGAGATTCTATTTTAGGAAAGACATGGGCCTGCTGAAGTGGGTACAGAGAAGAGCAGCAAGATTAGTTAAAGGCACAATGGGGGTATTCTTATCAAGTGAGACGAGATCTAAAAGTTAAAGTGTCTGGAAAATAGGCATCTAAAATAGGCAGCAGGGTGATCCAACTGAAGTGTTTACAGGCTGACTAAACTAAATGCTGAAGGCATAAATTTAAATTGTTAATAAGTTTATTTATTCCATTAACTGTTAAACAAGGAAGTAACAACAAATATGGAGGGAGAGAACATTGGGATAGAGCTTTACTAGAGTGTTCCCAGAGACAAATGAAAATGATACCATTTTATATGCCAACAAGTTATGTCTGTATGTTATCATATACATACACTGTGCTGCCACTTTATTAGGTACACCTACCTAGTAGTGTGTTGAGCCTCCTGTAGCCTTCAAAACAGCATGAAATCGTTTAGGCATGGATTGAACAAGATGCTGAAAATGTTGTGCAGGAATGGAGTATCATGCAGACATGAGTGTATCACGCAGTTCTTTGATATTCGACAGAGGTGTAGGCTTGCAGCGAACAGCCCTTAACAGCTCATCCCAAAGATGTTCAATAGGATTGAGATCCATGGACTGAGGGGACCACTGCAGCAAAGAAAAGTAATTGTCATGTTCCTGGAACCATTCCATAGTGATTCAGGCTTTGTGCACCGGAGCATTATCCTGCAGTAAGTAACCATTTGACTGAGGATAAACTGTCAACATGAACGGATGCACTTGGTCAGCAATGATGTTTAGGTACGATGTGGCATTCAGACATGAATCTATGGATATCTATGGACCCAAGTGTGCCAAGAAAACATTCCCTATACCATAATGCTGCCCCCAACACACAGAACAGTATTAGCATTAGCAGAGCCATAAGATGCAAGAAAGCAAGCTTATGCAGCATCAGCCAAAAAAAAAACTTCCACTTCACCCCTCCGTTCATTCAAAATACCTGTCCAGCTGAGCCTTATATTTATTTAGGCTATCAACTTCCACAAAAAGGGGTGGAAGTCTGTTCTACCAACCAACTACCCGCTGGCTAAAGGCAAATTTCCACACATCTATACTACATCTGTCTTTCCTCAATTTGAATTTATGCCCTCTCAGGTGATTATTCTGAGCAAGCGGAAGAATCTCATCAACATTGAGCATGCTCAACCCATTCAAGGCTTTATACACCTCTATCAGATCACCTCGCTGGTGCCTAGTCTCCAGACACTGTAATTTGCAAAACATAAGCCGTTCTTCGTAAGAGCAACCCTTTGTTCCATTCACTAATCTTGTTGCCCTTCTCTGTACTCGTTCCAGCAGCTCTACATCCTTCTTGAAATGAGGCCTCCAGACCTGCATACAGTACTCAAGGTGTGGCCTAACCATTGCCTTATACAAGGGAATAATCACCTCCTTATCCCTGCTAGAAAAATTCCTGTATATCATTGACAAGACACCATGAGCTACTCTTGCAGCCCGTCTGCAATACTCAGAGTACTTCATATCTGCCTGCACAATTACCCCCAGGTCCTTTTCATTCTCTACCACTGTCAGTGTAGTACCACAGAGTTGATACCTTGCTCTGGGGTTGCTGTTTCCCATATGTAGTACTTTACATTTGTCAATGTTAAAATTCATTTGCCACCTCTCAGCCAATCTGCTCAACCTTTCCAGATCCTGTTGCAGCAGCATAGCATCAGTAGTGTCCTTAACAACCCTGCCAACCTTTGTTTTGTCTGCAAACTTGGACATTAAGCTTGATGTACCATCATCAATATTATTTATAAATACAGAAAACAATCATGGACCCAACACTGAACCCTGAGGGACTCCACTAATAACATTAGTCCACGATGAGCAGTGTCCACTGATTACCACTCTCTGTCTTCTCCCCCTCAACCACTCCTTTATCCATAGCAGCAATTTGCCTCCAATGCCACACTGCTCCAATTTGTGCAGCAGTCTTCCATGTGCAACAGTATCAAAAGCCTTTCTAAGTTCCAAGTATATAATATCAAAGTTATTCCCTGCATCCAGTTCTTTTGTGACTGCATCATAGTATCCAATCAAATTGGTCAGGCAAGACTTCCCCTTAACAAAACCATGCTGTGTCTGAGCTATAACTGAAGTCTTGTCTAGATAATACTGCAGTGCTTCTTTAACCAGTGCCTCCATTAAGTTTCCTGGAACAGAAGTTAAACTCACAGGTCTATAATTGCTTGTGTCAGCCTTTGATCCTCCTTTGTGAATTGGGATCATATTTGCACATCTCCTGTCTATGGGTACTTCCCCCAAGTCCAAGGAAGCTCTCATAATTATTGCTAACGGTTTGCTTACTTCCTTTGCTGCCTCCTTTAATATAACTGGATAGATCCCATCCACCCCAGGTGCCTTTCTTGTGTTTATCTTCAACAATTTCTCCGCCACTTTACTCTCAGTTATTATAAGATTATCTAGCTTACTGCCAGAGATGAATACACCTCTGGCATTCCCCTTGCAGGATAACTCCTCATGTGTGAATGTCGATGCAAAATATTCATTTAGTTTGTTAGCTACCTGAGCAGGATCATCAACAGTTGAACCATTGATATCAAGTGGACCAATCTGATTCATCCCCTTCCTTCTAGAGTTTACATAAGTAAAGAACTCTTTGCTGTTTTTCTTCGCATCCCTTGCCAAAGATTTCTCGTAATCTGCCTTCACCTGCCTAACCTCCTTTGTAACTTGGTTACAGATCAACTTGTATCTATCATAGGCTTCTGTGTCACGTGTTAATTTATATGTATCCCATGCATTTTTCTTCTCTGTCATATGTCTCTTAGTTCATCTGACATCCATTTATGCCTAAACCCTGAACAATATTTCTTAGTTGGTATGTAAAGCCTAGTAGCTTCCAAGATAAGTTCTTTGAATGCTTCCCAATTTGAATTTGCTGTTGGGAACATCATCAGTTGGTCCCACTGTATAGAATTTAAATACTGTCTCAGACCATCGTGGTTGCCTTTACGAAAGCAATAACCCTTTCCTTTACCCCTGATGGTAGTTACCTCTTTGAGTAAATCCCACTTCAGCACACTGTGATCACTGCCACCTAGTGGTTAATTTATCTGCAGATTCTTAATGCATGAAGAATCACTACTGATAATCAAATCAAGAGTATTACTCCCTCTAGTCGACTCCCGAACATGCTGATGTAGAAAACAATCATCCAATAAATCCACAAAAGCCTTGCTAGTGTGTGAGTGACCAACCCACAAATTTCAGTCAATATCTGAGAAATTAAAATCCCCCATTATAAGAGACTCTCTCATTTACCTGCCCACTATATTTCCCTGTACATTTCCTTATTTTACTCATCAGATTCATTAGGCCTATAGCACACTCCAACCCTAAATTTTCTCTCCCAATGCTTATGTCACACCAAACTGACTCGACACTGTACTGTACAGCGATGTCGACTGGCTTCACTTCCTTGGATTTTGTGTGTTTCTTAACTAATAGCATAACCCCTCCTCCCTTCTTATCCTGTCTATCCATTCTGTAAATGTTGTACTCCCCAAATTCCAGTTCTGCATTCCTTATATTTGTGTGACACCACGTCTCTGATATCCCAACAATATCCGCCTTTGATGCTTTGAGCAATACGTCAAATTCATCAAATTTATTTACTAAACTCCTAGCATTGGTGTACACGCAAGTATACCTGCACCTGTTTATATTCTTAGCTACCCTAACAGAACCCATGTGTTTACTTGTACCGCAATGACTCCCAGCAGTCTCTGAAATAGCCCGCATCTTGTTTTTCAGGCTTCTGCTCATTCCAATAGAAGCAGTGCAAGAATCACTTTCACCTTTTTTTTTTTTTTTTTTTATGAGAACCCCAAACACGAGAGGTATTAGAACCTATAGTACTTGGTACCGTGCTTGGGTTGGAGGTTGAGAAGACGAAAGAACATATTTGTTGACATTGGACTTGAACTTCTGTAGATTGTAATTTTCAGGAAATACGTATGAAGGAAGGTTGTTCCAGAAAACGACAGTTGAATGAATAAATGAGGAAGATGAAAAGTTGGTTCTGTGGGTTTGAAGTTGGACAGTAAATGGATGTTGGCTGGTGGTGGTGGCACGTGTTCGGACTGTTTTGAAAGAGAGAGCGGGAATTATAGAAGCCAATTCAGAAGAACAGTGCCCATGGAAGTATCTGTAGAAGAGGCATGCAGCAGAAACAGTACGTCTATGAGAAAGCGAGTGGAGAGACTCTGTTAGAGATGAATCATTAATTAACCTAACTGCCCTCTTCTGAATGGAATCAAGAAGCCTGAGAGAGGTTTTGGGGGCACCACCCCAGATGTGGGAACAATATTCCATGGCAGGGCGGATTTGCGATTTATACAGAGTGAGCAGCTGTTTGGAAGAAAATTAACGCTGAGAGCGATAGAGAAAACCAAGTTTTTTAGATGCAGAGGAAGCAATATTTGTAATATGCTTGTGCCAAGAGAGATTAGAAGTCAGGGTAATCCCCAAAAGAGACATCATTTTGCCTAGAAATCGGAGTGTCACTAAAGATAAGCATAGGAGCAGAAGAATCCTTTTTGCGAGATATAAGACAAGACTGAGTTTTAGAAGGGTTGAAATCAACTAAGTTGTCTTTGCCCCATTGGAGAATTACCTGAAGATCGGCATTTAAGGAATTGGCAGAAGATTTTCGAGAACTTGAAGCTGATTGAGCAGGACAAGGTTTCTCAAAATGGAAAGTTGAATGCAATGTGCTATCATCGGCAAAACTATGGATAGGATTTCCAGTCAATGGAAGGTCATTGATATACAAGAGGAAAAGAGTGGGGGAAAGAACTGAACCTTGGGGGACACCGGCATTAGTGGAGAAGTTAGAAGACAGAGAGCCATCTACAATCACCCTCAGTGAGCGATCAGAGAGAAAACTGGATAACCAATTACTAAAAACAGTTGGCAAACCATAAGATGGAAGCTTGTTTAGAAGACCTTTATGCCAAACACGATCAAAAGCCTTTGAGATGTCAAGAGCAACTACTTGTGTTTCACCGAACCTTTCCATTGAATTAGTCCATAAATGGGTAACATAAGCCAGAATATCACCAGTGGATCGACACTGACGGAATCCATACTGGCGATCGTTGATCAGACGGAAGGTTTCTAGGTAGTTTAAGAGTTGGCGGTTAATTGATTTCTCCATTACTTTGGAAAGAGTAGAAGTAATTGCAATGGGACGATAATTGGATGGGAGGGATTTGTCACCCTTTTTAGGAACTGGCTGGATACGAGCAAATTTCCAAGCAGAAGGAAAAACACCTTTGGAATAAGAAAGTGAAAAAAGGCGGCAAAGAATAGGAGTAAGTTCATGAGCACAAGTTTTGAGAACAAGTGGAGAAATACCATCAGGACCTGGAGCTTTCTTAGCATCAAGATTCATCAAAATCCTTCTGATATCCTTTTGACGGAAGACCACAGGAGGCACTGAATGGAGCGTGTTAGGAATGGTGGGAGGTGTTTTACCAAGATCATTAATACATGAGCTGGAAAAAAAATGGGATGCTAGCAGGTCAGCTTTATCCTTGGCTGACGTGACAACAGAACCATCTGGTTTGGACAGAGGTGGGAGCAGAGATGGGCAAAAGTTGCGGCCAATAGCTTTGGCAAGAGACCAGAATGCTCGGCTACCATTAGGGCAAGAAGCAAGTTTTCTACTCTTAGCCTGTTCAATCTCTAGTTTGGACTGATTAATAACTGCTTTACAATTGTTGCGAGCTTTGGTGTAGGCAGAAAATGAAACTGAAGAATTAGAAACAAGCCAATTACAATATGCAACATTCTTCTCTTGGACAGCCTTAGCACATTTATTGGAAAGCCAAGGTTTAGATAAAGGACGAGATTTTAAAGTGGAGTGTGGGATAAAGGATTCCATTCCTGCAAGAATAATTTCACTGACACGATCTGAGCAAAAGTTTTGAAACAGTAATCAGACCAAGGAAAAGAAGAAAAGAAGTCTCGCAGGTCATCCCATTTTGCATTCCTGTAATGCCAAACAATACGAGGTTGGGAACAGCCATGAGATAAAGGTTCCATTGGAGAAGAGACAATCACCAAGTTGTGATCTGAAGTGCCTAAAGGACCTCTCACTTCAACCTTGTACTTAGAAGGGTTGTTTGTGAGAAAAAGATCAAGCGTATTGGCTGTATGATTAGGATTGTCCGGTATTCTTGTAGGTAAATGAACAATTTGTGCTAGGTCATTAGTAATTGCAAAAGCCTCAGCATCTCGACCTGCTGGGTCGGTGTGACTAGAAAATGGAAGCCAGCTGGAGTTGTGAACGTTAAAATCACCAAGGAAAATTACCTCACTGTTAGGAAAGTTAGACTGGAGAAAGTCAAGTTGCAAAGAGAGGAAGTCAAAGAGCTCCAAGTGATTAGTGGAGTTGGGAGAACGGTAGAGACAACAGATGAATTTGACACAATGAGGTAACCACTGGCTACCTCATTGTGTCACAGTAGCCACTGACACACCTGTGCCAGTGGCTACTGTTAATCTATTAGTCCTTGTATCCCCCCAAGCTAGCAGTTTTCCAACCCACCTAACACTGCCTCGATAGCATCAGCAAATATTCTTGCACCCTTTCTATTTAAATGCATCCCATCCCTGTAGAAGCAGTCTCTCCTGTTAACAAGTACAGACCAGGCTGAAAAAAAATTCTACCCATTGAGCCTTACACAATCTTTCCAGGGCCAAATTGACCGACAAGGCTCTCATTATATACTCCTTCCTATCGTGTCTGGGCAGAATTGCAGACACTTTCAAATTCAACCCTAATTCACGGCTTTTTTTCAACAGTGACCTGTACTTGTTAAGTAATTCTGCTGGTCTCCTACTCTTAAGTAGTCATCAGACATGACGGGGTCCAGGGATTCATGTTGTTTTCCCCAAATTCTGAGCCTTCCATCAACATGATGCACCGGGCACTTCTCTCTCGTCAGACCATGCAACTGTTTTCCAATCTTTGATAGTCTAGTGCTGGTGTTGCTGTGCCCATAGGAAGTGTGCTCTCTTGTTCTTCATTGATAACAAAGGTAAGCGTGTGGCCATCGGCTGTTGTAGCCCATTCGTGACAAATTGCGACCAGTGGTCCGTTTTTATATTTTGTTCTGCACACCAAGGTTGTATTCTGACGTGATGTGCGACATTGTGGCCCATCTGTTTTTGCACAATTCTAGCCATCCTCCTCTGACCTCTCTCATGAACAAGCTATTTTCTTTCACAGGAGTGCTATCAAGAGGATGTTTTCTGTTTGTTGACCATTCTTGATACACTGTTGAAATTGTAGTGAGTGAAAAGTTCAGGAGAACTGCCATTTCAGAAATGCTTTGTCCAGCACGTCTTGCACCTATTACCATGCCACGTTCAAAATCCGTTAGATCACTCCTTTTCCCCATTCTTGCTACGGTTTGTATGCTTAACTGATACTAGAAAGGTTGTTCTGCTGCATTTATATCCACAACTGTGGTTTTGTGACTTGCAACAGTGTGAGACAAGCCATTTTTGTGCACAGCAGGGGTGTACCTAATAAAGTTTGTTATTTGGTTTTTAGGAGCATTAGCAACTAAGGCCATATTGCTCCGGGATATGCGGTGGTCATTCCCTGACCTTTCCGCATCCTCCATATTTGGTGGTGACGGGCTCGAACCCCGGTCTAATCAAGAAGTGTGTGCTACGCACTGCTGCTCCTTCCCACCTGGCTACAGAGGCGGCTGCCTAATAAAGTGGCAGCACAGTGTACATTATTATACATAGCATGTCTCACATATATTATTATACATTCATTATTATTGCTTAACATTATTGTACTTTAACTGGCTGTCATGAAGTGTTTGTTCAAAAGCCTCAAATTTTTTGACAGCTTTATATGAGGAGGAAGACTATTCCAGGTTTTCACACCTCAAAATTTAAGGCCTTTCAGGCCAGCTGATTCCCGGCAGAATGGTATCTTCAAGTTTGATTCTTTCCTCAAATTGTGGGTTAAAACTTCCTTCCATGGTGACAAAAATATTCCTAAAATGCATTGGGAAGCATGATGTGTAGAGAGAGTTGAAAACAAAGATAGCCTCAGATTTCACTAACAGCCACTGAATATTAGCATTAGTAGAGGTATACGATGCAAGAAAGCAAGCTTATGCAGCATCAGACAAAAAAAACAAACAAAACCCTCCCATTTCACCCCTCCATTTGTTCGAAATGGCTGTCCAGCAGAGCCTAAAATTTAATTAGGCTATCAACTTCCTCAACAAAAGATGGAAGTCTGTTCCACCAATCAACTATCCGCTGACTAAATGAAATTTCTGCACATTTATTCACCAACTGTCTTTCCTCAATTTGAATCTCATCAGCATTCAGCTTCCTCACCCCATTTCAAGGCCTTATACACCTCAATCAGATCACCTCGCAGGTAGTAGACTACTCTCCAGGTGCTGCAATTTGCAGAAGTTAAGCCTTTCTTCGTAAGCACCCCTTTGTTCCCCTCACCAATCTTGTTGCCCTTCTTTGTACTCGTTATAGCAACCTTACATCCTTCCTAAAATGAGGCCTCCAGACCTGTACACAATACTCTAAGTGTGGCCTGGTACCATTGCCTTGTAAAACAGCATAATCACATCTCTGTCCCTGTTAGCAAAATTCCTATATATCATTGACAAGACTCCACGACCTGCCCTGGCAGCAGGTCTGCGCTGCTCAGACTTCACTGCACAATTATCCCCAGTTTTTTTTTCACTTTCAACGTCCCTGAGCATAGTACCACACAGTTGGTAGGTTTCTCTTCAGTTATTGCTACCCATATGCAGTACTCTGCATTTGTCAATGTTAAACTTCAGTTGCCACTTCTCAGCCCATCTGACCAACTTATCTAGATCCAGTTGCTCTTACGAAGAAAGGCTTAAGTTTTGCAGATTACAGTGTGTGGAGACTAGGCACCTGCGAGGTGATCTGATTGAGGTGTATAAAGCCTTGAATGGTTTGAGCATGCTCAATGCTGATGGGATTCTTCCTCTTGTTCAGAATAATCACCTGAGAAGGCATAAATTCAAATTGAGGAAAGACATTTGTAGGATAGATCTGCAGAAGTTTGCATTTAGCCAACAGGTAGTTGATAGGTGGAACAGACTTCCATCTTTTAGCATTAGCATAGGCATTTGATGCAAGAAAGCAAGCTTATGCATCATCAGCAAAAAAAAAAAAAAAAAAAAACAATTAAATAAATAAAAAATAACCACTTCCACTTCACCCCTCTGTTCGTTCGAAATACCTGTCTAGCTGAGACTTAAACTTATTTAGGCTATCAACTTCCACGACAAGGGATGGAAGTCTATTCCAGCAACCAACCACCCGCTGGCTAAAGGCAAATTTCCTCAAGTCTATCCTACATCTGTCTTTCCTCAATTTGAATTTATGCCCTCTCAGGTGATTATTCTGAGCAAGAGGAAGAATCCCATGAGCATTGAGCATGCTCAAACCATTCAAGGCTTTATACACCTCTATCAGATCACCTCGCCAGTGCCTAGTCTCCAAACACTGTAATTTGCAAAACGTAAGCCTTTCTTCGTAAGAGCACCCCTTTGTTCCATTCACTAATCTTGTTGCCCTTCTCTGTACTCGTTCCAGCATCTCTACATCCTTCTTGAAATGAGGCCTCCAGACCTGTATACAGTACTCTAGGTGCGGTCTGACCATTGCCTTATACAAGGGAATAATCACCTCCTTATCCCTGCTAGAAAAATTCCTATATATCATCGACAATACACCATGAGCTACTCTTGCAGCCCATCTGCACTGCTCAGAAAACTTCATATCTGCCTGCACAACCACCCCCAGGTCCCTTTCATTCTCTACCACTGTCAGTGTAGTTCCACAGAGTTGATACGTTGCTCTGGGGTTGCTGTTTCCCATGTGTAGTACTTTACATTTGTCAATGTTAAACTTCATTTGCCACCTTTCAGCCCATCTACTCAACCTTTCCAGATCCTG
This sequence comes from Mastigoproctus giganteus, assembly GCF_048544385.1. Lineage (NCBI taxonomy): Eukaryota > Metazoa > Arthropoda > Arachnida > Uropygi > Thelyphonidae > Mastigoproctus > Mastigoproctus giganteus. The sequence goes on along the minus strand of NC_143579.1, from coordinate 38,806,624 downwards.
TTGCAGTAGCATAGTGTCAGTAGTGTCCCTGCCAACCTTCGTATCGTCTGAAAACTTGGACATTAAGCTTGATATACCATCATCAATATTATTTATAAATACAGAAAACAATAATGGACCCAATACTGAACCCTGAGGGACTCCACTAATAACATTAGTCCCCGATGAGCAGTGTCCATTGATTACCACTCTGTCTTCTCCCCCTCAACCACCCTTTTATCGACAGCAGCAATTTGCCTCCAATGCCACACTGCTCCAATTTGTGCAGCAGTCTTCCATGTGCAACAGTATCAAAAGCCTTTCTAAGATCCAAGTATATAATATCAAAGTTATTCCCTGCATCCAGTTCTTTTGTGACTGCATCATAGTATCCAATCAAATTGGTCAGGCAAGACTTCCTTAACAAAACCATGCTGTGTCTGAGCTATAACTGAAGTCTTGTCTAGATGATCCTGCAGTGCTTCTTTAACCAGTGCCTCCATTAATTTTCCAGGAACAGAAGTTAAACTAACAGGTCTATAATTACTTGTGTCACCCTTTGATCCTCCTTTGTGAATTGGGGTCACATTTGCACATCTCCAGTCCATGGGTACTTCCCCCGAGTCCAAGGAAGCTCTCATAATTATGGCTAAGGATTTGCTTACTTCCTTTGCTGCTTCCTTTAATATAACTGGAGAGATCCCATCCACCCAAATTCAAATTGAGGAAAGACAGATGTAGGATAGACGTGTGGAAATTTGCCTTTAGCCAGCGGGTGGTTGGTTGGTGGAACAGACTGCCATCCCTTGTGGTGGAGGTTGATAGCCTAAATAAGTTTAAGGCTCAGCTGGACAGGTATTTTGAACGAACAGAGGGGTGAAGTGGAAGTGGGTTTTTTTTTTTTTTTTTTTTTGGCTGATGCTGCATAAGCTTGCTTTCTTGCATCAAATGCCTCTACTAATGCTAATGCTACCCCAGGTGCCTTTCTTGTATTTATCTTCAACAATTTCTCCTCCACTTTATTCTCAGTTATTACAAGATTCTCTAGCTTACTGCCAGAGTTGAATACACCTCTGGCATTCCCCTCCCTGAATAACTCCTCATGTGTGAATGTCGATGCAAAATATTCATTCAGTTTGTTAGCTACCTGAGCAGGATCATCAACAGTTGACCCATCGATATCAAGTGGACCAATCTGATTCATCCCCTTCCTTCTAGAGTTTGCATAAGTAAAGAACTCTTTGCTGTTTTTCTGTGCATCCCTTGCCAGAGATTTCTCGTAATCTGCCTTCGCCTGCCTAACCTCCTTTGTAACTTGGTTACAGATCAAGTTGTATCTATCATAGGCTTCTGTGTCACGTGTTAATTTGTATGTATCCCACGCATTTTTCTTCTCTGCCATATGTCTCATTAGTTCATCTGACCTCCACTAGGCCTAAACCTTGAACAATATTTCTTAGTTGGTATGTAAAGCCTAGTAGCTTCCAAGATAAGTTCTTTGAATGCTTCCCATTTTGTATTTGCTGTTGGTAACATCATCAGTTGGTCCCACTGTATAGAATTTAAATACTGTCTCAGTCCCTCGTAGTCGCCTTTACGAAAGTAATAACCCATCCCTTTACTCCTAATGGTAGTTACCTCTTTGAGTAAATCCCACTTCAGCACACTGTGATCACTGCCACCTAGTGGTTCATTTACCTGCAGATTCTTAATACATGAAGAATCACTACTGATAATCAAATCAAGAGTATTACTCCCTCTTATTAGTTGCCTCCTGAACATGCTGATGTAGAAAACAATCATCCAATAAATCCACAAAAGCCTTGCTAGTGTGTGAGTGACCAGCCCCCAAATTCCAGTCAATATCTGGGAAATTAAAATCCCCCATTATAAGGCTCTCTGATTTACTGGCCCACTCTATTTCCCCGTACAGTTTCTTATTATACTCAGAGTATTTTCATCAGATTTTGTTGTGGAAGTTGACAGACTAAATAAATTTAAGGCTGAGCTGGACAGGTATTTGGAACGAACGAAGGAGTGAAATGGGAGCGGGTTTTTTTTGGCTGATGCTGCATAAGCTTCGCCTCTACTAATGCTAATCTGCAAACTTGGACATTAAACCTGATATACCTTCATCAATATCATTGATAAATATACAAAACAACAATGGGCCCAACACCGAACCCTGGCGAACTCCATTCATAACATTTCTCCACGAAGAGCAGTGTCCATTTATAACCACTCTCTGTCGTCTCCCACTCAACCATCCCTTTATTCATGTAGTAACTTACCCTTAAGGATATATCTCTCCAATTTGTACAGCAGTCTTCCATGTGCAACAGTATCAAAAGCATTCCTTAAATCAAAGTATATGATATCAAAATTATTTTTGGCATTCAGTTTCTTTGTGACCACATCATAGTATCCAATCAAATTGGTCAAACAAGACCTCCCGTTAACAAACCCATGCTGTGTCATAACTATTACTGCAGTCTTGTCCAGATGATCCTGCAATGCCTTTTCAACCAATGATTCCATTATTTTCCCCGGAACACAAGTTAAACTAATAAGTCTATAGTTACTTTTGTCGCCTTTTGAACCCCCTTTGTGAACTGGTGATACATTTGCACACATCCAGTCCATGGGGACCTTCCCTGAGTCCAAGGAAGCTCTCATAATTATGGCTGAGAGTTTGCTTACTTCCTTTGCTGCCTGCTTTAATATAACTAGATAGATCCCATCCACTCCAGGTGCCTTCCTTATGTTTAACTTCAACAATTTCTCCTCCACTTTGTTCTCAGTTATTACAAAATCACTTAGCTCAATGTTAAAGTTTGATAATATTCTGGTACTTCCCTCATTGAATAACTCCTCATCTGTGAATGAAGATGCAAAATACTCATTCAGTTTATCAGCTACCTGAGCATGATCATCAATAGTCAACCCATCTATGTTAAGTGGTCCAATCTGATTCATCCCTTTCCTTCTAAAGTTTACATAAGTAAAGAACGCTTTGCTGTTTTTCTTTGAATCCTTTGCCAAAGATTTCTCGGAATCTGCCTTTGCCTGTCTAACCTCCTTTGTGACTTGATTACAGACTAGTTTATAGCTGCCACAGGCTTCTGTGTCACCTGATACTTTATATGCATTACGTACATTTTTCTTCTCTGCCACGAGTTTCATTAGTTCATCTCTTACATTCATTTAGGCCTAAACCTTGAACAGTATTTCTTAATCGGAATGAAAAGTTTAGTAGCCTTCAAAATTAAGTCCCAGAAGGCTTTGCATTTAGAATTCAACGTTGATAACATCATCAGTTGATATCACTGTACAGAATTTAAAAACTGTCTGAGACCCCTGTATTCACCTGTACGAAAGCAATCACCCTTCCCCTTAGCCTTGATGGTAGTTACATCTTTAATTAATTCCCACATCAATACATTGTAATCACTGTCACCCAGGAGGTTTTTTTATCTGCAAATTCTTAATACATGAATAATCACTGCTGAGGTTGCCCCTCGAACATGTTGCTATAGAAAACAGTCATCCAATAAATCCATAAAACTCTTGTTAGTGTGTGAGGGACCAACCTACAATTTCCAGTTGATATCTTGAAAGTTAAAATCCCCCATTATAAGATATTCTCATTTACAGGCCCACTCTATTTCCCTGCACAACTACTCATTATACTCATCAGATTCATTAGGCCTATAACCCAAATCTACTCTCATTTTTCCTTTCCCAGTGCTTATGTCACACCAAACAGACTCGACATTGCATTGTCCACCAGCATCAATTGGATGCACTTCCTTAGATTTTATGTGTTTCTTAACTAACAGCATAACCCCTCCTCCCTTCCTGTCCTGTCTATCCTTTCTGTACACATTATACTCCCAAAATTCAATTTCTGCACTGCTTAGGTCTGTGTGACACCACGTCTCTGATATTCCAACAATATCTGCCTTCGATATCTTGACTAACACTTCAAGCTCATCAAATTTATTAACTATACTCCTAGCAGCATTGGTGTACATGCAAGTATACATGCACATGTTTCTACTCTTAGTTACTCTAACATAGCCCATATATTTATTTGTTGTTGTTGTTATTTGGTTTTTAGGAGCATTAGCAACTAAGGCCATACTGCTCCGGGATATGCGGTGCTATTCCGTGACCTTTCCGCCTCCTCCGTATTTGGTGGTAACGGGCTCGAACCCCGGTCTAATCAAGAAGCGTGTGCTATGCGCTGCTGCTCCTTCCCACCTGGCTACGAAGGCGCCATATTTATTTGTTCCACTATAACTCTCAGCAGTCCTGGAAATCTCCATTGTCTTTCTTACCAGGCTGCTGCTCATTCTAATAGAAGCAGTGCAAGAATCACTTTTGCCTCTGCCTGCTGCCACTGTTAACCTTTTAGTTTGTGTATCCTCCCCAAGCTAGCAGTTTTCCGACCCACCTAACACTGCCTCGATAGCATCAGCAAATATTTTTACACCCTTTCTATTTAAATGTACCCCATCCCTGTAGAAGCTGTTGTTGTTATTTGGTTTTTAGGAGCATTAGCAACTAAGGCCATATTGCTCCGGGATATGCGGTGGTCATTCCCTGAATGACCTTTCCGCATCCTCCGTATTTGGTGGTGACGGGCTCGAACCCCGGTCTAATCAAGAAGCGTGTGCTATGCACTGCTGCTCCTTCCCACCTGGCTACGGAGGCGCCCCCTGTAGAAGCAGTCTCTCCTGTCAACAAGCACAAACAAGGCTGAAAAAAAATTCTACCCCTTGAACCTTGCACAATTTCTCCAGGGCCGAATTGACAGATAAGGCTCTCATTCTATACTCCCTCCTATCGTGTCTGGGCAGAATTGCAGACACTTTCACATTCAACCCTAATTCACAACTTTTTTTCAACATTGACCTGTACTTGTTGAGTAAATCTACAGATCACTTACTCAATGTTGTTAGTTCCAATGTGTACAACAATTATCACCTTTTGTGCCCTTAAAAGATGATATCTGCTCTACAATGTCATCAAGTTTTGTCCCTGGCAGACATAGCCTGGTCCTGTTCTACCTATCCTTCTTGCATAGTATATATGCAAGTTACGATGGTAGTTACCTCTTTGAGTAAATCCCATTTCATCACACTGTGATCACTGCCACCTAGTGGTTCCTTTATCTGCAGATTCTTAGTGCATGAAGAATCACTACTGATAATCAGATCAAGAGTATTACTCCCTCTAGTTGCCTCCCAAACATGCTGATGTAGAAAACAATCATCCGAGAAATCCACAAAAGCCTTGCTAGTGTGTGAGTGACCAACCCACAAATTCCAGTCAATATCTGGGGAATTAAAATCCCCCATTATAAGACTCTCTGATTTACTGGTCCACTCTATTTCCATGTACAGTTTCTTATTATACTCATTAGAGTCATTAGGCCTATAGCACACTCCGACTCTCAATTTTGATCTCCAAATGCTTATGTCACACCAAACTGACTTGACACTGCACTGTTGTTGTTGCTTGGGTTTTATTGGCGCATTAGCGACTAAGGCTATAATGCGCCAAAACCTAGTCATAAAAAGTAAAATTTTCAGTGGCCTAACGAATTACGTCACCAAGTCAAAGTATAAAAACAAGTATAAACGGTAAAAGACAAATATCAGTAAACAAGTAACATTAACAAAGTAGATTTTTTAAATATGAGTAAAATGGTTTACTGATTTCAAAAAGCTAAAAATAGCAGACACATGGTCACTGTCAGATAAAATCTGACTGAGTGTATACAGCTCAGTCAGATGATTAAAAGCGGTAAAACGGATATTACTAAAATCTGGACAATCAATTAAAATGTGTCTGACAGTTAAAATTGTGCCACAGGACTCACACATAGGAGGGTCATCAGCCCTCAGCAAAAACAAATGAGTCAAATGACTATGTCCTATGCGGGTCCAGGCAAGAACAACTTCCTCCTTACGATTCCTGCGCAGACTAGACTGCCACGATTCAATTACAGGCTTTATACGATATAATTTATTCACAGTCTGTCTATTCCACGAATCCTGCCATTAGGAGTGTATCTTTATATATATTACTTGCATGTAGTCTGTATAGGGGACTGACAGGCAGCGATTATTACTGGGAATTGCTGATTTGGCTGCAGTGTCAGCCAAATCATTTCCCCTAATCCCAATGTGGCTGGGAATCCAGCAGAAGCGGACATCATATTCACATTCACAGAGGAAGTGAATCTTCTGCTGAATACTAGACAGAAATGGATGAGGATTATATCTCACAGATATTAAAGCCTGTAATACACTGAGGGAGTCGGAATATAAAATGAACCGTTTGTATTGGCATTTACTAATTTGATCCAAGGCTAACTCTATAGAGTGCAGCTCTGCAATAAATATGCTGCATTCAGAGGGAATCTGCTCCGATGTAGTGGTGTCTGTAAAGACAGCAGCACATCCCACATATGATTCTGACTTCGAACCGTCTGTGTAAACTGGCGCGAAGTCAGAATGTTCAGCTCGGTGTGCTGAATAAAGCTGCAGGTAGATATATGATGGAGTGTCCGACTTTCCCCAATTTCTAAGGGACAAGTCACATGCCAGGACATGAGCATGCCAGGGTGGAAGGGATTGCTTCAGTGTTTGGGCAACCTTGTCTACCTTGATATTAAGTTCTATGAGTAGCTCTTGGAGACAAATACCAAAAGGACAATTGGCAGTCTTACGGGCGTTGTACAAATTTTCCCATCGTGGCTCAAAAACGAATGGCCACGTAGGATGGTCTGGCAGGGATTTCAATTTTAGAGCGTACTTTAGAGACAACTGCTTACATCGAAGCAATAACGGTGGTTCGTTTGCTTCGACGTATAAACTCTGGACAGGAGATGTTCGAAATGCTCCAGTAGCGATACGGAAAGCCTGATGATGGACAGGGTCCAGCCATCGAAGGGCACTGTCTCTGGCTGAAGAATATACCTGGGACCCATAATCTAATTTGGATCGCACAAGTGCACGGTAAAGTTGTAGTAGGGTGCATCAGTCTGCACCCCAAGATGTAGAGGAGAGCGAGCGGAGAATATTAAGGCTTCTTGTGCACTTTGTGCGGAGTTGATGGATATGATCCAGAAAGGTCAGTTTTTTATCGAATATAAGTCCCAAGAATTTTGTGTTCGCTGCTACTGGAATAGCATTTTGTCCGAGCCTTAATTCAGGTTCAGGATGAAGATTACACTTACGACAAAAGTGTACGCAAACGGTCTTCTCCGGCGAGAACCTGAAGCCATTAGCAAGTGCCCAGGAATTAAGGCGATCAATGGCTTTCTGCAGTTGTCTTTCAATAACCCTCATGTTGCATGACTGACAAAACATGCTAAAGTCATCAACATAGAGGGCACAGTTTACAGTTGGAGGAAGTTGTTCTGTGATGGAATTTATTTTGATGGCGAAAAGCGTGACACTTAACACTGATCCTTGTGGTACTTCCTCCTCTTGGCTGAAGGAACGAGAGAGTGAGGATCCACACGAACTTGGAAAGATCGATTGGCTAAAAAGTTTTGAATAAAAAAGGGGAGATGCCCTCTAAGGCCTAGGCTATGTAAATCTTTTAAGATGCCAAATCTCCAAGTTGTGTCATACGCTTTCTCCATGTCAAAGAACACTGACACCAAGTGTTCGCGTTTTAGGAAAGCATCCCGGATGGATGTTTCCAGTCTAATTAGATGGTCCAAAGTGGACCAGTTCCTTCAGAAGCCACACTGGATGTTGGAGAGAAGGTCATTTGATTCTAAATACCATATTAAACAAGAGTTAACCATTCTCTCCAGGATTATGCACAGACAGCTAGTCAGAGCAATAGGACGATAATTGGTAGTGACTTTTGGATCCTTTCCTGGCTTAGCAAAGACAAGAACGATTGCCTTGCGCCAGGAATCCGGAAACTGCCCTTCAATAAAGATTCTGTTATATAGAAAGAGCAGATAATCCATAGATTTTTGTGAAAGATGTTTAATCATTTCATAATGGATGCCATCTGGTCCTACAGCACTTGCTTTGGAAAGAGAAAGAGTGAGGGCTGTTTTCAGTTCCTGCATAGTGAATGCCCCATTGTAGGGATAGACACTCTTGGACTTAAAATTAAGTGCCTGTTTCTCGAGTTTATGTTTCAGGACCAGGAACTCTGGGGAATACGATGATGTTGCAGAGATGTTAGAGAATGTTTCCCCAAGAGAATTGGCTATTGCAGTTGGATCTGCAATAGTGCATCCATTATAATCTAGGATTGAAGAAGGGTGGGATGTATATTTTCCCTTCATTTTCCGGATTTTATCCCAGACTACCTTAGAGTTGGTAGACTGGTTAATGGATGATGTAAAACGGATCCACGATTCCTTTTGACTCTGACGGTGGATATAGCGTGCTTTGGCTCGTAAGCGTTTAAAGGCTATAAGGTTGGACGTGGTAGGATATCGGCGGAATATCCCCAAGCTTTGTTTTGAGCCTTTTTTGCTGCTGTGCATTGTGAATTCCACCAAGGTTTGGGAAATGGTGGAAACCGGGCAGATGTTTTTGGAACAGCATTCACAGCTGCTTGGACGATAATTTCTGTGATGTACGTTACTGCATCATTGATCGGCTCCTGACTGACAGTGCTGAGATCAAAATTTGCCTGATGTTGGAAGGCAGACCAGTCAGCCTGATCAATCTTCCACCATGGTAACCTGAAGGGAAGATATGGTCTCCCACTGTGTAACGAGGTTATCACAGGGAAGTGGTCACTTCCGTATGGATTCTCCTCCACTTCCCAAGTGAGTGAAGGGAGTAGAGCAGGGGAGCAGATAGAGAGATCAATGGCAGAAAAAGTACAGGTAGGCATGTGGAAGAAGGTATTTGTTCCAATATTTAGAAGGGAAAGGTCATTGTCATTTAGCATACACTCTATGACTCGTCCCCTTCCATTGATGTTAGCACTACCCCACAGGGTGTTATGTCCATTAAAATCCCCGAGAAGTAAGAAATGGGGAGGCAACTGCGTTACAAGATCATCAAGGTCTTCCTGGGAGATGTCAGTCCCAGGTGGCAAATAAATAGAGCACACAGTTAATAAAAATCCCACTGAAAGGCGAATTGCAACAGCCTCTATGCTGGTTGTAACTAGCAAGGGCTGAACTGGGGTCTGGTTGCCCACAAGGATAGCCACTCCTCCATGAGCAGGACCATCCGCAATTCTATCCTTTCGAAAAATTGTGATGTTATGCATGGTGGGATCATTATTTGCTTTTAGATAAGTTTCCTGCAAGCAAAAGCAAACTGGCTCGTGCTTTTGCAGGAGGGCGGCCTTGATGTCATCAGTATTTTGCCGGAATCCACGACAATTCCATTGTAGGAATTTAGCCATTATTTTGGCTTGGTGGGTCCGTCAGGCGGCTTCCGAGGTGCTGAGGGCTTTATTTTGTCAGTCTTGGATTTATCTTTTTTGGGGAAGAATGGACGCTGTCCGGTACCTCCTTGTTCTCTACATCCATTGTTTCTGGTGTCACGGATGACTCTTCTGAAGCTTTTGGCTTTTCTTTACCACTTGGTTTTGGTAGTGGTGGAGCACTAGAAGGTACGGATATAGGAGTGGCAGCTGATTGTGTTTTTTTTGGTGGGCTTTTGTGAACTCAATAAATAGCTTGCAATCGGGGTGAATGACTCTCTTGGTGGTATAGTCATCTCTGTTTGCATACCGATAGTGCACTTCGCAGAAATCTTCTGAGCATATGAAGGCTTCCCGCTATTTATTGGTTGTATGCGTTTTCTAGCCTCTGGGTAGGAGATGTTTAGCTCCGTTTTTAATTTTTGTATCTCCTTTTCGTCCTTCCACCGCTGGCATGCTCGAGAGTATGCAGGGTGCTCTCCTTGGCAGTTAATACAATTAGGCTTAGGAGCTATACATTCCTTACTCTCGTGATCTTTAGCACCACATCGAGCACAGGCAGGGTTACCACGACAAGCTGTTTGTGAGTGGCCGTACTTTTGACATTGAAAAGACCCCAGTGGGTTTGGAACGTAAATCCTCACTGGGCAGTTTAAGTACCCTGCCTTGATGGAACTTGGAGGCCGTGGGGTGTTGAATGTTAGGATGAGAACTCGGGTAGGGACGAGATTCCCATCCTTACGCATGGATGTTTGCTTGACAGCTGTTACTCCTTGTTCTTTTAATTCAAAGCAGATCTCTTCTTCAGAAACGTGAAGAAGATCCCACTCTGATATGACACCTCATGAAGAGTTCAAAGTTTTGTGAGGGGTTACAATGATGGGTATTCCCCTATAGATGTGGCTTTCAAAATTTTTTCAGCTTGATTTGTGGTTGATGCTTCAATTAGAATATCTCCAGAACGCAGCCGTTTTACGGATTTGGGTGAACCTGCCATCCCTTCTAATCCTTTCTGGATAAAGAAAGGTGACATTTTCCCTACTGACTGCTCTCTGGTGGAGAATGAGGAAAAGAGGTGTCACAGATGGTGTTTTCTCCTCAGTTCTGGCTCTTTTAGCAGAATTGCTCTCACTTTCATCTGACGATCGATTAGGTAGGGGCCTTGTTGGGGCCCCAGAAAAAGAGGGATTTAAATTACTCATAAAAGTAAAGAGAAAGTGTCTGATGCCTAAGTACCTCACCCACCAGGGAGCCCTACGAGGGGACGCCCACTCGTGAACTAGCAGGTACTGCGTACACGAATGGGACACCGAGTTCGCTTAGGAGCACCATACCCACGTTACCAATAAGTCTTTATCCCATCCCAGGACCAAAGGGAGGGAGACTTATTGGAACGCAGTTGACCCTAGCAGTAAAATACCACCCGCTGATTGATCCCAGTCGGGCCGGTCCGGGACCTCCCGTCTTGTCGAAGCAGGGGCCAAAGTGGTGTATTAAGGCTGGGCCCCTCAACCACCAGGATCCCCCCTTCCGAAATCCACGGGTCGCGGCGCACGGCTGCACACACCGGATTCCAAAGATTTAACCCTGGAACCAAGGTATGGGAACCAAGGTATGGGCGTTAGATCCCAGTGATGCTAGTCTGGAAGTCCAGCAGCGTCACTGGGAGGTCCCCTCACCATGTACAGGTGCCCACGTCGAGGGGCACTGCACTGTCCAGTGATGTCAACTGGCTTCACTTCCTTGGATTTTGTGTTTCTTAACTAATAGCATAACCCCTCCTCCCTTCCTATCTATCCTTTCAGTACACACTGTACTCCCCAAATTCCAGTTCATCAAATTCATCAAATTTATTTACCAAACTCCTAGCACTGGTGTACATGCAAGTATACATGCGTGTCATTGCGGTACAAGTAAACACACAACCCATGTGTTTACTTGTACCGCAAGTAAACACATGGGTTGTGTATATCCTGCATCTTGTTTTCCAGGCTGCTGCTCATTCCAATAGAGGCAGTGCAAGAATCACTTTCACCTCTGCCAGTGGCTGCAAGTACAGACCAGGCTGAAAAAAATTCTACCCTTTGAGCCTTGCACAATCTTTCCAGGGCCGAATTGATCAACAAGGTTCTCATCATATACTCCCTCCGATCGTGTCTGGGCAAAATTGCAGACACTTTCAAATTGAACCCTAATTCACAGCTTTTTTTCAACAGTGACCTGTACTTTTTAAGTAATTCCACCGGTTTTCTACTCTTAATATCATTAGTGCCAACGTGTACAACTATATCACCTTTTGTGCCCTTAAAAGATGATATCCACTCTACAACGTCATCAACCTTTGCCCCTGGCAGACATACCCTGGTCCTGTTCCACCTATCCTTTTTACAAAGCATGTTCCCCAGTTTCCCTGACAATAGAGTCACCAACAACTACTAGTTCCTGTGGGACCAGCGCATTATGCCTTGGAGGTTGCCGCTGTGTTGCATGATGACCAAGTGCAAGCTCTGGCGTTGATGTGGGCAGCTGAGAGCTTGATGGGCCCCTGAATTTAGATCCTTCGAGGGCATTCACCCTGTCTTTCAAGCTTTCATATAGGTCCATAACAACGTTGAGTTGTCGCCTGATTTCTTTACACTCCTTACATCGTGCACACACAAAGACATCCCCCATAGCAATATCATGTCCCGTACCCTATTGCTCCACAAACATCAAGCAAGCAGTGCATTTTAAAAGGCTGTGACTCAGAGGGCAACTGCCCCCCTCAGTTCTCCCCTGAGTCACAGCACTCCCATTAGCTTGAGCCTTTTGCTTTGCTGCTCTGGTCTGAGTCATGATTTCGATTTAATTTCAATAAAATTTCAATTTCAGTGCAAAATTATAATCCTAAACTTGTATCCCGACACAGTTATAATGCTATATATATTTTTCAGTATCGAGTATTATCTACGAGTTCCGTTTATATAACTTCCGTATCAAGTTATGTATTAATTAATTATGTTACGTTTGTAATCTAAGTCGTTATATGTATTTAGTTAAAAAGTACAATTTAATTGACAATGAAGTTTAACAAGATTAATAGATTTTACTGATTAATTGACAATATTATATTATACTAACGCTATCTAGTTCGGGATATAACGTATCGTATAACAATGGCAGCAAGTTGCGAACGGTAAATCTACGGACACTTAAGTATTAATTAACTTCCAAATCTCGCTGTCTCAATTCAGAATAAACTAAGGATCCTGACTAGATTTATAAGCTACTTATAGAAAATAATGTAATATAACAATTGGTCAATAAAGCGGCTAAATATGGCTAAAAAACTTCTCGTTCAGCGGAGCTGCAACTTGTAACACATGGATTTTATACCCTTACTGATACTAAGTAATACCTACAAAATCTCTATCTAAGTTAAACTTTAAACTAAGTATCGTAACTAGGAATATAAAGCTACTCTAGAAAATAAGTTAATATGCCAATTTAAGCTAATAAAACAGAAACAACTTCTCTATTCCAGGAGCAGTAAAAACTTCGCCTGCACAAGGCTACTCTCGTTTTGCGGTACGTCTTGAATGTTCATTCAAGAAGGTGTGGCAATTTAGAGCTGAGCCTGCAACTTTATCAGATATTGTCTCTCCACACTTTGATGTATATCACTTCTCACAATATCTCTTTTTAATTTTGTATTTAGCAACTAAGGCTATGAGGCATTAATACACTGTCTGTAAATGCATATAGTCATTGGTCATTTAGCCGGATGAAAAACCTGAATCTCAAGCAACAGTGGAATGGTTTTTCTTGGGAAAACTCAGCCACATTGTGAAACAAGTCCACAAAAATATCTCATGCATTGACAGATTCGAATTCTATCCTTTTCCACTCAGTGTGGGAGGATGGTGATTATAACCACTATGCTAACATTGTACAGACATAATTAAAAGTTATGCTAACTTTTAATTATGTCTGTACAATGTTGTTCAGAACTTATTTGCAGCACTATGTTCTGAAAATCCTGGAATGATTCATGGGAGAAAATTCAATTGTAACCATCTGAAGTCAGCCAGCCACAGTTACAACTAAAGAGGCCATTAAGAATTCCTCACGTTGCAAAACGATTTATATACAGACCTTCCCGGCAAGATCACGAGACTGTGAAAGGTGTTAAAGTTTGGAGTAACCGGTTTATTTATTATTACTCACACTTTCACGACCCTCGGGAAGATGCAATTAATATATTTAACTGTCTCACTGAATTTTTTAACGTATTTCAAATAAAAACTTTTTTTAATATCACAAATTAGACATTGGTATGCTGTTTTATTACTGACATTTTACCAATATAATGTGTGAAAACAACAAGGTGATACATCCCCTTGTGCACTTGAACATGGACTGCAGCTGCTGGTAACTCATAAATGACTATGAATTGCATACTATTTACAAATAGCGCACTGAGCATGATACAACTTGATTCACACTCTCCCATCACTGTAAGATTTACTGAGATTTTTCCTGGAATTTTTTACATATACTTACACAAAGTAACAAGAAAGTAACAATAATAGTTTTGTCTCAAGCTAAAACTAATCATAGGTGCTTGCATCCTCCAAGATACTGCAACAGGTCTGCAAATCTTCTCTCAGTATTGAAACAGCCTTGGAGGAACAACCTTTGCCTTAGACTTATATCTATAAATTTTATTTGTATTTACACTCAATTATTAGAATTTTAGCAATTTATGTTTTAATTTAGTTTAATAGCAATGTTTCAAGGGTTAATATGAATGTAGACAGCACTCTCACATAACTAATACTAACATTGACAGTAAATCAAATTAATAATACAAATAATACAATTGAAGTTTCAGAAGGGGGGGAAGAGTATAAATAAAAACTAACATAAGAAAACAGTTTATTATATTTCTTAGAAAAGTTCACTTTCCATTTGCATACAACATGTGCACTCTCTAATACAAATAAAAAAATGCAAGTAGCACATAATCTAAAAGACATAAAAACCAAAAAAAGAACAGTTTCCCTACTCAAAAAAAAAAAAAAAAGAAAAAAAAGAAAAAAAAAGCACGTTTCCTTCACTTCGGGAAAAAAACTGCTGTAATCTTTCACCCATATCAAGGATGAACATTATGAATATACAGGTAGTTAGAACACTATACCTCAAACAATGGTACAAAATAAGGCAAAAAATTAGTCAATGAGAATTTTCAGAGTTTGAAATCATTTATCCCACATGCCATTTTAAAATTTACAACATACCTAATTAGCCAAAAGAGTCTGTCGAAGGTTACTATTGGTATAAAGCTGAAGTGTAGTTAGTCTAAAAATGTCCAAAAAACAGTACAAGCTTAACTCCATTAGTTTGAAAAAATTGTAACACTTGACATGACACTTCATCTATTGGAATTCATGCGAGTACGTAGCAAAATCTGAATGTAACAAACCATTCTTTTCACCATTTCTCTCTCCCTCTCTCTCTCTCTCTCTATATATATATATATATATATATATATATATATATATATATATATTCCATCTCACACTATCATTAGCAGTCTCAGTTAAGTGTAGACAGTTAAGCAACCACAGTTAAGTGTGAACATTGTTTAACTTAAACCAGCACACTGTTTTTATTTGTTGATGAATCAGGTAGTCTTTATTTGAAATTTATTTTCCAAATCTATCCAAATATAGAGGGTGTTTCACATAAAACCGGCCCCAGTCACTGGCAAAATAATTAAGAGAAATCTAAACAGGAGTAAAATGAGATAAACACAAAAGTAACTTTATTTATTCTCTCTGAATGTACACACAGTTATAAGAGATGCTGCAAATTATGTCTTTGTGCATCTATACACTTTTGTGCACGTGTAATCATATTCAAGGTGACCTGATGCAAAACAGTGATGTCAATAGCCTTGATATTTCTTCAAATGCTGTCCTTCAGTTCATTTATTGTGTGGGGGTTGTGCTCAAACTCTTCCCCATAGGTAAAAGTCACACAAAGACAAATCTGGAGAACATGGCAGTCACAATCCTTTGCCAACTGTGCATTCCTCTGTGAAACTGTCATAAACACGGGCCAGTGATCATGAGACGTGTGACACGTGGCGCCATCCTATTGAAAGTAGCAGTTTTCGCACTCTAGTTCTGTTAACTGAGTGTAGAAGTTCTCAAAAATCTGAAGGTAAACTGCTGTGTTCACTGTAGTGTCAAAAAATATTGGACTGGCAATTCAATTTCCAGAAACCGCACACCATACCCCGATTTTCAGGTCGTGAAGCGGCTTCTGATGCAAGTTGTTCGGATTTTTGGCACATCAGTATCAACTGTTATTGAGAACTCACATGACCAGAAAGATGGAACCCATTGCCTTATCACTTGACCCACTGCATGAAATAAAGCAGTGGGTCAAGTTTACCATGTGCAATCTTGTTAAGGAGCCACTCATAATAATTCAGACGTTTTGCTGCATCAAGTGGCAGTAATTCTTGGACACACTTCACAAGATAGGGTTTCAATTTCAGGTAATGAAATACACGAAAACAAGAAGTTGGTTTCATTCCAGTTTGTTGCGACAATTTCCCGACAGAGTTTCTGGGGTTAGCTAAAATTCTCTTTTGAATGTTCAATGCCGCCTCTGGAGTCCTAACAGAGGGTAGACGATTTCTCGGTGCATTTACAACGGAACCTGTTGTCTGCCATTTTGCAAGTAAGCACCGAATAGTACTCTTAGCTGGGATGGTAGCAACAGGAAATTTCTCAGAAAACAATTCCTGTGTTTCCTTAAAAGAGCCAGTACGTACATAGGCTTCCACTATACAAATCCTTTCTTGCACAGAATATGGCATCCTTGATGATACTCTCACACACCTATCACTTACGAGTGCCAAATGCCGACTGTTTGTTGAGCAACACAAACTGAAATGATTTGGCTAAAATTCATTCTTTGAACAACTTCACGCAGGAGTTGTTCAAAAATGAATATCATGTCAGTTTTACGTGGAACACCCTGTGTTTTGCCAGTTTCAGCACAGCATAAGGAAATTTTCAGAATTCAAAATTATGTGTAAGTGAAACAAGTAATATTTTTATTATTTTTCTAATCTAATGTTTAGCAGCAGATTAACATAAATTTAAAGTGATTGCCAACACTTTAATGTATAGATCAGGTGTCAAGGGTATATTTACCTGGTATTGGCTAGCTTGGTATTTGTTTATATGTAACTTAACAGTTCCTCAAAGGTCTATATGAGAAATGCTTTTCTAAAAAAAAAAAAAAATAAATCACTTTGACATGACTCACTTGTCAGTCAATCATTCTGATAGGTAAGATATTATCAAGCAATCCTGGAAGTTAACTTCAATGAATAAGAATATGCATTACAGTAATTAATTGACTGGTGAATAATACAGTGGTGGCCAGTGAGCCATTACTGGAAAAGCAGTCTGCTGACAGAGCCAAGGAACAATTAAAGTACATATAAGCAAACTGCCTGAATAACAAGCTGGGCTTTGTAGTTAATTTTAAATGCAGCATGGTAATACAGTCAAATTTTACTTATTACAAATATGAGTTCCAAATAAAAGCCATACACTTACCTTCATGTTCAACATCAGGTTTTGACCTTAAAAAAATATAAATATGAATTAATACAAATATATACATTAAACAGATAAACTGTGCAGAATACATAAGATACAAACTTTTATCCAACTATTGGAATAGCATCAACAACCAATTAAATCCCACTATCTGGGTACCCGACCCTTTGGGTCCCCCACAGTGGAAAACCTGGTGGAATGAAAGTTTTGCCTCTGACACTGTAGCAATTAGCCAAAGTTAATTTTTAATAAGTTATTAGCCCTATGTCTTTAGACTATGTATATAAAGTGCTTAGCATCATAATACACAGCCATTTCTGTATAAACAGAAAATTTTTAAGGTGGCATCGTTTTAGGTTATATCTCATATTGTGAATACCTTCACAACGAGTTGCCATGATATTGCACTACTTCGAATAAGTAACGCTTCACCTAAGGAGAAGACTAGTGTTACTTATTCTCAGATAGGTACCACCACCCAGACAGCACTGTTTCAGGGCTATTTGGCCCTTCGTCAGTGAGTGAGTAGGTACCCAAGTGATGCAATGATGGCAAAAACAGTTATGAAGTATAACTCCACAATATGAGAGATGCCTGATGGTGTATGATGTATTTAGACTAAGGCGCATTCAGGGCTAGAGCCTCAAGCTGCGAACAAATTTAGACTATGTATATAAAGTGCTTAGCATCATAATACACAGCCATTTCTGTATAAACAGAAAATTTTTAAGGTGGCATCGTTTTAGGTTATATCTCATATTGTGAATACCTTCACAACGAGTTGCCATGATATTGCACTACTTCGAATAAGTAACGCTTCACCTAAGGAGAAGACTAGTGTTACTTATTCTCAGATAGGTACCACCACCCAGACAGCACTGTTTCAGGGCTATTTGGCCCCACACTCACTGACGAAGGGCCAAATAGCCCTGAAACAGTGCTGTCTGGGTGGTGGTACCTATCTGAGAATAAGTAACACTAGTCTTCTCCTTAGGTGAAGCGTTACTTATTCGAAGTAGTGCAATATCATGGCAACTCGTTGTGAAGGTATTCACAATATGAGATATAACCTAAAACGATGCCACCTTAAAAATTTTCTGTTTATACAGAAATGGCTGTGTATTATGATGCTAAGCACTTTATATACATAGTCTAAATTTGTTCGCAGCTTGAGGCTCTAGCCCTGAATGCGCCTTACCCTATGTCTTTAATAAATATATTAAGGAGCAGCATTTCAGTCTGTACTAGCATCATGCCATAAACAAATTATTACAAATACACACAGAAGCTTGTTCCATCTGTCGTTGTGGAAGTTGACAACTTAAATGATAGAGGTGTATAAAGCCTTGAATGGCTTGAGCATGCTCAATGCTGATGGGATTCTTCCTCTTGCTCAGAATAATCACCTGACAGTGCATAAATTCAAACTGAGGAAAGACAGATGTGCAGAAATTTGCCTTTAGCCAGCGGGTAGTTGGTTGGTAGAACAGACTTCCATCCCTTTTTGTGGAAGTTGATAGCCTAAATAAATTTAAGGCTCAGCTGGACAGGTATTTCGAATGAACGGAGGGGTGAAGTGGAAGTTTTTTTTTCTTCTTTTTTTTTTCTTTTTTTGGCTGATGCTGCATAAGCTTGCTTTCTTGCATCTTATGCCTCTACTAATGCTAATGCTAAATAAATTCAAGGCTGAACTAGACAAACTTTTGGAGTGAATGGAAACGGGATTTCTTTTTTTTTTTTTGACTGATGTTATATAAGCTTGCTTTCTTGCATCATATGCCTCTAATGCAAAATATGAAATTATATACAAACTACAATCAAGCCCAGACTGTAAGCATTCAGAGAGACAAATAACCTTTACAAACTAAAAGTGAGCAGAGTGAAACCAAATTGTATACTGTAACTGTCCAGCATAATGTCAGTATGACATCCATAGATATATTGAAAATGTTGCTGCCACTGTTTTATTAAACTATTAACCTTTACAAGGATACCCTAAGAATAAATATGAGGGAGTATCAAAAAGTTCGTACCCGGACCTATATAAAACATCAGTAGTAAGATGCCATTTTTAATATAAGTTGTCTACATATTCAATGACTAACATGTGAAATTTCATTCCCGTAGGTGATTGTACACCAGAGGTGGAGCCCGGAATCTGAAGAAGGATGCTATGGTTGACAAAGTGAAGTATCGAGCAGTGATCAAGTTCCTGCATTTGCAAGGCAAGAAAGCTCAGGAAATTGATGAAGAAATGAAAGCTGTGTATGGTCAGAATTGTCCAACCTGTGACACTGTAAAAAAGTGGAAATGGAAATCCAGTGTGGTCATATAAGTGGAATTGTGGTTTCAGGCAAAAAGTGCAGACTTCTATGATCAAGGTATTAAACAACTGATCCATAGATGGGAGAAATATGTTACTATACATGGAGAGTACATAGAAAAGGATTAAAGTTCCTGTGAATTTTCTCCTTTCTAGGGCTATTATTTGTAGGTAAGGGTACAAACGTTTTGATACCCCCTCATACTGGCACAAACTGATCAGTTTCTATTCTTTTCTGGCTCAACGGGTTGAAATGATAACAATTAGAATTCAGTGACATCTACTCCAAAAGCAGGGATAATGGCCAGAGTGATGGATATCTCAACCAGGAGCATGTCGTTACTGATTAACTCAGACTTAAGGATGAAGGCTGATCACAGAAGTGTGAGATATCTGTTGACACATATATGAGGTATATAAAGAGGTACCAACAAAAAACTAACTCAGCAGAACAATGGCAATTGGCACCACAATATTCTGTTTTGGATTAAAATAAATCTTTGCTGTTGAAAAATAATTTAATAATTATAATGTCAAATCTATACTTCTGACTCTTGGGGAATTGCTCATATCATCCATAAAATGGAAAGAGGTCACCATCCTGCATCAATAACGGTTTGAAGGGAGCCTCCTATGACATCCTTAATGAGCTGCAATTTTGTGTTTGTTTTAGTTGCAAAAATGTAGATGTTAGTGTTATGGTGTATCAGCATCTTAGACCATATTGTGCCAGCAGTTTTGTGAAACAAGTTTTAAACAAGCATAACACTATGCAAACAAAACATTCTAAAAAAGTAATTTCAAATCTATACCTTGATTCTGAAAAAAAGGCAGGAGATTCCTTCAAAGAAATAATGAAACAACTCAATATTATAAAAAAGAATCCTTCAGCGAGGTGAAGACTCCTGCTTTCAGAGGAAAAACCATTCAAGCTTAATTAGAAAAAAAAAAAAAAAAAGTTTTTAAGTTCAGTAAGGCTCAACTGAATTCACTTCATTACAAATTTTTGGTAGTGTTTAGTGCTGTAGGCCGACCGGGCTAGCCGGGTGGCTAAAGCGCCTGCCTGGCAACCCAAAGGTCGCGGGTTCGAATCCCGCCTCGGGCTTGGATCAAAGTACTGCAAAAACCTTGGGAGGTGCATTATGGCCACAGAAGCCAATGTGCCAATAATAACTACCAAAAAAAAAAAGAAAAAAAAAAAAAAAAAAAAGTGCTGTAGAATATATCCAACACTGAATCTCAAGCACACTCTGAGTAAAGCAGTTAAATTTAAGGAAGGATTATAAATATTATTAGAGATGATGCCATATAAGGACTTAATCTGATGCATAAACTTGCTTCTCTGTTCTACTTTGCCACTACTAATGCCAACTTGCCCATAGAGGTCATGAAAGCTACTAATGATGATTGCCCTGTTGAGCTGAAGTACTTGATGACTGTCCAGCTTATAGTTGCTAGGGTAGAAGCAAGAGGAAACTGGTGATCTTTGAATATTGTGTTATGCAAACCTATAGTGTGCAAAATCTTCTGTATGTCACGAACTCAGATTGGCTGGAATATTTGTCATAAACAATAACGTACAATTGAAACTACATATTAGGTTTTATTTACTTAGAATTTACTGCCATTATAGAAAAAAAATCCAGATTTAAGACCCCTATCCTACATAGCCCTAGTCAAAGCTCTCTATAAAATAGTAACCTATTTTTCTTTCTCAACATACTATTTCTCAATTTAAAGTTTCATCCACTTCTTACCTATAAAACTCTGCTATAAAATTTATCCCTCCAGTGACTCAATGGTGACTCTGCCTGTCATAATTTCAAACTTATTGGCTGTCCATATGCCTGGAGCAAAATAAATCTGAAGAGTCTATAGCACTTATCTGTGCTACAGCTTTCAATGATGGAAAGTAGCTAGCTATAGTGATGATAATGTGAATGCATTGATTCTTGATACAAAAGCAGTGATGACTCATAATAATGGTTGCTTCTCTGGCAATGAAAACAACAGTGGAAGCAAAAGCACCAGCTAAAACATTTATTTCATTATAGAATTTACCCAGATGATTTTAATTTATGGAATACACTCCAGGTGAATGATGATTCTTTTTGCTGTATTTCAACCTTCATTATTTTAATAACAGAGGCCAAAAATCCTGTTAATTTTGCAGCTAAAGCAACTTCATTATAAAATTTACCTGGATGATTTTTCTTTAATTTAGAAAATAAGAGTGTATTTTAAACTTTTAAATTTTTTTCTAAGTTACACTCATCTTTTTTATTCATAAATGTAAAGAAAAAAAAAAGTAAAATCCAGCTCACTTTAGAATTTTCCCCAAGCCTTAACTACCCACTGAGGTAACTTATTCCTCTAATTTACAACCACCAGATAAAAGACAACTTCCTGCATTTTGCCTACATTTTGATCTATAACTCTTCCCCTAATCTGAATTTATATCCAACACTTATAACCATAAAATATTTCACCTTCACTCAATTTATTATCCCATCTCTGAGCATTTATAGTCTTCAAGCAGGTCACCTCTAAGGTGCTTAGTTACCAAGTTCTGCAACCCACATATTCAGAGTCTTTCCTTGTATATCTTGGTGAAATTGGCATAAAATGTTTGCCAATTTCATAAACCATGCTACCCATCTTTGAAACTACTCAAGAAACATAACTGGAACAATATTCCAAGTGCAGTCTTATCACTGCCTTATAACAGTAGGATTATGACCTTCCCATCTCAACATGCAAATATTTGATGGTCACTGATAAGACACCACACAGACCTATTAGCTGCTGTCTACACTACATGGAGAACTTCACATCTGCCTGATTGTAACCCCTAAATCTCTCTCCTCCTTCATTGTCTTTAATTCAACTCCTACTAATGGATAAACTATTTTGGGTTTGTTGTACCCACGAATGGTGAGGGTTTTGTTCCCCTCACCAATTAAGTTCTGCAAATGGAGACTAGGCACCATGTGAAGTGATCTGATTGAGGTGTATAAGGCTTTGAATGGTTTGAGCAGGCTCAATGCTCATGGGATTCTTCCTCTTGCTCAGATTGCAAACCTGAGGGGACATAAATTCAAATTGAGGAAAGACAGTTGTAGAATAGATGAGTGGAAATTGATAGCTTATATTCAAGGAAGAGCTGGACAAACTTTTAGAGCAAAATGGATGGGTGGGAATTTTTTATTTTCTTTTTGAATGCTGCATAAGCTTGCTTTCATACATCATATGCCTCTGCTAATGCTAAGTGCAAAACTTGCACTTTTCAGCATTAAAATACAGCTACCACTTTTATATGGCTATCCTGAAGCCTATCTAAGTCATTCTGAAGGAATGCTGCTTGGCAGTGGTCATTTACCATTTTCCTGATCTTGATACTGTCTGCAAATTGAGGTCACTTCCTGTATCCCTTCTTCAATATCATCTCAGAAATAATGGAGGCTCATGCACTAATCCTTGAAAGACACTACTTTTAACTCTAGCCCAAACTGACGAGTAATCATTAATTATAACCCTCTACTATCAGTTCTACTGCCAATCTGCAATCGATAAATCAAACAGTCTCACCAGATACCACCATGTATCAGTTTATTACAGTAACCTCATGCAGAAGAAAGAAATGCTCTGCTCAAAATTATTTCCTATATCCAATTTACAGGTGGCTTTTTCAAAGACTTTTGCCTTCACAAAACTTTCTGTCCAGATGTCCTGACTGCATTTTTAATAATTTTATTTCCACGAATTTCCCTGCTGCAAAAGCTAGACTGAACTGGTCTGTATTTATTCACTTCACTCTTACAACCATCTTTATGGACTGATGGTATGTTTTCCTTTCTACAACCCAAAGAAACCTCCTCTGAGTATGATGATGCTCTCATAATTAATATTAAGCTCCAGCTGATGTATTTTATACACCAAAAACAGTAAAACTTATAAATTTAAATACCTATTAGAATTATATCAGAGGAGGTTTCTTTGGGTTGTAGAAAGGAAAACATACCATCAGTCCATAAAGATGGTTGTAAGAGTGAAGTGAATAAATACAGACCAGTTCAGTCTAGCTTTTGCAGCAGGGAAATTCGTGGAAATAAAATTATTAAAAATGCAGTTAATATCATTAACTGCATTTTTCATTAATAATTTTTTTAATAGAAAAGTTTGGATATAGAGATATGCACATTGAAAAACACCCGTTCTATGGCAACTTTCCATAGCATTGTGGTTTCCTTCTGTTTTTGCCTGGTCATAATAACAATTTTTAGCTGTACAGCTGGTTATAATTTTTTTATATATATAAACAAGACATTTGTTTCTAATGATCTTGTTATACATTATAAATATTAGCATTCGGAATAAATTTTTGAAAGTTACATACACTGATGTGCAAAATTTAAGACCAGTCAGGTTTTCAACTGTAGCCTCTCATAGGAGTGGCCTGGATATGGGAAAAGCATACCAAAGGAACCTCGTGAGGTACAGAAATGATGAAGGAAACAAGACCGACACACAACAACAGAAACAAAATGGTACAGAGGGACTTTATTCAAAAATGGCAACATAGCACTGGCTGCCATGATACAGATGCATCACTGCCAAAGATGGAACAAAGGGAAGAGGTGGTACTCAGTAGGAGATATGGCCACCCCTAATGTCAATGCAGGCTTTGCACCGCCTGTCCATACTTAGAACAATGTTGTTGGTAAGTTCTTGCAGTAACATCGTCCATTCCTCTGTCCGCCATCTTCAGCTGGTGAACATTTTCTGGTGGGTGTGGACGTGCCGCTAGCGTCTCCCCAGAGCGCCCCATGTGTGTTCGATGGGATTTAGATCGATCGGATGAATGGGCAGGCCAATCCATACGAACAATGTCCCCACTTTCCAAAAGCATATCACAGCTGCGGTGCGATTGGGTGTGGGGTTATCATCCATAAACACGAACTCAGGGCCACCTCGGATCAGACGCACATGGAGAGGATTACCTCAGTACAGTAGCGTGCACCAGTTACAATACCGCCTTCCAGTATCTGGAGTGGTGTATGTCCATCCAAGATAACACCTCCCCAGACAAGAACACCTCGACCGCCATATCGATCCCTTTCAGTGATGTTTGCAGGGTGATACCAGGTGCCAACCTCTCACCAGATTAGCTGACGTCCAGAATCACTGCTGATACTGAATCTACTCTCATCAGTAGAGTACCTTAAGTAAAGATTTTATGGTTGTAACCTACAGAAACAGTATAGTATAGTGTGTTTAGGGTCTAACGGCACCAGGAGTTTCCCCCATCTCCGCGTAGTATACATTGTGGTGTGACACAGAACACTGTAGAGGCCAGAGGTTTAAAAGTGTATGGATATTGTGGTGTGTAATGTTTCGTACCGTTGTTCATCTGGTCTTTTAGCCGTTGGGTCTCAAATGAGACCCACCATTGCCCACACTATACTTCATGGAGGCAGACCAGGTACACCAGTATTTTAGAGATTTACTATTTACTCTGGCAGGTCCTGCCACATAATTTCCTGAGATTTCAGTGGCAAGGACCTAAAAAAAAAAAAAAAAGTGTGGGGGAGAAACACTAGAAATTGGGTCAGGGCGAAAGAGATAAGTATTTTTTTTTCTTTTTTTTTTTTTTTAGTGTAGGGCTTGTGTAGTTTTAACAAGGGTCAAACACTAGTCGCAAGATAGCTAGAGAGGGAAGGGAGACTGAAGACTGGGGGGTGAAAGACAGAAATATGGGGTCAACAGTGAAGATAACCCCAAAAGTTAGTGGGGCAGGCCCATGCCTCACCAGGTGAAGATAGGAGATGGCAGGGGGGGGGGAGGGTACAGAGTAATCATCCTCCTACCAAGGGAAGGAATGGAAAGTGAACAGAGTGAGGGTACCCGGTTCAGATCGCCTAATGATGTTTCGGCAGCAAATTGCACAATGTCTTTGTCGGGTCTTCGTATGCCATTCCTGGGACATGTTGTCCCGTCTGTGTGAGTGGTCAAGTCCAGATAATGACTCCAGTTTAAGCCGGTGGTCAGATCCAGGTTAAGTTAATGATTAGTTGTTCTTCAGATTGTAGCTGTTAGGTTTTTGTTTGGTTGACACATCTAAGGATCTTTATTCTGGATGACGAGTGGTTGGTTTGTAGGAAAATTCCTGCTAAGGTTGTGGGTATGTTCTTCTAGTAAAAAGATCCTGCGCAAACTGCGTTAGGGCTTTATAATTGTCCTCGCTCTCCAGGAGATATTGTTCTTGGTTTATTGGCGAGAAACGTATTCTGGTTATTAAGAGGCAGCGGAGGTCTTCATATAGTTGGCAGTGATGCATGAGGTACTCCCACGTCTCTGGTTGTCCACAGTGGCAGAGAGGGGTGTCACTCAAACCGAAACTGGAGAGTTTTGCTCTTATTGCGCCGTGTCCCGTGAGTAGGTAAGATGTCAAGCAGTCCCGGTGAAAACCAGTTTGGGCTTTTGGGAAACACTAGTTGATTATCCAGTATGAATCTTCGGGTGACTTCCCCTTTTGTCGAAGTCATCCAGCGGGTTTGCCAGGACTGCTGTAAGTGGGTGAGAAGGCGTTTTTTTTTCGAGCTTACGATCGTTCACCAGATCAGTTGTGTAGTCCAGGCAGGTGATTGCTCTACCTTTGGATAGTTGATAAAGCAGCCCACAGTGGACGATCTCCAGGTCCAGGGGGAGATCGCCCAAGAGGACCTGGAAGGCATGGGTGCTTACAGTACAGCAGGCTCTCGAGATTGTCAGTAGGACTGAACATTGAATGGTCTCTAGTTTCCTTTTGTTTACTGCTGTTACCGCTTTGTGGAACCAGGCTCCTGATGCATATGTTATTGATGGTAAGAAGACTGCCTTATAGAAAAGGGCTAGGGTCCTCTTCTTAAGCCCCCAATCGCGACGAGTGACTCTAGCTATTAGTGCAGAGTATTTTTTGATTTTGCTTTGGAGGTAAGTAAGATGGGGTGTGAATGACAGATTTTTATCCTATAGAAACAGTGTTGGTCCTTAAAGTTTTGCACACCAGTGTATTTTAAACTATTTCATGCCCTTTTCTCCAACAAACTGATTGCTAAAGTAAAGGTGTCATGTGACTGCTGTCGTCATGGATTTTTTCCAGTTAGATGGTTAATGGTTCAATGCACTCTCTCATCACCTAAAATTATTGGATATGTGCTATCAATCCGAGAGCCTAAAATGCCTTCAGGTTTGAATTTTTTTTTTTTTTTTTTTAAAGCAGTCTTCTGTGATTTCAATACTCTTAGTGATATACTATTCAGCTTCACTCATGCAGTTTCTCCTCTCAAAAATGGGTCTTTCATCTAAAATTGTTAAGTTATTTGGTTGGTTGTTTTTTTTTTTTTTTTTTTTTTTTTAAGGAGCATTAGCAACTAAGGCCATATCGCTCCGGGGATATGCGGTGGTCATTCCTTGACCTTTCTGCATCCTCCATATTTCGTGGTCACGGGCTCGAACCCTGGTCTAATCAAGAAGCGTGTGCTACGCACTGCTGCTCCTGTCCACCTGGCTACGGAGGCACCATTAATAAAGTATCTGTTCATTACATCAGCAAAATCAGCTGGGTTATCTACGGCTTTCCTATCCCTTAACAATGTTCCAATTCGATTCATTCTTTTCTTCTTTATATTTACATATGTGAAAAACTTCTTGTCGCTGTTTTTTATGCTCTTACCCAGTGATTTCTCATAATTAGCTGCCACAGCCTAACCTCTGCTGTAGTACGCTTACAGATTAACTTTTAGTTGTAGGTATCAGTACTTTTCACTGCCCCATAAAACAATCACACAATCTTTTTTCTGTTCTGTTAAACTAGCCAGTTCCATATTCAACCATCTAGGCATCCTTCTCATTTATATTTTCTTACTGGTATACATTAAACTCACACTTAGTTTTTAGTCATATCCAGTTTTTAGTACTCTTTTTCTCTTTGTCCCATGATCGATCCTAAAAGGTGCCATGCATTTTTTTAGTCTACAGTGCACCCATTGAAAACACTTTCTTGTTTATATTACATAAAGTTTCAAGAAGGAATACATCTAGATATAACTCACCTCTATCTTAAGTTTTGGGTTTGGGAAAACCAAATGATAGTGATTAAAGTCTAGGAATTGTTTCTGGTACAGTTTACCTAAAAGAAATCATTTCTACTGCAGGTAATGTTTGCTAATTTCATATTTAACTCAAAGCTTTGAAAGCTGCTCCTTGCTCAGCAATAAATGAGGAGACTCAGTGTCTTCTGATTTATTAGTGCATTCATACGTTTTTTTATTTTTAATTCAACATTATTCATCCACTTTCCTTATTGATACAGTAATCAGAATCCTTTATTATCATTGGCACATGATGCAAGATTGTTGTTGTTGTTGTTATTTTAGTTTTTAGGAGCATTAGCAACTAAGGCCATATTGCTCCGAGATATGCGGTGGTCATTCCCTGACCTTTCCGCATCCTCCGTATTTGGTGGTGACGGGCTCGAACCCCGGTCTAATCAAGAAGCGTGTGCTACGCACTGCTGCTCCTTCCCACCTGGCTACGGAGGCGCCTCATGATGCAAGAAAGCAAGCTTATATGGCATCAGCCAAAAACAAAAATCTTCTAATTTCACCCATCCACTCGTCCCAAATGTTTGTCTAGGTCTGCCTTGAATCTATTTAAGCTATGAACTTCTACAACGACAGATGGAAGTTTGTTCCAGAAATTAACCACACACTGGCTAAAGACAAACTTCCACACATTTATCATACAATTGTTTTTCCAAAATTTGAATTTATGCCCTCTCAGGTGATTATTCTGAGCAAGAGGAAGAATCCCATCAGCACTGAGCATGCTCAAACCGTTGAAGGCTTTATACATCTCAATCAGATCACCTCGCAGGTGCCTAGTCTCCAGACACTAATTTGCAAAACATAAGCCTTTCTTCGTAAGAGCAACCCTTTGTAGTAGTAGTAGTAGTAGTAGTGGCACTTGATGCAAGAAAGCAAGTGTAGGAGCTTATGCAGTATCAGCCAAAAAAAAAAAAAAAATCACACCATACCCTCCAAATGCCTGTCCAGTTCCTCCTTAAATTTATTTAACCTATCAACTTCCACAACGACAGATGGAAGTTTGTTCCAGCAATTAACCACCCGCTGGCTAAAGGCAAATTTCCGCACATCTATTCTACATCTATCCTTTCTTAATTTGAACTTATGTCCCCGTAGGTTCGTATTCTGAACAAGTGGGAGGATCCCATCAGAATTCAGCGTGCTCAACCCATTCAAGGCCTTATAGACCTCAATCAGATCACCGCGCAGGTGCCTAGTCTCCAGCCACTGCAATTTGCAGAACTTAAGCCTCTCTTGGTAAGAGGATCCCTTCATTCCCCTCACCAATCGTGTTGCTCTTCTCTGTACACGCTCAAGCAAATCTACATCCTTCCTAAAATGAGGCCTCCAGACCTGTACGCAGTACTCAAGGCGTGGCCTGACCATTGCCTTATACAGAGGGACAATCACCTCCTTTTCCCTGCTAGCAAAATTCCATTCCAACAATTGTTCCATTCTCTAATCTTGTTGCCCTTCTCTGCACTTGCTCCAGCAGCTCTACATCCTTCCTAAAATGAGGCCTCCAGACCTGTATACAGTACCCAAGGTGTGGCCTAACCATTGCCTTATACAAGGGAATAATCACCTCCTTATCCCTGCTAGTAAAATTCTTGTATATCACTGACAAGACACCATGAGCTACTCTTGCAGACCATCTAGACAATTACCCCAAAGTGCTTTTCATTCTTTAAAACTGTCAGTGTAGTAAAACACAATTGATACGTTACTCTGGGGTTACTGCTTCCCATATGCAGTACTTTACATTTGTCAATGTTAAACTTCAGTTGCCACCTCTCAGCCCATCTGTTCAACTTTTCAAGATCCTGTTGCAGCAGCGTATTGTCATTAGTGCCATTAACAACCCTGCCAACCTTAGTATCATCTGCAAACTTGGACATTAAACCTGATATACCATTATCAAATATCATTAATAAATACAGAAAACAATGGACCCAACACTGAACCCTGAGCGACTCCACTAATAACATTAGTCCACGAAGAGCAGTGTCCATTAATTACCACTCTGTTTTCTCCCACTCAACCATCACTTTATCCATAGCAACAATTTATTATTATTACAATTAACCGTATGGTACAAGAAAGCCTGAGGCTTTTGCTGCACCAGCCAAAAAAAAAACTTCTGAGTTACCCGGAGAGAGAGAGAGAGAGAGAGAGAGAGAGAGAGAGAGAGAGAGAGAGAGAGAGAGAGAGAGAGAGAGAAGTAGAAGGGAATTACCAAGAAAGAGAAGAACGATGATATCCAGCTCAGGACCCTGGGTGTGCCAAGCCCATACTCACCAGATGTGAGCCCCTAGGTAATTTGCCTCCAATGGCACACTGCTCCAAATTGTGCAGCAATCTTTCATGTGCAACAGCATCAAAAATCTTTCTAAGATCCAACTATATGATATCAAAGTAATTCCCTGCATCTAGTTCCTTTGTGACCACATCATAGTATCCAATCAAATTGGTCAGGCTAGACTTTCCCTTAACAAAACCATGCTGTCCGAGCTATAACTGCAGTGCTTCTTTAATCATTGCCTCCATTAATTTTCCTGGAACAGAAGTTAAACTAACAGGTCTGTAATTACCTGTCTCCCTTTGATCCTCCTTTGTGGATTAGGGTCACATTTGCACATCTCCAGTCCACGGGTACCTCCCCTGAGTCCAAGGAAGCTCTCATAATTATGGCTAAGGGTTTGCTTACTTCCTTCGTGCCTCCTTTATTATAACTGGATAGATCTCATCCACCCCAGGTGCCTTCTTATGTTGATCTTCAACAATTTCTCCTCCACTTTGCTCTCAGTTATTACAAAATCAACTAGCTCACTGCTAGAGTTTAATTCATCTCTGGCATTCCACTCCCTAAATAACTCCTCATGACTTAATGTAGATGCACAATATTCATTTAGTTTGTTAGCTACCTAAGCAGGATCATCAACAGTTGAAGATGAAATCGTCGATATCCAGTGGACCAATCTGATTCATTCCCTTCCTTCTACAGTTTACATAAGTAAAGAACTCTTTGCTGTTTTTCCTTGCATCCTTTGCCAAAGATTTCTCATAATCTACCTTTGCCTTCCTAACCTTCTTTTTGACTTGATTACAGACCAGCTTATATCTACCATAGGATTCTGTGTTGCCTGATAATTTATATGCATCCCATGCATTTTTATTCTCTGCCACGTCTCATTAGTTCATCTCACATCCATTTAGGCCTAAACCTTGAACAATATTTCTTAGTTGGTATGAAAAGCATAGTAGCTTCCAAGATTAATTTTTTGAATGCTTCCCATTTTGAATTTGCTGTTGGTAACAGTTGGTCCCACCATATAGAATTTAAATACTGTCTCAGTCCTCTGTAGTCGCCTTTACGAAAGCAAAAACTCTTCCCTTAGGTAGTTACCTCTTCGAGCAAATTTAACTTCAGCACACTGATCACTGCCACCTAGTGGTTCCTTTATCTGCATTTCTTAATGCATGATGAATCACTGCTGATAATCAGATCAAGAGTATTACTCCCTCTAGTTGCCTCCCAAACATGCTGCTGTAGAAAACAATCATTCAATAAATCCACAAAAGCCTTGCTAGTATGTGAGTGATCAACCCACAAATTCCAGTCAATATCAGGGAAATTAAAATCCCCGTTATAAGACTCTCTGTCCCACTCTATTTCCCTGAACAGTTGTTTATTATACTCATCAGAGTCATTAGGCCTATAACACACTCCTACTCTCAATTTTGATTTCCCAGTGCTTATGTCACACCAAAATGACTTTGTGTATGTTCAACATATCATCAATAAATTTCATTAATGACAGCATTATTATTACTATTAAGTTAATGCTATATAAATTCAAAAATAGCAAAAGCTTAAATTTCCAGTACTCACCTTTGATCGATCTGCAATTGTTATGGTTTGAATAATATGAGATAGACTAATTTTAAGGTGATTTTTTTTTTCAAAATTAAGGGGGATGAATAAGTGATAATTACGATGAAAATGGGATTAAAATATGCGCAAGGAAGTAGAAGTGTACTAACTCCGTCCTCGATTGTCGTGAAGTTGATTAAGTTGAAATTCTAAATAGTGAATAAGCCAATAGTTGTAACGGTGGACTTTCGTTAAAACGTCTTCAGTTGGCAAGTTAAGTGAAAGGGAACGCATACTGTATTTAAGAAGAATTTTGTAATCTTCTTCCCGTTTTGGAATCTCAAATTGGTGAGATTCCAAAACGGGAGAAAGATTGAAGGGGAGTTTCGCATTTAAAATGTTTAGAAAAAAATGTTTAAAATGTATTCACAGGTTTGCACAGACTAAGGATGAATATGGCTAAAACAAAAGTAATGATGAACAAGTATGCCACAGAAAGGGATATAATCATTGAAGAAGCAGTAATTGAAAAGGTGGATTCGTATACTTATCTGGCACAATAATGATAAATGGCTGGAAGTCAAAAGAAGAATAAATTTTGGATGGATAGCATTGAGGAAATGTAGTCACATACCGAGGAGTAATATCCCAATGTGTCTGAAATCAAAGGGTTTGATAAAAAAATGAACCAATATATACTCTCCCTACCATGACTTATAGAAGTGAAACTTAGGCACTCACCAAAAGAATGGAAGAGAAGCTGAGAACTACACAGTGATGAATGGAACAAATTATATTAGGAATCAAGATTGTTAGATAAGAAGAGAAACACACAGATTAGGCAGCAACTCAAGTAAAGGACATTCTTATCAAAACTAAAGAACTAAAATGGTGTTGCGCAGGACACATATAGCTCAAAGACATGATGACACATGGACTAAGAAAATAATACAATGGTACCCAAGAAGAGCTAGAAGAAAACCTGGAAGACAACAATGGAAATGGACAGATGAAATTGAAGAGTTCATGGGTAGTAAATGGATGGCCATTGCACAAAACAGAAAGAACTGGAAAGTTGCTGTAGAGGTCATCATCCTGCAATGGATTGAAAATGGTTGATGATGATGATGATTATATAACTGTCTTTCCTCAATTTGAATCTATGCGCCAATGGGGTCTTAATCTGAGCATGAGGAAGAATCCCATCTGCATTGAGCTTGCTCAACCTGTTCAAAGACTTATACACCTCAATCAGATCAACCTTGCATATGCCTAGTCTCTTTAGGCACTGCAGTTTGCAGAACTTAAGCCTTTCTTGGTAAGGACACCCCTTTGTTCCCCTCACCAATCTTGTTGCCCTTCTTTGTATTCATTCTAGCAACTCGACATCCTTCCTAAAATGGGGCCTCCAGTCCTGTACACGGTATTCAAGGTGTGGCCTGACCATTGCCTTGTGAAACATGATAATCACCTCCTTCTCCCTGCTAGCAAAATTCCTATATATCATTGACAAGACTCCGTGACCTACTCTGGCAGCACGTCGGCACTGCTCAGCAAACTTCATATCCGATTCCCCAAATACCCCCAGGTTTTTTTCACTCTCCACTTCCCTGAGTGTACATCCTTCCTAAAATGAGGGCAACAGTTGGAATGTTTCTCTTGGGTTACTGCTACCCATATGAAGTACTTTGCATTTGTCAATGTTAAACTTCAGTTGCCATTTCTCAGCCCATTTCCCCAAACTTACCTAGATCCAGTTGCAGTAGCATACTGTCTTTACTGTTGTTAACAACCCTGCCAACCTTTTTATCATCTGCAAACTTGGACATTAAGCCTGGTATTTCACCAATATCATTGATGAATACACAAAACAACAATGGACCCAGCACTGAAAGCTGGAGAATTCCACTAATAACATTAGCCCACGAAGAGCAGTTTCCATTGATTAACACTCTCTGACATCTCCCATTCAACCATTCCTTTATCCATTGTAGCAACTTGCCCTTAATGCCATACTGCTCCAATTTGTAATTTGCAAGTTAAACTAACAAGTCTGTAATTACTTGTGTCACCCTTTGATCCTCCTTTGTGAATTGGGGTCACATTTGCACATCTTCAGTCCATGGGGACCTCCCTGAGCCCAAGGAAGCTCTTATAATTATGGCTAAGGGTTTGCTTACTTCCTTTGCTGCCCTCCTTTAATATAACTCGATAGATCCCATTCAGCCCAAGTGCCTTTCTTATGTTTAACTTCAACAATTTCTCCTCCACTTTGCTCTCAGTTATCACTTAGCTCCCTATTAGAGTTTGATAAACTTCTGGTATTCCCCTCCTTGAATAACTCCTCATGTGTGAATGTTGACGCAAAATACTCATTCAATTTATCAGCTACCTGAGCATGATCAATAGTCAAACCACCTATGTTAAGTGAACCAATCTGAGCTATCCCTTTCTTTCTAGAGTTTACATAAATAAAGAACTCTTTTCTGTTTTTATCTGCATCCTTTGCCAAAAATTTATCGTAATCTGCCTTCGCCTGCCTAACCTCTTGTGACTTGATTACAGACTAGCTTATATCTGCCATAGGCTTCTGTGTCACCTGACATTTTATATTAAAATATTTTTTATATTAAAAAAAATTTTAATATAAAAAATTGCACACAAATCATCAGTTTGAGTGCAATTAATGTCAATAGTTCCCACACAAGTAATAATAGTAACATCATAAATTTTTAGCTTCTGGCAGAGATATTTTAGTTCTAGACTACCTATCCTTATTATAAAAAATGTTCTCCTGACAACAGTGTATCTGATAAAATCACGTCGGCTAAGGTAAAGAAAGCCAACATGAGAAAGACGAGAAACGTCGGATAACTTACGTGGAAAATTAGTTTCCCGACACTGGGCTCTAGCGCTGCTCGCTCGGTAAACAGACGGTAGGTGTTATCGGTCTGGAGCCAAAATCTAGAAGAATATATTGATTGACAGGTAGGCATGGCAAACGATGAAATGATTGGTGGTGGGTACGACAGATGACAAGCTACTGTGTAGTCATTGGTTGGCATTATAATGTGTATTTATGAGTAAAGAACATGCATAATAGTTTTGTGATGAACGGTAAACTGGTAATAGCAGCAATGCATTTTTTAAAGATGGAAGAAATTTGTAAGGAAAATAAAACGCTGGTTGATTTTTTGATGAAAACTAAATGAATAAAAGTTTTGTTCCATTCAATTTGATGTTCTTCATTATGTTTTTTTTGTCTCATTATTAAAAGCAGATTTTTGGAGTTCATGAGTGTTTTTACTATATTGTTGATTTAGGTTTGATTACAAAAAAAGAAAAAATTTTCTTTATTTTTCGTTTTATTAGCATTAGCATTAGTAGAGGCATTTGATGCAAGAAAGCAAGCTTATGCAGCATCAGCCAAAAAAAAAATAAAGTAAAATAAATAAATAAAAAATAACCACTTCCACTTCACCCCTCTGTTTGTTCGAAATACCTGTCCAGCTGAGCCTTAAACTTATTTAGGCTATCAACTTCCACGACAAGGGATGGAAGTCTGTTCCACCTACCAACCACTCGCTGGCTAAAGGCAAATTTCCGCACATCTATCCTACATCTGTCTTTACTCAATTTGAATTTATGCCCTCTCAGGTGATTATTCTGAGCAAGAGGAAGAATCCCATCAGCATTGAGCATGCTCAAACCATTCAAGGCTTTGTACACCTCTATCAGATCACCTCGCTGGTACCTAGTCTCCAGACACTGTAATTCGCAAAACTTAAGCCTTTCTTCGTAAGAGCACCCCTTTGTTCCATTCGCTAATCTTGTTGCCCTTCTCTGTACTCGTTCCAGCAGCTCTACATCCTTCTTGAAATGAGGCCTCCAGGCCTGTATACAGTACTCTAGGTGTGGCCTGACCATTGCCTTATACAAGGGAATAATCACCTCCTTATCCCTGCTAGAAAAATTCCTATATATCATTGACAATACACCATGAGCTACTCTTGCAGCCCGTCTGCACTGCTCAGAGAACTTCATATCTGCCTGCACAACCACCCCCAGGTCCCTTTCATTCTATACCACTGTCAGTGTAGTACCACAGAGTTTATACGTTACTCTGGGGTTGCTGTTTCCCATATGTAGTACTTTACATTTGTCAATGTTAAACTTCATTTGCCACCTCTCAGCCCATCTGCTCAACCTTTCCAGATCCTGTTGCAGCAGCATAGTGTCAGTAGTGTCCTTGACAACCCTGCCAACCTTCGTATCATCTGCAAACTTGGACATTAAGCTTGATATACCATCATCAATATCATTTATAAATACAGAAAACAACAAAGGACCCAATACCGAACCCTGAGGGACTTCCCTAATAACATTAGTCCACGATGAGCAGTGTCCATTGATTATTTCGTAACCTGATCTTAAACGGTAGGTTAGGAAATAACAGAAAAGGTTTCCTTATATTTCGTGACCTAACCTTAAACGTTAGGTTAGGAAATAATAGGAAAAGAAAGAAAGATTCTTCATATATATATATATATATATATATAGTGAATAGCTATTGAGGTATTGACTGATGTTATGATATGTGTGTATCTGCACGAGTGTCTTTAAAAATAAAAGTACAGTAATAAAAAATTAATATTTTGTTAATAAGCAATTTATGTGCTAGTCCACCCATGATTCTAAAGAAAAATGGTTATGTTACTCCCTCCACTTTGGGAGGAGTTCAAGATCAAAGTGGAGGTAATCTGACCTTTTTTCACCATTATGGAAAGAATTCATTAGGGCATGTGCAATTTTTTTTTTTTTTTATGTAAACCTCAAACAAGAGAGGTATTAGAACCTATTGTACTTAGTACCGTGCTTGGGTAGGAGGTTGAGAAGACGAGAGAACATATTTGTTGACATTGGACTTGAACTTCTGTAGACTATAATTTTCAGGAAATACGTATGAAGGAAGGTTGTTCCAGAAAACGGCAGTTGAATGAATAAACAAGGAAGATGAAAGGTTGGTTCTGTGAGTTTGAAGTTGGACAGTAAATGGATGTTGGCTGGTGGCAGCACGGGTTTGGACTGTTTTGAAAGAGAGAGCAGTAATTATAGAAGCCAATTGAGAAGAACAGTGCCCATAGAAGTACAGTATCTGTAGAAGAGGCATGCAGCAGAAACAGTACGTCTAAGAGACAGCGAGTGTAAACTCTGTTAGAGATGAATCATCAATTAACCTAACTGCCCTCTTCTGAATGGAATCAAGAAGCCTGAGAGAGGTTTTGGGGGCACCACCCCAGATGTAGGAACAATATTCCATGGCAGGGCAGATTTGCGATTTATATAGAGTGAGCAGCTGTTTTGAAGAAAAGTAACGCCGAGAGGGAAAGAGAAAACCAAGTTTTTTAGATGCAGAGGAAGCAATATTTGTAATGTGCCTGTGCCAAGAAAGATTAGAAGTCAGGGTAATCCCCAAAAGAGACATATCATTTTGCCTAGAAATCGGAGTGTCACTAAAGATAAGCATAGGAGCAGAAGAATCCTTTTTGCGAGATATAAGACAAGACTGAGTTTTAGAAGGGTTGAAATCAACTACGTTGTCTTTGCCCCACTGGCGAATTACCTGAAGATCAGCATTTAAGGAATTGGTAGCAGATTTTCGAGAAGTTGAAGCTGATTGAACAGGGCAAGGTTTCTTCAAAATGGAAAGTGGAATGCAATGTGCTATCATCGGAAAAACTATGAATAGGATTTCCAGTCAATGGAAGAAGGTCATTAATATACAGGAGGAAAAGAGTGGGGAAAAGAACTGAACCTTGGGGGACACCGGCATTAGTGAAGAAGTTAGAAGACAGAGAACCATCTACCATCACCCTCAGTGAGCGATCACAGAGAAAACTGGATAACCAATTACTAAAAACAGTTGGCAAACCATAAGATGGAAGCTTGTTTAGAAGACCTTTATGCCAAACACGATCGAAAGCCTTTGAGATGTCAAGAGCAACTGCTTGTGTTTCACCGAACCTTTCCACTGAATTAGTCCATAAATGGGTAACATAAGCCAGAACATCACCAGTGGATCGACACTGACGGAATCCATACTGGCGATCGTTGATCAGACGGAAGGTTTCTAGGTAGTTTAAGAGTTGGCGATTAATTGATTTCTCCATTACTTTAGAAAGAGTTTTGCAATGGGACGATAATTGGATGGGAGGGATTTCTCACCCTTTTTAGGAACTGGCTGGATATGAGCAAATTTCCAAGCAGAAGGAAAAACACCTTTAGAATAAGAAAGTGAAAAAAGGCGGCAAAGAATAGGAGTAAGTTCAGGAGCACAGGTTTTGAGAACAAGTGGAGAAATACCATAGGGACCTGGAGCTTTCTTAGCATCAAGATTCGTCAAAATCCTTCTGACATCCTTTTGACAGAAGACCACAGGGGGAATTGAATGGAGCGTGTTGGGAATGGTGGGAGGTGTTTTACCAAGATCATTAATACATGAGTTGGAAGAAAAATGGGATGCTAGCAGGTCAGCTTTATCCTTGGCTGAAGTGACAACAGAACCATCTGGTTTGGACAGAGGTGGGAGCAGAGATGGGCAAAATTTGCGGCCAATAGCTTTGGCAAGAGACCAGAATGCTCGGTTACCATTAGGGCAAGAAGCAAGTTTTCTACTCTTAGCCAAATATTAATTGTAATTAATTAGCCAGTTATTAATCAGTGTAAACTAGAGTTCAAACTCTAGTTTACACTGATTAATAACTGCTTTACAATTGTTGCGAGCTTTGGTGTAGACAGAAAATGAAACTGAAGAATTAGAAACAAGCCAATTACAATATGCAACATTCTTCTCTTGAACAGCCTTAGCACATTTATTGGAAAACCAAGGTTTAGATAAAGGATGAGATTTTAAAGTGGAGTGTGGGATAAAGGATTCCATTCCTGCAAGAATAATTTCACTGACATGATCAGAGCAAACGTTGACATCAGAAGTTTTGAAACAGTAATCCGACCAAGGAAAAGAAGAAACGAAGTCTCGCAGGCCATCCCATTTTGCATTCTTGTAATGCCAAACAACACGAGGTTGGGAATAGCCATGAGATAAAGGTTCCATTGGAGAAGAGACAATCACCAAGCTGTGATCTGAAGTGCCTAAAGGACCTCTCACTTCGACCGTGTTTTTAGAAGGGTTGTTTGTGAGAAAAAGATCAAGCGTGTTGGCTGTATGATT
Organism: Mastigoproctus giganteus; assembly: GCF_048544385.1. Classification (NCBI taxonomy): domain Eukaryota; kingdom Metazoa; phylum Arthropoda; class Arachnida; order Uropygi; family Thelyphonidae; genus Mastigoproctus; species Mastigoproctus giganteus. Next base: position 38,768,037 of record NC_143579.1, on the reverse strand, counting down.
AGGATTGTCCAGTATTCTTGTTGGTAAATGAACAATCTGTGCTTGTTCATTAGTAATTGCAAAAGCCTCAGAATCTCGACCTGCTGGGTCGTTGTGACTAGAAAACGGAAGCCAGCTGGAGTTGTGAACATTAAAATCACCAAGGAAAATTACTTCACTGTTAGGAAAGTTGGACTGGAGAAAGTCAAGTTGCAAAGAGAGGAAGTCAAAGAGCTCCAAGTGATTAATGGAGTTGGGAGAACGGTAGAGACAACAGATGAATCTGACACAATGAGGTAGAGAGATTTTAAGCCAGAGAAGATCAAAGAGAGAAGATTCCAAATTGCCAAGTCTCTGACAGGGAATATCAGAACGGACATATGCACAAGTACCACCTTTGAGGCGAAAGGAATCATACAGCGAATAATTTGGGCATCTGAGATGAGCAGTAGTTGAATCAACCAATAACTGAGATTCTGTCAGAAAAAGTACATGGGGTTTGGCAGACTTCAAGTGGAAATGGACATCGTTGAGATTATAACTGAGACCACATATATTTGTGAAATGAATTAGGAAGTGCTTGGGAGGTTTAGATCTTTTTGCAGATAAGCTTGCTCTATCAATTTGACAATTCATGGTGTATTCAATAGTAAGAAAAAGTGGGTGGGACATGCTGTATGAAGTAATGAAATTTTTGGATATGGCGTACACATGGTAAGATCCTTGACATAACGTGGCCTCGACAATGCTCCCCACATACACTACTCGGACTCCCTCCAGTCACTATCTGGCAGAGTAGAGGTAGCAAGATTATACACTAGCTGATCCGGAAGCCTCCTCGAGAGTTACCAATAGGTTCGGTCCGGTGTACTAATTAGCGGTCGGCCTGCGAACACCAATTTAGAGCTGTACCCTCGAAATGTAAGGAATATTGGATCTTGCCACGATTAGGGCAAGTTACCCTTAGTGCTACTAAAGTGATACTAAACCGATGTTATCGTGTGTTGTGTTGGCGCACCAATCACCACATCATTTGACACGCCTACCTGTCAATCAATATATTGTTCTCGACTTTGCTCCAGACCAATAACTCCTACCGTCTGTTTACCGAGCGAGCAGCGCTAGAGTGCTGTATCGGGAAACTAATTTTCCGTGCAAGTTATCTGACGTTTCTCGTCGTTCTCGTGTTAGCTTTCTTTACCTTCACCATTATTATTATTATTATTATTAGCCATACAGTGCAAGGAAGCCTGAGGCTTATGCTGCACTAGCCAAAAAAAAAAAAATTTCCAAGTTACCCAGAGAGAGAGAGAGAGAGAATTAGAAGGAATCACCAAGAAAGTGAAGAATGATGATATCCAGCTCTGGACCCTGGGTTTGCCAAGCCCATACTCACCAGATGTGAGCCCAACCAAAGAAATATGCACATGATCATTTTCCCAAGGCCTGAATCAGGAGTGCATCCTGGAGCATTACCAGATACTGCAACCAGTGAAGAGATCCCAGTTTTAACTCAGATCTGGACATGCAAGGTCTTTGAGACCCCCATACAATTTTGGCAATTTTGTGCTCTTTGCTTACTCAGTCCACACAGCTGTAAATCCAAATATAACTTTCAACAAACATGCTTCTTTGATTCTTCACTGAAAATTCCAGAAATCTCTGCTAGTCATTTTGCGAATAGGAAAAATATAGGATCAATTTAAGATTATTCATGGTAATTGTGTGCATGTGCTAAAAAAACAAGAATTGAAAATTTACATCTCTCACGATCAATTATTGAGACATGCTGAAATGACCTTTCGTGACAGCACACAATTATTACACTCTCTCACTTCATATCACGGGAGACTGTGGCTAGCATACAATTGTTGAAGAACACTGGTTTTAAATAGACATTTCACTCACTGTCAGTCAAGATAATAAGGCAGATAATATTAAAAACTCCTAAATAATGAAGAGATGAAAAAACATGTCTAAAGCACTGCAGAGAAGGTTTTATTCAAAAAAATAATTAAGAATATATATTAATATAAAATATGGACTTTTCAGTTTTCTTCGTAACAGATTGAAAACAAAGGCAGCATTAAATGGTAAATAATTTTGAATTATTTCATGTCGAATTTTGAAAATTGTTTTTTTTTGAAGATTACACAATAGCCTAAGTATTCAGAGGCAATTTGTTATTTTTATTATATAATACAGTAGCTCTGATCCTTATAACCTCACAGAATGACAGTCACTAGCATTAAGCCAAAAAAGTTAACCTGAAACTGCTAGAATGATCCAATGATTAATGTACTTGTCTGAGAAATAAAAGCCACAGTTCGAATGCTGTTTCTAGTATGGGTGTTCCGATTGTTCAATACATTTTAATGAGGCATAAATGGTGCAATATGATTTCAACAATTAAATTGTCTTAAAAACTATTGTAAATATATATTACTGCATGTATTGAGTTTTTAAGTGCTATTCTGTCAATTAATATTGAACAGCTAATAAAATTAGTCATTTTATACATTGTAAATACATAATAAGAATGACATATAGTCAGGGTGGGATTTTGATTTTTGTAGGCCCTAGGCACTTCAATTCCGAAATGTGCTAAAAAAAAGGGGGATAAAACGTTTCTTCTGTTTTAACACTTTGACTGTGAAGCATGTCAATTAACATGACTCTGGTTTCAACTATAATAAATGATAAACCACACCTCAACTGACGAAGCAACCATCACTTCAATCCTTCCAGTTTCGAGAACAGTGGCTAGATAGTGTATGCGTATTAAATGGAAGCTCCTAGAGCTGATTGTGCACATCGTTTCTCAGATCATTTTTCGTTAGTCATAATGAAGAGTGACCTGTTGTTTTTTTTTTTTAATTTTTGCCTTCCTTTGCAGGCCCTAAAATTTCACAGGCCTTAGGCACTGTGCCTATAGTGCCTAATGGGAAATCTGGCCCTGCATATAGTCTAGAACACGTAAAATAGAAATATATAAAATAATTGGTGTTTAAAAATTATTAATAAAAGATACCATAAATCTGGCACCTCTGGTGTGTGTATATGTGTTTTTTTTGTTTTTTTTACAACCCACAGGTTGGGCAAAGGGAAAATATGTTGTCTGGACTTCTGCCGGCTAGCCTATTTCTTCTTTGGGGTTGAATACAACATCAGATTTCTGAAAATTCCAGATTTTTGAGATTCTCACGTAAATTGAAAGTTACATTTTTCCATGTGCCCCATTGACTTTCAAAAAACAATCACAACTAATTAAATGTCTTGAGAGTACCTATCGATTTCTTCAATAACTCAATTTAGTATTACTAGAGGCATATGCTGCAAGAAAGAAAGCTTATATAGCATTAGAAAAAAAAAAAAAAAAAACTTCCTATATCACCAGTCCATTCACTCCAAGTTTGTCCAGTTCTTGTTTTAATTTATTTAAGCTATCAGCTTCTACAATGACAGATGGAAGTTTGTTCCAGCAATCAACCACCTGCTGGCTAAAGGCAAATTTACCGCACATCTATTGTACAACTGTATTTCCTCAATTTGAATTTATGCCCCCTCAGGTTCGTAATCTGAGCAAGAGAAAGAATCCCATATGCACCGAGCTTGCTGAAACCATTCAAGACTTTATACACCTCAATGAGATCAACTCACAGGTGCTTAGTATCCAGATACTGCTATTTGCAGAACTTAAGCCTTTCTTGCAAAGAGTAAACATTTGTTACACTCACCAATCTCATTGCCCTCCTCTGAACTTGTTCCAGTAGCTCTACATCTTTCCTAAAATGAGACCTCCAGACCAGTATGCAGTATTCAAGGTTGGCCTGACAATTGCCTTACACAAGGAGATTATCACCTCCTTATCCCTGCTAGAAAAATTCCTGTATATCATTGACAAGACACCAAGAGCTACGCTTGCAGCCCATCTGCACTGCTCAGGAAACTTCATATCTGCCTGCACAATTACCCCCAGGTCCTTTTCATTCTCTACCACTGTCAGTGTAGTACCACAGAGTTGATACGTTGATCTGGGGTTACTGTTTCCCATATGTAGTACTTTACATTTGTCAATGTTAAACTTCATTTGCCACCTCTCAGCCAATCTGCTCAACCTTTCCAGATCCTGTTGCAGCAGCATAGCGTCAGTAGTGTCCTTAACAACCCTGCCAACCTTTGTATCGTCTGCAAACGTTACGTTAGATATTAACCCTAATATACTTTCATCATTGATAAATAAAAAAAACAATAATGGGCCCAACACCGAACCCTGGGAGAATCCACTAATAACATTAGTCTACAAAGAGCAGTGTCCATTGATTACCACTCTCTGTCTTCTCCCACACAACCATCCTTTTATTCATTGCAACAACTTGTCCTTAATACCATACTGCTCCAATTTGTACAGTAGTTTTCCATGTGCAACAGTATCAAAAGCTTTCCTAAAATCCAAGTATATGATATGAAAATTATTTTTTGCATCCAGTTCCTTTGTGAACACATCATAGCATCAAATCAAATTTGTCAGACAAGACTTCCCCTTAACAAACCCATGCCGTGTCCAAACTATAACTGAAGTGTTGTCTAGATGATCCTGCAGCACTTCTTTAATGATTACCTCCATTAATTTCTCTGGAACAGAAGTTAAACTAACAGGTCTGAAATTACTTGTGTCACCCTTTGATTCTCCTTTGTGAATTGGGGATGATCACATTTGCAAATCTCCAGTCTGTGGGGACCTCCCCTGAGCCCAAGGAAGTACTCATAATTATGGCTAAGGGTTTGCTTACTTCCTTTGCTGCCTCCTTCAATATAACTGGATAGATCCCATCCACCCCAGGTGCCTCTCTTATGTTTAACTTCAACAATTTCTCCTCCACTTTTCCCTCAGTTATTACAAAATCATTCACCTCACTACCAGAGTTTAATAAACTCTGGCATTCCCCTCCCTGAATAACTCATGTGTGAATGTAGATGCAAAATACTTATTCAGCTTGTCAGCTATCTGTGCAGGACCATCAACAGTTGAACCATAAATATCAAGTGGACCAATCTGATTCATCCCCTTTCTTCTAGTTTACATAAAGAACTCTTTGCTGTTTTTCTTTGCATCCTTTGCCATAGATTTCTCATAATCTACCTTTGCCTTCCTAACCTGCTTTTTGACTTGATTACAGACCAGCTTATATCTACCATAGGCTTCTGTGTTGCCTGATGATTTATATGCATCCCATGCATTTTTATTCTCTGCCACATCTCATTAGTTCATCTCACATCCATTTAGGCCTAAACCTCGAACAACATTTCTTAGTTGGAATGAAAAGCCTAGCAGATGCCAAGGTTAAGTCCCTGAAGGCTTCCCATTATCGCCCATTATAAGACAATCATTTAGAATTCACCATTGGTAACATCATCAGTTGATCCCACTGTATAGAATTTAAAAACTCTCTGAGACAACTGTAGTCACCTTTATGAAAGCAAAAACCCTCCCCTTTACCCTTGATGATAGTTACATCTTTAAGTAAATCCCACATCAGCACAGTCATCACTGTCACTTTGTGGTTCCTTTATCTGCAAATTCTTAATGCATGAATAATCACTGCTGATAATCAGATCAAGAGTATTACTCCCTCTGGTTGCCTCTCGAACATGCTGCTACAGAAAACAATCAGCCAATAAATCCACAAAAGTCTTGCTGGTGTGAAAGTGACCAACCCACGAGTTCCAGTCTATATCTGGGAAGTTAAAATCCCCCATTATAAGACAATCTGATTTACTGACCCACTCTCTTTCTCTGTACAGTTGTTTGATGTACCTATCAGAGTCATTAAGCCTATAATACACTCCTACTCTCAATTTTGCTTTCCCAGTGCTTATGTCACACCAAACTGATTCAACACTGCACTGTCCATCCATATGTGCTTAATGCACTGCCCTAGATTTTGTGTTTCTTAACTAACAGCATGGTCCCTCCTTCCCTGCTGACTCATTCATCAGAGTCATTAGGCCTATAACACACTTTTACTCTCAATTTTGCTTTCCCAATTCAACCTTTGAGTTTTACATTTCATTAAATGATCTTGAATTGCTTAATGAAATTGAACCATACTACCCTGCTGTTAGGCTCATAAGAGTAAAAAGGAATGCCTATGAAAGTCACTCAAGACTGCCTTATACTAGATGATTATAAGAAATATGAGATAGAAATTTAAAAAACTTTAATAATGGAGTAACAAGCATTGAGTTGAGATCTGAAACAAATAAAGAACAATTTTGAGGAGTTTTTCCTTCCTTGATTCAAGAAATCTATATGATTTCTGCATGGTAAAAATGAATTAATAAACAGCGATAACAACAAGGTATTAAAAATATTAACGTTGACTACATAGAACTGCAGAATGAATTGGTTCACTTTAGGAAAAATTATCAAAATTTAGAAATAAAAAAAATGAATTTGTCTTAACACTAATGGGCATAATTCGTGCAAAGGCTATATTCTCTGTATATTTAATGTTATTAAATGATATAATATGCTTATTTGCATGTACTATGTATAATATATGGCTTGTTGTTGTTGTTGTTTGGTTTTTAGGAGCATTAGCAACTAAGGCCATATTGCTCCGGGATATGCGGTGGTTATTCCCTGACCTTTCCACATCCTCCATATTTGGTGGTGACGGGCTCGAATCCCGGTCTAATCAAGAAGCGTGTGATGGCATACAAATATATATTAACACTGCCATCCACACAAGTAACATGTGAACGTGTATTTTCAATATTAAAAATACAGCAAAATCTCGTTAATACAAACTCAATTTATACAAAGTACTCGTTTATAGGAAGCACATACCATTCCCCTGCGGAAGGATAGGCTTTTCTATGTATATATATATATATTCGTTTATTACAAAATTCAGTTAATATGTATTACAAAGTTCTTTTCACCCAGTGAGAAATAAATATTGTTATTTTGTGTGTTTAATACAAACTTTGGTACAGTTGTCTGATTATTGCCCCTATTACTGCTTCTGGCCACCCAGTTCCCTGCTTCCCAAAGGATGGCACTGACTTCTTAGAAATTACTTTTTTGTACACAAAACCAGTTTATGGTAACTACAACTTAAGTGCACTCTGAAAAACATTAAGAAGGATGAGATGCTAAATTAACAAAAAGTAAATATAGTTTTTATAAGTTGTTTACTCCCTTATTCTCCATGGGAAAAGGTCAGCTGCAATTGTTACGCCACTTCAAAGAGTCTTTTGCTACAGTTTAATCTTTTTTTTGTGCCATTTTATCTGAGGTGATGTCTTTTTTTTGCAACTTGTCTTTAAATTAATTTAAAGTTTGTTTATAATTAAAACTCATCTAGCACTGCTGTGGCAAAAAATATAAAAGGGCGGAATTAAGCCTAGAAATTAAACTGAAAATTATACAAGAGGCTGATAGGATGGAACGAAGCAAAACGGACATTGCAAAGGAAATGCTCTATATGCTCTCTTGAGAGCATATAGAGCCTGCCTGATAACGTACTTGATCCAAAACAATTTTCAGCCAAATGTCTTGGATGCTATCCATAATCTTGTTATTGCTTGGGACAGTATTGCCTCAAGTTTAATAATCAACTGCTTCAGAAAGAGTGGCTTTGGAGAGAATATCATAGAAAAACATGGTCCAGCAGACAAATGTGATAGTAACATTGAGGAATTTGAGAGAGCATATGGATTTTGTTGGCGAAGTTGAAGAGTCTGTGAAGGTGGATAATGAAGTTGCTACCACTGCAACACCAACACAAGAAGAGCTGCTGAGCACCAAACAAAATGATGATGTTTTTGTTAACAGTGACAGCGAAAGTGAAGAGCACACACAATGCCATCTAAAAAAGATGTCCAAAATGCATTTAGCATTAGTTGATGCATTGAACATAACAGAGAATGCGTTGGCCTGCAGAAATGTTGATAAAGAAAAAACTACTGCATTTGATTTGATAGTCGGTGCTGTAGTTAAAAATGCATATAGGACAAGAACTGGGCAAACAAAATTGGATTCTTTCTTTAAATTAGATTAATTTATCAAAAAGTTAATGGTTTATATGTCTCCTTTTATATTAAGATTGTAATTCTTTTTACTTGATACTAAAGTGTTGTATATATCATAATATATACTATAATATTTTCATTTTTGTTAACTGCTTTTCTTAGTTTATCTTACAAATAAAATAAAATCTTTAAAAAATGTGTTATTCCTATTACTGTATTGTTAGACAGGCTTTTGTTTTTATTATTTTATTAATCTAAAATATTTTTTTTGATATTATTATTATTTATTATTATTCTTAGATATATGGTACTACACAAAAAAAAAAAAAAACAAAAAAAACCTAAAATTTTAACCCTTTTTGGGGACTTTGTTATTACGAACCTCATTATTACAAAACATGAATATTTCAGTCCCTTGAACTTTGTATTAACAAGATTTGGCTGTAATAAAATCACGGGTGAAAGTAAAAGCCAACACGAGAACCACAGGAAACTTTTAGCAGTCAAACACGTTTCCCGGTACCGCAGCTTCTCCCTGCATTCTCGGTAAACAGATGGTGCGTGTTATCGGTAATGGCAGTAGAAGTCGATAACAATGTATTGATTAGTTTTTTCTCATTATTAAAAGCAGATTATTGGAGTTCGTGAGTGTAATGCCTTCGGGGCTAAAATTTACTTATGGATACACCCTTCAGACTGCCTGAGTCTTAGGGTGTTTATCCCCCCTTCCTGCTGTTTTAACCCAATAGGAAAATGACTTCTATGCAACTACTGATAACAGACACCATCTGTAGAAGCAATTTTCATATCAGGTTAAAACAGCGGGAAGTGAGGATAAACACCCTAAGACTGAGGCAGTCTGGAAGGTGTACCCATAAATAAATTTTAGCCCACTCATGAACTCAAATAATCTGCTTTTAATAATAAGAAAAAACTAATCAACACATCGTTATCGACTTCTACTGCCACTACCGATAACACACACACAATCTGCATACCAAGAATGCAAGAAGTTGCGATACCGGGAAACGCTTTTAACTGGTAAAAGTTTCCCGAAGTTCTCGTGTTGGCTTTCTTTACCTTAGCCAAATTACATTTACACACCATGAGGGAAGAAATTTTACAGACTCTAATCATAATGAATATAGATCAAGATGTACCGCCTTCAAATAGATCTTAATAAAATTGTTGATAATCTTGCTTCTCAAAGCACAGAATATAAAAAATTATTTATGCTATAATCTGTTTAATCGGAAAAGTACCTATTTTGTTTTTGTACCTTGTTTATTTAATAAAAAAGAGAATTCATTTTTTAAACACTTAGAATTTATTTTTTGTTTTTATACCAATTGAATTTGTTAATTTGAGTTATAATAAAGGAAATAACTAATTGTTTATTTAATTTTTTAACCATATGAACCTACTTTATATCACATTTTTAAGTATATATGGGGCCCTATTCTAATTTCTAGGTGGGCCTTTTATCTTCAGTCTAACCATGCTGAAAGACTGTTTCAAGAAAATATTGTCTTTCAGACTTACAATAATCAATAAAGAATTAATAATTATTCACAGGAGATTACAACAAATGTTGATAAGACCATATGTTAATATTAAACAAAAGAAATGATATCTGATAAATGGAAACAATTACACTAGTTAACAAATTTAAGTTTGTTCACTGGAGTTTGAATTTCAATAGGTCCTACTGCCAAAATATGTTGCTGTGATTTCAAATATGACTTAGATTTTTTTCTATCACATTGAGATACATCACAATTTAAGAAATAAAAAAGTATTGTTTTTTACGAAAGTATATAACTTTATTGTATTTAGTAATGACAAATTGATAGGATTATATTTTCATATATCAAAAAATATGTAAATACTAACAAGTATTAATCAAAATTCTGAAACTTTCATTAATCAGACCTTCATCTCTTTGTTTGAAAAGAACATTTAATCATTTTTCTTTTATGTACAGTGCCAAGTTTCTCTCTTTTTAAACACCAGCAGTAGTCGGCCATCATGCCTGTATTACACATTCCCTGGTACCTCTGCTCCATTTCCTTTATGTCTTGATGGAATCTCTCCCTTTGTTCTTCACTCATCAGTGCAAGATTTTTGGGAAAAAAATCAAGATGGGCATGCAAAAAGTGAATTTTGATACTCATATTGCAACCTAAATTGCAAAGCTTTTTGAGCATATTTTGAACAATTTTCTCATAATCCTGTGATTTATGATTTCCTAGAAAGTTTTCCAGTACACTTTTAAAAGCAATCCAGGCTCCCTTTCAACATCAGTCATAGTAGTCCCAAACTGACCGTCTAAAACCAATTTTCTAATTTGGGGACCAATGAACATACCCTCCTTAAATTTTATGTCAGATAAACATTAGCATTAATAGAGGCATACAATGAAAAAGCAAGCTTATGCAGCATCAGCCCAAAAAAAAAAACCCTCCCATTTCATCTCTCCATTCGTTCCAAATGCCTGTCCAGCTCAGCCTTAAATTTATTTAGGCTATTAGCTTCCACAACAAAAGATGGAGGTCTGTTCCACCAACCAACTACACGCTGGCTAAAGGAAAACTTCCACACATCTATCCTACATCTGTCTTTCCTTAATTTGAATTTATGCCCTCTCAAGTGATTATTCTGAGCAAGAGGAAGAATCCCATCAGCATTGAGCATGCTCAAACCATTCAAGGTTTGAGCATGTTCACTTCAATCAGATCGCCTCGCAAGTGCCTAGTCTCCAGACACTGTAATACAGTACCCAAGGTGTGGCCTGATCATTGCCTTATACAAGGGGATAATCACCTCCTTATCCCTGCTAGAAAAATTCCTGTATATCATTGACAAGACACCATGAATTACACTTGTAGGCCATCTGCACTGCACAGAAAACTACATATCTGCCAGCACAATTACCCCCAGGTCCTTTTCATTCTCTACCACTGTCAGTGTAGTACCACAGAGTTGATACATTACTCTGAGGTTACTGCTTCCCATATGTAGTACTTTACATTTGTCATTGTTAAACTTCATTTGCCATCTGCTCAACTTTTCTAGATCCTGTTGCAGCAGTGTACTGTCATTAGTGTGATTAACAACTCTGCAAACCTTCGTATCGTCTGCAAACTTGGACATTAAGCCTGATATACCATCATCAATATCATTTATAAATACAGAAAACAACAATGGACCCAACACTGAACCCTCCACTAATAACATTGGTCCACGAAGAGCAGTGTCCATTGATTACCACTTTCTGTCTTCTCCAACCAACCATCCCTTTATCCATAGCAGCAATTTGCTTTCAATTCCACACTGCTCCAATTTATGCAGCAGTCTTCTGTGTGCAACAGTATCAAAAGACTTTCTAAGATCCAAATATATGATATCAAAGTTGTTCCCTGCATCCAGTTCCTTTGTGACCACATATTAGTATCCAATCAAATTGGTCAGTCAAGACTTCCCCTTAACAAAACCATGCTGTGTCTGAGCTATAACTGAAGTCTTGTCTAGATGATCCTGTAGAGCTTCTTTAACCAGTGCCTCCATTAGTTTCCCTGGAACAGAAGTTTAACTAACAGGTCTATAATTTCTTGTGTCACCCTTTGATCCTCCTTTGTGAATTGAGGTCACATTTGCACATCTCCAGTCCATGGGTACCTCCCCTGAGTCCAAGGAAGCTCTTATAATTATGGCTAAGGGTTTGCTTACTTCCTTTGCTGCCTCCTTTAAGACAAATGGATAGATCTCATCCACACCAGGTGCCTTTCTTATGTTTATCTTCAACAATTTCTCCTCTGGCATTACCCTCCCTGAATAACTCCTCATGTGTGAATGTAGATGCAAAATATTCATTTAGTTTGCTAGCTACCTGAGCAGGATCATTAACAGTTGAACCATCAATATCCAGTGGACCAATCCCAATCTGATTCATCCCTTTCCTTCTAGAGTTTACATAGGTAAAGAACTCTTTGCTGTTTTTCTTTGCATCCTTTGCCAAAGATTTCTCGTAATCTGCCCTTGCCTGCCTAATCTCCTTTGTGACTTGGTTACAGACCAGCTTATATCTATGATAGGCTTCCATTAACCCGAGGGGATCTCATCTGGTGAGTATGGGCTTGGCACACCCAGGATCCTGAGCTGGATATAATTATTCTTCTCTTTCTTGGTGATTCCCTTCCCTTCTACTTGTGACTTTCTCTCTCTCTCTCAAAGAGAAATTCAGAAATTTTTTTTTTTTTTTTTTTTGGCTGGTGCAGCATAATCCTCAGGCTTCCTTGCACTATATGGCTAATAATAATAATGTCACCCATTAATTTATGTATCCCATGCATTTTTCTTCTCTGCCATATGTCTCATTAGTTCATCTGACATCCATTTAGGCCTAAACCTTGAGCAATATTTCTTAGTTGGTATGTAAAGCCTAGTAGCTTCCAAGATAAGTTCTGTGAATGCTCCCCATTTTGAATTTGCTGTTGGTAACATCATCAGTTGGCCCTACATATACAATTTAAATACTGTCTCAGACCACTGTAGTCACTTTTAAGAAAGCTAAAACCCTTCCCTTTACCACTGACGGTAGCTACCTCTTTGAGTAAATCCCACTTCAGCACACTATGATCACTGCCACATAGTGGGTCCTTTATCTTCAGATTCTTAATGCATGAAGAATCACTACCGATAATAAGATCAAGAGTATTACTCTCTCTTGTTGCCTCCCGAACATACTGATGTAGAAAACAATCATCCAATAAATCCACAAAAGCCTTGCTAGTGTGTGAATGACCAACCCACAAATTCCAGTGAATATCTGAGAAATTAAAATCCCACATTATAAGACAAGCTGATTTACTGGCCCAATCTTATTTCTCTGTACAGTTGTTCATTGTACCCATCAGAGTCAATTATCAAGAAAGGCTTAAGTTCTCAAATTGCAGCGCCTGGAGAGTAGGCACCTGTGAGGTGATCTGATTGAGGTGTATAAGGCCTTGAATGGGTTGAGAAAGCTGAATGCTGATGGGATTCTTCGTCTTGCTCAGACTAAGAACCTGAGGGGGCACAGTTTCAAATTGAGGAAAGATAGTTGTAGAATAGATGTGCGGAAATTTGCCTCTAGCCAGCGGGTAGTTGATTGGCGGAACAGACTTCCATCTTTTGTTGTGGAAGCTAGCAGCCTAAATAAATTTAAGGCTGAACTGGGCAGGCATTTGAAACGAATGGAGGGATGAAATGGGAGGTTTTTTTTTTTTTTTTTTAGCTGATGCAGCATAAGCTTGCTTTCTTGCATTATATGCCTCTCTACTAATGCTAATGATGACTCCCAGCAGCTCTTGAAATCCCCAGCAGCTTGCTCTCTAGGCTGCTGCTCATTACAATAAAAGCAGTGCAAGAATCACTTTCGCCTCTGCTTGGGGCTACTGTTAATCTTTTAATTTGTGAATTCCCCCATGCTAGCAGTTTTCTGACCCACCTAACACTGCCTCAATAGCATTAGCAAATATTCTTCAGAAATATTCGCAAATAAAATCGAAATCCAACCAATCAAACTGGCCACCTTACTAGCATATATATATATATATATATACTCACAGGTTATCTCAAAAATACACGGCATAACTTCAGGAATGAGTTCCTCATATGTAGACAATAAAAATATTTTATATGAGCATAGTTCCGGAAATGCTTGGTTCCCAAGTTATTAACCGGAATGTCTTATCTCCTGCAGGTGATTTCCTTCATCATAAGGTACTCCATTTAAGCAACAGAACCTCCAGTGCGCCACCCAGGCAATTTGCCTATCTGCGCAAAAGTCTTAATCTTTTGTTTTATTACAGTTTTATTTGTGTGTTTTATCATCACTGCAATAGTTATTAGGCCAAAATTATTCTAAACATTTCTGTTGATTAAATAGATCGTTTTATTGGTCTTTAGCCTGTGGTCACACAGAGATAAGCAAATATCCCGTGTGACCACAGTTACTGCCCCTTCCTCGTGGAGGAAGACCTCTACTCGTACGGCGGTTAAAATTTTAATCATGATAAAAATTATAGTCTCACACTGAGTCTCTCTCCAAGCATAGCACTATCTCTAATCATAATCTGTTCTTCTTCGATTTAAGACCATTGCCTTTTCATACTCGGGACAAGTATGGTCTACAGCGTTATACAGCATCATAAGGTACTGACAGAATCTGGTGGTTTTCCATTCCGACAATGTACTCAAATCAGGAGCAAGCAAATATGCACTTTATGTACGGTTTGGCGGAAGGCAATGCTCTGGTGGCTCGTCGTTTTGCCGATTTTCCCACGAAAGGTTCCCAGAACGAAGATGTCCAGACAGGAAAACGTTTGAAGGTATCCATCGCTGCCTTTGTGAACATGGGACTTTACACCTGGTGCTGCCGACAGAGGACGAGCAAGATCTACGACTCCTGAGGTAGAGGGGTGGACCAACTGCCTGGCCTCCATGTTCACCTGATTTAAACCACTACATTTCTTCTTGTGGGGAATTTAAAGTCATTGGTGTATTCGACTCCGGTAGCTGATGTGAAAACTCTCTGCAATCAAATTGTGGCAGGTTGTGAGCCAATACGAAACATGCCAGGAATTTGGCATTGTCTTCACGAGTCCATGAGACGTCGATGTGAGGCCTGTATTCAGCCAGAAGGTGGACATTTTGAACAATTACTATAAGGTGATGTGAACAACTAAGTGTCATAGACAGACCTTCAAAACTCGGAAACCATGCAGATATAAAATATTTTTATTGTCTACATATGAGGAACTCATTCCTGAAGTTATGCCATGTATTTTTGAGACACCGTGTATATATATATATATATATATATATATATAAAGTATGAATAAAATGATAAATATGAGGCAAAAAATTAATTGAGTGATAAATGTAATGACAATTGTACCTAAGTGCACAAAGCAGCAGCAAAGAATCCAAAAGTATATACAGGCATACCTCGGTTAACGTTACCTCTGATAACGAAGCTTCGATATAACGAAGTCCGCAATTTCAAGCCACATTTAACATAAAAAAATATTCCCGTTTAATCACCTGAAATCTAAACAAATTGAAGAAATTACGGAAACCTTTGGGGTTTCTCGTGGTTGGTTTGAGAAATTTAAAAAACGGGCCAGGATTCATAGTGTAAAATTAACAGGAAAAGCTGCAAATAAGTTTCCAGAAAAACTAAAGGAAATAATCGAACATGAAAATTTTCCACCAAATTTGGTGTTCAGTGTTGACGAAAGCGGTTTGTTCTGGAAACGGCTACCAACAAAAAGCTTCATTTCTATTGAAGAAAAATCAGCTGCTGGGTTCCAAGCAGCTAAAGACCGTTTAACGTTACTCTTTGGATCAAATGCATCTGGCGATTATAAATTAAAATTGTTATTAGTTTACCATTCAGAAATCCGAGGGCATTAAAAGGTAACATAAAAATGAATTTACCTGTAATATGGAAAGCAAATAGAAAAGCGTGGGTTACCAAGGAGTTATTTACTGATTGGTTTGTTAACCACTTTTGTCCTGAAGTAAAACGGTATTGTCAAAAAACAACTTTGAAGAAAAAGCTCTTTTGTTGTTAGACAATGCTCTGGGACATCCTACTGATCTTAACACGTTGGACACGCATTCCTGTCAAAGTTGTGTTTCTTCCAGCAAACACAACTTCCCTGATTCAACCACTGGATCAGAGAGTAATAGCATCATTTAAAGCTTATTATCTGCGTCGAACATTAAGCAATTTAACCGAACTAGAGGATAAAGAGGAAATGACAGTTAAAACTTTTTGGAAAAGCTACACCATTAAAAACGCAATTGAAAACATTGATAGTTCTTGGAAAGAAGTCACTAAGAAATGCTTAAATGGAGTTTGGCGCAAAATATGGCCAGAAGTTGTACTAGAAGAAGAAAATAACATCCAAGAAATTTGAAATGAAGTTATCCAGATGGCTCAATCAATAGGTTTCGAAAAATGTCGATGAAGAGGATGTTAGAAATTTATTGAATGCAGAAGATGATGGTTTTTCAGTGGAAGATTTAGAAAACCTTGTTAGCAACGAAGACAAAGATAATGAAGACGAAGTTAAAGAAGTTCCTGCGGAAAAAGTGTTAACAACCAAAGATTTAAAAAGGTGCTTAAATGACATTGAAAACGTTTTAAATTTTTTTAGTGAAAATGATCCTGATTTAGGAAGAAGTTTTATTGTTAAGCGATCAGTGTTAAATGCAATAACTCTGTATAGGCAACTGTTAAATGAAAGAGAAAAAAAGCATAAGCAATCAACTTTAGACTCCTATTTTAAAATGTGATTTCACTTTGTATAAGAAAAGTTTTATTTAATAAAACTTTTCTTTGTTCGAAAAAAAAAGCTTTTCATTTTCTTTAGGTAGGAACGTATCCCTATTCTGGCCATAGTATTTTTACCTCTGAAAACGAAATTTCGCTTAACGAAGTAATTTCGTGGAACGCATCCTATTCGTTATTCAAGGTATGCCTGTATATATATATATATATATATATATATATATATATATATATGGTAGAAGTAATAAAACTTTTGGAAAGCAAGTAGCTGGCAGTGTAAATTACATAAAATGCCAAAACTAAAAGGAGAAGGATAGAAGAAAAAGGTAGTACTGAAGTTGGAAGACAGATAGAAAAAATGAAAATATCCTATATTATATGATGAATTAAATCAAATTATAGGCTGAACTGGTAAGCAAATTATGTATCAATATTTATGTTTAGCTTGTATCAGATTTTTTTTTATTTTATTATTTTGTTTTGGAATTTTCGTTATCCCCTCTTTAGACTATTCAACAAAAATTTTTCCATCTTTATCTGATGCTTGCTATTCCTTCACATATTTAACTTATTAATTTTGCTTTACAGTTTACTCCCTTTTAATTGGCTTACCAATTCAGCTTATAATTTGATTTAATTCATCTTATAGTATAGGATATTTTCATTATTTCTATTTATTTAACCCCAGGGGCTCACATCTGGTGAGTATGGGCTTGGCACACCCAGGATCCTGAGCTGGATATCATCATTCTTCTCCTCCTTGGTGATTTCCCCCCCCCTCTCTCTCTCAGGGTAACTCAGGAATGTTTTTTTTGGCTGGTACTGAAAAAGCCTCAGGCTTACTTGCACCATATGGCTAATAATATAATATAATAATCTTCCACCTTCAATACTTCCTTTTTCTTTTATTCTTCTCTTTTTAGTTTTGGCATTTTATGCAATTTACACCTCCATCTACTTGCTTTTCAGCAGTTTTATTACTTCTACCACACACACTTTTTTTTTTTTTTTCTTTCGTAGCTGTTGGCGCATAGGCTTCTGTGGCCATAATGCACCTCCCAACGTTTTTGCAGTACTTTGATCCAAGCCCAAGGCGGGAATCGAACCCGCGACCTTTGGGTTGTCAGGCAGGCACTTTACCCACCCGGCTAGCCCGGTCGGCTCCACACACACACACATATATATATATATATATTGATAATATATGCCTCTGGCTTTCGGTAGTGCCCCATTTTTGGCAGATCTGTAACTATATGCTTTCCACAATCATAAGGTCAGATTATCTTTAGAAGTGTATTAATTCTCTAAAATAATTTCTCATTTAATGAAATAATTCTCCTTAATTGTTTAAATTCTCCCTAGCAAGTCTGGATCCATAAGAATCTCTGTATCCATAAAAATTTCTAAATTAGATGTGCAATAATTAATTCCATCAAATTAAGTCAAAAATTAGCACTTTAACATAAGTTTCTCCATGTTAAAAATTGTTTCCATTTATCAAGCTGTACATTTTTTGAATTAACATTAACACATGGTCTTATCAACATTTCTAATTTTATCCTGTTTAATTCTTTTTATTAACCATTACAGGCCTTTAGATAAGATAGTATTATCTTGCAAAACTGCCTTTTAGTTGTAACAGTATGTATTGAGGTGTTTCCCAACAAAAATTCTTAAGTCTATTCCATGTAGTAAAAGAGGATTTTTTATTATTACTATTTTATTGGGTCTTCAAGCATATTTTCCATTCATTTTTTGCTGTAGCATAATTTTCATGAATTGGCACATTATAGCAATAGCACATGAGCTTGCACAGGATTTTTCTCTAAAATTTAATTAATTTTTGATTAGCATGCACAGTCACAAATACAAGGGTTAAAGCTTTGAGCCACAAGCTACATGAAAAATGCACAGCCCACTATGGACTGTAGGACCAACATGTATACAGTCACAATACAATATGTATACAGTCACGATGAATGTGTAAATTTTTCTGGCTTTGGCTATCTCAAGAATAAACAAAAATTTATTTTATTTAAAAATAAAATAAATAAATTAAATTTGCAATACTTACAAATCCTCTGTGCCTTGCCACAAAATTTTGCCAGTATCAGCATCTCTCAGATTCATCCAATTCCTTTATTTTATGTTAAAGTAAAATTCACTAACATACAGAGTAGGGCAATGATTATCTTAAGATATGTAGGGCAAGAATATCTCAGAAAATTCAGATACTCTTAGAATTCTTTATTTTTAACCTCAGACTTTAGAATATGATATACTTCCATTTTTATCATCAGATTAAGTTTATTAGAAGTTTGTACATTTTTATAGTAGAGCAGGAATAAAAAATATATATGAGCAGCAATTAAACATTAGAAATTAAGAGTCAAAAGATGAAATTTATGTGGAAAATATTCTCCAAATGAATTATGCATACATTAAAGAATAAAAAAAATTTAATTTGCACATAAAAATAATAAATGTTGAATCGAACCACACCTCTATACTGTTATAATACCTAAAACAACAACAGATAGCATTATTTGGGTCATGAAGGTCATGCAGCTTTAAGTATTAAGTCAAGAAGTTGTGTATTCTAAAGCCAGTTTGTTTTAAGGATAAAAAATCTATTAAAAATTCTGAAAAAAACCCTTACAACTTTACATGAGATTAGTTAACATGGCTTCAATTCAAAAGGCCTTAATAAATTCAGAATTTCTACCTGCCATATTTTCTACCATTCCAAAATCGGTGTTAAGTACCAAAGAGACATAGCTATGAAAGCATATCCCAGAGGTTCCCAAACTTTCTCGGTTCACGGCACCCTTAGTGTCCCAGTAATTTTTTCACAGCACCCCTAGGCCAAAAGAAATACCTAACACAGTGGTTTTCGACCTTTTAATATATAGCTATATAAAAATTTTATTCTTTATATAGAGGTCCTAAATAAAGATCAATTATAGATAACCACAAAATTAAAAATATACGGCACAATGGATACCGTACACCTTTTTATAATTTGTAAAATAAGAGGAGTTTACCTCAATATAGTACGTAGAACACTTCAGTACTCAATATAGTATGTAGAAGTGTTCTACGTACTATATTGAGGTAAACACCTCTTATTATTTTACAAATATTAATATCAAAGTAGAACGTATTGAGTATTACAGCAATGATTCACACTACCTTTTTATAATGAAATAAATGTATATATTAAAAAATAATAATAACTTTAAGTAACTTAAATCGAAATTACACGGCACCCCAAGAATGTTGTTCCTGGTTGAAAACCACTGGCATATACTATGAGCTGCAATTCTTAAAAATCAAATATACAGCGTTAGACAATTTCATTCATTTTCTACATTAAACTGCATTTCCATTTTCACAAGATTTTGGAAAACATATGAATAGATACTATGTGCTTGCTGGCTAAACACATTATTATTATTATTAGCTATATGGTGCAAGGAAGCCTGAGACTTATGCTGCACCAGCCAAAAAAAAAATTCCCAAGTTACCCTGTGAGAGAGAGCCAAAAGTAGAAGGGAATCACCAAGAATTACTTAACAAGTACAGGTCACTGTTGAAAAAAAGCCATGAATTAGGGTTGAATTTGAAAGTGTCTGCAATTCTGCCCAGACATGATAGGAGGGAGTATATGATAAGAGCCTTTTCGATCAATTCGGCCCTGAAAAGATTGTGCAAGGTTCAAGGGGTAGAATATTTTTTAACCTGGTCTGTACTTGTTAACAGGAGAGACTGCTTCTACAGGGATGGGATACACTTAAATAGAAAGGGTGCAAGAATATCTGCTGAAGCTATCGAGGCAGAGTTAGGTGGGTCGGAAAACTGCTAGCATGGGAGGATACAAGGACTAAAAGATTAACAGTAGCCACTGGCAGAGGTGAAAGTGATTCTTGCACTGCTTCAATAGGAATGAGCAGCAGCCTGGAAAACAAGATGCAGGATATTTCAGAGACTGCTGGGAGCCATTGCGGTACAAGTAAACACATGGGTTGGGGTAGCTAAGAATAGGAACAGGTGGATGTATACTTGCGTGTACACCAATGCTAGGAGTTTAGTAAATAAATTTGATGAATTTGAGGTATTGCTCAAAACATCAAAGACAGATATTGTTGAGATATCAGAGACGCGGTGTCACACAGATATAAGGAATGCAGAACTGGAATTTGGGGAGTACAACGTCTACAGAAAGGATAGACAGTAGGAAGGGAGGAGGGGTTATGCTATTAGTTAAGAAACACATAAAATCCAAGGAAGTGAAGCCCGTCGACATCGCTGGACAGTGCAGTGTCAAGTCAGTTTGGTGTGACATAAGCACTGGGAGATCAAAATTGAGAGTAGGAGTGTGCTATAGGCTTAATGACTCTGATGGGTACAATGAACAACTGTACAGAGAAATAAGATTGGGCCAGTAAATCAGCTTGTCTTATAATGGGGGATTTTAATTTCTCAGATATTGACTGGAATTTGTGGGTTTGTCACTCACACACTAACAAGGCTTTTGTGGATTTATTGGATGATTGTTTTCTACATCAGCATGTTTGGGAGGCAACTAGAGGGAGTAATACTCTTGATTTGATTATCAGTAGTGATTCATCATGCATTAAGAATCTGCAGATAAAGGAACCACTAGGTGGCAGTGATCACAGTGTGCTAAAGTGAGATTTACTCAAAGAGGTAACTACCATCAGGGGGTAAAGGGAAGGGGTTTTGATTTCGTAAAGACGACTAACGATGGTCTGAGACAGTATTTAATTCTATACAGTGAGACCAACTGATGATGTTACCAACAGCAAATTCAAAATGGGAAGCATTCAAAGAACTTATCTTGGAAGCTACTAGGCTTTACATACCAACTAAGAAATATTGTTCAAGGTTTAGGCTTAAATGGATGTCAGATGAACTAATGAGACACATATGGCAGAGAAGAAAAATGCATGGGATACATGTAAATTAACATGTGACACAGAAGCCTATGATAGATATAAGTTGATCTGTAACCAAGTTACACAGGAGGTTAGGCAGGCGAAGGCAGATTACGAGAAATCTTTGGCAAAGGATGCAAAGAAAAACCGCAAAGAGTTCTTTACTTATGTAAACTCTAGAAGGAAGGGGATAAATCAGATTGGTACACTTGATATCGATGGGTCAACCATTGATGATCCTGCTCAGGTAGCTAAACAAACTAAATGAATATTTTGCATCGACATTCACACATGAGGAGATATTCAGCAAGGGGAATGCCAGAGGTGTTTTCATCTCTGGCAGTAAGCTAGATAATCTTGTAATAACAGACTAAAGTGGAGGAGAAATTGTTGATGATAAACACAAGAAAGGCACCTGGAGTGGATGGGATCTATCCAGTTATAGTAAAGGAGGCAGCAAAGGAAGTAAGCAAACCCTTAGTCATAATTATGAGAGCTTCCAGGGGAGGTACCCATAGACTAGAGATGTGCAAATGTGACCCCAATTCACAAAGTAGGATCAAAGGCTGACAATTAATTATAACCCTGTGAGTTTAACTTCTGTTCCCAGAAAATTAATGGAGGTACTGGTTAAAGAAGCACTGCAGGATCATCTAGACAAGACTTCAATTACAGCTCAAAAACAGCATGGGTTTGTTAAGGGAAAGTCTTGCCTGACCAATTTGATTGGATACTATGATGCAGTCACAAAAGAACTGGATGCAGGGAATAATTTTGATATTATATATTTGGATCTTATAAAGGCTTTTGATACTGTTGCACATGGAAGACTGCTGCACAAATTGGAGCTGTTGTTTGTTGTTATTTGGTTTTGAGGAACATTAGCAACTAAGGCCATATTGCTCCGGAAATATGCGGTGGTCATTTCCTGACCTTTCTGAATTCTCCGTATTTGGTGGTGACAGGCTCGAATCTCGGTCTAATCAAGAAGCGTGTGCTATGCACTGCTGCTTTTCCCACCTGGCTATGGAGGCGCTGCACAAATTGGAGCAGTGTGGCACTGGAGGCAAACTGCTGCTATGGATAAAGGGGTGGTTGAGGGGGAGAAGACAGAGAGTGGTAATCAATGGACATTGCTCATTGTGGACTAATGTTATTAGTGGAGTCCCTCAGGGTTCAGCGTTGGGTCCATTATTGTTTTCTGTATTTATAAATGATATTGATGATGGTATATCAAGCTTAATGTCCAAGTTTACAGATGATACAAAGGTTGGCAGGGTTGTTAAGGACACTACTGACACTATGCTGCTACAACAGGATCTGGATAGGTTGAGCAGATGGGCTGAGAGATGGTAAATGAAGTTTAACATTGACAAATGTAAAGTACTACATATGGGAAATAGCAACCCCAGAGCAACGTATCAACTCTGTGGTACTACACTGACAGTGGTAGAGAATGAAAAGGACCTGGGGGTAATTGTGCAGGCAGATATGAAGTTCTCTGAGCAATGCAGATGGGCTGCAAGAGTAGCTCATGGTGTCTTGTCAATGATATACAGGAATTTTTCTAGCAGGGATAAGGAGGTGATTATTCCCTTGTATAAGGCAATGGTCCGGCCACACATTGAGTACGGTATACAGAGGTCTGGAGGCCTCATTTCAAGAAAGATGTAGAGCTGCTAGAATGAGTACAGAGAAGGGCAACAAGATTAGTGAATGGAACAAAGGGTTGCTGTTACGAAGAAAGGCTTAAGTTCTGCAAATTACAGTGTCTGGAGACTAGGCACCGATGAGGTGATCTGATAGAGATGTATAAAGCCTTGAATGGTTTGAGCATGCTCAATGCTGATGGGATTCTTCCTCTTGCTCAGAATAATCACCTGAGAGGGCATAAATTCAAATTAAGGAAAGACAGATGTAGGATAGATGTGCGGAAATTTGCCTTTAGCCAGCAGGTAGTTGGTTGGTGGAACAGACTTCCATCCCTTGTTGTGGAAGTTAATAGCCTAAATAAATTTAAGGCTCAGCTGGACAGGTATTTCGAATGAATGGAGGGGTGAAATGGAAGTGTTTTTTTTTTTTTTCGGCTGATGCTGCATAAGCTTGCCTTCTTGCATCATATGCCTCTACTAATGCTAATGCTAAAGAAGAGAAGAATGATGATATCCAGCTCAGGATCCTAGGTGTGCCAAGCACATTTTCACCAGATGTGAGCATTTTATACCTACACATAAAACTGGCCTGTGAACGCACACATACTTGTACAAATACACAAGGTTTGGCTAAAAAGTTCAGCAAACAATCTTATAATTCTTGAACACACAGCAGTAGCAAAAAGATTATCATCACAACATCACCCTTACAACAGGGTTTAATTTTCAAGTGATTTCATGAGGAAAATTTCTTGCATGAAGATAAAGAAGTCTACTGGCAACATCATGAAATGATCAAAACATCAATAAAATTAACACCATCATTCGATTTGATCAACAAATACCCATTCAAGAAATTGCTGAAGAGACATCTTTTATTTTATTTGGTTCAGGCCATTTTTACTGAAGATTTGGACTTGAAGTTAGTGAGCACCACATTAGTTCCTTGCATTCTCACTCAACATTATTTGCTGACAGATTAAGCTATGTTGAATCTTGTATTTTTAACAAAAATTGTAACAGTTGGATGAATGGATATAACCCAGAGACCAAGGTTGACATCTATTAATGGAAAACAACATTTTCACTAAGGCCAAAAAAGGCAGCAGTCAAAATCACAGGGGAAGGTCATGCTGACAGCATTTTTGATGACAAAGGGATGGTATCATCAGAGTCTATTCTGGAAGGTTAGTTTAGGTTAGGATAGGATAGGAATATTAGGTTAGGATAGGAAGGTTAGGATAGAGCCCACTACCAAGAAGTTTTAAAATGGTTCAGGTGTGATCCACCATAAATTACCTGAAAACTGGCAAAACAGTTGGCTCCTCCATCGCAGCAATGTATTGTGCCACATGTCACTATCTGTAAATTTTTGACTAACAAACACATTTCTGTTATGCTGCAACAACCTTATTAGTCTGATTTTGGCACCATGCAAACTATTCCCAAAATTAAAAAAAGGACATGAAAAGAAAACGATTTGAGTCAGTTCAAGAAATGCTATTAAATTTGATAAACTATCATGTCTTATAGCATTTCTGATAAAAGCATTTACAAAGAAAACTTACAAAAATGATTTGATCACTGTCAAGCACAACGGAACATGTGTGTGCTTATATGAGATCATATTGAAAATATATGATTCAATATGATGATGTAAACATTTATCATTGAATAAAATCAATTTTTTTGCTATGTTCCCCAGAAAATTTGATCAAAGATCAAAATGTTCTGGGGAACATAGCAAAAATTGTATACTGACCACTGGTCTACGTTTGTGATCAAGGTTACCAATCAGTTGTACTAAAGAGTTTGGCTAGCGGTAAACACTAATTTAAATGAAATTCCAGTAGTTTACAAAATCTAATTCTCCTGTCCCTTGTTTCATAAAAGTTAATCTTACTTATTGTAAAACAGTATGCAAATAAGGGAAAATTAAAAAATTCCTCAAAAAGCCATGATCTAGAGAGGGAGAAAGGAAATTCAGTATGTTTCCAGGCCAATTTAGGATCCAGGTTTCCATCATAAATATATATTTCAGATTAGAGGTAACAGATTCTGTCCAGGGATTAGCAACAGACGTGATTCAAGAAAATATATAAATATTTATGCATGCATTTTAAAATAATGTTCATATTTTTCATTTTTAACAGTTCTAACTTCACTAGCCAGTTTTGTTTTGTTTTTTTTCTTCTTTTGCTTAAATGCTGTATGTGAGTTCTATGATTCCAAAAAAAATTTAAATACCAAAATTGCTAACAGATTGATTTCCGACAAGAATTAGACAAAGCAGAAGGTCTCAAGACTAATGAGAAGTTGAGTTTTACATGAATTAAGTTTTGAATTAAAGAAGGTAAGATTATTATTAGCCTACATTGGGATAAGTAACTTTTCATGCCTCTTTGGCTAGTACTGATGGGATTTCCAGTTTGAGGGTATGGACCAAGTGTAGATACCATTATCATATTAGAGAAGTCCCTGGTTTTTATTAAAAATAAGTATAAAGATAGCAATGAAGAGAAGGACTGATAAAAATCCACATTGAGGAATCCATTTCTTGGAGTATTTAGTTATTCTTTGCCAGAACAAGCTTAATCATCACTTGATGCTAACGAAAGGCCTGTCAAAACTTATATAATTTGAAAAAGAATATTATGGGGCTAAAATATTAATTTAAATTTAAACACACACTCTTCCACTGAAAAATTATTAGTTTATTGTGTATTAGATATTGTTCACAGGTTTAAAAGCTTCACTTTACAAAGTAGATCCGTAGGAACAGGGGCAGACAGGACTAACATGATTAATAAAGTACAAGACTAATAACCCTTATTTTAAAATAACCTTCATATTTTTAATAGGTCTAATTTGAATTTTTTCCAATTTAAATTTAAATTGGAAAAAATTCTAACTTCACTGGCCAGAAGTTTTTTTTTTCTTTTGCTTATATGTGATATGAATTTTGAAGAGGAGTTCTGAGATTCCAAGAAAAATTTAAATACCAAAATGGCTAACAGATTGGCCTCGCACAAGAATTAGACAGAAGAGGTCTTGAAGCTAATGATGAATAAAGACTTCAGTTCTGTAAATTTTACCACTCGGAAACTAGGCATCTGTGAGGTTATTTGGTTTTTTTTAAGAGCATTAGCAACTAAGGCCATATTGCTCCAGTGCGGTGGTCATTCCCTGATCTTTCCGCATGCTCCGTATTTGGTGGTGACGGGCTCGAACCCCGGTCCAATCAAGAAGCGTGTGCTACGCACTGCTGCTCCTTCCCACCTGGCTACGGAGACGCCGCATCTGTGAGGAGTCCTGATAAGAGGTAAGTGGACTGAGTAAACTAAATATGGATTGCATCCTTACTTTTTTTCAGGTTACTTACAAGGACATAAATTTAAATTGGAAAAAAATAGTTACAGGATAGATATGTAGAAATTTCCTTTCAGCTAGAGCAATTCATTTTTGGAACAAACTTACACCTGGTGTTGTGGAAATGGGTAGTTTGAATGAATTTAATGGAGGATTGAACAAATTATTAGACAAAATTGGCAATAAAGTGGATAGTGTATTATTATTTTTTTTACATCCCCACTGTTAATGTATGATGATGTTTCCTTGTAAAAAAATGATGCAAAGAAGTATTATTTTTACACCACTAATACTAAATTAAAAGTGTTTCTTAATTCACATTTGGAACTATTAGGCAGAATATCAGGTGCCTTAAAATTGAAGCGCAACTGAAATAAAGCCGAAGGATTAGAGCTCTATAACACACATTTTCTTAAGTATTAGTTGTGAAAAAAAATGATAAGAGGAAGCAAGCTTATGCAGCATCAGCCATAAAAAAACCACTACCCACTTCATTTGCTTGTCCCTTCTAATAATTTAATTCTTTAAATTTATTCAAAACACCCACTTCTATAACACCAGATAGATGTTTGTTCCAGCAATCAACTGCTCTGCATAAAAAAAACAAAATTTTTGCATATCTGTTCTGTAATCATCCTTTATCCAATTTATGTTCCCTTCATGTGTAAGCATGTCAATCAGGTCTACTTCCAGGTGCCTAGTTTCTAGATGCCACAATTTACAGAACTGAAGTCACTCTTGGTAACAGTACCCTTTGATACCACAGACTAATCAAGTTGCTCTTCTCTACAGCTGTTTAACAAATCAACATTCTTTCTAAATGAAACTTCCAACTCTGTATACAGTACCAAGATGTGTGCCAACTATCACTTTATACAGCAAGATATGGTAATAGTTAGGCTGGTTCACAGCAAACAGAGCATTTCTATTCATTAACAACTTAACTGCTTACAGGAGTATACAATGGCATGTGAAAATTGTTATTCTAAATTGATAAGTACATGAAATCCAGCTACGAGGAAAACATGCACATGAAATAATTACACAAGTGCAACTGAACTGAAATATAACTTTTACATAAAATAAAAACTACAAGTACACTGATCAAATTTTGCTTCTTATGCTTATTTCATTTTGTTCTAACGTTACAAGACAGAATTTCTACATTTCATTTGTGCCGCTGTTTCATGTCTAGCAATTACCACTTTGTACAGACAACACTTTATTGAAAATTTATCATAGCTATTAATGTGAATATGGGCTTATATACAGTAGTTCTAAATGAACCTATATATCTTTATACTAAAAATAACAATAAATGAAGAGATTTTTGAGGATACAGCAGTCATCACACATTGGTTTCATATATCAACATACTTTACCTAATTCTAACTAGCTTCTTCACAAATTAAACTAGCATCCTGTCTAATAACAGCATTAATTCTGTTTTTCTCACATCAATTTTGACTTTCTGCAGCACTAATTTTAATTAGATTATAATTAATCCAACCACTATTTATTCTGAAAGTCAATGATTAAGAGTTGAATCAAGTATTTTATTTATTAGATTTTGTAGTGCTACGTCCTCCAAACTGTTCCGCTTTCGGCAATACCCTGATGGGGTAGAAGCATTTAAAACAAAATTTTGATCAGTAAACAACTTCACGGACCTGCTTCACATCTTCATTTACTTATCCATAAAATTACATTAACCACCTACCAGATGCTTAACTCTACAGATAATATTAAAATGAAGTTAATATTTATGCAAGAAAATATCTAAATTAAATGTTATTAAATTACCACGCTCTACTGTTAACATCAGATTATAAAACAAACAAGGATACAATTTAAATCCTTTTAAGATATCTTCTGCTTTCGCCGGCATTTTACCATAAAACCTCGAAACCGCGATATCAAGACAACTGCTAAAACTAGCTAAACTTTTCTATAATTTCCAGTGGTAAAAAAAAAATAATGAAAAATGTGATATTATAAAAAACGTGCCGCAATTTCTCACAAAGATATATAAGCTTCGCACAAACAATACATATGTTAGAAATGTTTACGTTGCTATCCCATGTATCTAAGTTGCGTACAGGTTTTGATTTGCAGGCACCGATCGTTGCCAACCATTACTCTAAAAAGGTCTCTAGTTATTTAGATTTTGCACCGTGCATAAATCAAATTCGGTTTATACTCATACCTACTCGCCCTAATAAATAATAATGTTAATATAAATATAATACATGTATTTATATTATATCAATAAATAAATTTATATTCATAAATTAATAATGAACAAGCTAAATAAATAATATATATGTAAAACAAATATAAATTATAAATATAAGAATATATAAATATTCTTATGGTTATATATAGTAAAACGGAATTTATACGTAATTATTAAAATAAATATAATATTAGATGTTCATTAAATTTATTTAATCATAGTATGACTTAATGCTTTATTATCTTTGATATACATATCTGTTATAGATGGCAGCACTATCTTTAGAGGGTCAATGGGAGAACAGTACAGTACAGTACAGTACAGTATAGTACAATCAAGAGCATAATGAGAGGAGGAGATTGGTCTAGAACAATTCATCTGCACAAAAACCCAAGTTTAGTGGGGGGCGGGGGTAAGTGTAAAGTGTGTTAGCTGTCTGACGGTACCAGGGGTTTTCCCCCGTCTCCGCGTTGTATACCTTGTTTGTGCATCACAGTGCTCTGTGGAGGCCAGAGATTTAAATGTGTGTGTGTGGGGAGTGGAATGTCGTGTAGCGTTATGTTCTGTTGTTCTTCTGATCATTTGGCCATTAGGCCCCTAATGGGACCCACGTTGCCAAAAGTTTTCCACGAGGAGGCAGGTCAGGCACCCAGTAGACTTTTAAGTGCTCTAGCAGGCCCTGCCACCTAGTTTCAAGATTTCAGTGCAAAGACCTACAGAAAAAAAAAAAGAAGAAGGGGAGCATTGCAGTGAATTTATAGCCGAATTGAGGTATAGGTTTAAGCGAGAAGGGTTCAATTTTGCACTAGTTCAATTAAGATACTTTATAGGCATACTCAGTAAGGTAAATTTGAGTAGAGGGAGAGACTGAAGGCTGGGGGAACAGATGGAGATAAGGGGACAATAGGGAAGGCATCCCTATTGTCCACACTGAAGGTCAGTGATGACAGTCCCCACCAGGAGAAGGGGGGAGACCGGAACCGTCCGCTCCCTCCTGCCAAGGGATGGGGATTTAAAGAAACCAGGTTAGAGCACCCGGTTTAGATCGCCAAATGGCAAACGGTCAGATTCAGGATGTGGTTCCTAACACCCCAACTGGGGAACTAGAAGGTCATTCCATTAGTTGGTATTTGTCATATTTCAATTATATTTCCAGTTGTTCCATTTGCAAGTTTTTGTTTTGGTCGGGAATCTTCTACTACTGCTTGGCGCATTGTGGGTAGTCAGTTCTGGTCCATCAGACATGAGGCTGATTTGGAACAAATTCATCATCAGTGTGTCGTCATTGGCATTCTTTTCTTTGTTCATTGCCCTCTCTATTTAGTAGTGTCAAGTTTAGGTGTCATTTCTGGGTGTTCAGTCAGTAAGGATTTGTTGAGAGGGGCACCATTCCATTACTTAGATTCCTTGCTTCACTTTTGTTGCTCGTTTGGTGCGTGTCTACAATCTGTTTTGTTATTCTCCTGCATTCTTATGCAGTGCAATCAAGTCACATTCCTCCTTGCAGAAAGATCCTGCGCGAACTTACTAACTCTTTGTATTCTTCTTCTGTGTCTAGTAAAAGGTGTTCCTGGTTACCAGGAAGGTACGTAGTCTTGGTTATCAGGATGCTTCGGAAGATCCTCATAGTATTCACATTCATACATTATGTGTTGCCAAGTCTCTAACTCTGGGGGGGGAGGGTTGCATTCAATGAAACCTTGTTATTCACTACTGAAAGACTAACTCCACTACTGAGTGAAAAAAAGGCCATAACCGTTTCTCACGTTATTGACATCATTCGAACCCGAGCCTTTTAGGAGATAGGTGGAATAGGACCAGGGTATGTCTGCCAGGGGCAAAGTTGATGACGTTGTAGAGCGGATATCATCTTTTAAGGGCACAAAAGGTGATATAGTTGTACACGTTGGCACTAATGATATTAAGAGTAGGAGACCGGCGGAATTACTTAGCAAGTACAGGTCACTGTTGGAAAAAAGCCGTGAATTAGGGTTGAATTTGAAAGTGTCTGCAATTCTGCCCAGACACGATAGGAGGGAGTTACACTTACACGATAGGAGGGAGTATATGATGAGAGCCTTGTCGATCAATTCGGCCCTGGAGGGATTGTGCAAGGCTCAAGGGGTAGAATTTTTTTTCAGCCTGGACTGTACTTGTTAACAGGAGAGATTGCTTCTACAGGGATGGGATACACTTAAATAGAAAGGGTGCGAGAATTTTTGCTGATGCTGTCGAGGCAGAGTTAGTTGGGTCGGAAAACTGCTAGTTGGGGGGATACAAGGACTAATAGATTAACAGTAGCCACTGGCAGAGGTGGAAGTGATTCTTGCACTGCTTCTATTGAAATGAGCAGAAGCCTGAAAAACAAGATGCAGGATATTTCAGCGACTGCTGGGAGTCATTGCGGTACAAGTAAACACGTGGGTTGTGTTAGGGTAGCCAAGAATAGAAACAGGTGCAGGTATACCTGCGTGTACACCAATGCTAGGAGTTTGGTCAATAAATTTGATGAATTTGAGGTATTGCTCAAAACATCAAAGGCAGATATTGTTGGGATATCAGAGACGTGGTGTCACACGGATATAAGGAATGCGGAACTGGATTTTGGGGAATACAATGTGAATAGAAAGGATAGACAGGACAGGAGGGGAGGAGGGGTTATGCTATTAGTTAAGAAACACATAAAGTCCAAGGAAGTGAAGCCAGTCGACATCGATGGACAGGGCAGTGTCGAGTCAGTTTGGTGTGACATAAGCATAGGGAAATCAAAATTGAGAGTAGGAGTGTGCTATAGGCCTAATGACTCTGATGAGTATAATAAGATATTGTACAGGGAAATAGAGTGGGCCAGTAAATCAGAGAGTCTTATAATGGGGGATTTTAATTTCCCAGATATTGACTGGAATTTGTGGGTTGGTCACTCGCACACTAGCAAGGCTTTTGTGGATTTATTGGATGATTGTTTTCTACATCAGCATGTTCGTGAGGCAACAAGAGGGAGCAATACTCTTGATCTGATTATCAGTAGTGATTCTTCATGCATTAAGAATCTGCAGATAAATGAACCACTAGGTGGCAGTGATCACAGTGTGTTGAAGTGGGATTTACTCAAGGAGGTAACTACCATCAGAGGTAAAGGGAAGGGTTTTTGTTTTAGTAAAGGCGACTATGATGGTCTGAGACAGTATTTAAATTCTATACAGTGGGACCAACTGATGGTTACCAACAGCAAACTCAAAATGGGAAGCATTCAATGAACTAATCTTGGAGGCTACCAGGCTTTACATACCAACTAAGAAATATTGTTCAAGGTTTAGGCCTAAATTGTTGTCAGATGAACTAATAAGACATGTGGCAGAGAAGAAAAATGCATGGGATACATACAAATTAATGGGTTACATGGAAGCCTATGATAGATATAAGTTGGTCTGTAACCAAGTCACAAAGGAGATTAGGCAGGCAAAGGCAGACTACGAAAAATCCTTGGCAAAGGATGCAAAGAAAAACAGAAAAGAGTTCTTTACCTATTTAAACACAAGAAGGAAAGGAATGAATCAGATTGGAACACTGGATATTGATGGTTCAACAGTTGAGGATCCTGCTCAGGTGGCTAACAATCTAAACGAGTATTTTACATCTACATTCACGCATGAGGAGTTATTCAGGAAGGAGAATGATGTAGGTAAAGTAAACATTGGCAGTGAGCTGGATGATTTTGTAATAACTGAGAGGAAAGTGGAGGAGAGATTGTTGAGGATAAACATAAAAAAGGCACCTGGGGTGGATGGGATCTATCCAGTTATATTAAAGGAGGCAGCAAAGGAAGTAAGCAAACCCCTAGCCATAATTATGAGAGCTTCTTTGGACTCAGGGGAGGTACCCATAGACTGGAGATGTGCAAATGTAACCCCAATTCACAAAGGAGGATCAAAGGCTGACACAAGTAATTATAGACCTGTTAGTTTAACTTCTGTTCCAGGTAAATTAATGGAGGCACTGGTTAAAGAAGCACTGCAGGATCATCTAGACAAGAATTCAGTTATAGCTCAGACGCAGCATGGTTTTGTTAAGGGCAGGTCTTGCCTGACCAATTTGATTGGATACTATGATGTAGTCACAAAAGAACTGGATGCAGGGAATAACTTTGATATTATATATTTGGATCTTAGAAAGGCTTTTGATACTGTTGCACATGGAAGACTGCTGCACAAATTGGAGCAGTGTGGCATTGGAGGCAAATTGCTGCTATGGATAAGGGGATGGTTGTGTGGCAGAAGACAGAAAGTGGTAATCAATGGACACTGCTCAACGTGGACTAATGTTATTAGTGGAGTTCCTCAGGGTTCAGTGTTGGGTCCGTTGTTGTTTTCGGTGTTTATGAATGATATTGATGATGGGATATCAAGTTTTATGTCCACGTTTGCAGATGATACAAAGGTTAGCAGGGTTGTTAAGGACACCACTGACGCTATGCTGCTGCAACAGGATCTGGAAAGGTTGAACAGATGGGCTGAGAGGTGGCAAATGAAGTTTAACATTGACAAATGTAAAGTACTACATATGGGAAACAGTAACCCCAGAGCAACGTATCAACTCTGCGGTACTACACTGCAGTGGTGGAGAATGAAAAGGACCTGGGGGTAATTGTGCAGGCAGATATGAAGTTCTCTGAGCAGTGCAGACGAGCTGCAAGAGTAGCTCATGGTGTCTTGTCAATGATATACAGGAATTTTTCTAGCAGGGATAAGGAAGTGATTATTCCCTTGTATAAGGCAATGGTTAGGCCACATCTTGAGTACAGTATACAGGTGTGGAGGCCTCATTTCAAGAAGGATGTAGAGCTGCCGGAACGGGTACAGAGAAGGGCAACAAGATTAGTGAATGGAACAAAGGGTTGCTCTTACGAAGAAAGGCTTAAGTTTTGCAAATTACAGAGTCTGGAGACTAGGCACCGGCGAGGTGATCTGATAGAGTTGTATAAGGCTTTGAATGGTTTGAGCATGCTCAATGCCAATGGGATTCTTCATCTTGCTCAGAATAATCAGGTCAGAGATCATAAATTCAAATTGAGGAAGGACGGATGTTGGATAGATGTGCGGAAATTTGCCTTTGGCCAGCGGGTGGTTGGTTGGTGGAACCGACTTCCATCACTTGTTGTTGTAGTTGATAGCCTAAACAAATTTAAGGCTCAACTGGACAGGTATTTCGAACGAACGGAGGGGTGAAATGGGAGTGGTGTGTTTTTTTTTTTTTTTTGGCTGATGCTGAATAAGCTTGCTTTCTTGCATCATATGCCTCTACTAATGCTAATGCTTTTCCACTGGATGTGGGCTGTGCTTCCGCGCGGAACTTCCACACTAACGGCGAAACCTAGATGCTCTGGGCCTTGCGAGATAATTTCGAGGGACTCCCCCAACGTGATATAAAACAATCATGCCTAATCAACTGCGATGCCCGTACATGAACAGAACTTGTGCTTTTGTAGTGTTATCATGTTCTGCACACTCGTCATAGTAGGTTTCCATATTGAAGGAATGTCACTTTTTCCAGGTAGCTGAGCAAGTTATTGCAAAGTCAACCGTGGGAAACACCACATTACAGACAGTAACAGTGCTAATATTCATTGAAAACAAGCAAAGGTTTGGGTACAAATTTTCTTTATTTGAAAGGACGTTTCCCTTTCCCTTATTTGAATAATGAGTATATAACTGTATTTTTCAATTTAAATTACTAACGTAATGACTTGACATTGCTAGATGTCAGCTAGATAAATGAGACAATTCGGTTTAGGAGTGGGGGTTTGCCTCTACGACGACCTAAAACTTGTAGACTAGCTGTGACTTATTTTCACTTGAACCATCAGAAATGATTTATAATTTTTTTATCCCATCAACAGGTTTACCAACGATGCCCTGCTTCAAGATACTTTATTGACACCTGATCACAGATGCAATTAAGGTACAGTCGGGCCCGATCGCAACAAAATTATTTATAGCGAATTTTACGATACAAAGTCTCCACACCGGGAGAGAAAAACCTGAGTTCGAAACTCGTCGATGACGTCAGGAATTTTCATGGGCCTTTTTCACAATGTGGCTGGATTAGTCGGTCTCTGGCTGTTTTTCTCCTCAATACTCGGGTTTTCGTGGAGCAAACAGGCAAATTGATCACAGAACACTAGCAATTTACATGCACAATAGTAGTAGCAGTAGTATTGGAAAGTGATGCAACAAAGCAAGATTATGTAGCATAAGTCATAAAAAAAAAATAAAAATAAACTACACGCTTCTCCCATCCATATCTTCCAAGAATTTGTTTAGTTCTTCCTCGAATTTACCTAAACCATCAACTTCCACAACAAAAGACGGAAACCTGTTCCAAAAATCAACCACCCACTGGGTGAAAGCAAATTCCGCATATCTATCCTGTAACCATCATTTATCAATTTAAATTTATTCCCCATCATGTGTATCGTCTCAGCAGGAGGAAGACGGCATTGCAAACGCAATATTGCCGAAGACGCTGATGCGAGTACATCTTGAGCAACAACAGGAATAAACAGAAGTTTCAGTCTGCCTCTTGATTTAGAATTTCAACATGGGCCGAACTGAACACCTGTAATTCTTAAACTACGGTAAAAAGTGTTCATGGCTAGAGTCGAACGTTTAGAAAATTTTACATGAAAAAGGAATCATCGTGGGAAATTGAAATGTGTTTTTTAAAATATGGCATCATTAATTTCAACACTAGCTGCAGGCAGAGAGGAAAGTCAGCCGTGCACTGCTTCTTTTATAATAAACAGCAGTGGAAAGAAAGGTGCTGCGCATTTCCAGATTTGCTAGGATAATTAAGTCATGGAACGAGTAAATACATGAATTTTGTAAGGGTAAAACAGGTGCATGTATACTTGCATGTACACCAGTGCTACATTGGTGTTCAAAATTTAAGGGCCAGTCAGGTTTTCACCTGTACCTTCTCATAGGAGTGGCCTGGATATGCGAAAAGAATACCAAAGGAACCTATTGAGGTACAGAAATGATGACGGAAACAAAAAGGGTACAGAGGGACTT
Organism: Mastigoproctus giganteus; assembly: GCF_048544385.1. Classification (NCBI taxonomy): domain Eukaryota; kingdom Metazoa; phylum Arthropoda; class Arachnida; order Uropygi; family Thelyphonidae; genus Mastigoproctus; species Mastigoproctus giganteus. Next base: position 38,732,392 of record NC_143579.1, on the reverse strand, counting down.
AATTAAAAAATGGCAACATAGCACTGGCTGCCATGATACAGATGCATCACTGCCAAAGATGGAAAAAAGGGAAGAGGTGGTCCTTAGTAGGAGATATGGCCACCCTTAATGTCCATGCAGGCTTTGCACCGCCTGTCAATACTTAGAAGCATGTCGTTGGTAAATTCTTGCGGTAACATCGTCCATTCCTCTGTCAGCGCCATTTTCAGCTAGTGAACATTTTCTGGTGGGTGTGGACGTGCCGCTAGGCGTCTCCCTAAAGCGTCCCATATGTATTCGATGGGTTTAGGTCGGTCGGCTGAACGGGCAGGCCCATCCATACGAACAATGTCCTCACTTTCCAAAAGCATATCAACAGCTGCAGTGCAATGGAGTGTGGCGTTATCATCCCTAAATACAAACTCGGGGCTAATGGCACCTCTGAACAGACGCACGTGGGGAAGGATTACCTCAGTACAGTAGCGTGCACTGGTTACAGTACCACCTGCCAGTATCTGGAGTTGTGTAAATCCAACCAAGATAACGCCTTCCCAGACGAGAACACCTCGACAGCCATATCGATCCCTGTCAGTGATGTTTATGGGGTGATACCGTGTGCCAACCTCCTGCCAGATTAGCTGATGGCCAGAATCGCTGCTGAGACTTAACCTACTCTCATCTGTAAAGAGTACCTTAAGTAAAGATATTGTGATTGTAACCTTTAGAAAGAGTGTTGTTCCTTAAGTTTTGCACACAAGTATGGGAGGATAGCAAATAAATTTGATGAATTTGAAGTGCTGGTCAAGACATCAAAGGTGGATATTGTTGGCATATCAGAGAAGTGGTGTCACACAGATATAAGGAATGCGGAATCGCAATTTGGGGAGTACAATGTATTCAGAAAGTATACACAGTATAGGACGGCAGAAAAGGTTATGCTGTTAGTTAACAAATACACGAAATCTAAATAAATGCATCAAGTTGACATTGGTGGACAATGCATTGTTGAGCCAGTTTGGTGTGACATAAGCACTGGGAAAGTAAAAATGAGGATAGGAATGTGTTATAGGCCTAATGACTCTGATGAGTACAACATACAACTGAGGTTATCACAGACATTCTCTCAGATATTGCCAGACAAGCTGTACTTGCTACCTGGGAGTCTAAAACGCTGATGGAACTGATATTCGGGTGACACTCAAGTCAAGTGGACCCAATTTCGGCGAAGTCCGGACGGTCTGTGACAGCCAAATCCTGTGCTTGCACCTTCACGATGGTGGGACTGTTAGTAATCCTGGCTATAACCTCCATGCACAAGTACATGGTGGGTGACCACCCAGGTGTGAACCAACGTAAGCAGGGGTCGAGGTGTGGCGCCCACACCACATGGAGGAATGCCGCCCCTCTATGTTACCAGGCAGTACTAGGTGGTAGATGACTCTCATCAACCGGTGAAAGACCACCACTTTGCTTATTGGAGGCTTGAAGTGGTGGAACCCATGTTTAGTCTCTAGAGCTAAGTTCCGGTCAACCCTTCCCTATCTCTTCCATCATGCAGTATAATTGATGACTTTTGAGGTTATGATGAACGTCGTGGCGAGATCCAATATTCCTTACATTTCGAGGGTACAGCTCTAAAACGGTGTTCGCAGGCCGGCCGCTAGTTAGTACACCGGAATGAACCTATTGGTAACTCTCTAGGAATCTTCTGGATCAGCTAGTGTATAATCTTGCTACCTCTACTCTGCCAGATAGTGACTGGAGGGAGTCCGAGTAGTGTGTATGCGGGGAGAATTGTCGAGGCCACGTTATGGGTATATTCTTACCACATGTACGCCATATCCAAAAATTTCATTCCTTCATACAACATGTCGCACCCACTTTTTCTTACTAATGAATACACCATGAATTGTCAAACTAATAGAACAAGCTTATCTGCGAAAAGATCTAAACCTCCCAAGGACTTCCTAATTCATTTCACAAATATACCTGGTCTCAATTCTAATCTTAACAATGTCCATTTCCACTTGCAGTCTGCCAAACCCCATGTACATTTTCTGACAGAATCTCAGTTATCGGTTGATTCATCTACTGCTCATCTCAGATGCCCAAATTATTCGCTGTATGATTCCTTTCGCCTCAAATGTGGTACTTGTGCATATGTCCGTTTGATATTTCCTGTCAGAGACTTGGCAATTTGGAATCTCCTCTCTTTGATCTTCTCTGGCTTAAAATCTCTCTACCTCATTGTATCAAATTCATCCGTTGTCTCTACCGTTCTCCCAACTCCACTAATCACTTGTAGCTCTTTGACTTCCTCTCTTTGCAACTTGACTTTCTCCAGTCCAACTTTCCTAACAGTGAAGTAATTTTCTTTGGTGATTTTAATGTTCACAACTCCAGCTGGCTTCCGTTTTCTAGTCACACCGACCCAGCAGGTCGAGATGCTGAGGCTTTTGCAATTACTAATGAACAAGCACAGATTGTTCATTTACCTACAAGAATACCGGACAATCCTAATCATACAGCCAATACACTTGATCGTTTCCTCACAAACAACCCTTCTAAGTACACGGTCGAAGTGAGAGGTCCTTTAGGCACTTCAGATCACAACTTGGTGATTGTCTCTTCTCCAATGGAACCTTTATCTCGTGGCTATTCCCAACCACGTGTTGTTTGGCATTACAAAAATGCAAAATGGGATGACCTGCAAGATTTCTTCTCTTCTTTTCCTTGGTCGGATTACTGTTTCAAAACTTCTGATGTCAACGTTTGCTCTGATCATGTCAGTGAAATTATTCTTGCAGGAATGGAATCCCTTATCCCACACTCCACTTTAAAATCTCGTCCTTTATCTAAACCTTGGTTTTCCAATAAATGTGCTAAGGCTGTCCAAGAGAAGAATGTTGCATATCTTAATTGGCTTGTTTCTCATTCTTCAGTTTCATTTTCTGCATACACCAAAGCTCGCAACAGTTGTAAAGCAGTTATTAATCAGTCCAAACTAGAGTTTGAACAGGCTAAGAGTAGAAAACTTGCTTCTTGCCCTAATGGTAGCCGAGCATTCTGGTCTCTTGCCAAAGCTATTGGCCGCAAATTTTGCCCATCTCTGCTCCCACCTCTGTCCAAAGCAGATGGTTCTGTTGTCACTTCAGCCAAGGATAAAGCTGACCTGCTAGCGTCCCATTTTTCTTCCAGCTCATGTATTAATGATCTTGGTAAAACACCTCCCAACATTCCCAACACGCTCCATTCAACGCCTCCTGTGGTCTTCCGTCAAAAGGATGTCAGAAGGATTTTGATGAATCTTGATGCTAAGAAAGCTCCAGGTCCTGATAGTATTTCTCCACTTGTTCTCAAAACCTGTGCTCCTGAACTTACTCCTATTCTTTGCCGCCTTTTTTCACTTTCTTATTCCAAAGGTGTGTTTCCTTCTGCTTGGAAATTTGCTCATATCCAGCCAGTTCCTAAAAAGGGTGACAAATCCCTCCTATCCAATTATCGTCCCATTGCAATTACTTCTACCCTTTCTAAAGTAATGGAGAAATCAATTAACCACCAACTCTTAAACTACCTAGAAACCTTCCGTCTGATCAACGATCACCAGTATGGATTCCGTCAGAGTCGATCCACTGGAGATATTCTGGTTTATTTTACCCATTTATGGACTAATTCAATGGAAAGGTTCGGTGAAACACAAGTAGTTGCTCTTGACATCTCACATGCTTTTGATCGTGTTTGGCATAAAGGTCTTCTAAACAAGCTTCCATCTTATGGTTTGCCAACTGTTTTTAGTAATTGGTTATCCAGTTTTCTCTCTGATCGCTCACTGAGGGTGATGGTAGATGGCTCTCTGTCTTCTAACTTCTCCACTAATGCCGGTGTTCCCCAAGGTTCAGTTCTTTCCCCCACTCTTTTCCTCCTGTATATTAATGACCTTCTTCCATTGACTGGAAATCCTATCCATAGTTTTGCCGGTGATAGCACATTGCATTCCACTTTTCATTTTGAGAAACCTTGTCCCGCTCAATCAGCTTCAACTTCTCGAAAATCTGCTACCAATTCCTTAAATGCCGATCTTCAGGTAATTCTCCAGTGGGGCAAAAACAACTTAGTTGATTTGAACCCTTCTAAAACTGAGTCTTGTCTTATATCTCGCAAAAAGGATTCTTCTGCTCCTATGCTTATCTTTAGTGACACTCCGGTTTCTAGGCAAAATGATATATCTCTTTTGGGGATTACCCTGACTTCTAATCTCTCTTGGCACAAGCACATTACAAATATTGCTTGCTTCCTCTGCATCTAAAAATCTTGGTTTTCTCTTTCGCTATCGGCGTTACTTTTCTTCCAAACAGCTGCAAACTCTGTATAAATCGCAAATCCGCCCTGCCATGGAATATTGTTCCCACATCTGGGGTGATGCCCCCAAAACCTCTCTCAGGCTTCTTGATTCCATTCAGAAGAGGGCAGTTAGGTTAATTAATGATTCGTCTCTAAAGAGTCTCTCCACTCGCTTTCTCATAGACGCACTGTTTCTGATGCATGCCTCTTCAACAGATACTTCCATGGGCCCTGTTCTTCTGAATTGGCTTCTATAATTCCTGCTCTCTCTTTCAAAACAGTCCGAAAACGTGCCACCACTAGCCAACATCCATTTAATGTTCAACTTCAAACCCACAGAACCAAGTTTTCATCTTCCTCATTTATTCGTTGTGGAAGTTGATAGGTTAAATAAATTTAAGGAGGAACTGGACAGGCATTTGGAGGGAATGGTGTGATTTTTTTTTTTTTTTTTGGCTGATGCTGCATAAGCTCCTACACTGTTTTCTTGCATCATGTGCCACTACTACTTCTACTACTACTACTACTACTACTACTATTCATTCAACTGCCGTTTTCTGGAATAACCTTCCTTCATACGTATTTCCTGAAAATTACAATCTACAGAAGTTCAAGTCCAATGTCAACAAATATCTTCTTTCGTCTTCTTAACCTCAAACCCAAGCACGGTACTAGTACTATAGGTTCTAATACCTCTCGTGTTTGGGGTTCACATAAAAAAAAAAAAAAAAAAAAAAGATTGCGGTTATAATTTAGACACAACACGGATTTATTTATAGGCAGTACTGCGTGGATAGCACAGTGGTATCGTTACCGTCCTCTCCACACCGGGTGAAAAAGGCCCGGGTTCGAATCCCGTCACTGACGCGAGGACCTTTAATGGGCTTTTTTCACTCTATGGCTGAGTTAGTCGGTCTCAGGCGTAAATAGCAAGGTTTTCCCACAGAAATTGGGGTTTTTCGTCCAGAAACACAGACGAATCGGCCACAGAACACACGCAATTAACAGACATAAGACACACACAGCACAGCTCATGAATTTAATTATTCGGGTGGCCTAAAAATAATAGGGTTTTTTTTTTTTTTTTTTTCTTGTTAATAGGCAGTTTTGTCTGACAAATCTAATAGGATCCTATGGCGTGGTCACAAATACTGGATAGAGAAATTAATTTTGATATCATATTTTTAGACTTCAGAAAAGCTTTTGATACAGTTGCACATGAAATACTACTGTACAAATTGGAACAGTGTGGCATTCACGGCAAGTTGCTACAATGGATAAAGGGATGGTGCAGTGGGAGAAGGCAGGAGTAGTAATCAATGAACACTGCACTTTGCGGACTAATGTTATTGGTGGGATTCTTCAGGTTAAGGTGCTGAGCCCATTGTTGTTTTCTATATTTATCAATGATATTTATGAAGGTATATCACGCTTGATGTCCAAGTTTTCAGATGATACAAAGGTTGGCATGGTTGTTAATGACAGTAATGTATTATGTTACTGCAACAGGATCTAGAAAATTTGCGTAGATGGGCTGACAGGTGGCAGCTGAAGCTTAAAATTGACAAATGCAGAGTACTGCATAAGGTACGTTTTATCCATTTATTATTTTGTTGTTGTCGTTGCCGGCTTTTACGAGCAGAGGGACAAAGGCCATATTGACCTTTGTCGACAAAGGTCGTGTACATTGTCTGTAAATCGCGAGTGTTTTAAGGTGGATTATCTGTGTGATCAAGGGAAAACTCGGGTTACCGGGAGAAAAACTACTGCATACAGGTAGCAGTCACCCCAGAGTAAAGTACCAACTTTGTGGTACTCTACTCATAGCAGTGGCGAATGAAAAAGATTTCAGGGAAATTGTGCAGTCAGATATGAATTTTTCTGAACAGTGCAGATCGGCTGCCAGAGCAGCTCGTGGAGTCTTATACATAAATACAACATTGTAAAAACATAAAATATATAAATTAATTAAAAAATATATAAATTAATTTAAAAAAAAACAACAACGCATAAAATTTACACTAGCAACTCATCCATATCTTAAAAAATTGTGGCTATCAAGAACTCTAACATCAAAAACAGACATTTAAACTGTAAGCGTTGTCCAGATCTTCTTGGTGAAACGAGTCTTATTGTCCAATTTTATCTTCAGACTTGATTGATCTGGAGCAGAACCGGGTTCGCCCCCAGAATAAGCCTCTTCCTTCCAGCAAAAGCTTCTTTTGCAAAGGCCTGGATTGCTGCAAGATTACTTGCTGTTTGAATTAGATATTCCATTGTGGTTGAGGAGAATCCCTGGACGTTATTCCTCTGCTTTTCTGTGGATTCATTATATATTGCACAGTCGAAGAGTATGTATGATCAGTTCTCCTTCGCTCCACAGAAACAAAGGTCTGACTCTGAAAGACTAATTTGAAACAAATTCTCAATGAGGGCCCCCATGTCCTGTGACTAGATAGAAGGTTTCCATCGTGAGAGTAAACCATTTCATAACAGATTTTGCCATTGTAAAGATAACATCCGGTATTTAGTTTTTCGTGACTAGTCCCTTGTTGGTTGTTGATGCAACGGCTACTTTTCTATTGTCGCCGACCAAGTTCACCGCTTCAAGATTACAGTGTATCCAGACAGCTCCAGTGTCTATCGACCAGACAACGTGCCATTGATTATAAGGCGAGGTAGGTTATTTGACGGTTTCAGGAACATGACAATGAATCTAGGTCCTCCCTTGGCCGCTCAGCTAAGCCGATCTCAACCGAATTGAGCATATTTCGGAGCTGCTGAAAAAGGTAGGGAGGACCGCTACTACAACCATCCATCTGACACTGTACGATGCCCATTGCACAATGTGCCCAGTAATGCTACTGGAAACATTTTGCAATGCGTGTGTAACTCCACAACAGGACAGACCCAGAAACATCTTGTGGAGTGCATACCAAGTTGTGTGTGAGCTCTGTTACAGACAAATGTGGCTACATGAGGTATTAGGTAGGCAAAGCCGACTCTCTGTATAGTGGAATCCCTGGACTAGAGGAATTTTTAATATCTGATCCAGGGATTAAAAATTCCTCCAGGGACTATAATAATTCCATCGTGAGAGTAAGCAATTTCGTAAAAGATTTTGCCATTGCAAAGGTAACATCCGGTAATAACTATAATTCATTAAACATATTTTTATTGTTATGGTCAGTATTCAGAATTTATGACTTCATAACTGATAAATGTAACATGACATCAGGGTAGAGAACATCATACCAACGTATATAAGTTGAAAATATATTGCGACCGAACTTTTTAATTTTATGTCCCCGTCATGGGTCCTTTGGATCTTCTAAAGAGAAGTTAAAGCAGTGTTCCTAGGAACTATTAATCTGAATTAGTCGGTCTCAGGCGAGGGTGGCAGTAAACAGATAGGTGATTCCTTGACTCAGGTTGAATCAGTTTGTGATTCCCTGACTCAGGTTGAATCAGTTTGTGATTCCCTGACACAAACCCAGAATCTCTGGGTTTGTGTCAGGGTGCCTTATGATCTTGGTGAACTGCTATGCTATGTGCAGTCTGCACGGTAGCACAGTGGTATCGTCACCGTCCTCTCCACACCGGGTTGAAAAGGCCTTGGTTCGAATCCCGTCGATGATGCGAGGAACTTTAATGGGCTCTTTTCGCTTCGTGGCTGAGTTAGTCGGTCTCAGGCGTAGATTTCAAGGTTTTTTCCAAGAAACTGGGGTTTTTCGTCCATCAAACAGACAAATCGACCAATTAACAAACATAAGACACAAATCAAATTATTTGTTAGGGTCACCCATAATTGATTTCATCTACCCATGTGTTTTCTGTCTGTAAATTGCGTATGTTCTCTAGTCGATTTGCCTATTTTGCTGGACAAAAAACTCCAGTTTCTGGGGGAAAAACCTTGCTATCTACACCTGAGACCGACTAACTCAACCACGGAGTGAAAAGAGCCCATTAAAGTTCTTCGCGTCATCGACAGGATTCAAATCCGGGTCTTTTCCACCCGGTGTGGGGAGGACGGTGATGATACCACTGTGCCACCGCACAGACAGACATAAGACACAGCACGGCAGATGAATTTACTTATTCGGGAGGTCTACATATAATAGTTTAATTTAGTTTTAGTTTGCTATGTGCAAGTGTGGGCAGCTGAAATTCTGGTACCAGTAAGTTGCAAATGTAATCTATTCCTGGGGATTCGCCAGTTGTGGGACTTCTAAATTGACTGTTGTCCTTCTTCTTCCCCAAATTCCTATCCCATAATCTCTTATTTAATTCTTTTGTTTTCTTCCCTTCCTTTCTAGATCTATCCAGAGGGGAGAGGGTCGTATATGGCCAAAGTTGATTTTGAGCCAAAAAAATTTAACAACTAAACAACAAACAACCTATCCAAGGGTACGGCCTATTTGGCCTTCGCTGCTCCACAGGTGTGCCCAGAATTCCACAAGTGCCTTCTGGTTGAGCGGTACACTGCCTTCCTTCTCTTCTTGTCATATTTTCCCCCAGAAGGTTCTCTTTATATATCCTGTTCTCTGTTTTCATCTGGGCACTCCCTGTAACGACGAAATATCTTGCTGAGTGCCAGGAGTTTCTGCCTGAGGGTGTCAAGGTATTCTTCAAACTTCTAATTATAGGTCTCATGTGTGCTATGGCTGTTGTCATTCTGTGAATGGCCGTCACTTTTCTGATGCTTCTTACTTCTCTTACTCCATTGGTACTGCTCAGGTGGCTTATCACTATTATCTCTTCTATCTCCTGCTGTAACCGTCTTTTTTTTTTTTTTTTTTGAAGTAATTCGGTATTATTCGCCGATTGAGGTGGTCTGTGACTTGCCACAGGATTCTGTAGGGACCTTGGTTTCGTATAGTTTCCGACTTTTTCGAGTACATTCTCTTGAATTCTTCTAGTGCCTTCTTCCATTATTCTATTCTGGATATCTCGACCTAGTCTGAACTCTTGCTGCTCTGGGTTGTAGTTCTTGTACTTGTGTTCCTCTTCCATTTCTGGTTCTGGAGTGTCTGTATTCCTTGTTCTTTATATTTGGTCGCTCACATCTTGCGTGATTTTTTTCCAAGATTGCAGGAAGTATCATGTTCTTTGTGATGATGATCCGTCTTTGGTCCATTCACAGTTTGGTGACCTGAACAGTCAGGAGCCGTTCCAACCCTTGGTGAGAAATTTCGTCCTTTACGTTGCCATGTCTGTCTCTAGCTTCATTACGTCCTAGTGTGCTCGCATGATGAATGTAATTCGTTTCGATGCTTCACTTCATGGGTTGGCTTCTTCTTCCTTTCTGGTTGGCCACTAGAGCATTTGGCATTTTCCAGAAGTACTTCCAGTTGGTTGAGCTGGGTGGTCTTGCCCTTCAGTTGTGGTAGCCATACGCTAGACTGCGCTGCTTGCTCCATTGTCATCCGCTTGAGTCTGTTTCCGACTTTTTGAACCAACCCGCGTTCAGGCCTTAGGCCTGAACGCAAGTGACTTTATCCTCGATGCATCGAGCCACACTCGATGCAGTATGTTCAATATTTCTACTTGTTATTTTCATCCAGCTGTGGAAGTTTACCTGTTTGGCATTGGCATTGCATTATGTGCCGGTAGTAGTTACTGAGAGCGACACCAGATGGCTGCACTCTCTGCTTCAGCCTTCACTTTTACCCTGGGTAGGCAGGTCAGATGGAACGACTTTCGCGATTTTTTCCATCCCGCATCTCTGCTGGGTTCGAACCTCGGTCCATGTTATCGGTGGTCTCGTGCCGTATCCACTGTGTTAATTGCGCCTCTTTATTATTATTATTCCATACTGCTCCGAACTAGTAGAAGCAGTTAATAGTAGTAGTAGTAAAATTCTGATGTTAAATTCTTCAACTTAATGGGGGCAAAACAAAAACAGTAGCAGATGAACTTCGGCAGAAGTTCATCTGCTACTATTTGTACTACCCCTTACTGAAATCTATTGATATTTTGTTAATTTACGACGCGTGACAACGCAAAGGAAGAAATTTCACACAAGCGTTGGAACGATTATTGTGTTTCCTATAACCAAAAGAGTCTTATAAGTTCCACATCAACATCCTCGTTCTGCTATTATGGTTTTGAATGATTCTTTGGAGGTTACTTTGATCGGCTGTCTAAGTGCCAGATTTGTAACTTGCGCATGTATCTCTGGTCTCTCTAAAAGTATTTATTTCATTTCAGTTTATTGTTCTCCTCAAGATGAAATGGATTGAAATATTTCTTTTCTTGATTATGCTTTCAGAATCTTGTGCCCTGCAAATATTATTGTATCTAGTGATTTTAATGCACAGTCTGTGACTTGGTTCTGTTCTTGTTCCAACCCTTGTGGTTGTCTTCTTGAAGATTTCATCCTGCAGCGCCGACCTAATATTCCTAATACACCGGATCTACCTTTTGCTTTTCTTCTTCTGTTGATCAGTCCAATATTGATTTAACACTGTTTGTCCTCTATTTTTAAAAAAAATCTGTTTTTGAACAGTTTGTGTTGATTGGCCCTCTTCAGATTTAAATTGTTCCCACTATTTCTTCCTGGTATAGTTCCACTTTCTCTTGTTTTTCCTTGCTAAATGCTAACTGGCAAAAATCCTCTGATATTTTGATTTCTGAATTTTCTGTTTTGCTGAAACTTCTGAAAATATGCCTCCAGATGACTGTGCTACTCTTGTTCACAATACCCTCCACAAAGCTGCTACTCACTATTAATCGAAAATCTAAAAAACATATTAGCACTCGTTCCTTGTTACTTGGTAGAACACGAAATTTCCTATCTTACGTCGTGAAGTTTTTCGTGCCCGAAAAAATTATCAACGGCATAAACGTTCATGGCAAGGTGAAAATGACCACCAACTCCCCGCAAATAATCTTAGGAAAACACACCAATAGGTCAAACTTATTGCTAAATTCAGTTTTGACACCTCGAAGAAATTTGTTCATGTCTGTAAACAAACTTCCTGGAACATTGTTTACAATATTGCTAGAAACAAGCTACATGCTCGTATTATTTATAACACAGGTATGTCTACCAGGGGCAAAAGTTGATGACGTTGTAGAGCAGATATCAAAGGCATAAAAGGTGATATTGTTGTACACGTTGCAACTAATGACATTAAGAGTAAGAGATCTGCAGATTTACTCAACAAGTACAGGTCAATGTTGAAAAAAAGTCGCGAGTTAAGGTTGAATGTGAACGTGTCTGCAATTCTGCCCAGGCATGATAGGAGGGAGTGTAAGTTGAGAGCCTTGTCGATCAATTCGGCCTTGAAGAGATTGTGCAAGGTTCAAGGTTCAAGGTTCATTGTGCAAGGGTTGAATTTTTTTCAGCCTAGTCACTGCTTGTTGACAGGAGACACTGCTTCTACAGGGATGAGGTACACTTAAATAGAAGGGGTGCAAGAATATTTGTTGATGCTACCGAGGCAGTGTTAGGCGGGCCGGAAAACTGTTAGCTTGGGGAGTTACACAGACTAAAAGGTTAACAGTGGCTGCAGGCAGAGGCAAAAGTGATTCTTGCACTGCTTCTATTAGAATGAGCAGCAGCCTGGAAAGTAAGGCAATGGAGATTTCCAGGATTGCTGGGAGTCATAGTGGAACAAATAAATACCTGGATTGTGTTAGGGCAACTAAGAGTAGAAACAGGTGCATGTATACTTGCATGTACACCAATTCTAAAAGTATAGTGAATAAATTTGATCAGCTTGAAGTGCTAGTCAAGACATCAAAGACAGATATTGTTTGGACATCAGAGACGTGGTGTCACACAGATATAAGCAGCATAAAATTGGAATTTGGCGAATACAATGTGTACAGCAAGGATAGACAGAACAGGAAGGGAGCAGCGGTTATGCTCTTAGTTAAGAAACACATAAAATCTAAGGAAATGCATCCAATTCATGTTGGTGGACAACGAATGTTGAATCTGTTTGGTGTGACTTCAGCACTGAGAAAGGAAAATGAGAGTAGGCGTGTGTTATAGGCCTCATGAATCCGATGAGTACATTGTGCAATTCTGCAGAGAAATAGTGTGCCAATAAATCAGAATGTCTTGTAAAGGGGAATTTTATTTTCAGGATATTGACTGGAAGTTTTGGGTTGGCCACGCAAGAGTTTTCGGATGACTGTTTCCTAGAGCAAAATGTTCGAGAGGCAACCAGGCGTAGTAATACTCTTGATCTGATTATCAACAGTGATTATCCATGCATTAAGAATTTGCAGATAAAGGAACCACTGGGTGACAGTGATCCCAATGTACTGATGTGGAAATTACTTAAAGATGTAACTACCATGAAGGCTAAAGGGAAGGGCTATTGCTTTCGTAGAGGTGACTACAGGGGTCTCAGACAGTTTTTAAATTCTGTACAGTGGGATCAACTGATGATGTTACCAACGTTGAATTCTAAATGGGAAGCCTTCAGGAACTTAATTTTGGAGGCTACTAGGCTTTTCATTCCAGCTAAGAAATACTGTTTACGGTTTAGGCCTAAATAGAAAGCAAATGAATTAATGAGACTCTTGGCAAAGAAGAAAAATATTTGGGATGCATATAAAGTATCTGGTGACACAGAAGTCTATGGCAGGTATAAACCAGTCTGTAATCAAGACACAAAGAAAGTTAGGCAGGCGAAGGCAGATTACGAGAAATCTTTGGCAGAGGATTCAAAGAAAAACAACAAATAGTTCTTTACTTAAGTAAACTCTAAAAGGAAAGGGATTAATCTAAGAGGACCAAGTAACATAGATGGGTTGACTATTGATGATCATGTCGGGTAGCTAATAAACTGAATGAATATTTTGCATCTCCGTTAACACATGAGAAATTATTCAATGAGGGGTGTGCCAGAGGTTTTTTTTCAAACTCTAACAGGAAGCTAAGTGATTTTGTAATAACTGAGAGCAAAAAATGGAGGAGAAATTGTGAAGTTAAACATAAAAAAGGCACCTGGAGTGGACGGGATCTATCCAGTTATATTAAAGGAGGCAGCAAAGGAAGTAAGCAATTATGAGAGTTTCCTTAGACTCAGGGGAGGTCCCTATGGACTGGAGATGTGCAAACGTATTACCAATTAACAAAGGGGGTTCAAAGGGTGACACAAGTAACTATAGACCTGTTAGTTTAACTTGTGTTCAGGGGAAAATAATGGGATCACTGGTTAAAGAATCACTGCAGGATCATCTAGACAAGACTGCAGTAATATTTAAGACATAACATGGGTTTTTTAAAGGGAGGTCTTGTCTCACCAATTTGATTGGATACTATGATGTAGTCACAAAGGAACTGAATGACAAAAATAATTTTGATATCATATACTTGGATTTCAGGAAAGCTTTTGATACTTTTGCACATGGAAGACTGCTGTACAAATTGGATAGGTTTAGAATTAAGTGTAACTTGCCATAATGGATAAAGGGATGGTTGAATGGGAGATGACAGAGGGTGGTAATCAATGGACACTGCTCTTCGTGGACAAATGTTATTAATGGAGTTCTCCAGAGTCCGGTGTTGGGCCCATTGTTGTTTTGTATATTTGATATTGATGAAGGTATATCAGGTTAATTGTTTAAGTTTGCAGATGATATGAAGGTTGGCAGGGTTGTTAACGACAGTAAAGACAGTATGCTAAACCAACTGGATCTAGATAAGTTGGGCAAATGAGCTGAGTATTTGCAACTGAAGTTTAACATCGACAAATGCAAAGTACTGCGTATGTGTAGCAGTAACCAAAAGAAACATACCAACTGTGTGGTACTACACTTAGGGAAGTGGAAAGTGAAAAATACCTGAGGGTAATTGTGCAGTCAAAGATGAAGTTCGCTGACAGTGCAGACGGGCTGCCAGAGCAGGTCATGGAGTCTTAGCAATGATATGTATGAATTTTGCTATCAGGAACAGGGAGATGATTATCCACTTATACACGACAATGGTCAGGCCACACATAGAGTACTGTGTACAGGTCTGGAAACCTTATTTTAGGAAGGATGTAGAGTTGCTAGAACGAGTACAAAGAAGGGTAACAAGATTGGTGAGGGGGTGCTTTTACGAAGAAAGGCTTACCTTCTGCAATTTGCAGCGCCTGGAGGGTAGGCATCTGCGAGGTGATCTGATCGAGGTGTATAAGTCCTCGAATGGGTTGAACAAGTTGAATGTAGACAGGATTTTTCCTCTTGCGCCGATTAAGAACCTGAAGGCGCATAGTTTCAAATTGAGGAAAGACAGTTGTAGAATAGATGTATGGAAATTTGTCTTTAGCCCGCGCGTACTTGATTGGTGGAACACACTTCCATCTTTTGTTGTGGAAGTTGATAACCTACATAAACTTAAAGCTGAATTGGACAGGCATTTGGAACGAATGGAGGGGTGAAATGGGAGGATTAATTTTTTTTTTTTTTTTTTTTTTTTTTGTCTGAAGCTGCATAAGCTTGCTTTCTTGCATCCTATTCCTCAATAACACTGAATTTCGTTCTTGGACAGATACTGTAAATTCAATTCTGGATGCGTATTCTTACCTGATGATCTCCTTTTTGATTTGCCCTATCATAAATATATTCGATCAGTTATTGTTAATTATTTTACTTCCACAGTTGCTGTTCCTTTTTTCTCTATTGAATTATCTTTTGTCATCTCCAGGATGTAACCTAATCGGTGTCCTAGTGAAGATGTTATCGAAGGGAAATTCTTGATAAAACTTCACTCCTGGTGTCCAAATTTTCTTCTATGTTTTTATAATAAATGTCTGCAATGGTCTATTTTCCCAAATTCCTGGAAATCTGCCATCTTAAGAATTCTTTTGGAACTTGGAATGTCTTCTAATCTTCCCCGGTCTTACACACTTTTGGTTTGTTATCTAAATTTTTTAAATACATTCAGAAATTTTGATCGATTTCGAGGACTCCTTTGACTCTCATTGGAAGGAGAGCCCCCTCGAACTCCATAGAACTCTGAACTGTCCTGCTAACCTATATAATCTTATTAGGAGTTATTTTTTCAGATAAATCTGTGAAGGTTACATCAGATTTTCGCACAGTTTCTCGGAAAGTCTTACGTGGATGTCCACAAGAGTCTATTCTTGGATCCTACAACGTTTGATCTAATAGAGAATCCTGTCTTTTCTTCAGGACACAGAGAACTATTCACGTAATCAGGGCCGTATTGAAGTGTGGGCAGAGAGGACATATACCCTCCTAACCAAAAACTTTAAATTAAAGAAAAAGAACGGAAGAGGCGTTTTAAAAAAAGCTCAAAAGCCTAGTCGCCATGCCTCCCCTTACGATGATACGTGGATACGCCACTGCACGTAATCAGTATGGTTTTCGTTCGGTTTCTGGAGCTGACGTTGTCCTTGTTATTCTTCTGAACTTCATTAATGAATCGTCTTATAAATACGTTCAAGAAATTTTGATTGATTTCGAGGACTCCTTTGACTCTCATTGGTGGGAGAGCCCATCGAACTCCATAGAACTCTGAACTGTCCTGCTAACCTTGAACGAACAGAGGGGTGATGTGGAAGTGGGTTTTTTTTTTTTTTTTGGCTGATGCTGCATAAGCTTGCTTTCTTGCATCAAATTCCTCTACTAATGCTAATGCTAACCTATACAATCTTATTAGAAGTTATTTTTGAGATAAATCTTTGAAGGTTACATCAAATTTTCTCACAGTTTCTCGGAAAGTCTTACGTAGATGTCCGCAAGAGTTTGTTCTTGGATCCTTGTTTTGGAATCTTGTTCTCAACCAATTTTTGCTAAAAGTTTTCCCACATTATTCATAATTTTCGTATACGCTGATGCATTAATTCTTATTTTTTACGGAAATTCTCGCCTGTCATTAACTTAATAAGTAAGGAAGGAAGTTTTAGGACTGGACTGCTCCTAGAACGTTAGTTCAAATCATGTACTCTTGTACTGTTCGGAATTGATGGCTATATAAAACACGTCGGGATTGGCATAGTCCGGCCAGGACTCTTCACACATAAAGAAAATAAAAAATAAATATGGCGTTCTGCTTCCCTCCCTCCATGTTGGGAGCCCTGTGTGCCGCACCTACAGCACCTCCCTTTCACTTGCATTAGAAACCAATATTCAAATCAGCTAAATGTTTTAAATTAGAGCGAAGACCCAAGCCCATCTGGTCCAGCATGGAATATCGTATTGGGTTTTTTCAGTTTATTGAAATACCTAACGACGACGTTAGTCGATATGTGTGTTGAAAATGTTTCAAAATCAAAATAGCTTTTGTAAATTTGTTTGCAAAGTCGTTATGGTGCTAAGTAAAATTTTTAATTAAATTATCTTAAATTTAAAAAAAATGGAATTGAATTTAATTTAATAATTAACCGAATTCGATTAATTATTAAATGTAAAGATTTTATGTAAAATTGCTAAGCTGCATTCTTCCTTTAGAAAGTTAACTGAATATTTCCCCTCTGGCGGATGACAAGTGCTGTGATTATGTTGCATACCCGGATGTGTTTCACCACGGCTATGTACAGAGGTATCTGTCGCCATTGCTGGTTAAGATTGTGGCTTGTGTGTCCGGAAGAGTATATTACACGTTTATAGGATATTTTCAGAGTTATTGCAACTTAAGTTGCTACAGCAGTTATCTGTATCCTCCGAGTGAGAAGATTTATAATAGTAAAGGAAAATGTAAGTTTTGTTTAATATTCACCCCTGCTCTAGAGTTTTTTTTTTTTTTGTATGTATTAAGCCACTGTCAACTTTTAAAAACATTTAAAATTAGTAATAAAAAATATTGTCTTGAAATCGGCGAAGTAAAAGGAATGTACATCCTGTGGTACGGCGTACTTGAAATATGTGTTATTTTTACTCACAAGTAACTACCACTATAATGAAGGCGAGTAAAACTTCAGTATATGTAAACATGTTAAAGCGATGGTCGGGTAGGTGTGTTGTAGTTGATTAATCTAATTAGTTCCATTTAAACTTTTATCACTTGAGGCAAGCGCAAGGAGTTATTATTTAATATGAGGTAGTGGCTAACTTTCATTCTGGTAACTAAACTACAGGAACGTTAAGTAATATTTTCTTCATTAGTATTCCTCATAAGGGTATCAATTTTGTTGGAAGCAAAAAATGAAACAAAACATTCTCCCAATATTCTAGTGTTTTCAGATTTGCTAAATATATGTTGATAATTGCTTATTTAATTTTCTTTTTCTTTTATTTATTTTTATATCCATAACACTTGATGTATTAAACTGCTTAGTTCATTAATTATGATGATTTAAATGGGCATTTTTTAAATTCGGAATTGTTGATTCAATGTAATTGAAATATTATTAGACAGCATTACATCGTTAATCTTGATGTCTTAATTACTACTGGCGAGAAATATTAGTTTGGCTTTAAATTTTTACTTTTGAATTAACGGAATACTAATATGATTCAGTGAAAATCTTTTAGTATCATATGCATTTTACAAATCCGTATACATTTTTATCTAGCTTATATTTTGAAAAAAGGTAAAATCCAAAGCATTTTGTTCTATAAGTAACTTCATTTAAATTGGAAGCATGAAGTTTTTAGTAGTAGAATCAATGAAATACTTAAGGGATTGAATAGCTGACAATTTGAAATTCAGAATAGTGCTTCATTAAACGAAATTCTCTTGCACTTATGTTATATTGAAATGCTATATGTTAGTAACGTTATATCTGTAGTTTAAGAAATGAATGGAAAACTATCAACAACAATTAAAAATAATTGCACTTTCCTTTTTGATAGTTGTTTTAACACTAAATATATCAACAAGTGTGTTAATATTGTTAAGATTAATTCAGTATAGTTTTGTGTGATTACAAAGTATTGTTACTGCCTCTTATTTTGCTTTACATTCTTCAGTGCTTGTGTGTGGGGTGGGGTACTGGTTAGGTTATATTTGTAATATCCTTGATACAGAAATTATTGTTATACAAATTGAACAGATTTTAGGTGTAACTTAAGTTATTGAAACTTAACTCCTTGTGAAAGGAAAGAGGCCCAAAAAAAAGGTAATTGAGTAACCTTTTAAAAAGGTAACTCAAAAATTGCATTGAGTAGGTGAAAATATTACTTATCTTTTAAAAGTATTGGAATTCTGAAGAATTTTGTTATTTATTTAGGTATATATCTAACTTTATTGTAGTAGTAGTTGTTCACTGTTAAAACATTGTAGCACACTGATACCAGATGGCTGTATTACCATAGGCCTCAAACAAGTGGCCTGCCAGTTCACTTTCTGCTGCCCTCTCACTAATTTTATTCTCATTATGAAATACATCCTAGTTTAGTGTCTCAGTAATTTTTAAATTTAAGTTTATCAGTCAGAAGAAAATATATCATTCTGAACCACTTCAACTGCACCTAATACAGAATCTCCCATTTTGCTGTTGACAAGAGTTCTGAGGTACGGCCATGACAACAATCGTGCTTGTTGCCTTTCTATATGAATTTAAGACATGGAGAGGTTTTATTACATTGTGATTATCTTCAGAGATGTGTGGTATGTTTGTCAGTAAAAAAAGAAACTGTCCCCATAATTTGTTGATTTCTGTTCAAGTTAATTTACATGGAATTAGTAGGTAATCTGCTTCAAGAATCTTTTAGAATGTCTCTATAACATTTGTTTTTTTCTGACAGTTTTCTTTTAGGTTTCTGTTGCACCACACCATTTATTGCCACAGTTTCCATTTTTCTAATTATAGACCGATAATAATTATTTAGATCTGGGAGGCCATATTTATGTGCTTCAGTATTATGAGAGATATCTGGAGTTATTATTTTTTTTTTTTTATGAAAACCCCAAACACGAAAGGTATCAAAACCTATAGTACTTGGTACCGTGCATGGGTTGAAGGAGAAGTATGGGGGGAGGGGGATGCCGGAAACTTTGCTCTAGAGACTAAACATGGGTTTCCCCACTTCAAGCCTCCAATAAGCAAAGTGGTGGTATTTCACCGGTTGATGAAAGTTAAGGCTACAGAAAAGGTGGTTCAGTTTTATCTTGTAAAGGTGTGCTTAATTTGGTGTTTACTTTTGTTTTATAGCTGTTTGATTGGATCTTCTGAGAGTTTACTGCACTCGTCCTCCAAAATAGTTGAAATTTTGGCATCATAATTTCTTGATCTAAAACTGTGACACTGCCCCTCCTCCCCTGTCTTTGTTTTTCTTTTATATCCTATCCCGGAAGGGGAAAGTGGCCTCCAAAATATCAACAATCATCTTCTCTAGAAATCTGTGTTATTGAAGATTTGAGTATGGGAGCAGCAGATGATATTTTTGTAAGAATAAATGAAGACTAAGTTTTAGAAGGATTAAAGTTAAGTTTTCTTATTCTCTGGAAAATTACCTAGAGATCCACATTAATGGAATTGGTGGATATTTGAGTTTTAAATGTTTTTGCAAAGCTGGGCTTCTGAAACTGGAAGCTGGAATGTGCTGTACAGTCATTGGCAAAACTTTGGACATGATTACCTGATGGTAGAAGGTAATTACTATAAGGAAGGAAAAGAGTGAGAGTAACAAAAGATCTGTGAATAACTACCATCGAAAAGTTAGAAGTAATGAAATCTACTGTCTCACATACAGAGTGGTCAGAGAAAACTGCTACCTAGTTGCAATAAACAAAAGATAAACCATAAGGTAGATGTTTATGCCAGATATGATCAGAAACCTTAGGAATATCAAAAAAAACTGAGTTTCACACAGTATCAGTCTTATATAGGTGCTATGGTCACCATCCATGATAAAAGTAATTTTTTTTATTGCTAAATGTGATAAAACTCAATGATTCTCCAAAACTTTCCATGAATACCTTGATTCAGAAAATCCTGGATTGAAACCATATTGTTGATTCTTGATCAGACGGAAGGTTTAGCATATTTGCTTCTAAGCATTACTCTACACTACAAGTGATTTACGTATCTAAGTGTTCAAAAAGGCGCCCAAGTTTGTATTCTGTGCCATTATGCTTTCAGGCAATTGTCTTTAAGAGGTAAATAAACCAGTGCAGTTAAAGTGAAGGAAGGCACATGAGATTACTAATATTAATAGTAGTTGTAGTAGTGGCATATGATATAAGAAAGTAAGCTTACATGGCATCGGCAAAAAAAAAAAAAAAAAGAAACCCTCTCATGTCCATTCTGTCCAATAATTTTAGTTCTTTGTTCAAACTGCCCACTACTTCGACAACTACAGACGAAAGTTTGATTCCAACAATCAATAACTTTCTGGCTGAAGGCAAACTTTGTACATGTATCCTACAACCGTCCTTCCTCAATTTGAATTTATGCATATACCCTCGTGTGTAGTCAGAGTATGAGGAAGAATGCCATCAGCATTCAGATTGCTCAGTCCATTCAAAGCCTTAAACACCTAATCAGATCACCTCACAGGTTTGTAGTCTCAAAATGATGCAGTTTACAGAGCTGAATCCTGTCTTGGTAATACTACCTTTTCATTCCATTCACCAATTTTGTTGCCCTTCTCTGCATCCATTGCAGCTGATGTACATCCTTCCTAAAATGAGGACTCCAGACCTGTATGCAGTACTCAAAATGCAGCCTAACCATTAACTTATACACTGCTGTTCAAAGAAAGTGCATCACCCCTTAAAATTGTAATTGTTGTCTGAATAACTTAAGTATATGGCAATATTTCTTACAGATTGCATCAGATAAGATTGACACGCATAGGTGATGACATGATATTGCATCAGCTGTTTTTTTCATCTATATAAACACGCTCTACAAGAGTTAGTCGTTCCTTGCTTGTGTCAGGATGGCGAGTTATGTCAGTTGACGCCACGAAGAAAGATGTGAGGAGGGATCTTCTTCCCGTCATATTGCTTACAGTGTCTTGTAATCAGTCGGACAGTGAGTAGATTTCTTTCCAAACTCAAGAATACTGGTTCTGCTGATAGGAAAAAAGGAACCGGATGCAAACGAGTCTCTACGCTAAAATAGGACTGCGTTTTGAAGCTCTTAAGCCTTAAAAACTGTAAAGCTTCTTCATCTGAACTGAGAAGAGAATGGGAAGAACATACAGGAGTGGTAGCAAGTGCAGTAACAGTCAGAAGATGCCGCTTCAAAAATGGACTTGTAGTCCGTTGTCCTAAGAAGAAGCCCCTCATCACACAAAAAATGAAAATGGCCCGATTTAATTTGGTGTAAGGAGCAGACTGTATGGTGTCTATGGTAAACTATCCAGACTGTATGGTATCTACAGTGAAATTCCCTACCAGCCAAATGATATGGGGGTGCATTTCATATCACCTGCAGTTTATAAAAGGTTCCATAAATGCCAGTGGATACCTGGCTATATTGGAAGGCAAATTGCTGCCAACCATTAGAGACCATTTCAACCTTCCAAGTAACTGCATCTTTCAGGATGACTCTGCTCTTTGTCATCGGGCGAAAAGTGTAAGTAGGCATTTCTGTAGTTACTTTAGCTTCATTTCTGCATTAGAAGTTTGACAGTAATGTGTTTACATTTGTTACAGGTGAAAAAATGGTTGGAAGAACAGTCCATTACAACTGTTAGCTGACCAGGAAACAGCCCAGACCTGAATCCTATAGAGAACTGTTGGCATCGTGTGTTTCCGGCAGTTGCCAGAAAGAAATCAAACACCCTTCGTGAACTTCATAATTCGTGTTTGGAACCACGAACTATCAGTTGATTATCTTCAGAAATTGACCTTGTCAATGCCTCGGCAGTGTGCTGCTGTCATCAGAGCCAGAGGCGGTTCAACTAAATATTAGTTTGCGCCTGGTGAATTTTTCATTGTTTTCCATTTAAAATAATAAACTGAAGCAAATTTGAGGGCTTCTGATAACAATTATGGCTGAAATGTTATGTTTACCAAAACTGTTGTATAAAGGTTGCAAATGCTCATTTTGGAATATTTTGAGAGCACCTATCAAATATTACTTAGTTTTGCCTTAACTATTAATAAATATCTTTTTTTATATTTCTATTTATGATGCTAGTCATTAATGTAACATACTATCATGAAAAAGGGTTGAAATGTGAAATTCCTTGGTGATGCACTTTCTTTGAACACCAGTGTATAATGGGATAAGCACATCCTATTCTCTGCTGGCAAAGTTCCTGTTTATCATAGACAAAACCCCATGAGCTGGCCTGGGAGCGTGTCAGCACTGCTCATAGAACTTCATATCTTTTTACACAATTACTGCCAGGTCATTTTCATTTTCCATTATTCTGATTATTAGTATTAGCAATGGCCACATGATGCAAGGAGCCTATGGCTTACGTTGCACCAGCCAAAAAAAATTAAAAATAATAATAAAATAACAAAAAAATAAATAAAATAAAACAATAAGAATAAAATAATATTAAGAATAAGAAAATTAAAAAAATAATAATTAATAAGAGAAAAGGAAATAGACAACCTATGTGTTTCCCTCCTCCCGCAGGTAATTATCCAGCTGTCCTTTGAATTTCCTTAAACTGTCAGCCTCTACCACCTATGTAGGTTACTTATTCCAGTAATTTGTAACTCGGTGGCTAAAATAAAACTTTCTGTAATCCAGTCTAAATGTCTCCCCCACCCCCACCCCGTAACTTGAAATTATGGCCACTTGTTCTAGAATCATTTATAATCATGAAAATTTCATCCCCATTCATTTTGCTTGTGCCTCTCAGAGCCTTTAACACCTCGATTAAGTTTATTTATTTATTTTTTTTTTTGTTAGTTTTCTACTCTGATCCAAGCCCGAGGCGGGATTCGAACACGCAACTTTTGGGTTGCCAGGCAGGCACTTTACCCACCCGGCTAGCCCAGTCGGTCTCAATTAAGTCTCCTCTAAGGTTCCTAGTTTCCAAGCTCTGCAACCCACATATTCAAAGTCTTTCCTCATATGGATGCCCTTTTGCTGATCTCACCAGGCAAGTTACCTGTCTTTGGACTCTATCAACAAGCACGATGTCTTTCTTTAGGTGTCTCCATACTTGAACACAGTATTCCAAGTGTGGTCTAACAATAGCCTTATACAATGGGATTATGATGTTTTTATCTCTACTAGCAATTGTTCGATAAATCATCGATAGGACACCATGGGCCTTCCTTGCAACCAGTCTACAATGCTCGGAGAATTTCATGTCTGACTGTATCATAACACCCAGGTCCTTTTCCTTCACTACTGGCTTTAGTTCAACTCCGTCAAGTGTATAAGTTATTTTTGGGTATGTAACCGGCCGGTAATTTCCCACTTCACTCTTCTGTTCCTCCGATGCAATACCTTACACTTTGCTGGATTAAAGCATAGCTGCCATTTTTCTGACCATCCCTGAAGTCTATCTTGGTCACTCTGAAGAAGCTTTGCTTGGCAGTGATCATCAACTACTCTACCACTCTTTACATCATGTGCAAATTTAGACATCACGCCCTCTATCCCTTCATCAATGTCATTTATGAAAATCAAAAACAACAGTGGTCCTAATACTGATCCTTGGCGAACCCCACATCAACCCAGTCTGAGGAATAAACATTTATCACAACCCTCTGCCTCCTGCCCTGAAGCCATCCAGCTATCTGTCTAAGGATTTTCCCTGTGATCCCTACCTGTTCCAGCTATAAAGTAACTGCTCATGCAGGACTGAGTCATGCTTTGCTGAATTCCAAATAAACAATGTCAAAATTATTCCCAAAGTCTTGGATTCCCAAGCTCTTGGATGACTGTCAAAATAGCTAACCAGATTATTCCCAAGCTCTTGGATGACTGTCAAAATAGCTAACCAGATTTTCCTTTACAAAACCATGCTGAGTATCCTTCAGAATTCTATTTCTATCTAAATGAACCTGAATTCCAACCTTGATAATTGTCTCTGTGATATTCCCTACTACTGAAGTTAAACTAACCAGCCAGTAATTTCCCACTTCACTCTTAGAACCGCCCTTATGTATTGGAGACACATTGGCACTTTTCCAGTCCAACGGAATCCCTCCGGTGATGCTCTCATAATTAGCTTCAGTTCAATGAATGCCACCTCCCTTAAGATTATAAGGTATATACCATCAACCCCAGGAGCCTTTGGCGCCTCCGTAGCCAGGTGGGAAGGAGCAGCAGTGCATAGCACACGCTTCTTAATTAGACCGGGGTTCGAGCCCATCACCACCAAATACGAAGAATGCGGAAAGGTCAGGGAATGACCACCGCATATCCCCGAGCAATATGGCCTTAGTTGCTAATGCTCCAAATAACAAACAAACAAACCAGGAGCCTTACTGGCCTGTAGGCTCAAGTTTTTTTCATTAAATAAATGTGCAATTTCAACATATGTGGTTACAAAGAAACTGATGCAAAAAATAATTTTGATATCATATATTTGGATTTCAGGAAAGCTTTTGACACTGTTGCGCATGGAAGACTATTGTACAAATTGGAGCAGAATGGTATTAAGGGTAAGTTGCTACAATGAATAAAAGGATGGTTAAGTGGGAGAAGACAGGGTGGTAATAAATGGGTGCTGCTCTTCGTGGACTAATGTTATTAGTGGAGTCCCACAGGGTTCGGTGTTGAGTCCACTGTTGTTTTGTATATTTATCAATGATATTGATGAAGGTATATCAGGCTTAGTGTCGAAGTTTGCAGATGATACAAAGGTTGGCAGGGTTGTTAATGACAGTAATGGCAGTGTGCTACTGTAACAGGATCTAGATAATTTGGGCAGATGGGCTAAGAATTGGCAACTGAAGTTTAACCTTGACAAATGCAAAGTACTGCATATGGGTAGAAGTAACAGGAGAGAAAAGTACCAACTGTGTGGTACTACACTTAAGGTGGTAGAAAATGAAAAAGACCTGGGAGTAATTGTGCAGTCAGATGTGAAGTTTTCTGAGCAATGTAGACAGGCTGCCAGGGCAGGTCATGGGGTTTTGTCAATGATATATAGGAATTTTGCTAGCAGGGAAAAGGAGGTAATTGTCCCTCTGTATAAGGCAATGGTCAGGCCATTCCTTGAGTACTGCGTACAGGTGTGGAGGCCTCATTTTAGGAAGGATGTAGATTTGCTTGAGTGTGCAGAGAGAAGGGTAACAAGATCGGTGAGGGGAATGAAGGGAAATTGCAGTGGCTGGAGACTAGGCACCTGCGCGGTTATCTGATTAAGGTGTATAAGGCCTTGAATGGGTTGAGCACACTGAATTCTGATGGGATCCTTCCACTTGTTCAGATTATGAACCTAAGGGGACATAAATTCAAATTAAGAAAAGACAGATGTAGATTAGATGCGCAGAAATTTGCCTTTAGCCAGCGGGTGGTTAATTGCTGGAACAAACTTCCATCTGTCGTTGTGGAAGTTGATAGGTTGAATAAATTTAAGGAGGAACTGGACAGGCATTTGGAGGGAATGGTGTGATTTTTTTTTTTTTTTTTGGCTGATGCTGCATAAGCTCATACACTTGCTTTGTTTTCTTGCATCACATGCCACTACTATAACTACTGCATCATTGATTACATTTTTTTCAACTTCACTCGCATAATTTCAAATTGACGTAAAGGGTTTTTCTTCTTTAAATATCGATACAAAATAACCAGTGAGTTAATCTGCTACTTCTAGTGGGGTATCTAATACTATCCCATGTCCATTACAGAAGGGTCCGATTTGGTTTTGTCCTCTTCTTTGAATTTATATATGTGAAGAATTCCTTATCCCCATCTTTGCCAGTGATTTATCATAATCTGCCTTTGCTAGCCTAACTTTTTCTCTGGCACTATTACAGGTCAATTTGTAGCTGTTATAGGCTTCAGCACTTTTTATTGCTCTGCAACTTTTCCATGCTGTCTTTTTCTGCTCAAGTAATCTGGCAACTTCATTGTTCATACTAGGAATCCTTCTCACAGAGTATTTTTTAATGGTATAAGCATTCAAGGCTTCTGTGATTAATGTTTTACAGGTATACCATAATTCAATGGTATTCACTCTGTGAGATACCTACCCAGTTCATAGAAGCCATGTAGCATTCAATCCGTCGTTATACCACACAGTTGGTACATTACATTGTTGTTTACATTCAATATTAAACTTCAACTGCCATTTCTCAGCCCACCTGCATAATTTTTTTTAGATCTTGTTGCAGTAGCCTACCCTGATTACTGTTATTAACCACCCTGTCAACCTTTGTATCATCTGCAAACTGAGACATTAAACCTGATATACCTTCATCAATATCATTAGTAAATATAGAAAATGACAGTGGGTCTCTGTACTGAACCACGTGGGACTCCACTAATAACATTAATAAATGAACAGCAGTGTCCATTAATAACCAGTCTACCTTCCCCCCCCCCCTTTTTTTTTATGAAAACCCCAAACACGAGAGGTATTAGAACCTATAGTACTTAGTACCATGCATGGGTTTGAGGTTGAGAAGATGAAAGAAGATATTTGTTGACATTAAACTTGAAGTTCTGTAGACTGTAATTTTCAGTAAATACCATTAAACCAAACTTTTATCCAGAGCAGTAACTTGCCCTTAATGCCACACTGTTCCAATTTTTACAACTGTCTTTTATGTGCAACAGTATCAAATGCTTTTCTGAAATCTAGGTATATGATATCAGAATTATTTTTTGCATCCAGTTTCTTTGTTATTGCATCATAATACCCAATCAGATTGGTTAGAGTTAGCATTAGTAAAGGCATATGATGCAAGAAAGCAAGCTTATATAGCATTAGCCAAAAAAAAAAAAAAAAAAAAACTCCTTCCCATTTCACCCATCCTTTCACTCCAGATGTTTGTCTAGTTCTGCCTTGAACTTATTTAAGCTGCTGACCTCCACTACAACAGATGGAAATGTGTTCCAACTATCAACCACCTGCTGGCTAAAGGTGAATTTCCACACATATATTCTACAGTTGTCTTTCCTCAATTTGAATTTATGTCCCCTCAGGTGAGTAATCTGAACAAGAGGAAGAATTCTATTAGCATTGAGCTTGCTCAATCCATTCAAGGCCTTATACACTTCAGTTAGATCAACTCACAGGTACCTAGTCTCAAGAAGCTGCAATTTGCAGAACTTAAGCCTTTCTTGGTAACCCAGCCCTCTGTTTCACTCACCAATCTCATTGCCCTCCTCTGTGCTCATTCCAGCAGCTCTGCATCTTTCCTAAAATGAGGCCTCCAGACCTGTATACAGTACTTAAGGTGTGGCCTAACCATTGCCTTATAAAAGGGGACAATCACACCTCTTATCCCTGCTAGAAATTCCTGTATATCATTAACAAGACACCATGATCTACTCTTTCAGCCTTTTTGCACTGCTCAGAAAACTTCATATCTGACTGCACAATTACCCCCAGGTCCTTTTAATTCTCCACTAACCTGAGTGTAGTACAACCCAGTTGGTACATTACTCTGGGGTTAGACAAGATTGTCCCTGAACAATCCATAATGTGACTGTTGTTAATTGCAATCTTGTTTATATGGTCTTGCATTACTTCTTTACCCAGAGACTCCATTTTCCCCGAAATGAAAGTTAAGCTAACAGGTCTGTAATTACTCATCACATCTTGATCCACCTTTGTGAATTGAGGATACTTTTGCACATCTGTAGTCCATAGGATCCTCCTCCCGAATCCAGAGGCCCTTGTAATTGTGGCTAAGTTTTTGCTTACATCCTCTTCCTCCTCACTTAATATAATTTGATAGATCCGATGCATCCTAGCCACCTTTTTATTTTTAACTTCAACAATTTCTCTTCCACTTTCTTCTCAGTTATCACAAAATCATTTAGCTCTGTTAATCATAATGAACTCGTGGCATTCTCCTCCTTAAAGGACTCCTCATGTGTGAACATAGATGCAAAATGCCTATTTAGTTTGTCGACAACCTGGCAGGATAATCAACAGTTAAACCATCAATATCGAGTGGACCAATGTGATTAAATCCCTTCTTTCTACTTTTAATTATAATTAAAGAAGTCTGCTGCTATTTTGCAGTAGCCTTTTCATAACCTGTTTTAGCTTGCCTGACCTCCTTGTGACTTGATTACAGACTAGTTTATATCTACCCTGGGTTTCTGTAACACCTGATAATTTATATGCATCACATGCATTTTCTTTACTCTGCCACAAGTCCCATCAGTTCATCTGATCTATTTAGGTCTTCTTAGTTGGTATGAAAAGTCTAGTTATGCCGACCAGGCTAGCCGGATGGGTAAAGTGTCTGCTTGGCAACCCAAGGGTCGCAGGTTCGAATCCTGCCTCGGGCTTGGATCAGAGTAGAAAATGCAAAAACTTTGGCAGGTGCAATATGGCCACAGAAGCCGATGCGCCAACAACTAACAAAAAGGGGGGAAAAAAAGGTCGTTATTTTTTACGATTAATTCCCTGAATGCTTCCCATTTAGAATTTACTGTTGGTAACATCATCAGATGGTCTCACTGTATAGAATTTAAAAATTCTAAGACCTCTAATCACCCTTATTAAAGCAAAAGTCCTTCCTTTTACTTTTGGCAGTAGTTGTCTTTAAATAAATCCCACATCAGCACACAATAATCACTGCCACCCAGAAGGTCTTTACCTGTAGGTTCTTAATGCGAAAAGAATCGCTGCTGGTAATCAGACCAAGAATATTGTTTCCTCATGTTGCTTCTCTGACATGCTGCTGTAGAAAACAGACATCCTATAAAATTACAAATTGTCTTGTTAATGTGTGTGAGTGACCAACCAACTAATCAATATCTGGAAAGTTAAAATCCCCTCTTATAAGACATTCTGATTTACTGGCCCACACTGTTTTTCTGTATAGTTGTTTGTTATACTCATCACAGTCATTAGGCCTATAACAGCCGCTCTCTTTTTTGTTTTCCCGTTGCTTATGTCACACCAAACTCACTTAATATTGCACTTGCCAGCCATGTCAACTGGATGCACTGCCTTAGATTTAATATGCTTCTTAATTAATAGCATAATCCCATCCCACTTTTCATGTCCCAATTTCAATATGGCTTTGTGAAATGAAGAGGAACAAAAGACACATTTGTAAAGATTCTAAAAACTCGTACAGAAATAAATACAAAATACATGCTAGGTCTTTTTGTGGATTTCATGGGTGTGGAGGACCTCTGGCACAAACTGGTGGCAAAGCAACCTTAATAGGTTCAGGGAGGGCAACATATCCCTCAAAAACAAAACATACAACTAATATCACTGAATTGTAGGCAAATATCTTTGACTCTAGATTACTTAACTTGAACAAAACTATTCTGGAAATGAATAACTTTCAATGTTTCTAATATATTTCCTGGAATATACAGGGTGTTTTTGAAGTTACCAAAAATATACAATTGCATATATGTGTTGTTAAACTTAATTGTAAAAACATATGGTTCATCACAAGATTAAAATGTATAAGAGATGTTAGAAGTGCCACTATTCTATCATCTTGTTCAAGTCTAACATGTTTTCATTGAGATATACCTTGGGGAATTTCAGCATAACTCAGTGATGGTGTTCTTCACAAATATTTAATATATCCTCACAGAAAAAAAAAATATCATGACTGGTATGTCTGCTGATTGTGCTAACAGAGGCCATTATACTGTCTGCAAACAGATTTGTCTTCAGAGTCACTGCAAATGTGTCTGTACATGCGTACACACAGTTGAGCTGTCTTGTAAATATCTTCCTAAACCAGGTGCAAACTACTCTTGTTCAAAAGGACTTAGTTCTCTTCGGAGACTCCATTGTCAGGGAAATGGGAAATATTTTTTGTAATAAGGATAGGTGGACTAGAACCAGGGTATGTCTGCCGGAGCAACTATTAATGATGGCACCAACAGATAGTCAGATTTTAAGGGGTTAACGAGAATATTATTATTAATATGGGGATTAATGACATTAAGCATACACGATCTGACGATTTTAGGCAAATATAGGACCATGCTGAAGAAATGCCACGAGTTAGGTCACATTGTATATGTGCCTGCAATTCTACCCAGGCATAATAGGAGGGATTATATGCTAATAGCCTTGTGGATTTACTCAAGACTTGAAGGACTCTGCAAGGCTTTTGGGGGGAAATTTCTATCAGCTTGGCCCACACGTCTAGGTAGAAGGAATCTGTTTTGTAGAGAGTGGATACATTTAAACAAAGGTGGTGCAAGAGTTTTTGCCAGTATTATTGAGGATAAATTAAAGGTTCAGGGAAACTGCTAGTTTGGGGGGGACAAGGGTAATATAGATACATGTTTATCTGATAATATTGGTCAAATTAACACTTGAACATTCAAGAGTTCTTGTTTGTTACCCCAACAGAACATATTAGCATGATGTTCTGAGGGCAAAAACGTTTCAAATGAGCAGGCAGCTAATACTAGAGAAGCGAGCTTAAATAACTTCAAGGGGTGTATCAGGATAGTTAACTATACAAGAACACTAAGTCTTAATTTATTTAGTAATGTCAGAAGTGTCGTCAATAAAATAGTGAATTTGAACTGCTGGTTAGGACAAGTAACGCTGACATAATAGGAAACATAATACCATGCTTGTGGAAACATGGTGCCACCCGGAGATAGGGGATGACGAGTTTCAGTATGGTATGTACAATGTATTTAGGGAAGATAGAAGGGGTGGTGGGGTCATACTTCTTATCAAAAGCAGCCTGAGCACGACGAAAGCTTTCCCAGATTTAGATATTTCATATGCTAGTATAGAATCTGTATGGTGTGAAATAGTTGGAAGCAAAGTATAATGAGAGTGGGAGTAATCTACAGTCCAGGTGATTGTGATGATTATGATGAGAGCCTTTACATGCAAATGGAATGGGCAAGTAAGCATCAATGTCTTATTATGGGTGATTTTAATTTGCCTCTAATTGATTGGAGCAAATGGGAGGAAAACTCCACGTGGAGGACAGAATTTTTAAATCAACTAGATGAATGCTATTTGTATCAACATGTCAGGGAAAGTAACAGGGAAAAGAATACTCTAGACCTCATCATCACCCATGAACCAGATGACATAATAGAGCTGACAGTATGGGAACCAGTAGTAGGAAGTGATCATGGAATTTTACAGTGGACGATGAAGAGAGGAGTAGCAGTAGTCAGGGGCAAAGGAATGGGTTATAATTTCAGGGAAGAAAATTACGGTGCTTTAAGGTGCTACATGGCCTCTATTAACTGGGTAGATATCTCACAGAGAGCAAATACCATTGAATTATGGTATACCTTTAAAACATTAATCACAGAAGCATTGAATGCTTATATACCATTAAAAAAAATACTTCCCGAGGAGGATGCCAAGTTGGATGAATAATGAAGTTGCCAGATTACTTGAGCAGAAAAAGACTGCATAGAAAAGTTGCAGAGCAATAAAAAGTACTGAAACCTACAAAGTGATCTGTAATAGTGCCACAGAAAAGGTTAGACTTGCAAAGGCAGATTATGAGAAATTGCTGGCAAAAAGAGCAAAGAGGGGGGATAAGGAATTCTTTATATATATAAATTCAAAGAAGAGAAGGACAAACCATATCGGACCCTTATGTAATGGATGTGGGATAATATTAGGTATACCAGCTGAAGTTGCAGATGAACTCAACAGTTACTTTGCACCGATATTTACAGAAGAAAAATCCTTCACGTCAGTGAGAAATTATGCGAGTGAAGTTGAAAAAGTGTAATTAATGATGTTGAAATTTCACATGTTTATTTAATGAAAAAAATTGAGCCTGCTGGCCATTAAGTTTCCTGGGGTTGATGGCATATACCCTATAATCTTAAGGGAAAGGACAAGTGAGTGCATTGAACCATCGAGGCTAATTAAGTGAGCATCACTGGACTCGGGAGTGATTCCGTTGGATTAGAAAAGTGCCAGTGTATCTCCAATACATAAGGGCAGTTCTAAGAGTGAAGTGGGAAATTACCGGCCGGTTAGTCTAACTTCAGTAGTAGGGAAAATCATGGAGACAATGATCAAAGTTGGAATTCAGGATCATTTAGATAGAAATGGAATTCTGAAGGATACTCAGTATGGTTTTGTAAAGGGAAAATCATATTTAACTAATCTGGTTGGCTATTTTGACAGGATCATTCAAGAGCTGTACTTTGGGAATAATTTCGACATTGTTTATTTGGATTTCAGCAAAACATTTGACTCAGTCCCACATGAGTGGTTACTTTATAAGAAGGCAGAGGGTTGTGATAAATGTTTATTCCTCAGATTGGGTTGATGTAAGAAGTGGGGTTCCTCAAGGATCAGTATTAGGACCACTTGTTTTTGATTTCCATAAATGACATTGATGAAAGGATAGAGGGTGATGTCTAAATTTGTAGATGATGTAAAGATTGGTAGAGTAGTTAATGATTTCCGCCAAGCAGAGCTTCTTCAGAATGACCTAGACAGACTTCAGGGATGGTCAGAAAAATGGCAGCTATGTTTTAATCCAGCAAAGTGTAAGGTATTGCACCTGGGGAACAATAACCCCAAAATAACTTATACACTTGGCGGCGTTGAACTAAAGCCGTTAGTGGAGGAAAGGGACTTGGGTGTCACGATACGGTCAGACATGAAGTTCTCTGAGCACTGTAGACAGGTTGCAAGGAAGGCCCATGGTGTCCTATCGATGAGTTATCAAACAATCGCCAGTAGAGATAAGGACGTCATTCTGTGGTCAGGTATGGAGACTGCATCTAAAGAAAGACATTGTTTTTTGAAAGGGTCCAGAGACGGGTAACTCGCCTGGTGAGGTCAGCAACAGGGCATCCATATGAGGAAAGACTTTGAATATTTGGGTTGCAAAGCTTGGAAACTAGGCACCTTTGAGTAGACTTGATTGGGGTTGAAAGGCTCTGAGAGGCGTAAGCAAAATGAATAAGGACAATTTTCACGGTTATAAACGATTCTAGAACTAGGGGCCAGTTAAGTTACGAGGGGAGTTGTTTAGACTTGATTGCAGGAAGTTTTATTTTAGCCAGCGAGTTATAAATTACTTGTATAAGTTGCCTACATGGGTGGTAGAGGCGGACAGTTTGAGGAAATTCAAAGATCAGCTGAATAATTACCTATGGGAGGAGGGATACGATTAGGTTGCCCATTTCCTTTACTCTTATTTATTAATTATTATTATTATTATATATATTTTTTTAAATTTTTTCTTCTGATTATTATTTTATTCTTATTTTATTTATTTTTTTTTGTTATTTTATTATTATTATTATTTATTTATTTTTTTTTTTTTTTTGCTGGTGGAGCATAAGCCATAGGCTTCCTTGCACCATGTGGCCACTGCTAATACTAATGTACAGCTCTCATCTGTGGGTGAATTACCATCCATCTCAGCAACTCTGTTCTGGTTCTGAGTATAAATGAGGTAGAAGTGCCATTTAGACAGGAAGTTTTTGGGTTTTGATTTAATGTTCAATATATGTATGTGTGTGCGTTTTATTTCTTCATAATGAATGTCTGTGTAAAAGTGTTATATGTTGAAATATTTTTAGGTCAACTACAGAAAATGGTGCTGAGCCTGGTTCACCTCCTAGGCAACCAAATCCACAGCACCAAGCTGCTCAGAAAAGGTTACAACAAACACAAGCCCAAGTAGATGAGGTAGCCATTGTCTTTATTATTTATTTAATTGCTAATATTTTTTACTTCCATTAAATTATTCTTTAAATTGTTTTGATTCATCTCAGGCAATTTGTACTTTATATTGGTTGTAATGTTTTTCATGTTGCATGTTGAAATAATTATTATAATTTTTGCAACCTGACATGGTTAAAGGATTAACTAATTTTATAAGATATTTTAACAGGAAAAAAATCTGAAATTGCTTTCATTTGAATGAATTTGCATTAGCTATTTTTAAGTTAAATGTCACTTAATAAAAATAAATAAACATTACCAGATAAATTTGATTTTTCACATCTAAAATTCAAGAGAAAACACTGACTGTTACATCGGTTGGTTTTAAAATGCTCTGTTTAGTTCTTATGCTATTTAAAAAATTAATATCAGATTAGCTTTGTTAAAAAAAAATAAAACAAGATATGCAAAAAAATGGCATAATTATCTTGACTGACATTTCAGCTGTTTTGCTGCTGGTAGTAGTAATGGCAATTGTTGCAAGAAAGCAAGCTTATATAGCATCAGTCAAAAAAAAAAAAAAAAACAGTTCATCCATTCATATACCTTCCAAGTATGTCTAGTTCTCCCTTGAATTTATTCAACCCATCCACTTCCATTACAACAGACGGAAGCCTGTTCCAACAATTAACCATTTACTGGCTGAAGGTAAACGTTTGCATATCTATCCTGCAACCCTCCTTCCTCAACTTGAATTTATGCACCCTTCATGTGTGTAGTCTCAGCAAGTGGAAGAATGCCATTAACATTCAGCTTAATAAATCCATTCAAGGCTTTAAACACCTCAATCAGATCTCCCTGCAGGTGCTTAGTCTTGTGATGCTGCAATTTGCAGACCTGAAGCCTTTCTTGGTAAGAACACCTTTTTTGTTCCTTTCACCAATCTATATGCCCTTCTCTGCACCTGTTCCAGCAGATCTACATCCTAAAGTGAGGCCTCCAGACCTGTATACAGTACTCAAGATGCAGCCTAACCATGGCCTTATACAAAGTGATAATTACCTCCTTATCCATTCTAGCACAGTTTTTGTATATCATTGGCAAAACCCCACGAGCTGGCTTGGCAACATGTCTGCACTGCTCAGAGAATTTCATGTCTGACTGCACAAATATCCCCAGGCCTTTCTCATTCTCTCCTACCCTGAATGTAATACAACACAGTTTATAAGTTACTCTGGGGTTACTGCACTAAACCCTGGGGAACTCCACAAATAACATTAGTTCAAGAAGAGCAGTGCCCATTGATAACCACTCTTCTTCCATTTAACCATCCCTTTATCCATAGCAGTAACTTGCCCTTAATGTCATATTGCTCCAGTTTATACAGCAGTTTATGTGCAAAAGTATCAAAAGCCTTCTTAAAAGTATATGATGTAGGAATTATTTCTTTGCATCCAGTTCCATGGTCACTGCATCATAGTATCCTATCAGACTGGTTAGACAAGACTACCCCTTGTCAAATCCGTGCTGTGATTGCACTATAATTGCATGCCTGTCGAAATGGTCCTGCATTACTTGTTTAACCACCGATTCCATTATTTTCCCTGTAACACACATTAAGCTAACAGTTCTAATTACTCATGTCGCCTTTTGATCTTCCTTTATGGATTGGGGATATATTCACATTTCTCCAGTCCATAGGTACCTCCCCTGACTCTAATAATGCTCTCATAATTATGGCTAAGGGTTTTTTTACCTCCTTTGCGGTTTCCCTTAATAATATATAACAGCGCTATGATGCTCAATGTGATATGTAGAACACTTCCATATGATACTCTCCAAGGATTCCACTTGTCTCTGAAACTAAATTACTTGGGATTACAATAGACTCAAAGTTTAATTTTGTCTCTCATTTAAATAATGTAACAACAAAGATCAGAAGATTCACTGGTGCTATTGTAAAAATTTCTCGTTCAGACTGGGGACTTTCTAGATGTACCATGAGAATCTATTATAATGCCGTATTCCTTCCTATGGTATGCTGCAGGTGTATGGTTTCACAGGCTTAGAACTGTTAAATTTCGATTGAAGTTGGCTACTATGCAATGTACAATATTATTATGTATGTTAAGAGCTTGTCGTACTTTTCAACTTCTGCGCTACAGGTTCTTGCAGGTGTATTGCCATTGGACCTTCACGTAGCTTACAGAGGTCTTTGTTATAGGTTAAAAAACCAACTATCAACTGAATTTATGGGTTTGGTTCTGAATATTAATTCAGATATTAAGCAAGAACGTAATCGTTTGTGGAATGAAATGATAAATCTATGGCAGACACTCTTGGATACGTCATCTGTCGGATCTGTTACTAGGACTTTTTTCCATGAGGTGACCTTTTGTGTAAAGCAGAAACCTGTTTGGTTCTCTTTAGACTTATATACATCCTTCCTCTTAACGGGACATGGATCTCTTAACGAAAAACTATGCCGTTTTGGTCTTTCTGGAACGGAAGCTTGTCAATGCGGGGAAAATGAAAATTGGAGCCACATTTTATTTGAATGTCCGCTGTATAATGACTTTAGAGATGTTCTTCGTTCGTCAGTTTCTACACTCTCTCATGGGTATGAAACTTTGCTGGTGGGAGACAAGAATTCTTATGTTGCTCTTCAGCAGTTTGCATCTGATGTTTTCACAAGAAGAATTAGTTATATGGCTACGAATAATTCTACTCCTTTGTCTGGTGGAGCTACTCAATAGGGAGCAACGTTCCCTAAAATTTTTTTTTTTTTTTTTAATATTTTATTTTATTCTTGATTTTTTAAGGAGTCCTTATGTGCTGTAATGTAATAACTAGATCGTATGTATAGCTTAGCTTAATTTTCAGCACTCACCTCATAGTAATCCGCTTAGCTGGTGGAGAGTTTTACCACATACATAGTGGTTATAGGATTTTAATAACTTACAGGGATTATGGGTTTAAAACTAAGTTATGGGCTATAAAAAATTAAGAAAGGAAAGTGCACCTTCCATTCTATGGTTGCCTAATTAAATTAAATTAGATGAAGAAAAATAGAAGCTAATAGTCGCGCACGAGGGACTT
The DNA here is from genome assembly GCF_048544385.1 of Mastigoproctus giganteus. Classification (NCBI taxonomy): domain Eukaryota; kingdom Metazoa; phylum Arthropoda; class Arachnida; order Uropygi; family Thelyphonidae; genus Mastigoproctus; species Mastigoproctus giganteus. The sequence goes on along the minus strand of NC_143579.1, from coordinate 38,695,405 downwards.
TTGAGATTCCTCGTCTTCAGTTGAAGACGAGGAATGGGGGATTCCTCTGGGGAGTGGGTCCCCAGAGGAACCTGGCCCATCTTTTGCCAACATCAGGTGGGTCAGAGTCTCGAATTGAGACAGTGCGAGCTCCATTGAGACTGACCCACTTTCCTGTGGTGTGGATGAGTACCCAGGAATCATCTGTCCAGGTGACTGATGATTCTGGGTAGCCAAGGAGTCAGACACAACAACAGAATACACATAAACATACACTACTTATTTCTGGCCCTTCTACAGTGGTACTGTTCTTCACAGAGATACGAGGCGGAGATGAACTGACGTTCTAGGTGCCGCCCATTACAAAAATACATGTCCACATATGATACTCTCCAGAAATTAAAACGAATAAAAGATTAGCGTGAAATGATTACAGTAAAAAATTAATCGAAACCAACTCAAAATTAAATTCAAAATGCAATTATAAAATTAAATAAAATTAATTCAAAAAGTTTAATGGTAATTGTGAAAAATTATTTTCCTTTGTTTTTCACAATTTATGTTAAACTTTTTTAAATTAATTTTTGAATTGTTTTAAATTGATTTTTTACTGTAATCATTTTGCATTAATCTTTTATTTGTTTTAATTTCCGGAGAGTATCATACAGAAGTGTTCTACATGTCATATTGAGGTAAACTTATTCTTCTACAAATATCTCCCCTAATATAATTGGATAGATTCCATCTGCCACAGGTGCCTTTTTTATGTCCATCCTTTAATAATTTCTCCTCCACTTTCCTTTCAGTTATCACAAAGTCATTTAGCTGCTCGTTAAGAGTTAATAAACTTCTGGCATTTCTTTCCCTAAAGGATTACTCATGTGTAGATGTACAGTTGGTCATCGACTTACGACCGACTTCTGTTCTGACTGACAGGTCATATGTCGGCCATATATTTATTAACAGTATTTTTTTAACCTTTCTAATCTTTTTATCATCTTTATAATTTATTTTTATAATCTTTTAAATTTTATCATCTTTTATTTTTCATTTTAAATACAGTAATGTTTTCATCTTTTATTTAGCGATACTGTACATACCTTTGTTTCTATGCCTAGTCGCGGCCGGTCGTAAGTTGACGACCAAGTGTAGTTGCAAAATACCTATTTAATTTGACTGCAACCTGAGCAGGGTCATCAACAGTTAACCCATAGACATCAAGTTGCCCAATGTGATTCAGCCCCTTCCATTTTCTGTTAATATAAGCCCCTCGACGTGGGCACCTGTATGTGGTGAGGGGACCTCCCAGTGATGCTGCTGGACTTCCAGACGAGCATCACTGGGATCCAACACCCACAGCCCAGGTTCCAGGCTAAAACATCAATGGAATCCGGCGTGTTTGCTATGCACTGCGACCCGTGGAAATTCGGAAAGGGGGATCCTGGTGGTTGAGGGGCCCAGCTTCAATACACCACTTTGGCCCCTGCTTCAACAAGACAGGTGGTCCTGGAAGGCCTGGCTAGGATCAATTGGCTAGTAGGCTCGCCTGCAAGGGTCAATCGTGTCAATGCCATGCCCCTACCCTCATGGTCCGAGGGACAGGATACAGGCTGGCGGCGGTGCGGGTATGGTGTCTGGGTAGCCCTGGCATTTCACTCCCGAGCGCATTTATTGTATTCTGGGTAGTGGGCGTCCCTTTGGGCTCCGTGGTGGGTGGGGAGCCCGGGCACTGAACCATTTCAAAACTTCATGAATCCTGATAAATTTACTTCTTCAGGGGCCCCAACCCGGTCCCTATCTGAAAATATAGACAGAGACGCAGATAGTATTATTGCTACAAAGAAGCAGCGAACTGAAACATCATCAGGGCCTGTTCCAAGGTTTTTAATTATACACTCTACCACCAAAAAACCGATTGGCAAAATGCCACCCTTCTTTATACAGAAAGGGTTGGATGGGTTAGCAGGGTCACCCAAATCAGTTAAGAGGCTCCGTTCTGGAGACCTAACTGAAACCAAAACTGATAGGCAGTCTGAACAGCTACTCCAAGCAACATCAATTGGAGGAGTACTCATAACAGTGACACCACATAGAACACTCAATTCATTGAGGGGTGTTATTTCAGAGTGGGACCTTCTCGACGTAACCGAGGAGGAAATCTGCTTGGAATTGAAACCACAGGGAGTTATTGCCTGTGGTTTCAATTGACTGAGGTTTATTGACTTGTTAAAACTAGAAACATTATCCTGACTTTTAACTCACCTAAGTCTCCTGATGAGATTAAAGCTGGCTACATCAACTGTCCAGTGCGTCCATATGTTCCAAATCCTTTACGGTGTTTTAAATACCAGAAGTATGGACATTCTCAAATGGCCTGCTGTGGAGTCCTTGCATGCGCTCGATGTGGTGCAAAGGACCACGAAACAACAGCATGTTCAGCCGCAAAACCCACCTGCATTAACTGTGAGGGAGAATACCCAGCCTACTCACAAGCCAGAGGTGGAAAGAAGAAAAAGAAATTCAACGGCTGAAGGCAGAGCAAAATATATCATACCAGGAGGCAAGGAAAGCAATGAAACCTCTGAATATCAACAAACCTACCTACGCCCAGAAGGTAGCAGGGAGATGTTCCATCGGAACTCAGACGGACATGACCATTCCTCCAAAAGAATCATTCACTCCCATCGCACGTTATCTCTTAAGTCCTCAAAAACCTGCACAGAAAGACCAATCAGCTGCCACTTCTATATTGGTACCTCCTAATGCTCCACAAGTAACAAAAGCAATTACGAAAGAAAAGAATAAGAAAGATGGAAGTACTCCCTAGTATCCAAGAAAACATGGATGTCGAGCAGAAAGAGGTACGCGAAGATTCAGTTTTGGAGCTCTTTGCTGAGGAGGAAATAGACACTGGACAGTGTCCGTACTTCCCCAGGAAGGATAAAGCCAAAACTGCAAAGGTAAGCCCTCAGCACTTCGGAAGCCGCATGATGGACCCTCCAAGCCAAAATAATGGCTAAATTCCTACAATGGAACTGTCGTGGATTCTGGCAAAACAATGATGACAACAAGGCCCTTCTGCAAAAGCATGAGCCAGTCTGCTTTTGCTTACAAGAGACATACCTGAAGGCAAATTAAAACCCTTTCCTTCATAACACTACTATCGTTCGAAAGGACAGAACTGGGGATGGACCTGCCCATGGGGGTGTTGCTATAATTCTGTGCAACCGTACCCCATATCAAACTATTGCGCTCACCACCAACATGGTAGCGGTTCGCCTTACGGTAGGGTTCTTATTAACAGTCTGTTCAGTTTATTTGCCACCTGGGGCTGATATCTCCCAGAAAGACCTTGATGATCTCATTGTGCAGCTGCCTACTCCTGTCTTACTCCTGGGCGATTTCAATGGACATAACACCCTGTGGGGTATGCAAATGTTAATGGAAGGGGAAGTGTCATAGAGCATATGCTCAATGACAATGACCTATCCCTTCTAAATGTGGGAACTAACACCTTTTTCCGCATGCCTACCCGTACGTTCTCTGCTATTGACCTCTCTATATGCTCCCCCACTCTCCTTCCTTCAATCACTTGGGAGGTAGAGGAGAACCTTTATGGAAGTGATCACTTCCCCTTGATAACCAGCCTACTTAAAGGGATGCCATGCCCACCTTTTAGGTTACCGTGATGGAAGATTGATCAGGCTGACTGGAATACCTTTCAACACCTGGTAGATTTTAACACCAGTACAGTCAGTCAGGAGCCTATCAATGGTGCAGTGGTGTACATCACAGAAAGCATTGTCTATGCAGCTGCAGCTACAATTCTGAAAACATCTACCCGGTTTCCGCCATTTCCAAAACCTTTGTTCAATACTGAATGCACAGCAGCAAAAAAGGCACAAAATAAAGCTTGGGGGATATTCCGACGATATCCTACTACAGCCAATCTCTTAGCCTTCAAACGTGCATAGGCGCCTCCGTAGCCAGGTGGGAAGGAGCAGCAGTGCGTAGCACACGCTTCTTGATTAGACCGGGGTTCGAGCCAGTCACCACCAAATACGGAGGATGCGGAAAGGTCAGGGAATGACCACCGCATATCACGGAGCAATATGGCCTTAGTTGCTAATGCTCCTAAAAACCAAAATAACAAATAACAATCAAACGTGCATGCGCAAAAGCACGATATGTTCGTCATCAGAGCCAAAAGGAATCATGGATCCGCTTTACATCCACTATTACCCAATCAACCAGCAGTAAAGCTATCTGGGACAAAATCCGGAAAATGAAGGGTAAATATACATCGCACCCTTCATCGGTCCTGGAGTGTAATGGATGCGTTATTGCAGACCAAACTGCAATAGCCAATGTTCTTGGGGAGACCTTTTCTGCCATCTCGTCAACATCTGCTTACTCCCCAGAATTTCTGGTCTGGAAAGATAAACTTGAAAAGCAGCCAATTAACTTTAAATCTAAAAGATCTTATCCCTATAACGGCCTCTTTACCACGGAAGAGTTAGAAACAGCTCTAACTCTTACCAAGGCAAGTGCTGCTGGACCAGATCTTATCCATTATGATATGATCACACATCTGTCTGCAAAATCCATGGACCAACTGCTCTTTCTATATAACAGAATATTTCAAGAAGAGCAGTTTCCGGATTCCTGGCATAAGGCAATCGTGCTTGCCTTTCCTAAGCCAGGAAAAGATCCTAAAATCCCAACAAATTACCGTCCTATTGCTCTGACTAGCTGTCTGTGCAAAATTCTGGAGAGAATGGTCAGTGGGCATTGACCATTCAAGGATCATCAAAATACCAGATGCCTTATTTGGTATTTGGAGGCAAATAGGTTCCTCTCCAGATTGCAGTGTGGCTTCCATAGGAATAGGTCAACTTTGGACCATTTAATCAGGCTCGAAACTTCCATTCGAGATGCCTTTTTAAAACAAGAACACCTGGTGTCCATGTTCTTTGATATGGAAAAAGCGTATGACACAACTTGGAGATTTGGAATTTTAAAAGACCTCTACAGCATCGGCCTTAAAGGTAATCTCCCCAATTTTATTAAAAACTTTTTATGTCATCGTTCTTTCCTAGTCCGTGTAGGATCTACTCTCCCTCGCTCTTTTAGCCAAGAGGAGGGAGTACCTCAAGGATCCGTTATAAGTGTTACGCTTTTTGCCATCAAAGTGAATTCCATCACAGAACAACTTCCTCCAACTGTAAACTGTGCCCTCTGTGTTGACGATTTTAGCATATTCTGTCATTCCTGCAACTGCAACGTGCCATTGACCATCTGAACTCACGGGCAACGAATAACTGGTTCAGGTTCTCTCCACAAAAGACTGTTTGCATGCATTTTTGCAGAAAGTGCAATCTTCACCCTGAACTGAGGCTTGGACAAAATGCTATTACAGTAGTACCCGAAACTAGATTTTGGGGCTAATATTTGATAAAAAGTTGACCTTTCTAGAACACATCCGTCAACTACGTGCGAAGTGCACGAGAGGCTTGAATATCCTACGTGCAATCTCCTCACATTCTTGGGGCGCTGACCGATGTACCCTTTTGGCGCCTCTATGGTGCACTCGTACGATCTAAGTTAGATTACGGGTGCCAGGCATACGCATCCTCTAGACTCAGCATACTCCGATGGTTGGATCCCATCCACCATCAGGTGATCCGTATTGCCACTGGAGCATTTCAAACTTCTCCTGTCCATAGTCTATATGTTGAAGCGAATGAGCCCTCGTTATCGCTTTGCAGGAAACAGTTGTCTCTACAGTATGCTTTGAAACTGAAATCCCTGCCAGACCATCCGACGTGGACACCCGTTTTTGAGCCACGTTGGGAAAATCTGTACAACATGCGCCAGACTGCCAATCAACCATTCGGTATTCATATCCAAAGGCTACTCAATGATTTGAATATCACATTAGACAATGTTGCCCCATCACCAGGGCAGCCTTTTCCACCCTGGCATGCTCGTGTCCCAAACTGCAACCTCTCCCTTAACAATTGGAGAAAGGACAGTATTCCATCCACCATCTACCTGCAGCTCTTTTTAGCACAGCGCTTGGAACATGCTGACTTCTTGCCCGTCTACACAGATGGCTCGAGGTCAGAAACGTATGTCAGATCCGCAGCTGTTTTCCCAGACACCACAGTATCTGAGCAGATCTCCAACAAATGCAGTGTGTTCACTGCAGAGCTGCACGCGGTTGAGCTAGCCTTAGATCATATACAAACCACCCACCACAAAAAATATATTATATATACTGATTCTCTGAGTTCATTGCAGGCTTTATCATCGATGAGGTTCAACCCTCATCCTGTCCTGGCCCGGATACAGCAGAAGCTGCACTTCCTTGCACAATCCGAATTTGATGTTCGTTTCTGCTGGATCCCAGGCCACATTGGGATTTCAGGAAATGATATGGCAGACTTTGCAGCCAAATCAGTGAACCTCTTTAACTCGTGCCTGTTAGTCCCCTATACAGACTACAGGCAAGTAATTCGAAAGAAACTGTTATCCCAATGGCAACACTCATGGCATGGACAGGCTACAAACAAGTTATATGAGATTAAGCCTGTAATTGAACATTGGCAGGCTAGTCTGCGCAGGAACCGAAAAGAGGAAGTTGTTCTATCTCGGCTCCGCATAGGGCATTGTCACTTGACACGTTGCTATCTGCTGAGGGCAGACGATCGTCCTATGTGTAGAAATTGTGACACCATTTTAACAGTCCGTCATATTTTAATTTAAGTTTTTACAACTTATTAATCTAAATAATTCTATCTAGAATATTTTTATCGTTTTATGCTTTATGAACGTTTTATATTGTATACTCTTTTACAATAATATACAAGCAATTGTAATATTATAGTTTTATATTCTACATCTTTTTGACTTGGCGCATTATAGCCTTAGATGCTAATGTGTCATAAGACCCTAAAACAAACAAAGTTAATACAAGCAAAAAATTCTTTGCTGGTTTTTTTTTTTTGCATTTTTTGCCAGAGACTTCTCATAATCTGCCTTAGCTTTCCTAACCTCCTTTGTGACTTGATTACAGTCACAAAGGAGGTCAGACTAATTTATATCTACCATAGGCTTCTGTATCACACGTTAATTTATATGCATCCCATGCACTTTTCTTATCTGCTACGTATCTCATCTGACATCCAGTTAGGTCTGAGCCTTGAACAGTATTTCTTTGTTGGTATTAATTAAAAGCCTAGTAAGTTCTTTGATTACTTCCCTGCATACTTACCATTTAGAATTTACTGATGGTAACATCATCAGTGCATACAATTTAAAAACTATCTGAGACCTCTGTAGTCACCCTTACAAAAGCAGAAACCTTTCCCTTTACTCTTGAAAGTAGTTATGTCTTTAATTGAATTCCACTTAGTACACTATGATCACTGCCACCCAGTGTCTTTTATCTGCAGATACTCTCACTGCAGATAATAACCAGATCACGAGTATTGCTTTCTCTTGTTGCATCTATAACATGCTGCTGTAGAAATCAGTCATCCAAGGAATCTACAAAAGTCTTGCTAGTCTGTGAATGACCAACCCACATACTCTAGTCAATATCTGGAAAGTTAAAATCCCCCATTATAAGACATTCTGATTTTTTGGCCCACTATTTCCCTGTATAGCTCTTTGGTATACTCATCACAGTCATTAGGTCTATAACACACTCGTACTCTCAATTTTGTTTTCACACTGCTTATAGCACACCAAACTGATTCAGCATTGCACTTGTCATCCAAGTCAACTGGATGCACTGCTTTAGATTTAATATTCTTCTTAACTAAGAGTATAACCCCTCCACCTCTTCTGTCCTTCCTGTATACACTGTACTGCCCATATTCAAATTCAGCATTGCTTATGTCTGAGTGACACCACATCTCTGCTATTCTACAATGTCTGCATTTAATAATGTAATCAGTACTTCAAATTTATTTAAAGTGCTCTTAGCATTAGTGTATCTGCTGCATGTACTAGTAGTACTGCCCATATTCAAATTCAGCATTGCTTATATCTGAATGACACCACATCTCCACTATTCAAATTCATGAAATTTATTTACAGTGCTCTTAGCATTAGTGTACTTGCAAGTTTACATGTACTTACTCTTGTTTACCCTAATACAGCCCATGTATTCATTTGTTCCATGATGACCCACTGCAAGGCCTGAAATCCCAGACACCTTGTTTTCCAGGTCGCTGCATGTACTAATAGTAGCAATGCAAGAATCACTTTCACCTCTGCCTCCAGCTCTAGTTAAACTATTGCTCTGTATATCCCTCCGAAGCTGCAATTTTTCCGATTCACCTATCACTGCCTCAATAGCATCAGCAAATATCCTTGCACCCCTTCTATTCAAGTGTATCCCATCCCTGTAAAAATAGTCTCTCTCCTATTAACAAGCATAGACCATACTTAGAAAAATTCTTCCCTTCGAGACTTGCACATTCTCTCCAGGACCAAAATGATTGACAAAGGCTCTCAACATATACTCCCTCCTATCATGTATAATGTTTGTCTTGCTGCTGGCAAATTTTCTGCTGTATGGCAGCAAGCTAACCTATGCATCATGCTCAAATCCAGAAAAGCCACCAGATCCACAGATCCACAGATCCAAAGCCCTGCTACCTGTACCTGGAAAAATATCAGAGAGATTAATCCTGTGCCATTTGACTACCCACTATACAGGTGCTAATCTGCATACCAGTAAACAGTATGCCTTTAAACAGTAAAAAAGTAAAGTGCAGCCATTATCAACCCACTGCAGGGTGGAAGCCTCCTCAACAATTCATGCTGAGGGAAATGGACCATAATCTGCCACGCTGGTCCAGTGCGGGTTGGCAGATCGACCGTATTCAGCAGTCAGAGGCTTGAACCCCGGTCTACTCAAAGAGCGTGTGCTACTGCACTCCCGCTCCTGCCCACTCGGCTACGGAGGCTACAATTCCTCAATGGATGCAACTGTAGCCAATATAATATAGGATAATACCTGCAGGCTATGTCAGTGGACTTTGAAGGTGCATTTGATGCTCCTTGGTGGCCCAACATTCTTAGGAGGTGAACCATGCAGAGGAACTCTTTAATCTGTTTAAAATCATACAGAACTACTTAAAGAATAGACATGTTACTGTGTGTACTAGATTCGATGCAAACTCATGTGCAGTGACCAAAAGATGTCCACATTGGTTGGTACTGGGTCCATCTTTCTGGAACTCAGTACTAGATGAATACTAATGCTGACCTACATCCCATTGACAAGAATGTCTTTTGCTTATGAACTTTTTCTCTTGTCAGAGGTAACAGAATGACACTGGAGATGTCCAGTCTTGCATTACAATTAGCACAGTGGGCAGGTACTCACAAGCTCAACATTTCAGCAGCCAAAACTAAAGCATTCTGCTTAAGAATACCCTCCAGTGATCGTCCTTGATCAGATTAGCTGGAATCTCAGTAGAAATGAGGTACTTGGGGATGATGTTTGATATTAAATTATTCATTCTATCCCCATGTGCCGCCTCCGTAGCCAGGTGGGAAGGAGCAGCAGTGCATAGCACACTCTTCTTGATTAGACCGGGGTTCGAGCCCATCACCCACCAAATACGGAGGATGCGGAAAGGTCAGGGAATGACCACCGCATATCCTGGAGCAATATGGCCTTAGTTGCTAATGCTCCAAATAACAAACAACAATAACATGTATCCCCATGTCAATTACATACAGTGGTGAGCTGTGAATATTTTAACAATGGGTTTGCAGTTTTTTCGACTTTCAACCTAGTAAATTTAATCGGTCACGGAAGTGACGTCATCAGCGGCTTCCACTAGAGGCGCTTCCCACGCTCGCACTACTAGTAGTGTGATTAAAACACGTGATGCATTTTTCGTGACTGGTATGATATCTCGAGTCAGTGGTTGATCTAGGGGGTGGACAGATGCGATTATTACTCCCCCCCCTTTAACCATGCATATAAGTGAATGTGTAAAACGTTTCTAGGTCTATCAAGACGCCTCCGTAGCCAAGTGGGCAGGAGCAGCAGTGCGTAGCACACGCTTCTTGATTAGACAGGGGTTCAAGCCCGTGAGCCACCAAATATGGAGGATGCAGAAAGGTCAGGGAATGACCACCGCATATCCCCGGAGCAACATGGCCTTAGTTGCTAATGCTCCTAAAAACCAAATAACAACAGGTGTATCAAAAAAAAAAAAAACTTAAAAACCTGGTTGCCATTCCTCGCCTTACAATAACTGAATACGACGGTGTCTGGAGTTCTAACTTTCTAGAATTTTTGAATAGTATGATGTCACAATCATTCTTCCTGAAGTTACTACTGCAGTAAGTATGATTACAACAATACAAATATTTGTAATCACTTTCTTTTTTTTTTTTTTTTTTTTTTTCATCTCTCATTTTCGTTACATTCCATTGTTAGGTTCCCCTAACAGCTGCATATATCGCTTCAAATACACGATCGGGTACATCAATCGGTGCTGTTTTAAAGAGATATTTAGATACATTTAACAACTAGGGAAATATAATGTATACATTTTTAATGTGTTAAAATTTTAATTCGAATAAAAATTAACATGAAATATTTCCCACATCACAAATAACATAAAAACTGTCACAAAACATTGCACAATATAAAAACAAATATTACATAAAAAACAAACTTTCTAGAAAAAAATACACAAAAAATCACAGATTTCATGAAAAAAAATTATTTCACAAATATTCAAGAAAAATTTATTCTAAAAATTGCCAATTTACTTCTTTATTAATATTTGTTGTCGATCTTCTGCTTTGATCAATAGCTGAGGGATGATTACAGAGGAATGATTTGATGTAATGATCCGGATCAAATTGAAGCAATGGTAGTAGTAGTGGCATGTAATACAAGAAAGCAAGTGTATGAGCTTATGCAGCATCACCAAAAAAAAAAAAAGTCACACCATTCCCTCCAAATGCCTGTCCAGTTCCTCCTTAAATTTATTTAACCTATCAACTTCCACAACGACAGATGGAAGTTTGTTCCAGCAATTAACCATCCGCTGGCTAAAGGCAAATTTTTGCACATCTATTCTACATCTATCTTTTCTTAATTTGAATTTATCCCTCCTTAGGTTCGAAATCTGAACAAGTGGAAGGATCCCATCAGAATTCAGCGTGCTCAACCCATTCAAGGCCTTATACACCTCAATCAGATCACCGCGCAGGTGCCTAGTCTCTACCCACTGCAATTTGCACAACTTAAGCCTCTCTTGGTAATAGGATCCCTTCATTCTCCTCACCCAATCTTGTTGCCCTTCTCTGTACATGCTCAAGCAAATCTACATCCTTCCTAAAATGAGGCCTCCAGACCTGTACGCAGTACTCAAGGCGTGGCCTGATCATTACTTTATACAGAGGGACAATCACCTTTTCCCTGCTAGCAAAATTTCTATATATCATTGACAAAACCCCATGACCTGCCCTGGCAGCCTGTCTGCATTGCTCAGAAAACTTCATATCTGACTGCACAATTACTCCCAGGTCTTTTTCATTTTCTAACACCTTAAGTGTAGTACCACACAGTTGGTACATTTCTCTCGTGTTACTTCTACCCATATGCAGTACTTTGCATTTGTCAAGGTTAAACTTCAGTTGCCACTTCTAGCCCATCTGCCCAAATTATCTAGATCCTGTTGCAGTAACACACTGCCATTACTGTCATTAACAACCCTGCCAACCTTTGTATCATCTGCAAACTTCGACACTAAGCCTGATTTACCTTCATCAATATCATTGATAAATATACAAAACAACAGAGGACCCAACACCGAACCCTGTGGGACTCCACTAATAACATTAGTCCACGAAGAGCAACACCCATTAATTACCACCCTCTGTCTTCTCACACTCAACCATCCTTTTATCCATTGTAGCAACTTACCCTTAATACCATTCTGCTCCAATTTGTACAATAGTGTTCCATGTGCAACAGTGTCAAAAGCTTTCTTGAAATCCAAATATATGATATCAAAATTATTTTTTGCATCCAGTTCCTTTGTAACCACATCATAATATCCTATCAAATTTGTCAGACAAGACTTTCCCTTAACAAACCCATGCTATGTCTGAATTATTGCTGCAGTCTTGTCTAGATGATCCTGCAATGCATCTTTAACCAGTGGCTCCATTATTTTACCAGGAACAGAAGTTAAAATAACTGGTCTGTAATTACTCATGTCACCCTTTGATCCCCCTTTGAGAATTGGGGATACATTTGTACATCTCCAGTCCATGGGGACCTCCTCTGAGTCCAAGGATGCTCTCATAATTATGGCTAAGGGTTTGCTTAGTTGCTTTGCCACCTCCTTTAATATAACTGGATAGATTCCATCCACCCCAGATGCCTTTCTTATGTTTAACTTCAAAAATTTATCCTCCACTTTGTTCTCAGTTATTACAAAATCATTAAGCACCCTGCTACAATTTGATAACCTTCTGCCATTTTCAAACCTTAATAACTCATGTGTGACTGTAGATGCAAAATACTCATTCAGTTTGTTTTCTATCTGAGCAGGATCATCAACAGTCGAACCATCGATATCAAGTGGCCCAATCAGATTCATCCCCTTCCTTTTAGAGTTTATATAAGTAAAGAAATCCTTGCTGTTTTTCTTAGCATCTTTTGCCAAATATTTCTCGTAATCTGCCTTCACCTGCCTAACCTCCTTTGTGACCTGATTACAGACTAGCTTATATCTGCCATAGGCTTCTGAGTCGTTTGATAATTTATATGCACCCATGCATTTTTCTTCTCTGTCACGAGTTTCATTAGTTCATTTGATAACCATTTAGGCCTAAACCTTGAACAATATTTCTTAATAGGTATGAAACTTTTAGTAGCACCCACAATTAATTCCTTGAATGCTTCCCACTTAGAATTTACTGTTGGTAACAAAGTCAGTTGATTCCACTGTACAGAATTTAAAAACTGTCTGAGACCACTGTACTCACCTTTACGGAAGCAAAAACCCTTTCCTTTACCCCTGATGGTACTTATATCTTTAAGTAAATCCCACATCAGTACGCTTTGATCACTGCCACCTAGTGGTTCCTTTATCTGCAAATTCTTAATACACGAATAATCACTGTTGATAACCAGATCAAGAGTATTACCCTCTCGAACATGCTGCTGCAGAAAACAATCATCCAGTAAATCCACAACAGTCTTACTAGTGTGTGAGTGACCAAACCACAAGTTCCAGTCAATATCTGGGAAGTTAAAATCCCCCATTATAAGACATTCTGATTTACTAGCCCACTCTATTTCTCTGTACAATTGTTCATTGTAATCATTCGAGTCATGAGGCCTATAACACACGCCTACTCTTATTTTTGCTTTCGCAGTGCTTATGTCACACCAAACTGACTCAACAGTGCACTGTTCATCTATATCAACTGGATGCACTTCTTTTGATTTTGTTTTTCTTAATTAACAGCATAACACCTCCTCCCTTCCTATCCTTTCTGTACACGTTGTACTCCCCAAATTCAAATTCTGCATTCCTAATATCAGTGTGACACCACGTCTCTGATATCCCAACAATATCCGCCTTATGTCTTGACCAACACCTCAAATTCATCAAATTTATTTACTATACTTCTAGCATTGGTATACATGCACCTATTCCCAGTTACCCTAACACATCCCATATACCCACCTGTTTCATGATGACTGCCATCAGTCCTTGAAACCCCCAGCACACCTCGCTCAGGTCATCATAATCTGCAATGTGTTCATTTGTCACAATATTATTCATTACGCTGAAAGCTCACTAAACTTCAGCACTGCTAATCGCAATGGTTTCAAAGGGATTTCTGGCTTTCTTAATTGAAAATGGAACTTCGCTCGATTTTAAAGATAAACTGTCTTCGACAAAATCTCTAAAATCATTAATTTTTATTTCATATTTTATCAGAAAACTTAAATTTCTTATTCGGTTTTGACAGTTTTGTAACCGAGACAAAAGTTTTTTTTCACATTCCACGATTTCGGGTAGCATATGTTTAAAATTTCTTTCAACGTTATAGTAATTTTCTTTATTTTTTAATTTAAAATCACCCTGTTGCATTAATAACTTATCCTTTAAGGATTAAATAATGCATTTAAAACTTGGCATGAGGTAATTTTTTTTTTACTTTCGATTTTGATTCAAATTCTTTCAACTTCAACATGCTCTCAACTTTAGCTTCATAATTTCCTTCAGAAATTTTCAAATTAGCAATTGCATTGACAGTTTGAATAATTAATTTATCTGCTTTTACCATAGTGATTAGGTAAAGCTTCTGAAAGGTAAGAGAGCTCCTGCAGGATATCGATCATTAGTGCTAAATGGTTAAGAAATTCCAGATTAAAAGTCAGATTAATAATCCCGAATATTTAACTTCTGATTCAAAATGTTTGCACAAAGCGGATAATTCCTCCAACCCGCAATCGCCGTCCACGAGCTACATCGCGGCCTAATCTTTATAGTTTCCACATAGAGTTCTTTAGCAATCATCCTTAATTCGTGCTAGTTTTTCAGAGAATGGTAAGTTTTTTTGTTTTTTTTTAAATTATTGCCTGTATGCCATTATATTTTAGAGCATTTTCTACACAGTGAAAGGCTCAACAAAGTTTCAAAATCTGCCAACATTTCATCTTCGTAAAGTTTATATAATATCTTAGTTGCCTCAACCCCCCCCCCCCCCTCTAGTTGCTACTGTCACTTCTTTGAATACTATGCAAAAAGTCGGAATCTTACTGTTAAAAAGTTCCTGTGACCATGTAAACATAGACAGGAGAAATTTACTGGAAGGCATGGATCACTCACTTCTCCGAAAAACATATGCCTGAGGCTATTGTCAATGTCGGGAATCTTCTTAATCCTCTGACTGGCTATGGAAAGCATATTGAATAGCACCACTTCTCGGTATGTGACTGCATAGGTTTTATGGACACCACTAACATTGCGAAACGGTAATTCCTTTCACCCTTAATTCGCACTTTCTAATTACCTAAATTGCCTAAAAGCCAGAGGTGAGAACAATGCATACAAAGCTGTCTCTCCTAATCCGTTCGTTACATGGAAATTTTCTTCGTTCAATGGAAACTATTTTAAATATAATTACCAAGGGGGAATAAAAAAAATTTGCTATAAAGAAGTTCATTAAACAGAAGTCCGACTGTAATTAAATCAAAAATGAAGCAATTTTAAAATACATAGCCAATTGATTGTGCCATTAAAATGCTGGGAATGGATCCCCGCTCGCCCCACCGTAGTTTCGGCTCTGGATACTCAATAATTGCATTCAGGATTTCATTTGTAAAATAAATGATCGTTTCAACAATGGGCTTGCAAATCTTCAAAAAAAATAACAATGGGCTCTCGCGAGCCCACTATAGCTCACCACTGATTACATAGCATAAAAAAAAAAAAAAATTAGAAACTATGCAGCAATGGTAGCAAAGCAGTATTCCCTCTAGTAATTACCTAAGGTGCTGGTGTCTGGTTTTGCAGAGCCGCCATATCTAGAAATAAATCAAAAATTTATAGCATACAGAGAATCATATCGTTAACTATTACTAGAGCCTGTCATACTGTGAGCACCCTCACCCTGCAAGTTCTGGCTGGCACTCTGCCACTGGATCTGGAGATCATAAAGCCTGGACTGTACTACAGACCTAAGAAACAAATACCCACTTACTTCATGGGTATTACACTAAACCTTGACAACCCTGAAAAACAGGAAAGAAAACAGAGTGACTAAATTACTGCAGAAATGGCAAGACAATTGGGACTGAACAACAAAGGGGGAATTCATAAACCATTTGAAACAATCAAATGGTTTATGCACTGGTTTGCCCCAAACCACTGACCCGGTTCTATCCAGGAATGTTCACTACCTTTTTCTTGACAGGCCACAGTTCTAATATAGTTAGGAAAGGCCTTTACGTGGTTGTTTTCTATTAAGGTTATTATTAAATTAAAACCACTCTTATACCACGTGAAAATTAATAATATAGTTTATTAGGCTGTTTACTTATGTTACTATACATTAAGATGACGTTTCAGGTATCTTACTGATACCCATCATCAGACCAAGCTGTTGGGGGAACAGAAAGAGTTACAAATTTGAATATTTTAGAACATTACAATTACAAATTATGGTTCTAAGGTATTAAATTTTTAAGTTTTGAATTGCTGTTACAATATAAAAACAGGAAATCTAATATAGAAAATTTTAGAGATTAAATTCTTACTGCTGACAGACTCCTCTTGCTGATGCTCCCAGAATTCGGGTGTGCATACAGGCAAGAGGCACTGCCAGCAGTTAATTTATAGGAGAGGGATTAACTCTATTAGCCAATAGGATGCTGCCAAGTTTTTTTTTTTTTTATCATGGATCCAGGGTTCTTAGAAGCCTGGGGTGATCTTTGCTCCCATACTGTTGTCATCAAGATTGATGTGCAGGCTGGTTCAGGATCTTATTGATACCTATCATCACACCATGGGTGCCTCCGTAGCCAGGTGGGAAGGAGCAGCAGTGCATAGCACACGCTTCTTGATTAGACCGGGGTTCAAGCCTGTCACCACCAAATACGGAGGATGCGGAAAGGTCCGGGAATGACCACCGCATATTCCCAGAGCAATATGGCCTTAGTTGCTAATGCTCCTAAAAACCAAATAACAAACAAACAAACAAACATCACACCATGCTACTGGTGCCAAGTTTTTAACCTGGATCTGGTGTTCTTGTGTAGTGAAAGCGCAGGCTTCCACTGCACAGAACCCCCACGTAATTGTAATAGTAATAAGTAATTGTAAATTTGTAATAGTAATAATGTAATTGTAAATTTGTAATAGTAATATTGTAAATTGGTAATTGTAATTGTAATTATTGGTATTGTAACATTCTAAAATATTCAAATTTGTAACTCTTTATTTTTTCTGGATACCATCTTAATATATAATAATGTAAGCAAACAGCCTAATAAACTATATTATTAATTTTCATATGGTATAAGAGTGGTTTTAATTTAATAATAACCTTAAAGGCCACAGTTCCTTCAAGGCCAAGGTATTTAGTCTTGGCATAGCTAATGATCCCCCACTGTTCTTGTGGTGCCAACAAGGATTGGACCCATGTGCTCTATGATTGCCCTCTGTATGATACCCAAGAAACATATTCATCAGTAAAATAGCCTGTCCTCTACTCAGGAATTATTAAAATCTGTTTATTACAGAAGTATACTACAAGCATTAATAGAATATTCACAATCTGTTTTTGAACTGTGCAGAACAAATCTGTGCCAAGCCAAGAATAAAAATGTAACAATAGTCCCAGCAGTAACAGTAAACTGACCCTATTACTTACATCAGAAAACATCCCATGTGTTGATCCCATTGGTTGCTAGCGGCAAATTTTCAATTTCCCATGGTGCCCATGGATACTGTTCCATACCAATAATGACTACAACAAATAGTTGAGTTCTGGACATGACTGGTGTGTGGATGGGCTGGCCCTGCACTTATAAGCTGGTGGGGAACCGGGAACCTAGCCTGACTAATTGTGACATTCAGGCTAACTGTGAGTTGGGATGTGATATTTTATCCTGAACTGACTGAAGTGTGTGTGTGTGTGTGTGTGTGTGTGTGTGTGTGTGTGTGTGTGTGTGTGTGTGTGTGTGTGTGTGTGTGATGCCTGCCTAAGTGTGTATGAAATGACTGAATGTGAATCTGTTTTTGAAATGTAGAGTGACTGCATTTAATGTGCAAGGATATTTATGACTGGGTGCATGTATGGGTTGGGGACATGAATGAAAATGAGTTAATGAATGTGTGTATTAATAGTAGTAGTAATGACAGATGATGCAAGAAAGCAAGCTTACATAGCATTAGCAAAAAAAAAAAAAAAAAAAAAAAACAGTTCACCAGCCATACCCTCAAGAATTTGTCTAGTTCTCCCCTGAATTTATTCAACCCATCCACTTCTACAACGACAGATCGAAGCCTGTTCTGACAGTCAACCCCTGCTGGCTGAAGGCAAACTTCTGCATATTTATCCTGTAACCATCCATCCCCAATTTGAATTTATGCCATCTCGTGTGTAATCTCAGTAAGTGAAAGAATACTGTTAACATTGAGCTTACTAAATCTATTCAAGGCTTTAAACACCTCATTCAGATCTCCCTGCGGGTGCTTAGTCTCGAGACTGCAATTTGCAGAACTGAAGCCTTTCTAAGAAATTTTTGTTCCCTTTACCAATCTTGATGCCTTTTTCTGCACCCATTCCAGCAGGTCTACATGCTTCCTAGAGTGAGGCCTCCAGACCTGTATGCAGTACTCAAGATGCAGCCTAACTATGGCCTTATACAAAGGGATAATCACCTTCTTCTTATCCCTGCTATCAGAGTTTCAGTATATCATTGCCAAAACCCCACAAGCTATCCTGGCAACATGTCTGCACTGCTCAGAGAATTTCATATCTGACTGCACAAATACCCCCAGGGCTTTTTCATTCTCCACTACCCTGAGTGTAGTACCACACTGTTGATAAGTTACTCCGAGGTTACTGCTGCCTACGTGCAGTACCTTGCATTTGTTAATGTTAAACTTCAACTGCCATTTCTTAGCCCATTGACCCAATTTTCCTAGATCTTGTTGTTGTAGCTCGTCCTGATGCCTGTCTGTAACTACCCTGCCAACCTTTGATCATCTGCAAACTTACACATTAAGCCTGATATACCTTCATCAGTATCATTGATAAATATTGAAAACAACAATGGACCCAGAACTGAACCTTAGGGAACTCCACTAATAACATTAGTCCACGAAGAGCAGTAACTTTCCCTTAATTGCACATTGCTCTAGTTTGTACAGCAGTCTTTTATTTGCAACAATATCAAAACCCTTCTCAAAATCGAAGTATGTGATATAATAAATTATTTTTTGCATCCAGTTTCTTGGTCACTGCATCATAGTAACATATCAGATTGGTTAGACAAGACTGCCCCTTGAAAAAAAAAATCCATGCTGTGATTGCAATATAATTGCACGCCTGTCCAAATGGTCCTGTATTACTTCTTTAACCACTGATTTCTTTATTTTTCCTGGAATAGACATTAAGCTAACAGGTCTGTAATTGTCACCTTTTGATCCTCTGTTATGAATTGTAGATACATTCCCATAACTCCAGTCCGTAGGGGGTGTGTGTGTGCGAGTTGCCCTGAATGTTTTTATACATATGTTCTGGGTGCAACAGTTGAGCTTAGGTTGCACATTAGAAAGAAGAAAAAAATGTGTTGCCCTTGTTCAGAGTGGTATGAGGAGAGAAACTGAGTGTGAGTGAATGTCATTTTCTATTAAATGTAATGAATGTGCAATCTTGAATATATGTATTTATAAAAAAAAAATATATATATATACAGTATATAGAAATTAGAGTGATAATTAAATAAAAATAAAAAATAATGCCGGCAGCATGGCAAAACAGAAGAGTGAAAATAGTCAAAATTAAACATAACGATCAAACCAACAGGGAGGGAAGAGAAGAGTAACAAGAGTAAAAATATTGTAGTAGAAACTCTCCAAGATAATTAAAAAAATCTAAATTCAAAGATAATAAAATAATAATCAATTAAATGGAAATTTAATGGCCTCCCTCTGACAGGCACCATGTCCAAATTTATGTGAAATATCACCAACAGAAATGTAAACCAACTACAATAAAATAAGACAAAAATAGACTAACCATTACGCCCCATCTCAATAGAGGACCACAAGGCCAATAATTGTCAGGGAATCACTGCATTTCGATCGCTAGACAAATTGCCGCAAAGGCAGGTCGATCGAAAGATCAGTCCGCCATCCGGTCCCCCGATCGAACCGCCAATGTAGAGGAATAGTGTGTGTTCTTACTACGGGCTAAGGTTTATATACTTTATGATAATCAAATGAATGCTGTGTGAAGTCCTACATTCAGGGTGCTGTCACTTAATATTTTTTTGTACACCCTGAATATATCTCAGAAAAAACCTTAAAATGTCATGTGTGCACACAGTATGATAGTTGTATGAATGCAGTTGGGTGGCTATCCAGGAGGCCCTCTCACTGCCTTTGCTGATTCCCTATTCATGTGGCATGGCGTAGGATGCTGACATGGGTTTTTTGCCAGTGTCAGTGTGGGATGCCAGAATTCCGACAAAATTGCCATGATGGCAACCCAAACCCAACATAGGGCACCCTGGCCCTGTGACTTTCGTCCCCTCCCTTTCAAAATATTTTGCTTGGTGGGCACTACCATCCTAAATACCTTCTGCTGCTCTTAGCAGGCCTCCCTCTGAATGGTAGGTTCTGTTCTATCCCCTGTTCTTCCATTTCCTGGTACAAACCTTCCTGTTATCCTTCCTCATTTCTCCAGAACTCAATTCTCACCCCTGCACTCATTTTCGACAAAACTTTTACACTTTTTTTTTTACTCTCCCTGGAAAATTCAGACAATGCCAGGATTCACCCAACTACTTCTACTTTCCATCCTGCCTTGTGGTACTGGGCATCAGCTAAGGAACTGTGGTGTTTCACTGGTCTCTAGACTGAAGCCATATGAACAACAGACCAACACTACATGATGCAAACCACACAGTAAATCACACTTTTTCTGGCCTTTACAGAGTCTGTATTGTATCACAAAAGTCATATTGCAGAGTTGAGGGGGGAACCTCTGGTGCTGCAAGACCTGTAGCACTATATGCTATATACGCTATGCACGAATATCTAACTTCTAGAATAACAATGTTTGAATGGCATGTTGCACAGCTTATCTTAATCAAAATGCTTAAAATGAAAGGACTTCGCCTATAAAGTTTAGAATCTTTTTATTACTAATATAGTAGAAAACATTTCTTTCATGGATGTTTAACAGAGCATACAGACATAACTTTGATGAGCAGTTTAGATAATACATTGGAATTGAACATGAAGACTAGCAGGTAAGTGATGAGTACAAAGGAGAGGCAAAGAAAAAAATAAGTTTGATGTGAATTCATTTGTTCAAGAAAAGATGAGGAAACAGTAATAGTTTAATATTATGAATATTATGAAAATGGCACCTAGAATTATTGTCTGTAGAGAGAGCAACAGCCTTAAACATTGGCAAAGTAATTCATGATTTTGGGAGTGAAAGATGAGATTATTTTGAAAGCATATGAATTCGATGAGATCAGTTGAATTTGTTCTAGTCTTTGAGAAAGGTATTACTTTTGTAGGAACTAGATATTACAGTTACAATGAGCCCCTAGTTTATAAACATCTGATTTATAATTGATCTTGCAAACAGTTTTGACACGTTTGATTTATGAATTCACACTTCAGTCCTGTGGTCATTTCGACAACTTCTTAAAGCATCACTTTATGGAATTAAAGTGGCTAAAAATGAAATATGTTTAGCTGTTACATACTGTATTTAACAGTTTAATATATACTATACAAGTTCACATCAATTCAGGACAGCACAATTCATTGCACAATGGCTTGGTATTTTTGACAATTTTTTGCATAACATTTCGCTGTATGAGACAGTTTGGTGTACAGAAATTTTGCAAAAGATAATTGGTAGCTATGACAGTTTGGTGAGTGTAATTCAGTGAATTATATATGAGAATTTGGTGCTATGACAAAGCAAGACAAAAAAATGCAAACTTTTAAAATGATTTTGGGTCTCTGTGATGCGTTGAATTGTTGTAGCCACCAATTGTCTTTCACCAAATCATCTCATACACTGAATTGATGTGATCCCATACCATACATGGAGTTAAATATAGTGTACTGTTTAAAGTATATTTTTAGGTTAATGAACTATCAAGCCCATGAAATAAAAGTGAGTTCTTTTCAGAACACATTAATTCACTGTTGTTAAACTTTGGTATTCTTTCCAAAGTCATTTTGTTTCATGAGTAAACAAGCAGCTTTTAAAGAATGAAGAATTCTTAATTCTGGGGTTAATCAGTTATAAGCATGGGCTAGAAAAGTATTATTTCTGTTATTTTTATTTAAATTATATAGTAATAACCATTCTCTATACACAGCTACATAGCTAATACTCTCAATGGCAGTGCTGAGTGATTTTTTTTTTTTTTTTTTTTAAATGTAGTTCATTATTTAACAATAAGATTTGAAAATAGTTTTAAATTTTGTTGTCAGGACATATATAAACCCTGGATATTTTGGTTGTGATGGATTTTTAGCGCTCATCTTTTTGTTACCCCAGTAGGAAAATCACTTCCTACTCACTCCCAAGTTTTTACTCTATGAACTATTTTTCAGAAATGCATGGTGTTTGTAAATTGGGAACTTAATGTACTAAAATTATAAGTGTAAGTTGCTTGTAGAAAGTATTATACTTTTTTCACTCATGATAGCTGAGAAAGGATACATAAACTAAGAAGTTTTTGGAAGTCTGAATTAAGATATGACAGAAAGGATGAAGGTCAGATCAAAATAGGACATTTGAGTCCTTGAAGGTGTGAAGAATAAAGGTCAGTGAAGAAATGAGGTCAGACTATATGACATAGCTGCCAACTCAGATTAATGATGGAGAATGTCTTTTTGACTTGATTTGACCCCTTCTCCATTTATCATCATATTAACTTCATTAAAAAATATTGAAGGAATACACACCCAAGAACAAGCTTTTTAACCCGGATTGAAATGAAAATTTATTTCAAATTATATCAACCCAGATAGCATCTTGCAGTACTCAGGGCATTTAGAGGCTTGTGGATGGCTGCACAATTGTGGTATATCATGCAGTGTTCTGTGCACTCTACTAGTGCTGCTACTGTGTCCAGTCGTCTCACTGAGGGCCTATGTGTGCTGTAACAGCATTGACTTGTGTTCCAAGTGGATGATTCTTAGCAGAGCTCTCCTGTCACATTCCACCAGCTTCTGAGATTTTCCAGGTCACTTTGAGACAATTTCAGAACCACTCCATTTCCATTTTCAGATCACATCACCTGGGATTTTCAGTGTTGTTGAAATTTCATGTACAGACTTCTGTCACAAAATGAAAATAGTGCCTGTGTAGTACCCTATTTTCATTCCATGATAGAAGTCTTAACTCCATCAGTCACAGCATCTTGCATTCAGTTATACCATTGTCTCCTCAACGGCCTACAAGCATATCTATAGTTGCCTGACATGTGCTTGGATAGGGCAGTGTGCGTGTGCGCACATGCACAGTGATCACTGAATTGTGAACACCTGTGTTGAGCCACTGTTCACAGATAACAACCACTGTTTGCCTAGACATTGATTCCACTAGATGTTTGGTCATCTGTAGGAATGACTTACAAGCCATGCTGCTTGCAAGGCTTTCCATAGTGTTGGAATAGATGACAGATATATAACACTTCCCATTCCAAACATCCTACAGGTGTTCAATTGGATTGAGGTTAGGTGAATTTGAGGCCAATCAGAATGGGTGATATCTTCACTATGTTCCTCAAATCACTCATGCACAGTATTCACCTGATGACATGGCACATTATCATCATCTTGCAAGATCCTGTTTTTGTCTGGGGGAAAAGTGCAACATGGCAGGGTGCACATGGTCTGCTAACAGCTGCCGGTAGACCTGACCAGTAAAACATTGGGCCAAATGTACCAGGGGTCCTAGTTCTTGCCAGTAAAACATGCCCCATGTTAATGTATCTGCCACCTGCCTGGATAGTGGGCAGCATGCGTGATGCATTCATTGACTTATATTACTTGCACCACACATGGTGCAACACATTGGCGTGTTGCACCATGTATTTTGACTCATCTAACCAGTACACTCATTTTGGTCCTCCAGTGTTTTGTTGACACCACAGTATTTGCTGTCAGTGATGATCAGCATTGAGGAGAGAATGTCTCTTGGGTTGTCTGATGTGGAACCCCATACGTTTGAGTATGCGGCACATCATCATTTGGGATGTTGTTCTTGCATTCCCCATATTGTATTGCTATGTCAGCTGTAGTACAGTTTCCTGCTGTTGAGCCTGTACAATGTGTTGCCCTTTACTCACCATAAACATCTACCTTGCATAAAACTTCAGAGTTCTGTCAGCAGCAGGTGGTTTGACCATTCGGCAGCATTCTTTGTACACCTTAACCACAGTGGGCAATGAGCAACTGACAAGACGTGCCATTTCCAATATGGGAGTACCTGATGCATGGCTCCTACATTTATGCCCCTTTGAGACTGATATTTTTACTATGTCCCACAACTGCTACTTGATCACTTTGACTTGCACAACCAGATGGAAATTATCACTACTTTAGTGTGTGAAACTGTTTGGTTTTTATACTGTATATTATTCAATCATAGTCCATTATGGATGGGGTGGTTACAATTCAGTAATCACCAATTGTGTGTGTAGATATATAATATAATATATTACATACTATATTATATATGTAATTTCTGTTTATATTTTATGCTAGTGGTGTAATGTTGTCAGTCTTATATATAAAATGTGGTATATTTACAAGGGAAAAAAAGTGTCATACCATAACACTTTTTTTCCCATTACATGATGCACAGCCTACACAGAATTAACAGTTTTAATATTGTGTAGGATGGCTGCTGACTGAAGATCAAAAGTCCTTCAGTACTACAAGTGTAGTAGCCTATATGAAAAACTTGAATTTTTGGCAAGTTTCTTTGGAAATATTTCATCATTCTTCATATAGGGAATTTTAACTGCCTTATGAAATCAGCTTCCATTGTCGGTTTTGCACACATTTCATTCCACAAGATGCTTTGTGTTTAAGACCAGGTCCTGAGCTGGCTATTCTACTGGTAACACCATATTCTGTTTGAGCCAGGTAGGGTTCCCTTGACCATAAAATTCCTTCAGCATAGACATGTCTAGAATATCATGGTATGGCAAATCTATTGATTGTATTGTCTACAAAATTCGGTGTCCATTACCATACCATCACACTTCACAGTTGAGACTATGCAGTCTGTATGGAAGTGTTTTTTTGGCTGTTTCTAGCCTCGGCGTCTTTTGTCAAATTAATAACATATACTGCAATTCATCGCTACAGAGAATGCATTTCCACTCCTCCACTCGTTAGTTTTTGCAAGCGTGGCACATTGTAATTGTTGCTGAGTGTTGACTGTTTGCATGTCAGAGCTTATCTGTGAGACAATCTCAATTCAGTGCTCTGCGTATGGCAATTATGTTGGCAGTCCCCCACTCCCCCAGTACGCTTGTGGACTTCCTAAATGATTTTGTTGCACCTATGGTGCAATGTGCTACATGTTTGACTATTTGAAAATTTAAACTTTCTATAAAAAAATATGGTCAGCTGCTTTGTGATTCAGCCTTCACATATGCTTTTGCTCTCTGCTTCTTTATTATGTTTCCTCCAGTGGTCTGTGAGCAGGGCAGATGTTAAATGCAGGTGTGATCACCTAGGGCTGGGGTCACCAAACTACAGCCCGCGGGCCAGATCCACCCTGCGTAGTCTGTTCATCCGGCCCGCCCCGCACTGTGCTACAAATGATCAATTTCTAAAATATATTGTAATTATTTATGCGGAAATATAATAAATAGTGAATCAACGAAATACTACTTTTTCAATGACAGCTTGTGAGCGGGGCTTATACCTTGGCAACGGCCAGTGGCGGCGCACATGACATCACAAAAGGGTGCTTTGTCAGGAACATTCGTTAACGTAGTCGTATCTACCGCCCATCTCCGTCGATCATGGTTATGGGATATGATTGCTAGGGTGCAGCAGGGGATAAATGTTAGGAAGGGTCTCGTAGGGAAGATTAGAAGTAAGTTAGATCTTCAACTTCTGGGTGCTTTGTTTATATACTGCATTATACATCAACAAGCACTATGTGGCAAAGACTTAGATATTTCTTGCGTACTGAAACCAGTCATCTCTGCGGTGAACTTTATTCGGGGCCATGCACTTAATCACCGCCAGTTCCAAGCTTTTCTTGAGGAAATTGACTTTGAATTTTGTGACTTACCTTATCACACAGCAGTGAGGTGGCTTAGCTGCGGTAAAGTCCTGTTTCGTTTTTATAAGCTACGAAAAGAAATAGATATTTTCCTCACAGAAAAGGATAGAGCTGATACACTTCTATCAGATCCTACCTGGCTATCAAAATTGTCATTTTTGGTTGACATAACATCTCACATGAATGTATTGAATTTAAAACTTCAAGGAAAGGACAACTTTATCTGTGACCTTTACCTAATCATTAAAGGATTTCGAAGAAAGCTATTACTTTTTGAAGCACAACCAGAAAGAGGAGATTTCTCTCATTTTCAGTGTTTCAAAGCATTTCTTGCTGAAATCAGATGATATCAATTTTGAGTTTCCAAAGAAAATTATTAATGACTTAAAAAATAATTTTTTTGAAACATTTTCAGACCTCCACAGAATTGAGAGTGATATTCTTTTGTTTCAAAATCCGTTTCATTGTAACGTTGATGATGTGCCAGTCGAACTACAGTTAGAGATCATTGATTTACAAGCAAATGACCTATTGAAAGAGAAACATAGAGAAGGAAATCTTGTAGAATTTTATTGCTGCTTATCTGATAATGAGTTTTCAAAATTAAAGAAATTTGCCTCTGGTATGGCATCAGTGTTCGGTACAACTTATGTCTGTGAGCAAGCATTTTCAAAACTGAAATATGTAAAGTCCACATATCGAACAAGGCTGAGTGATGAACATTTAAAGGCAATTCTCTTGGTTGGGTGTAGCAATTCAAAAGCAAACATTGATGATATTTTAAAAGCTAAACGCCAGTTCCATAAATCACATTAATCTTTTCTGCTTACCTTATTCCTAATGTTGCCTTCCTTGATAAGTTTTTGAAAAATAAATATATTTGTTATATTTATTTTTCTATATATTCTTTATTTTTGCATATTTTGTATATTGGTAAATAAATATATTCGTTGTCTTCATTTTTGTTGTATTTACTGAATTGTAAGTATTGAACAAAATTATTATACGGTCCGTGCTCGTCAATCTCTCAGTTATCTGGCCCGTCATGAAAAAAGTTTGGTGATCCTTGACCTACGATACCTACACGTCAGAGCACTGTATGGATGTGTTGTTGCATCTTGGCCCCAGCAACACTTAAGAAAGTTTCTTGCTTTGAACACATCAGATTAGCACTGACATGGAACTTCGGAGCCTCCGAATTATGTCTAACGAGTCATATAGTTTGCACCCCTAACTTATCTGTGTTTAAACACTGTGCCCAACTGCGTGTCGTTTCATTTGTAATTTAGATGTGTACTACTATAACATCCTCAATGTCAATTAGCATAATTGATATTTTATATATAATGTGACTTTGTTTTGATATGTTTGATAGCAGTAGTATAAAGTAGTGGTTTCCAACCATGGGTCACAAATTAAATCAGAATCACTGGGTGTCGACATTACAATCTTAGATCATCAGAAGAAAAGATTTTTCCCTTTTTTAATCTTAAGTGTTTAAAAGCATTAAACACTTAACGACATTGCCACCCACCTCAGTTAAAGCTTCTCTCTCAAGAAGCTTTAATTGATGTGGGTGGCAAGGTTGGGAGGTACTAATTTAGATTTGCTCACAAAAAGAAAAGCCACTGCATTTGATTCTAAAATCAACTACTGGGACTTTTTTTTTTTTGCATTTGAATATTTATTTTTTTGAAATTTTGTTTTTGCTTTGTGTACATGTACACTTTAAGTCACAATATACCATCCATTTAATACCACTGCTTTATAGTTATATAAGTATATAAATTATATTTAAAATAGGTACTACAATCGTATTTTGGATTGCTGAAAAGATGAACATGGGTCCAAAATAAAACATGTGCGTGCACACTTTTTGCAAAAAAATTAAGTGTGTTCATGCACATTGAGTACAAGTGACAAATGAATGGATAAGCTGTTTCTATACACATCTGAATTGACTTTCTGTTGTGGTGGTTAAAATTGACACTTAAATATATAGCAATCATTTAAAGATGTAATTCATTATTTTAAGGTAATGATATTGTAAAAATAGGAGGATATTTCTTATTTGGGAGGATGACAGTAGATCAAAATAAGGGTTGCTCTTAGAAATGTAGAACAGCTGGCAACCCTAATTAACAGCAATTCAATAATCAAAGATACCGTCATCATCAGAGTACTCACCTAAGCTGGACTGAATGGTTCCCACCATCATTAGCAGGATGAGCTGTTTTACTTCACTTGATCTGCAATGAATATCGTATTCAGCTGACCTGATACATTTGGTGTTAGGTATATTTTTATACATCAGTTTATTTTATGTTAATTTTTTTTTTCCTGGTCCTTTCTACTACACCTTCTTATATAATGTATGTGTTGCTGTAATAATTCTCTTATTCATCCTTTAGTGATTTTTATTTATATAATTTATTCAGTCAAAACCGCTTTAGTTGAAAAATCAGGAAACCCATTTTATTGCTGCTATAGGTGGTGGGAATTATGCGTGTCAATGTAGAGAAGGTTCTGGAACGAGATCAGAAGCTATCCGATCTGGATGACCGTGCAGGTGAGCACCCAAAGTAATGACATGGGATCTACAATGTTAAGGGTTGAATTCGGCCAAAATGCTTGGCAGGGAAGTTTAGTTGAATAGTATCATGGATTTAATTTTAGAAGCAAAAAATTTTATTGCACAGTTGCAGTGTCAGCAATTTTAATAACATAATACACGTTCACAAGATAAGAGAAACAGAGTTCTTACAGGTTTATTAAGCCTTATAAATGAAAAACTGCAAAGCTATTTTGTGATTAGACACTATCATTAACCTAAGAAGGCATAATGGTAAGTTCTGTTATTTCAAGATTTAGAGCATTTAATTCCTGATGGAATCTGAATCTGTATATCTTTAGATAAACAGAATTCTAAAGAAACCTTGCATTAGAAAGCTTTAACCTGTCAGCAAGCCTATTGAATAGTAGCTATCCACAATTTTTTTATAATTAAAATAATTAAAATTTCCGTGCAATAACTGATAGTCTCCTTCGCTTGACACATTCAGCTCCATAAGTTAAAGTTCATGTTTAGGTTGCCACATGGTTCTTTTTTTTTTTTTTAAGGTGCAGGAGCTGGGACCAAATAATGTTTTTATAATATTTCTTTAATAATGCTTTTATAGCTTCATATTTCATAATGTATAATTTCATTTTATAGAGGGCTATCATGTAAAAATCAACAGAAAACCTTCCAAATATGTCCTTAACCTATTAATTTTTATTTTAAGTCATAAGG
This sequence comes from Mastigoproctus giganteus, assembly GCF_048544385.1. Classification (NCBI taxonomy): domain Eukaryota; kingdom Metazoa; phylum Arthropoda; class Arachnida; order Uropygi; family Thelyphonidae; genus Mastigoproctus; species Mastigoproctus giganteus. Next base: position 38,666,043 of record NC_143579.1, on the reverse strand, counting down.
ACCGGTTTACTGGGACTAATGTGTTTGTTAGATGATTCCATCACTATAACTTTATTTGAAATGGACTTGCTTCCATGTTGTTGGGTTTGCTTTGTACCCTGGGGAATTTCAGCTCATTTTCTGCAAGGAGTGGAGTTTACACAAATATCACTAGAAAAAAAACTTATTCCTGCCATGTTATATAGACAACTAAAAATGTGATGGAATAGTGTTACCTATTGCTGATGTGAATGTACTGTATATATGAGTTTGAATGGTTGTTTTTTGTAGTAGTAGTATTTCTCACCCTTGCTTCTGACAACCCTCTGAACAAAATTTGCAAGTTTTCTGTGATTCTCTTAGTATCCATACCAAGCACAATTCCATTTGTAATTTGAGACTGTTTGTGCCTTTAATTTATTATAATCTGTTGCAGTCCCCCAAGATATCCTTCAAATTCCCCTACAGGTTGCAATGCACTAGTTGAAATACACTAGTTATCCTTATATTACTAAAAAAATAAAATAAAATAACAAAATCACATCATTGGAATTTGTGTATCAGTTGCCTTAAGCAGTTACAGTGAAGTATTAACCCTTCTCTAACTATTTAGAAATGTATGTACTGAGTTGATATTGCATTAGTAACACCATCTTTTGTATGAATTGTGCCCTCTGATGCTCTAATCAGAGAGCACAATTCATACATAAGACCGTTAAGATAAGATTGTTCATGTATGTGGCAATCGGTTTTTGAGTGTCTGCAAAGAAGACTGCTTTGGTGTTGAGATCTTTCCACCTTTAAACGTGGAATGATTGGGGGGGGGGGAAGACATGTGGATTCCAGTATCTTGGCAATAGCCAACCTGGTTAAGTGCTCTATTTTGTGGCATTATGAGTGTGCAGTGACTGGCTTAACAGCAGTCCAACAACTAGCCAAAGATAGCAATGTGTGGTAGATGCATGTGGTGAGCATTTTTTTTTGTCTCATCTTGTAACACAGCAGCAGCACAGCACAGTTGCCCACCCAGTACAATAGCAATGTAGGAATAGCAAGATTTTCCACGTGGCCTTTTTATGGTGTTTTCTTGTCAGTTGACCGTTGGGTCCCTAACTCTGCAAATATTTTCTGTTTCAACTCCAGGATAGCTGCCTGGTCAGAAGAGTTTATAAGACAGAGAAAGAGAATACAAGAAAATTACCATATTTAGTAGTAACACAGGCTTGAACCATGATCAGACAAAGCACATGTGCTTTTGCACCTGACCAACTTGGCTCTGTGAAGGCTATGGCAGCCGACAGCTGCCACAGGTACCCACTCTTGCTATGAGACAAGAAACTTTATCTTACATGTGCATGTCAACACCACCACTGCACTACTACCATGTGGAATCTGTCGCTTGGTCTTATAAATCCCATTTACAACTTTATCATGCTGATAGCCATATCTGCATTTGGAGAAAGCAGAGTGAAGCTGTGGTACCTTGCTGCACTGTTGAAGTTCACCAGGCTGGGGGTAGTGTTGTTATAGCTTGGGGATTGTTTTTGTAGCATGCCCTGGGTCCTCTAATCGTCACTGGCTCAGTGTGAATGCCTACCTTTCTGTCATCGCCAGCCAAGTACTCCTCTGCATGATGCAGTGTATCCAGACTGATACCTATTATCAAGACAATGTACTATGCCACAAGGCCTGGCTGGTTACTACTGGTTTCAGGAACATGGCAGTGAATTCTCTGTCATCCCATTGGCTGCTGATCTCAACCCAATTGAGCATATTTGGGACCTACTGGAAAAGTATTTTCAATGCTATGACCATCCACCTGACAATGCAGTACCCATATTTTGCACACATTGGGCAGTATGTGGGTAGTACCACCATAGGACACCCTGCAGCACCTTGTGGAGTCTATGCCAAAGAGTGTACAACTGTGTTATGGGAAAAAGGTGACTCCATGAGGTATTGGGCAGATGTGGTAGATGACTTTCATCAACCGGTGAAATACCACCACTTTGCTTATTGGAGGCTTGAAGTGGCGAAACCCATGTTTAGTCTCTAGAGCAGAGTTTCCAGCATCCCCCTCCCCCCATACTTCTCCTTCAACCCATGCACGGTACTAAGTACTATAGGTTTTGATACCTTTCGTGTTTGGGGTTTCATAAAAAAAAAAAAATTCAGTTATATTTATTAATCAAGTGAAAAAGAAAAATTGAAATATTTCCATGGTTATTGACCAGAAAAGCTAATTTCAATGAGAAACCTCCATTTGCAATCACATTCTGAATGCTGGAATGTGGAAATTGGCCCATGTACATATTTGGTTAAGTCACTTTTCTTTTTACTTTATTTATTTATTATTATTTTTTTTAAGCTTTGCCGTTATAAATGGCAAGTTATTTTTATAGGGAAGTATATTATTCTTTAAGGGGGGAAAGCAGATACTTCTGGCTTGCATTATAAATTGCAATAACTGCTACCATTATAAATGTGATAGTTTATTTTTGGTGTTTATGTAAACCAGAAAAGTTTCAGTGAGAATTTTGTATTCACAGCCACATTGTAGATCTGTACATACTTGTTATCATCAGAATAAACTTGAATGAAAATTAGCCTGCATGTCCACTTAAAATACATAAAACTATTTGTTTCTGTGGTGATTATAATATTAAATTTAGAAATGTTGATTTTCCATCCCATGTAGACTTCTGAACATGTAGTGGGAAATATATCATAGCGAATTCTGCTGTGAAAGTGTTTTTTTTTTTTTTTTTTTGAACAGAAAACTTCATTTTCTGTTCTCCTGTTGTACTATTGTTGATCAGAAGAGCAACATAGTGAAATTCCCATTCACAGCAATCTTATAGAATGTGAAATGTAGGGGTATGAAAATCAGCCAGCATTAACCACTTAAATTACTACAAAAAAAAAAAAACTGTTATAATAAAATTTTAGATTAAGCACTGTATTTCCAAGAGTGGGTGGAATTGTCAAATAGATAAAATTAGCTGCACCATAAGATTTAAACTTGGGGATAGCTACTATTTCCAGTTACTCATTAATTGTTCAGAAAATTAATGTTCATGCTGACAGGTAATTAAAATATACTCACAAAAGTAATAACATTCTTTTGGATCCTAGAGCAGTCTTATTACAACAGTAAAACTAAAAATTTGTCACTTCAAAGGTACTGAATGTTTCTCGCCTTTTAGAAGTTGTACGACTGCTTGTTCTTTAGTTTTCATGGGTTGTCTGCTAATGCCCTTTTCATAATTTATCAGACATTTTTGTGAGCTTGCATTAATGTCATTTATGATTTTATTACCAACTGAAGCCTTTAAGCCAAAAGTTACTCTAACCAAAAAAGCTTTCAGCATTGTGAATAGTAGTATGCCATTTAGTAGTAAAAAAAAAAGATTATTTAGACTGAAAATTTCATACACTTCTGAATCTGAGATTATCTGAGTCTTATAAAAGTGAATTATGAGATTGCAATATTCAGCCTTATTGGCAGTTATTAATAAAATTTACCCTGCCTTGCTGTTGGTGGAGTTCTGTCCTGTTAAGTACTAATTTTGCTATTTTTCTTTTGTTTTGCTGCTGCTTTTTCGGATTGGTGACCACACCCTTCAATAGGTTGTGGATATCATGCGTACCAATGTGGAGAAAGTTTTGGAACGAGATCAGAAGTTGTCTGAATTGGATGATCGTGCAGGTAATACTTTAATGTTTTATAAATATTCTGATGCAGGATTTATATCCTATTTTAAAATGGACCATTTTAAAAGTCAGGCTATTTATGTCTAATTTTATTTTTGATATAGGGTACATTTTATGTGCATCCCTCCCCCATCTCCCTCTCTCTGGAATTAGTTATGGTATTAGTTTTAACTTGTTAGCAGTCATATAAGGATCCTAACTCCCAACCTATGTTTACTCAGAAGTAAATCACTGCTTTCCAAGTTTCTATATTAAAAATTCAAGAAAATTATTGAATAAAATAAGTAAGAAATGCCTTGTGTATGACTAAAAATCGATTAAGTTACAACTTTGATTTCTAACTTTTCATTTTTTAAAAGTATTTATAGATTTGATATTGATTCATTTCTGTCTTTTCTGGTAGGAATTTACAAATAAATTCCTACCAGAAAACATAGTAGTAAAGGGTGTAATTGAATGATTGCCACAAAACCATCACATGACTAATGTCTCTCTCTTCCCACACACTATCAGACATATTGATTATGCCTGTCAGTAGCACAGTAGAGATAATGTATTCTTATTTAATTCTATGTCACCACAAATATGTAGTGTATTCCTGACAGTGAACAGCGTGTTTGAAAACTGTAAATCACTGTAGTTATAAATGCCTGACCTATGATTGCCCCATCTGTAAACAAGATTATTTCAGTTACATATTTGAGGGAAAGTGAAAAACTGATTAGTTTCATGAATTTTTGGAAAAAGATTTGCTTTGACTTCTTCCCTATCTGTACACAATGTCCCCTGATTGCTATAAATTAATTAACAACATAAACTCAAACCTGCAGGCATTCACGTTTCATGTGATTTAAGTTCCACATTAAATGTTCCCTTCAAAAAAGACACTGGCACTATTGCTTATTCTCATGTACAGTATGTCTGGAATATTCAAGTGTTGATATATTAAGATTAATTATAAATGGACTCCTTCCCCCACAGAGATATGAGTACATCATCTTGCTCAAAACTCCTGGTGAACATAATCTGGGGATGCATCACATGCTATTGTTAACCCTTTATGGATATACATAATGAATTCATAAAATTTCAGATAGTTATTTAAAGTTCAGTAATTCTCATTATTTCATCAAATTAGCTGTCATAACATAACACTTCAGTTATTTTTAATATTGCAAGTGATGCCATACAGTGAGATTTTTTTTTTTTTTTTTTCTCTTAATTTTGGCATTCATGTCAGTAGAAATAACTGCAGCATCATTATTTATCAGCTTTTCTCCTGTAAATTGCTATGGTAATGTTACACATTCTTAGAGTTTTAGCAAATGGTGTTGAAAATTAACCATGTTATGCTGGGAACCATCAGGCTTTTGCTACTCCAGCAGAAAATGAAACTACTTATACATTTGACTTATTACATAGAGTGATTCTGCTGACTTTTGAATTACTCAAGCTTTGTCTACCAATGGAGACAATTTATTCTAGTAATTAACAAGTAATATAAAAAAACTTTCTACAATAACTCCTCCCATTTAATTTGAATTTATGTTCCCTAGCTTTAGCATCATTTATAATGAATTATAATAGTTATAGAATAGAAATAATGGTAAAATTAATGAATTTTGCATTCATTCATTTTACTATTCCTTCTACAATACCTAGCTACCAAGCATCTGTAGCTCACATATAAGATGCAATTAAAAAGTTTAGGGACTGAACTAACATTGGGAAATGAAACTTACCAGCTGTTCAGATAATCTCCTTCAAAGTAATCTCCTTGACATTAATTAAACACAGATTCCACTGCTTCTGGATGCATTCCTAATAAATGTCTTTTGGAACTGTTAATAGTTCTATATCACATTCTAAATCTGGCAAATGTGGCAAATGGAGAATCACAGTGATGGAGTGCGTTTTTTTTCATTCAGTGTAGTTTTTATTTCAATGTAGTACCATATAGTTGGTACGTTACTCTGAGAATACTGCTACCCATATGCAGCACTTTATATTCGTCAATGTTAAACTTCAGTTGCCACCTCTCACCCATATGCTCAACTTTTCCAGATCCTGTTGCATAACATACTGTCCTTGCTGTCATTAACAACCTTTCCAACCTGCGTATTGTCGGCAAACTTGGACATTAAGCCTGATATACCTTCATCAATATCATTGATAAACACAGAAAATAACAATGGACCCAACACAGACCCCTGGGGGGGGACACCACTAATAACATTAGTCCATGAAGAGCAGGGTCCATTGATTACCACTCTGTCTTCTCCCACGCAACCTTCCCTTCATCCATAGCAGCAACTTGCCTTTAATGCCATGCTGTTTCAACTTGTACAGTAGTCTTCCATGTGTAACAGTATAAAACACTTTCCTAAAATCCAAGTATATGATATCAAAATTATTTTTTTGCATCCAGATCCTTTGTGATCACATCATAGTATCCAATCAAAAAACATCTTCTTTCATCTTCTCCGCCTCCAACCCAAGCACGGTACTATTTAAAAAAAAAAAAAAAAAAAAAAAAAAAATGGTCGGACAAGTCTTCCCCTTAACAAACCCATACTATGTCCGAGCTATAACTGCAGTCGTGTCTAGATGATCCTGCAGTGCTTCTTTAACCAGCGAGTCCATTATTTTTTCAGGAACAGAAGTTAAACCGATGTTTAACTTCTGTTCCTGGAAAAATACTTGTACACAGGTCTGTAATTACTTGTATCACCTTTCGATCCCCCTTTGTGAATTGTGGATACATTTGCACATCTTTAGTCCTTGGGCAACTACCCTGTGTACAAGGATGCACTCGTAATCATGGCTAAAAGCCTGCTTACTTCCTTTGCTGCCTCCTTTAATATAACTGGATAGATTCCATCCACCCCAGGTGCCTTTCTTACGTTTAACTTCAACAATTTCTCCTCCACTCTGCTCTCAATTATTACAAAATCCTTTAGGTTCCTAATACAGTTTGATAAACCTCTAGCATTCTCCTCCCTTCATAACTTACGTGTGAATGTAGATGCAAAATACTCATTGTTTGTCAGCTACCTCAGCAGGATCATGAACAATTGAACCATCTGCTTCCTTCTAGAGTTTGCATAAGTAAAGAAGTCTTTACTGTTCTCCTTTGCCAAATATTTCTCGTAATCTGCCTTTGCTTGGTTAACCTCCTTCGTGTTGATTACAGACTATCTTATATCTACCGTAGGCATCTGTGTCTCCTGATAATTTATATGCATCCCATGCATTTTTCTTCTCTGCCACAAGTCTCATTAGTTCATCTGACATCCATTTAGACCTAAACCTTGAACAGTATTGCTTAGTTGGAACGAAAAGCCTAGTAGCTTCCAAGATTAATTCCTTGAATGCATCCCATATAGAATTTGGTGTTGGCAACATCATCAGTTGGTCCCACTGTATAGAATTTAAATACTGTCTTTAAAATTTAAAAACTGCCACCTAGTGGTTCCTTAATCTGTAGATTCTTAATGCATGAATAATCACTGCTGATAATCAGATCAAGAGTATTACTCTCTAGTTGCCTCTCCAACATGCTGCTGCAGAAAACAATCATCCAATAAATTCACAAAAGTCTTTGCTAGTGTGTGAGTGACCAATCCACAAGTTCCAGTCTATATCTGGGAAGTTAAAATCCCCCATTATAAGACAAGCTGATTTACTGGCCCAATCTTATTTCTCTGTACAGTTGTTCATTGTACCCATCAGAGTCATTAAGCCTATAGCACACTCACTCTCAATTTTGCTTTCCCAGTGCTTATGTCACACCAAACTGACTCAACAGTGCACTGTCCACCCATGTAAACTGGATACACTGCCTTAGATTTTGTGTTTCTTAACTAACAGCATGTTCCCTCTTCCTTTGTATCCTGTCTGTCATTTCTTTGCACATTTTTCTCCCCAAATTCCAATTCTGTATTTCTTATATCTGTGACACCATGTCTCTGATATCCCGAACAATATCTACCTTTGATGTCTTTTCTAGCACTTCAAATTCATCAAATTTATTTACTATACTCCTAGAATTGGTGTACATGCAAGTATACATGCATCTGTTCTTACTCTTAGTTACCCTAAACACAGCCCATGTATTTACTTGTTCCATGATGACTCCTGGCAGTCCTTGAAATCCCCAGCACCTTGCTTTCCAGGCTGCTGCTCATTCCAATAGAAGCACTGCAAGAATCACTTGCACCTCTGCCTGCTGCTATTGTTTTTCTATTAGACCATGAATTCCCCCAAGTTATCAGTTTTCCGTCCCACCTAACACTGCCTTGATAGCATCAGTAAATATTCTTGCACCGTTTCTGTTTATGTGTATCGCATCCCTGTAGAAACACTCTCCTGTTAAGAAGCACAGACCAAGTTGAGAAAAATTCTACCCTATGAGCCTTGCACAGTTTCTCCAGGGCCGAATTGATTGACCAGGCTCTTATAGTACACTCCCACCTGTCGTATCTGGGCATAATTGCAGACGCTGTCAAATTTAACCCTAACTTGCGACTTTTTTTTTTCAATATTGATCTGTACTTGTTAAGTAAGTCTGCAGATCTACTCTTAATATCATTAGTGCCAATGTATACAACAATATCATCCTTTGTGCCCTTAAAAGATATCTGCTCTACAACATCATAAACTTTTGCCCCTGGCAGAACCTTTTACTCTGGCGCTATTTCACTTATCCTTTTTGCACAATATATTTCTCATCTACCTGACAATAGTCACCAACTAGCTCCTGTGGGACTAGCGCATTCTGCCCTAAAGATTGCCGCTCTGTTGTCTGAAGCACAAGAGTGAGCTGTAGTATTGATGATGATGCCCATCTGAATGCTGAGTTGGCACCTAATTTCTTGACACTCTCCTCATCTAGCACACAAAGACATCCTCCATGGCTAGATCATGTCTTGTTCCAGATAGGTCTGCAAAAATTTCACAAGTTGCACATTTTTTTTTAGGCTGTGATGCATTGGAGAATCACCCCCTTCAGTTCTCCCTCAAGCCACAGCAATCCCACTACTTTGTGCAATTTGCTTTGCTGCTTACTCGGGAAGTGATTTTCATTTAAATGTTTTAATTAACAATGAAAATTAATAACTTTAATACATTTAATTGACTATACTAAACTAATGTAGTGATAAGTATTATGCTATCTAGTTTTACATTATACCTTACACTATGAAGTTCGAGATATACGCTGTCAAGTTGTGCTATACCGTAACGACCACAATGTTAAATTAGTTATGTCCTTAGCTAAATACAAAAGGTATATGCCCAAAAAGTTATTAAAACCTTCAAACTACAGTCAGTCCTCGTATAACACGTGTTTACACTTCACGATTTATAAATAGGGGAATGATATCGTATATAACACGAACCGAATTCGCTTATGCACGATTCGCCTTTGTGTTGTCAAGAAATGGCAGTCGAACGTGGAATCACCCCAACTGAATGCAACACAATAGCAATGAAGAGAAGATTCTGAAAATGTATTTATATTTTTTATATCAGTGAAGGGGAAACACATTTCACAATAATAAATTAAAAACCCACACAATTCCAGCTATTGGTATTATCGCAAATGCCATTAGATCGAGTTTACTACCAGTTTATAACAGATTCCACTAGCAGAAATGCAACTGGAAATTGTTTTTATTGTTTTATGGTAGTAACCCCAGAAATGTGCTTTAGTAAAATGTGAGGTGTTAATAGTGTATCTCTGCCTTTACGATGTTGTTTATTCAGTTGCTACACGCGCGTAGCTTTGTTTATGTGTATCAAGCATGCCTCCTCATTTTGTAATTGTGCTTTATTCCCTAAAAATGAGTTAAATACTGAAAAGGTGTGAAAAGGAAGCGTCCTGGTGAAGACACTACAGATTCAGAGGGAAAAAGAAATGCAATATCAATAAACAGAGGCAGACTGGGTCAAAAATTCTTACCCGAGAAAATTTGTAGTGGCCTCATACTATGGTTTATGGCCAAAATCACACCAGCCTCCGGTCCACCTGGGTTTCCCCGGTAAGACTTATGACCAGTCTGCCACTGTCGATAGAGAAAAAATATGAAATTGCAAAACACTTTGAGCGAAATGAAAGACCATGTGATATTGCACGTGCTACAGGCCTAAATGAGGCAAAGCCAAGAATTAGAAAGAATGCAGAGAAAATAAAAACTTTCATAGCAGGAACAACTCAAAGTGTAATTAAAATCCATTAGATCAAGACACAGAGTTGGAAGGGATGGAACGGCTGTCATCTGTTTGGATAGAAAATCAAACAAAAAACAAGTTTGCTTACGATAGAAGCAAAAGCATTAGCAATATTTTATTACGTAATAGTCGTAATAAAATACGTAAGTATTTCATTACGATTATTTATTGTGTTTGGTAATGTTTTAGTTACAAATGTGTGTTCAATCTCGGGTGGTCCGCACCTAACCCTACTTTTCCCATAGGGCCTGTTGTTTATATTGCACAATTTTGCATTGCAAGAGGGTTTCTAGGAACACAACTATTGTGCTATTCGATGACTGACTGTACTTATTTACTACAATTAAAATCTTACTATTCTTCTGCACTGCTGGTTACGTGCTACGATATTTGCGCCAAAACTCCCATACAATAATGGAATGAGTAGCAAGTTGTAATTTACAAAATCACTAGCTAAATTAAAAAAAATAAGCTAACAAATGCTATTAAGCCTATTTAATCTAATTTGTAAAACAAATTAATATGTTAATTAATCAAAAATACGATAAAATTTCTAAGTAAACGAATCTGTTTTCAGGAGCTCAAGAAGTCTGCATCCTCACACCTATAATCTCGTTCCCAGACTGATATCATGCAGTGTTTAGTACACTGTAGTTGTGCTGACAATGTCAACCTGTATTTTAAGCAGATGATTCTTAGCAAGACTCTCTTGTTCTGTTCCATCAGCTTCGAAGGTATTTCAGGTCATTTTGTAATGGTTATACACAATTATAGTATAAAAATATCCACCTGCAGATCACATCTTCAGTCATCGACCTAGGGATCTTCATTGCCATTTAAATGTCAGACTAATTTCTTATGTGGCACCCTATTATCATTCCATGTTGGAAGTCCTAACTTCATTGATCGTAGCTTCTTCTATTCACAGTCATACTACTGTCTCCTTAAGGCCTACAAGCAAATTTATAGTTGTCTGATAAGTTGCTTCAGTAGGATGGGACCAGCTGTTTAGGGACAATTGTGCAGATATTTAATGGTAGGGCAGTGTATTGTATGCAATATGAGAGACATTACTTGTTGAGTTATCTACTTGCATTCTTGATATTAATGACTAACTGAGACGTTCTAAAGGTATCATATGGGAGAAACATTTACTTTCATATCTGAAGTACACCCTCTTATAGACTGTACTAAAAAATAACATCCACGTACACAGTTCTGGTGTTCCCTTAGAATGCATGAAGTTTCAGGTCTCTAGATTTTGTAATCTTACAGCTGAGGTGCTTGAAACATAATGTGAATTTTTTTTTGTCGTTGAACCATTTTAGCTGCTTACAGTGGGAGAAAAAAAAAAAAAAAAAAATTGTGTGCTGTGTTAATAATTTAATTGATTGTACTCATTGGAGATAGTTGTCAGAGTGGAGTTGACAGCTGAATAACAAAATTCTGCAGTGAAGCTTTATAGCTTCTGTGGTAATTGTAAACACTTTTTAGCTGTATTGCCACTTTCAGACCACAATCTGTATGAGCAGTTTTGAATTCTTTCTTTGAAATATCCCCATAGAAAATAATCATATGGATTTTAATTAGGCAACAGAATTTGCAAGTAAAACCTGTACCATGAACATCAGAACATCTGTTTCAGCTTACCGTACTCTATTTGCAGTTGGTTGATTCTGATACAATACTTGCCTACTGATATCTTGTCTGTACCAGGCTTCAGTGCTCATGAGATAGAATATTATTCTGAAGAACGTGAAGTAAACTTCAGAAGTGACCTGCATAATGTACCTCTTACTATTCTTTAAAGAGACATTAAAATTTTATGTAATTTTTTTAAGTATGATTTTATATTGTTTTCTATTTTGTGGATAGATGCATTACAGCAAGGTGCCTCGCAATTTGAACAGCAAGCTGGAAAATTGAAAAGAAAATTTTGGTGGAAGAACTGTAAAGTGAGTCATATTTATATTTATATATAATTCATTTTTGCACATCCAGTGGTGTCAAAAAATTGTTTTGCTGAAATTTATTATATCTTATTTATTATATTTGCTATTCACTATTCTTTATTTGGTGAGGTGGCTCAATTAGACAGGTATCCTGTTCTCCTGACCAGCCATCAATGGACTTTTTTTTTAACATCTTAGCACTCATTGGTAATAAATACATGGTGGCCTCTGTAAGTTTACCAAGTAATAATTTGTACAATTTTAAATCCTGTGGCCATGCCGATATTAATATTATATTTACATATTATTTATACTATTTAAATGGATTGTGCAAATTGTTTTTGGTAGTGCTAGGAAAAGTTCTTGTTTATACTCTGGCAAAACCACCAGGTCAGTGGAGTTTACAACAGTGGTTCCCAAGGTGGGCCCTACTGCCCCCTGGGGGTGGCAGGGGGGACATTTGAGGCCGGACCTTTCTGAATGTGTTGATCGCTTATTGACTAATGTTCAAGCTAGCACATCTAAATCAAGAGACTGGCATCATTAACAGAAGTTGGGCTTGAAAAGTTAGGATCATGCATAATTTATAATAATATTTGTCCTTAATAATCAGTCCAGCTGCAATTGATAAATAGTTTTTATACTTTAATCACAAGAATTAAAAATTTCTAGTTGCCATAATCCCCTATTTTATCACTGAAACATATAAACACATTCTGTTTTAATACTTCTCATTTTCTTTAATAAATTCACCTGCTTAAGATTCAGAACCGTGTCTCTTCCTTTAATGCACACACATTGTTTTATTATTATTATTAGCCATAAGGTGCAAAGAAGCCTGAGGCTTATGCTGCATCAACCAAAAAAAAAGTGTGTGTGTGTGTGTGTCAGAAGTAGAAGGGAATAAGAATGATGATATCCAGCCCAGGACCCTGGGTTTTGGATAGATTTAATTTTATTTAAATTTTTAATAATATTTGTTTCAGAAAAAGAATGGTAGAAGAGAAAAATCAAAGAGGAAACGTAGACAATATAGTGTGGAATATCTGAAGTATGGATTTATACCAGCAACTACAAACAAGCACCTGCCTATTCACCTAATATGTGAAACGGTATTTTTCAGTGAAGCATTGAAACCTTCCAGACTTATGAACATTTGAGGAAGCCACATCCTGACATGGCAGACAAGAATTTAACATTTGTTTTCAACCACTTCGTGTTAAATTGCAAAAGTGGCCAACGCAGTCAAGTATATTTTGTAATGTTTCAGAACAAAAAAACTGATGGTTTTTGTGCATCATACAATATTTCATTGTTGATTGCCAAGTCTGGAAAGCCACATACAATTGGTGAAGAACTCATCTTACCAGCAGTAAGTGGGATTCTCAGTACTGTTTTACAAGTCACTACATGAAGTAATTAAGAATATTCTTCTAAACAACAATTCAGTTCAATGATGCATAGATGAAATGGCTGAGAATGTGGAAGATATGTTGAGTAGCATACTAAGGACTACAGAATTTGCATTACAGCTAGATGAGTCAACTTTGACAGGCAATAAATGTATGCTTCTAGCATATGTGCACTTTATAAAAGATGAAAGTCTAGTTCAAGAGTTGTTTGCAAGACAATTAGAAACATATACTAAAGGTGAGTCAATATTTTGTGTTGTTGAGCAGTTCTTTAAAGACAAGAAAATTCCACTTGCTCTTGCGACAGATGGAGCTCCATCAATGACTGGTCATTACTGTGGTTGTGTTGTGTACTTGAAGAAAGTTGTACAAAATGTGTTTACCATTCACTGTGTCATTTGTTGCCAACATCTGGTTGCAAAAAACCTCAGTGTGTAATGATTTGTATTAGTCATTGTGTAATGACTAATACAAGTTCAATGAAATGAATTTACAGTTGCAAGGAAATGATATCAACCTTATTAAGGGCAAATCTGTAGTACCCACTTCTATTTCAAAGTTAACTGTATTCAAGCACAATATTGGCCACTGTGAGCTATATCAATTTCCTTCTCTGTCTGAGCTAGAAACGATTTGTAGGATACAGGATGGCGATCTGCAAGTTTTGTGACCATTTGGATATGCTACATAAAGATATGTCTGAACGATTTAATGATCTTTTGATAGAAATTCCAGATTGGGTGATGAATCCATTTTTTTGATATTGATGAAGCTGGGGTATTAGAGGAAGAACTAATTGAGTTACGAAATGATATTGAGCTGAAACTGAAGTTTAAGTAATCTTATCAAGAGTTTTGGTTACAGAAGAAAATTTCTTATCACTATCCTGCACTATGGACAGTGGTTAAGATGCTATGTATTGCATTCCCAACTTCATATTTAGTAGAATATGGTTTTAGTGGTATCCAACTTATATAAGCAAAGAAATTGACTCCAGATTACTGAATGTGGTGATTTAAGACTCCTAAGTGACTTAAACCGGACATTGAGAAACTGGTATTATGTCATCAAGTCCATTCCTCGCATTAAAAATGTACAAAAAAATGAACTTGTAAGTAAATGTAGTTCTAAGACTTGTTATGATTATCAAATTTTGAAAAGTTAGGATCACTACACCAGTAATTTCAATATATTGAATTAAATAAAATAAAACTTTTATTGGATTTGAAATAAATGCGCAACTAATCATTACTATTTTGAATTATATATATTTTTTTATTATCTTCCTCATTGGTCGTGTAGTCTGTCACTCCAAAAAATATTTTATAAGTTAGGACTGGGGGGCGTTTGGGATGCATTTATGGAACCAGGGGGGTGACTCAAAAGTTTGGTAACCACTGGTTTACAATAAATCATCAATACAAACATTAATCATATTTAGCAGTCACAGGCTTGAATGCCGGTCCACTCAGAGTGCATGCTATTGCACTCTCACTCCTGACCACTTGGCTACATCAGGCAAAAAGTATTTCAAGAGTTTTACTTCTGCATAAAAAGGAAGGGAGGGTGTGCCAAGCTCAAGTTAATTTAAAAATCAACGGAACAGTTTCTTTTAAAATGAATTTGATTTTAATTTTGTAGTTCCATTATTTTATTTAATTGGTTTATCAGTTGAAATTTACTTTATGGTGCTTACCCATGGATCTTTGCTACAAGGAGTGAAGAGCTCACCTAGCTCTGCCCACTGGTTTGCAGTGATTGGACGATCTATTCCTGATTTAAAACCAGCCAGGGGGATAGTTGAGGTGCTTCCCCCCCGGCAGGAAATGAAGTTGCGTACAGGAATAGATCATCCAATCGCTGCAAACCACCGGGCGGAGCTAGAACACCTCTTCACTTCTTGTCGCAAAGAAAAGGAGTGAAGAGCTGTTGTATAAGTTATATTTCTATCATAAGGTAAATTAGCTGGTTTATTTAATAAATTGTGTGAATGTAGTGACATCACCAAGAGTGGCGTAGGGAGCCTAGTTTAAGGGAGTTGTTGGCCATGATGGTGAATTAGGCAGTTGCCTAGGAAGCTAAATTTGAGGAAAATCAAGTTTGAAAAAATTAAAATTAAAAAAATGGGAAAAGAAAACTAAGATCTTATTTCAGGTCCCATGTACATATAAAGTAATGCAGCTTAGTTCTTTTCTGCATGTTTTTTTTTTTTTTTTTTTAAGAATTTAAAAATTCATTAAATAAATTAAAATAGAATTATGCTTTAGTGAATTTTTGTTATTTTTTATTTGTTACATGGAGTCAAGGTTTGATAAGCAGTAACTCAGGCACAGAGCAAAGTGTTTTCCAGTTTAGAAAAAAAAACCTCAGACTACATTTGCCCTTTTGGTTGAGGGAGGAGGGATTGAAAAGCACTGCTTTTAATCATACTAGCTGTAAATTTCTGTGTTTGTCTTGGAGCATAAAGTTTTAAATAATCAAAGAAATGAAGCGTACCCAAATAAGTTGCAACCAAGTTTACCATAGAGGTTTTTGCGCTACTGAAAGATTTCACCTTTACTTGACTGAGACAACATGTCACAGTAACATTATTTCCATTTTCTGAAAGAAATTGAAAAACTTTTCATATTTTCCCATGGTAATAACTTATTTGACTCCATAACTTAACTAACACTTCACCAAAAACAATACATAAATAACAACTAGCTAAAATGAGTAGATATAACTAATAGGTTGATAATCCCACCTCACCATACCAGTGTTTCAAGCATTGGGTGATTAGCCACTCCCAGAGCACTTCATATAAGACAATTGTGCAATAAGAGTGAAATGAAGTTAACATTTTCCCAAAAGATAGAAAAGGAACTTTTTTTAAAAACAGTTCGGGTTTCTACAGGAAAGGAAGTTAATTCAAAAATACATTCTTTATAAAGATATCTAGCTTACAAAGTTTACTTGAAAGAAACTATTTCATGTGAATTTGTTTCTTCTAAGCTGTGGTTTTCAGTAAATTGCATCCCTTGGTAAACTGATATGTAGAACACTGTATAACTGAACAGGAGAATACTGCATGCATTGCTGTTCTATAGGTACTCATTTCATATTACACCAACTGTGTTGGAATCGGACCTAACCATGAATTTATGGATGTTGGAATTAAACTGAATGCAGCTGTGTAGGCGCCTCCGTAGCCAGGTGGGAAGGAGCAGCAGTGCGTAGCACACGCTTCTTGATCAGACCGGGTTTCGAACCCGTCACCACCAAATACGGAGGATGCGGAAAGGTCAGGGAATGACCACTGCATATCCCGGAGCAATATGGCCTTAGTTGCTAAATGCTCCTAAAAACCAAACAACAACAACGAATGCAGCTGTGATGTCTCCTGCCTCATTCAGGTGTTAATGTGATCAATAAATATTGTGATTTGTGTTTATAAATGGCATGAATAGATACTTACTCTAGATACAAAATATTGTAATTATGATATTGTATAATTACAATTACTATAATTATAATATTGTGATTATAGTGTAAAAATATCACAATTGTAGTGTAAAAAATCTCATTCTTGCATGTGATCCCGATTATCATCAGGATCACATGTAAGAATGAGATAATTTTACACTATATCAGTAAACAGTCACTACTGATTTAGCATTTAATTTTTGAAGGACTGAAAGCTGTATAAGTCAGTTATAGTCAATAAAGCATCACCTGAAATTAAATATTCAAGACATTTATTTCAAAATTTACAGTCCACGCATCATGCAGATCAGTTCATGACATATACTTGTACAGGCATGATACAAGAAATCCTACCCCCCCCCTTCCAAACAACCAAGCAGCTGACTTAAATAGTAGCTTTGTCTCAAATTTTTTAGGGAGTACTAACACATAGTTAAAGTCCTTGTTCTTGTAAATTCGTTGTGCATAAGCTGTTTTATGTGTTATGTCTGTATAAATGCATTTGTCGACAAATTCAGGTTGTGTAGGCTGAAAAAAATCTGCAATATCCCATGGGGAATCTATTGTGCCATCACAGAAGACTTGTAAATACTGGCCATGTCTCAAATGATAGTTGTGTACTATCATGGAGTATGGGTCAAGAAAGCATGCTTATCTGAGGCCTCTTCTGTATGTCAGTGAAAGAATTCCCTGTTTACAGTAAACTTATATACTGGTATATTTCCCTCTTAATTGCAGTTTACAGCAGCAGTGATGATATTCAGTTGTCAATACGAAAGATATTGTTAATTTCTCCATCTGTTAAGGTCAGTTAGAAACACTAGCAAATCGGATAACCTTTCGATATGATTAGAATTTATATGCATTTTTTTTTAAATTCTAGACTTAGAAATCCAAGGTTGTATTGAAAAGAAAAACTTGAAGGTTGAGGAAATGCCCTGTTCCATTAGAGAAAAGCATGCTTCTCAGTGTTTAGTACATGTTTTATGATATTTGGGGGAAATTATACCTAAGAGCTTAAATCAACAAATCAATGGGAGTTTATAAGTGAGGCATAGATAGATTGCCGGCTGGGTGACAAAACTAATAAATTAGATATGGTTTGTAATTTGAATATATTATTATTGCTTTGTCTGCTATTTAGCTACCTTTGTTTTTATATATCTTCTAATAGTTATTCTAATTAACCTGAAGTTGTTGCAGCTTAGAACATTTATTTACCACTACAGTTTTCCTATCTATATTCACTACTTACACATGTGTACACTGTCCTCTAAAAAGTATCCAGGCATTAATTTCATGTTAATGTCACTCCCACTCACTTTAATAACATCTTGGACCTCCCCCCTTTTCCCATGGCTGCTATGACTGGCTTCTGGGTATGCTTTCTCAACAAATGATAAACTGCAACAGGTTTAGTCCTCCACCACTCGTACAGAAAAAATTGGGACTCTGCACCAGACATTCCAACTGCATACCTGCATTTCCCTGAAGCATTCTTGGACAGCACTGACAGTATGCAATGGGACATTATCTTGTTGAAACAAACATGGGTCTGGACTGAAGAACTGCCACATCATAAAGAACATGGAATTGTCCAAAATGTCAAGGTTAGCATTTGTGTATGATTTCCCTACACAGCCATCAAAGGTTGTGTACCATACTATATATCTCTGATTTTAAAAGTTGGTTAAAATTCATGTGTTGTATGTATGGCAGTGTAATGGGTACCAGCAGAGGGGGATCTGGCCAAGTTTCATTGTTGATGTTTTCAAACATGTGATGACAGTTTGCAGTGCTGCTGTCATTTGTTTAAAAATGGCATCAGTGCAAGAGAAAGTGTAGGCAGTGGTATGGTTTGCAGAGAACACATCTGTTGTCACAGTTCAGAGGCATTTTAGACATGGGTTCAACAAAGATGCATTTCCTCAGATTGCACACCTACAGCCCAACATAATCTTTCGACAAAATGAAGCACTGCCTCATTGGAGCTTGGAGGTGCATACTTCTCTGAACAACGTGTTCTTGGACTGTTGGATTAGGCACAGTGAACTGATACCATATAATCTCTTTTAGATTTATTCTTCTGGGACTATGTGAAAGACATCGTTTATTCCACCAGGGTGTCTAACATTGTCACCTTACATACACACATTATGCAAACAATTGCCACCATCAGTGCAGATATGTTGAAGCAAACCTGGTCTGAAATCAAGTATTGTTTGGGCATTCTTCTTTGTACCAAAGGAGCTCATGTAGAAGTCTGTTGGCATTTTTTATTATAAAATGTTTGAGTTCTTTCCCAATGAAAGTTGCTCTGGGTTTTCTTTGTGAGACATGTAAAATCAGGAACATTCAAAAGGGACCCATTGTATATTCTCACCCCCGGACATTTTTAGTACATTGTACTCCAGCAGCAGATGTTCTCTAAGCATCATACACACCTCTCCACTTGATTCGAATAGAATACAGTGAGATTTATTACTCTGTGGAACAGATTTCCAGTGCTCTATGGTCTAATTAAAGCATTCGTTACACTGTGCAAGGTGAGACAGCTGATTGCATCTGGTGATGTTTGGCTTAAGCACTGCCACTCTAATGAAATGGCTGTGGAGCTCTGTATGTAACATGTTCATACAGACCTCAACCCCTGTTTGATGCCTTGAAGTCATAAAGAACGGTTAAAAGAAAAGTCAAAGAAAGAAAGGTTGATATTTTGCAGGGTTATCTGATAAGATTGTTTTAATACCATTCTGAGTTCCATTTAGTCACATGGAATGAGAACAACTAGCTTCTGTGGGTTATCTGATAAGATTGTTTTAATACCATTCTGAGTTCCATTTAGTTACATGGAATGAGAACAACTAACTTCTGTGGCTGACATACCTTCTTTATATACTGGTCTGAGTTGGTTATTTATCTGAGAAAGTCCAGTATACTAGGGTTTCACAACTTGTGCCCTGTGAGTACTCATCACTTAGAATTCCTTGCTGAGGATTTTTTACATAATTTATTTACTAGTATTGTCTTATAGTATAGTGTATATATATATATATACATTTGTTTGGTGCTCTGCCTAAATTAAGGAATACTTTGTGGTGTTTCACAGGCTAATAAAGCTTGAATAACACTTCAGTCTACAATGAAAAGTTGCCTTGATACTTTTTGGAGAGCAGTGTACACATGCACATCCATTCTTACTTATTGTATGTATATGCATGCATCTCCTGTAACATTTTACATGTATTCCTTTGTGAAAAAATGTGAAATAACTAATAGAACAACAGTCAAGCAATGTCTGAAGCAAAAGTAAATCTATTTAACAAAAAAAAGGATATGCAGGGGTGCTTTTTTTTTTTTTTTTTTAAGAATAATGATTTCAATATAGCTAAGTTATTTGCCAATTAAATATGTATATAGTGTTTCAAAAGTATATGCAAAAATTCTGGAATGTATTTTGCTGTTCAGAGTTATTATGAAAGTGATTTAAAACAGTCATTTGAAGTTGTCCTTAACCTGTGATGAAGGGAACACAGTCTAAATTTGCCTCAGTGTTTGATGGATATTTACACGTAAATGAAACAATATCAATGTTTTATAATGAAGGGGAATCTTTTGCTTGCTCTCTCTTTCCATTCCAACAAGCCAACATGTATGCTCAGCATATACGAAAGTTATATAAAGGGATTTCGTAGATAACACTCGTTACTGAAACATAAATATTTCGTAGATAACACTCGTTACTGAAACGTAAATATTTCGTAGATAACACTCGTTACTGAAACGTAAATATTTCGTAGATAACATTCGTTACTGAAACATAAATATCTCGTAGATAATACTCGTTACTGAAACATAAATATAGCGTTATAACTGTGCTTGGATACAAGTTTAGGATTTAATTTTGTACAGAAATTGAAATTTTATTGAAAGTAAATCTAAATCATGACTCAAACCAGAGCAGCAAAGCAAAGGGCTCAAGCTAATGGGAATGCTGTGGCCCAGGGGAGAACTGAGGGGGGCAGTTGTGATCTGAATCACAGCCTTTTAAGATGCACTATTTGCTTGATGTTTGCGGAGCAGTCAAGTATGGGACATGATACTGCCATGGGGAATGTCTTTGTATGTGTGCGATGCAAGGAGTGTAAGGAGATAAGGCGACAACTCAGCGTTGTTATGGGCCTATATGAGAGCTTGAAGGACAGGGTGGATGCCCTCGAAGGATTACAAGTGAGGGGCCCATCAAGCTCTCAGCTGCCCACACCAATGCCAGAGCTTGCACTTGGTCATCGCGCAACACAGCGGCAACCCCCAAGGCAGAATGCGCTGGTCCCAAAGGAACTAGTAGTTGTTGGTGACTCTATTGTCAGGGAAATGGGAAACATGCTTTGTAAAAAGGATAGGTGGAACAGGACCAGGGTATGTCTGCCAGGGGCAAAAGTTGATGACGTTGTAGAGCGGATATCATCTTTTAAGGGCACAAAAGGTGATATAGTTGTACACATTGGCACCAATGATATTAAGAGTAGGAGACCAGCGGAATTACTTGACAAGTACAGGTCACTGATGAAAAAAAGCCGTGAATTAGGGTTGAAATTGAAAGTGTCTGCAATTCTGCCCAGACACGATAGGAGGGAGTATATGATGAGAGCCCTGTCAATCAATTCGGCCCTGGAAAGATTGTGCAGGGCTCAAGGGGTAGAATTTTTTTCAGCCTGGTCTGTACTTGTTAACAGGAGAGACTGCTTCTACAGGGATGGGATACACTTAAATAGAAAGGGTGCAAGAATGTTTGCTGATGCTATCGAGGCAGTGTTAGGTGGGTCGGAAAACTGCTAGATTGGGGGGATACAAGGACTAATAGATTAACAGTAGCCACTGGCAGAGGTGAAAGTGATTCTTGCACTACTTCTATTGGAATGAGCCGCAGCCTGGAAAATAAGATGCAGGATATTTCAGAGACTGCTGGGAATCATTGGGGTACAAGTAAACACATGGGTTGTGTTAGGGTAGCTAAGAAAAAGAACAGGTGCATGTATACTTCTGTGTACACCAATGCTAGGAGTTTAGTAAATAAATTTGATGAATTTGAGGTATTGCTCAAAACATCAAAGGCAGATATTGTGGAGATTTCAGAGACGTGGTGTCACACATATATAAGGAATGCAGAACTGGAATTTGGGGAGTACAATGTCTACAGGAAGGGAGGAGGGGTTATGCTATTAGTTAAAAAACACATAAAATCCAAGGAAGTGAAGCCAGTCGAAATCGCTGGACAGTGCAGTGTCGAGTCAGTTTGGTGTGACATAAGCATTGGGAGATCAAAATTGAGAGTAGGAGTGTGCTATAGGCCTAATGACTCTGATGAGTATAATAAGAAACTGTTCGGAGAAATAGAGTGGGGCAGTAAATCAGAGAGTCTTATAATGGGGGATTTTAATTTCCCAGATATTGACTGGAATTTGGGGGCTGGTCACTCACACAGTAGCAAGTCTTTTGTGGATTTATTGGATGATTGTTTTCTACATCAGCATGTTCGGGAGGCAACTAGAGGGAGTAATACTCTTGATTTGATTATCAGTAGTGATTCTTCATTCATTAAGAATCTGCAGATAAATGAACCACTTAGTGGCAGTGACCACAGTGTGCAGAAGTGGGAGTTACTCAAAGAGGTAACTACCATTAGGGGTAAAGGGAAGGGGTATTGCTTTCGTAAAGGCGACTACAATGGACTGAGACAGTATTTAAATTCTATACAGTGGGATCAACTGATGATATTGCCAACAGCAAATTCAAAATGGGAAGCATTCAAAGAACTTATCTTGGAAGCTACTAGGCTTTACATACCAACTAAGAAATATTGTTCAAGGTTTCGGCCTAAATGGATGTCAGATGAACTGATGAGGCATATGGCAGAAAAGAAAAATGCATGGGATACATACAAATTAACACGTGACACAGACGCCTATGATAGATACAAGTTGATCTGTAACCAAGTTACAAAGGAGGTTAGGCAGGCGAAGGCAGATTACGAGAGATCCTTGGCAAGGGATGCGAAGAAAAACAGTAAAGAGTTCTTTACTTATGTAAACTCTAGAAGGAAGGGGATGAATCAGATTGGTCCACTTGAGATCGATGGGTCAACTGTTGATGACCCTGCTCAGGTAGCTAACAAACTAAATGAATATTTTGCATCAACATTCACACATGAGGAGTTATTCAGCGAGGGGAATGCCAGAGGTGTATTCAACTCTAGCAGTAAGCTAGAGAATCTTATAATAACTGAGAGCAAAGTGGAGGAGAAATTGTTGAAGATAAACACAAGAAAGGCACCTGGGGTGGATGGGATCTATCCTGTTATATTAAAGGAGGCAGCAAAGGAAGTAAGAAAACCCTTAGCCATAATTATGAGAGCTTCCTTGGACTCAGGGGAGGTACCCATGGACTGGAGATGTGCAAATGTGACCCCAATTCACAAAGGGGGATCAAAGGCTGACACAAGTAATTATAGACCTGTGAGTTTAACTTCTGTTCCTGGAAAATTAATGGAGGCACTGGTTAAAGAAGCACTGCAGGATCATCTAGACAAGACTTCAGTTATAGCTAGGACACAGCATGGTTTTGTTAAGGGTAAGTCTTGCCTGAACAATTTGATTGGATACTGTGATGCAGTCACAAAAGAACTGGATGCAGGGAATAACTTTGATATTATATACTTGGATCTTAGAAAGGCTTTTGATACTGTTGCACATGGAAGACTGCTGCACAAATTGGAGCAGTGTGGCATTGGAGGCAAATTGCTGCTATGGATAAAGGGGTGGTTGAGGGGGAGAAGACAGAGAGTGGTAATCAATGGACACTGCTCATCGTGGACTAATGTTATTAGTGGAGTCCCTCAGGGTTCAGTATTGGGTCCTTTATTGTTTTCTGTATTTATAAATGATATTGATGATGGTATATCAGGCTTAATGTCCAAGTTTGCAGACGATACGAAGGTTGGCAGGGTTGTCAAGGACACTACTGACACTATGCTGCTGCAACAGGATTTGGAAAGGTTGAGCAGATGGGCTTCGAGGTGGCAAATGAAGTTTAACATTGACAAATGTAAAGTACTACATATGGGAAACAGCAACCCCAGAGCAACGTATCAACTCTGTGGTACTACACTGACAGTGGTAGAGAATGAAAGGGACCTGGGGGTGGTTGTGCAGGCAGATATGAAGTTCTCTGAGCAGTGCAGACGGGCTGCAAGAGTAGCTCATGGTGTATTGTCAATGATATATAGGAATTTTTCTAGCAGGGATAAGGAGGTGATTATTCCCTTGTATAAGGCAATGGTCAGGCCACACCTAGAGTACTGTATACAGGCCTGGAGGCCTCATTTCAAGAAGGATGTAGAGCTGCTGGAACGAGTACAGAGAAGGGCAACTAGATTGGTGAATGGGACAAAGGGGTGCTCTTACGAAGAAAGGCTTAAGTTTTGCGAATTACAGTGTCTGGAAACTAGGCACCAGCGATGTGATCTTATAGAGGTGTACAAAGCCTTGAATGGTTTGAGCATGCTCAATGCTGATGGGATTCTTCCACTTGCTCAGAATAATCACCTGAGAGGGCATAAATTCAAATTGAGGAAAGACAGATGTAGGATAGATGTGCGGAAATTTGCCTTTAGCCAGCAGGTGGTTGGTAGGTGGAACAGACTTCCATCCCTTGTCGTGGAAGTTGATAGCCTAAATAAGTTTAAGGCTCAGCAGGACAGGTATTTCGAACGAACAGAGGGGTGAAGTGGAAGTGGTTATTTTTATTTATTTATGTTACTTTTTTTTTTGGCTGATGCTGCATAAGCTTGCTTTCTTGCATCAAATGCCTCTACTAATGCTAATGCTATATGTTAGTTGTTCACTGGGGTTTGTTCATTGAGGGTGTTATTTAGTTTCATAGCAATGATTACATTTTCTAATAATAAATTCAGTTATACACTTGTGTTGTTGATAGTGGGGAAAATTCATTAAAGATGATTGCACCACAGAAAATTGCCAAATTATTAAATATTTGTGGCTGTCCTTTGGCATATGTGGGAAATCTGTACTTAATTCTGCTTTACAGGTCCTCTGCATATTATCCTGACACATTAAACAGCAGTTTTATTCTATTTACCTTCAGAAAGTACATTCGACGACTCGAGCTTATTAACTTTACCGACTGTGGTTTTTTCACTGACTCCATCATGCCTATGGTTTTGTGATTGATACCATTTATTTATGAAGCTATAGCTTTGCATGGGATGGAATCAACTCACAAAACTTGCATTACTGAGCAGAAGAAAATCTACATCACTTAAAGCATATATCCCTTACAATTACTCATGGTGTAATGGGGATAGCAAATTAAGAGAGGTTTCTGTTAACATCTGGTGCAGTATTGTTAGTGATCGGTCATTTGGACCGTATGTTTTTTTCATGGTGGCTGACTGGCTAAGCTTAGTAACACTTTGGAAGATAATTTGCTAGGATTGTTTGAAGATGTTCTTCTCTAGACAAGACATGACATGACATGCAGTTCATTCATTGTGCACTTTTGCTGATTTCAACTCATAGGCAAGGAACTCATGCTACCTACCTGCTCAGAGGATTGGTTTGGGAGATTCTGTTGCTTGGCTAGCACATTCACTTGATGTGAACCTCTTTGACTGTTCTTTATAGGGACATGTACAGAACCTGGTATTATGAAGCAGAAGTTCTGGCTATTGTAAAACTGCAGCAATGACTAGAAAGTCACTGTGAAACAATCCTCACCACTGCAATGTTTGAACATGTTTAGCAGCCATAGATTTGACAATCTGAGGTCTGCATCTAAGTGTAAGAATCTTACTTCATATGGTTATTATGAAATCAGTGTGGGAGCTTTCAAAATTAAGGATTATGTTTATGCCTTTAGGAAAGTTTAACAACTACAAAATACTGTTTTTAGACATATAATATATGACTTTTCTTTGTTTTTATTTTGGACCATTGAATAAAGCACAGAATTTTTTGCATATACTTTTGAAATATACTGTGTGTGTATATATAATATCACCACTTTGCTTATTGTTGGCTTGAGGTGATGGAACCCACATTTAGTCTTCAGAAGAAAGCTCTGGCAACCCACCACCATCTCTTCCATCATGCAGTATAATTGATGTTTTATGAGGTTATGATGGACATCATGGCAAGATCCAAACTTCCTTACATTTCATGGTTACAGATTTAAAACAGTGTTTGCAGGCTGCCGTTAGATAGTACACTGGACCGAACCTATTGGTAACTCTAAGAGGCTTCCGGATTATTTAGTATATAATCTTGCTGCCTCTGCTCTGCCAGATAGTGACTGGAGGAAGTCAGAGTAGTGTTTATAGTACTTCTACATATATCCGTTCTGTTATTTCCTGTCAGAGACTTAGTAATTTGGAATCTCCTCTTTTTGATCTTCTTTGGCTTAAAATCTCTCTACCACATTCTGTCAAATTCATGCTGTCTCTATCATTTTCCCAACTCACTAATTGCTTGGAGCTCTGACCTCCTCTCTTTGAAACTTGACTTTCTCCAGTCCAACTTTCCTAACAGTGAGATAATTTTCCTTGGTGATTTTTGTTTACAACTCCAGCTGGCTTCCATTTTCTAGTCACGTAGGCCCAGCTGGTTGAGATGCTGAGGCATTTGTGATTACTAATGACCTTGCACAGATTTTTCATTTGCCTTCCAGAATACCAAACCAAACAATCCTAACCACACAGCCAACATGCTTGATCTTTACTCACAAAGTACCCTTCTAAGTACACGGTCAAAGTGAGTGTCTTCTAGGCACCTCAGATCACAACTTGTTGATGGTCTCTACTCCAATGGAGCTGTTCTCTCATGGCCATTCTCAACATTATGTTGTTTGGCATTACAAGAAAGTAAAATGGGATGATCTGCAGGATTTCTTTTCCTTGGTTAGATTACTCTTCTAATCATCTGATGATGTTTGCTTAGATTGTGTCAGTGAAATTATTTTTGTAGGTTTGAAATCCTTTATTCCCCACTCCACCTTAAAATCTTGTCCTTTACATAAACCTTGGTTTTCCAATAAATGTGCTAGGGCTGTTCAAAATAAGACTGTTGCATATCACAATTGGCTTGTATACAAATCTTGTTTCATTTTCTGCCTACACCAAAGCCTGCAACAATTTTAAAGCAGTTATTAATCAGCCCAAACTAGATTTCAAACAGGCTGAGAGTAGAAAACTTGCTTCTTCTCCAAATGGTAGTTGAGAACTCTGGTCTCTTATGAAAGCTATTGGCCAAAACTTTTGCCCATCTTTGTTCCCACCTCTGTAAAAACCAGGTGGTTCTATTTCCACTTCCGCCAAAGATAATGTTGACTTCCTAGCATCCTAGCTTCTTCCAACTCATGTATTGATGATCTTGGTAAATCACCTCCTACTATTTCCAGTACATTGTATTCAATGCATCCTGTGGTTTCCATCAAAAGAATATCAGAAGCATTTTGAACTCTTGGTGCTGAGAAAGTTTTCAGTCCCAATGGTATTTCTCTGCTTGTTCTCAAAAGCTGTGCTCCTGAAATTATGTTCTGTATCACCTTTTTTACTTTCCTATTCAAAAGGCATTTTCCCTTCTGCTTGGAAATTTGCTGATATCCAGCCAGTTCCTAAAAACGGTGACAAACCCCCCATCCAATTGTTGTACTAATGTACTTCTGCTCTTTCTAAAGTAATGGAGAAATAAATTAACCCCTATTTCTTAAACTGTCTAGAAACCTTTCATCTGATCAACTATTGCCAGTATGGATTCTGTCAGTACAAATCCACTGGTGATATTCTGGCTTATGTATCTGTGGACAAATTCAGTGGAAAAGTTTGAAACTCAAGTAGTTGCCCTTAACATTTCAAAGACCTTTGATTGTGTTTGGCATAAAGGTCTTCTAAATAAGCTTCCATCTTATGGTTTGCAAACAATTTTTTGTAATTGGGTATCCAGTTTTCTCTCTGGCCACTCACTGCATCTGATGATAGATGGCTCTGTCTTCTAACTTTTCCACTTATGCTGGTGTTCTCCAAGGTTCAGTTCTTTCTCCCACTCTGTTCCTCTTGTATATCAATGACTTTCTTCCATTTCCCAGAAATCCTATCCACAGTTTTGCTGATGATAGCACATTACATTCTACCTTCCAGTTTGAGAAACCTTTCTCTGCTCAAACAGCTTCAACTTCTCAAATATCCATTATCTATTCCTCAGGTAATTCGTCAGTGGGGTAAGATAGTCTTGTCATATCTCATAAAAAGGATTCTGCTCCTATGCTTATCTTTGATGGCACTCAGATTTCTAGACAAGATCATATATTTCTATTAGGAATTATCATGACTTCTAATTTCTTGGTATAAGCACATCACAAATATTGCTTCCTCTGCATCTAAAATTCTAGGTTTTCTCTTTTGTGCTCTCAGTGTTACTTTTCTTCCAAGCAGCTGTTTGCTCTGTACAAATTTCAAATCTGCCCTACCATGGAATATTGTTCCCATATCTGGGACATTGCCCCCAAAACCTCCCTCCGGCCATTAGATTCCATTCAAAAGAGGGCTGTTAGGCTAATTAAAGACTCATCTCTATCAAAGTCATTCCACTGTGTGTCTTGTAGATGTTCGGGTTCTGCTGCATGACTTTTCTATAGATACTTCCATGGGAACAGTTCTTCTGAATTGGCTTATATAATTCTCACATTCTGTTCCGAAGCAGTACGAACACGTGCCACAACCGATCAACATTCTTTTACTGTTCCACTTCAAACTTGCCGACCGGGCTAGCCAGGTGGGTAAAGTTCCTGCTTGGCAACCCAAAGGTTGCGGGTTCGAATCGAATCCTGCCTCGGGCTTGGATCAGAGTGAAATGCAAAAACTTTGAGAGGTGCATTATGGCCACAGAAGCCGATGCGCCAACAACTAACAAAAAAAAAAAAAATACTTCAAACTTACAGAACCAACTTTTCTTCTTCCTCATTTATTCATTATTAAACTTTTGTTTTCTGGAACAACCTACCTTTGTATGTATTTCCTGAAAATTACAATCTACAGAAATTCAAGTCTAATGTCAGCAAATTTTAAATGGGATGCATTCAAGGAGTTGCCAGATGAACTAATGATACTTGTGGCAGAGAAGAAAAATGCATGGGATGCATATAAATTATCAAGAGACACAGAAGCCTATGGTAGATATAAGATAGTCTGTAATCAAGTCACAAAGGAGGTTAGGCAAGCAAAGGCAGAATACTAGAAATCTTTGGCAAAGGATGCAAAGAAGAACAGTAAAGACTTCTTTACTTATGTAAATTTGAAGGAAACGGATGAATCAGATCGGTCCACTTGATATTGATGGCTCAATTGTTGATGATCCTGCTGAGGTAGCGGACAAACTGAATGAGTATTTTGCATCTACATTCACACACGAGGAGTTATAAAGGGAAGAGAATGCTAGTGATTTATCAAACTTTATCAGGAAGATAAAATGATTTTGTAATAATTCACATTGTAGGAGAAGTTATTATTTTTTTTTTATGTGAACCCCAAACACGAGAGGTATTAGAACCTATAGTACTTAGTACCGTGCTTGGGTTAAATTGTTGAAGTTATACATAAAGGCACCCTGGGGTGGATGCGATCTATCCAGTTATATTAAACGAGGCAGCAAAGGAAGTAAGCAAATCCTTAGCCACGATTATGAGAGCGTCCTTGGACTCGGGGTAGGTCCCCATGGACTGGAGATGTGCAAATGTATCCCCAATTCACAAAGGAGGTTGAAAGGTGCACGAGTAATTACAGACCTGCTAGTTTAACTTCTGTTCCAGGTAAAATAATGGAGTCACTTGTTAAAGAATCACTGCAGGATCATCTAGACGAGACTGCAGTTATAGTTCAGACACAGCACGGGTTTGTTAAGGGGAAGTCTTGTCTAATCAATTTGATTGGATACTATGTGGTCACAAAGGAACTGGATGCAAAAAATAATTTTGACATCATACACTTGGATTTTAGGAAAGCATTTGATACTGTTGTACATGGAAGACTACTGTACAAATTGGAGCCGTATGGCATTAAGGGCATGGTTGAGTGGAAGAAGACAGGGTGGTAATTAATGGACACTGATCTTCGTGGACTAATGTTATTAGTGAAGTTCCCTGTATTGGGCTCGTTGTTTTCTATGTTATCAGTGATATTGATGATATATTGAGCCTAAATGTCTAAGTTTGCAGACGATGCAAAGGTTGTGAATGACAGTACGCTACTGCAACAGGATCTAGAAAAGTTGAGCAGATGGATTGAGAGGTGGCAACTGAAGTTTAACATTGGCAAATGTAACGTACTGCATGTGGGTAGCAGTAACCCTGGAGTAATGTACCAACTGTGTGGTTACTACACTCAGGGTAGTGGAGTATGAAAAAGTCCTGGGGGTAATTGTGCAGTCAGATATGAAGTTTTCTGAGCAGTGTAGATGGGCTGGAAGAGTAGCTTATGGGGTCTTGTCAATGATATACAGGAATTTTGCTAGAATGGATAAGGAAGTGATTACCCTGTTGTATTAGGCAATTGTCAGGCCACACCTTAAGTACTGCATACAGGTCTGGAGGCCTCATTTTAGGAAAGATGTAGAGCTGATGGAATGAGTACAGAGAAGGGTAATGAGATTGGTGAGTGTAACAAAGGGTTGCTCTTACCAGAGAAAGGCTTAAGTTCTGTAAATAGCAGTGTCTGGAGACTTGTCACCTGTGAGCTGATCTGATTGAGGTGTAAAGCTTTGAATAGTTTGTGGAAGCTCAATGCTGGTGGGATTCTTCCTCTTGCTCAGATTATATACCATAAATTCAAATTAATGAAAGAGGGTTTTAGTATAGATATGCGGAAATTTGCCTTTAGCCAGTGGGTGGTTGATTGCTGGAACAAACTTTCGTCTGTCGTTGTGGAAGTTGACAGCTTAATTAAATTCAAGGCAGAACTAGACAAACATTTGGAGTGAATGGCTGATTGAATTTTGAAGAGTTTTTTTTTTTTTTTGGATGATTTGCTTTCTTGCATCATATATCATATGCCTCTACTAATAGTAGTACCTTCTTTCATCTTCTCAACCTCCTGCCCATGCATGATACTAAGTACAATAGGTTCTAATAGCTACCACGTGTGTTTTCATAAAATAAAATCTTTTAATTCTTTCCTTGATTTTTCAAACAGTGCTGATATTATCAAGATGTGATTTCATCAACCATTGTCTTCTGGTGGTCCTCTAAGAAAATTTGACTTAGTGAAAGATTAAATCAAAATAGGTGACCATATGCACATCAGTGCCAAACTGCTACTGTAAACCAAATTTATATAAATTAAATAACAGCATTGGCAGTACTTAGCAGCTTAGGCTTACTGATCCCATATTACATACAATAATGTTACTGTAGATTAATCTGTAGTAATTAAACAGATCAGAGAGAAGACAGTGCAGTAATCAGTCCCCAACTGCAAATTTGAGATAACAGCATTTTATATTTGTATACCAAAATTTTACAATTGTGGCAATTGTGGTATTTCTCTTATATATATATATATATATATATATATATAAGTAATCTATATGCTCTTCAGTCCAGTCTCTTGAAACAATAGGCGCCTCCGTAGCCAGGTGGGAAGGAGCAGCAGTGCGTAGCACACGCTTCTTGATTAGACCGGAGTTCGAGCCCGTCACCACCAAATACAGAGGATGCGGAAAGGTCAGGGAATGACCACCGCATATTCCCGGAGCAATATGGCCTTGGTTGCTAATGCTCCTAAAAACCAAATAACAAACAAAACAAACATCTTGAAACAATGAAAGACAAGTAAGTATTGCTCTTGCCCATCATGGGTTGGGTGTAATGGGTAGTGCAGACTGAGGAAATTTATTTATATCCTACACTCTTAATGATGCAGACTGTTAGTGCCATACAATAAACTTGATTTCCCAGATTGTGGATAAACCAAGGCCTTTTCACCCAAGGAATTCTGACTTTTAATAAGGGAAGTGCATGGAGATGTCTCCAATTTATTTTAAACTTTGTAAGGATAAAATATTCGTTAAATGAAACAAAATGACCTCATTTTCAGAAAATCTTGAAAAGATCAAGAGAAAGTTTGCTCCTTATCAATACTTGTAGTTCATCTCTTGGTATCAGTTTTTCATCCTGCCACTTACTTTCCAGAGATTTCGGTGGCTAGGACCTTAAAAAAAAAAATGCATACTGTGTATCGCAGTTCAGTTTGCATAAGTTCGTTTTAAGAATGCTAGTTGGGTTTGTACCCTGAAAGGGTAAGTTAGTGCCTGAAAGGTCGGGCTAGATTTTGATGTTTAAAAATTTTGGCATATGGGACTGTGTGCTGTGAAAGATAAAAGTAAGGGGGAGGGGAGACTGATGACTGAAGGGGTAGAAATAGAAATAAGGGGTCGACAGGGAGAATGGCCCTTTGTAATCAGTGGGACATGCCCATGCCTCACAAGAAAGAAAAGAGGAGGCAGGCATGGCCACTTCCTCTCCTTCCCCCCGGGAAATGGATGTAAAGCTCCATGCAAGGGAGCATGGAGGATGGGGCCATGTGACTGTCCCCTTCATAAATATCATGATGGTTGCTCCAGGTTAGGCCATATCCAGGAAGAGGGCCTTCAGGAATTCAGAGAGTCCAGGCCAGTGTTTAGGTAGGTATGTGGTAGATGTCAGAGTGCCTGGCATATGGATAACTGGATCCAGGATATCCCAGCAGAACATCACCCAAAGCTTGACACCCATTATAACGCTGTTCTTATATTATAACACCTATCTGACTATAACGCTGTCACAGATCACTATAACGCTCTTTTACAGATTGCATTTTTGGCATATTTAACGAAATCGTTTCATTTGATGGAGTCGATAGCTTGAAAATGAATAGCAAAACAGCATTAAAACGTTTCCCACGCCAACATTGAGAAATTTTCCTGCGCTCAGTGAAATTTTCTCGCACACTAATTTAATTGCAGTACAGTGACTTGTTACGTAGTTCCGAGATCAACATTTTAAAAAATGATCAAGTATATTGCTTGTAATATTTGCGTTATATGCATTTATCTGAAGTCTAGTAATCACTCAGTACAGTATTAGACATCGTGCGTAACGGAGAGTTTACTTGAACATTGTATCATAATTAATGCAACCAACGCAGTTACATTTTCGAAGAGTTAATAATGGCCGATAGGAATGAAAAAGCAAAACATCTGGGCACAGTACGAAGACTATAAATGTAAGAAAAAGACTGAATTTGAAAATTAAATTAGACGTTTTGAAGCAAATCGATTCTGATCAACGACAAGCGGATGTGTGCCATAATTTAGGACTTGCAAGTTTAACTGTAAGAACAATTATAAAAAAATAAAGAATTAATTCTTTATATTTTTAATAATTGTTCCACTGCAAGCAACTAGGGCTAGGATTGAAATGGAAAGACGTTAACTAATTTTATTGAAGATAATATCCAATGCAGAATTCAGTTAAGTTAAATATTACAAAAAAAAAAAAAACTCACCAAAAAAAAAAAAAAAGTGGAACCATTTAAAACTGGTAAGGGCTGGTTGAATAGATTTAAAATCTAGGGAGAAGCCGCAAGTGCAGATCAAGGAACCGAAACTTTCAAAGAAGAACTTTGTTAAAATTATTGAAGAGGGGTATTGCGTGTTATACTTCTCAACAAATTTTTAACATAGATGAAGCAGGACTTTTTTGTGGAAACGAATGTCTAAAAGAAGTTTCGTATTGAAAGAAGAAAAAAAAAAACATGCCAGGTTTCAAAGCGGCAAAGGATCGGGTGACTTTATTTTTGGGTGGTAACTCTGCGGGGGATTTAAAATTAATACCCCTTTTAGTTTATTTAGAAGAGGGCTAACCCAAAATCGACACATTTTTCATGATTAAATTCATCAATTAAATTAAATCAATTAAAATCAATTTAATTCATGATTTTAATTGTAATTTTAAGTTTAATTTAGATACGTAAGTAGTTACCACAATTATATGTATGTAATGCAGAATATTTTATATGTACAAATATTTGAATATTAAATATTTTGACCGACATTTGTGCATCTTTTCACTACCGTTTATTATTGATTAGGAAATGGCCTATGGCACCGACCGCAACTTACAAATACATATGTTACCTTATGGGAATGCGGCGCTCGCTTAGCGCGGATTCACTTAGCACTCTGCTTTTCCGAAATGAATTATCAGCGTTAAGCGGGGGTCACCTGTATAAAGTGTGAAACAAAATAGAATGCCTAAGTTACTATGTCCAAGCAGAAGAGTGCTGAAAACTGTATATCCAATGCAGTGAGGTAAATGCCTACTTCATTGTCTAGATAGAACAGTGAGAACCATTTGTAGTCCTGTGTAGCGCTTGTACAAAATGAAAATGTCAGGTGGACAGTAGCAACCTCAGGAAAAGGGCATCCTTTGTTTTTTTACTTAATAGTAATAGTATAGTAATCGTGGCATGTGATGCAAGAAAGCAAGCGTATGAGCTTATATAGCATCAGCCAAAAAAAAAAAAAAAAATTCACACAACCATTCCCTCTAAATGTTTGTCCAGTTCCTCCTTAATTTTATTTAACCTATCAACTTCCACAATAGATGGAAGTTTGTTCCAGCAATTAACCACCCGCTGGCCAAAGGCAAATTTCTGCACATCTATTCTACAGCTGTCTTTCCTCAATTTGAATTTATGCCCCCTTAGATTCTTAATCTGAATAAGTGGAAGAATCCCATCAGAAATCAGTGTGCTCAACACATTCAAGACCTTACACACCTCGCAGATGCCTAGTCTCCAGCCACTGCAATTTGCAGAACTTAAGCCTCTCTTGGTAAGAGGATCCCTTCATTACCCTCACCAATCTTGTTGCCCTTCTCTATACACGCTCAAGCAAATCTACATCCTTCCTAAAATGAGGCCTCCAGACCTGTACGCAGTACTCAAGGCATGGCCTGACCATTGCCATATACAGAGGGACAATCGCCTCCTTTTCCCTGCTAGCAAAATTCCTGTATATCATTGACAAAACCCCATGACCATTTTATCAGTCCTTGGGGACTGATAAAAATAGCATCTTATCAGTCCCCAAGGACCTTAATAATATTGAAGAAATAAAAACAGAATCAGGTATTGGTGGTTGCGCAGGTATGTCCAGGATCATGAGCCTGTTCTATCAGATAGGGTGTATGATGCCTGTTCAAATTATTTTGGACACCAAGGCAAATTTGTCGAAAGAATGCCAAGCATTGGTTTTTCATAACTTTTTAATAACTGCTTCAAAATAACATGGATATCATATACATATATTATTTTAAATTACATTAAAAATCTATTTTGAAGAGTAAATGCACAAGGCATAATGCATTGTGGGTTGAAATTAACTATATAATATCGGTGTAAATACAACATAGTTTACCCATAAATTTAACTACATGAGTAGTATAAAGGCATCATTTGATTTTATCTCAAATTTTGGCTACCTTCACAACGAGATACCAGGTATTGCACTACTTCAAAAAAATAATGCTTCTCTAGTGGGAGGAGGCTACTGTTATTTATTCTCATTGGGCACCACCACCCAGACTGCACCATTTCGGAGCTTGTTGGCTCACTCATCGGTGTGTGGACAGGTACCCTGGTAATACGCCGATATTATTATTGTTAATTTCAACCCATAATGCATTATGCCCTGTGCATTTACTCTTCAAAATATTATCATTATCTTCACCATTTGGCATCTTTCATATCATGGAATTAACTTCACAACCGCAATGGTATGTGGCGCACTATGGTCATAGTTGCTGATGTGCCCAGTAAATCCCGAAACAAACAAACAGCAGTGGTATGTTTGCATTACCAGGGTACCTGCCCGCCCACTGATGAGCAAGCCAACAGGCTCTGAAACGGTGCTGTCTGGATGGTGGTGCCCACTGAGAATAAATAACAGTAGTCTCCTCCACTACATAACCCTTTAATAATTGCTTCAAATGGTTCTGCTTGTCATGGTTCTAATGCCCAATTATTTTTTTTATTTAGTTGGGTCTTATTTGTGATATTTTCTCAAGCAATTTTTCTTTTTAAAAGCTTCCAAACATTCTAAATCAGGTTGACATCAGGCGAGTTTTCTGGCCAGATTAGTAGAGGAATATTCCGATCTTTGTTTTTGACTAACTTTGCAGTATATCATGGTTCTCTACCTTGTGTAAATACCTTATTCTTCAGAGAACTAGTCATTTTATTGGAGAATTAAGGTGATGCTAGAGAACCTCTGTATATTGCTGCCGACTCATGGTCCCTTGTATAAGTACAATCTTCCCATTCCTTTCCCACACATTACAGACCAAATCATGATCAAAATTGGATGTGTAACCATCATTTTAATAATCTTTGTGGTTTTTTCAGATTTTTTTTCTATTGTAATAAAGTTAATAATAGAAATAAAATCAATGTTGTTTGGATAATAAAGTATTATCCAAACAACAGCACAACTATGATAATTATTTACCTAAATACTCTTTTTCACAAAAACACAAGGAACAGCCAAAAGTGTAGCACTTAATCTGAAAAAATGTTGTTCTAAAAATAGACATATGTGTAGAATACCATATTAAACAGTCTGATCCCACTGTTTGCAGAGATGAACTCCTCTATTCCACCCTAAAATCTTCGTTTCTGCGCCAGTAAAACCAAAATCCAACCAACCCTAAAATCTCATTCCTTATCTAACCTTGGTTTCCCAGTAAATATGCTAAGGCTATTCAAGAGAAAAATGCAACATATCACAATTGGCTTGTATCCAAATCTCCAGCTTCATTTTCCACCTACACTAAAGCTCACACCATTAAAACAGTTCTTAATCAGTCCACACTTGATTTTGACTAGAAAATTTGCTTTTTTGTCATGCCAGTCAAGCATTCTAGTCTTTTCCCAAAGCATTCCTGCAACCTCTGTTACTACCTGATGGTTCTGTTCCATCCTTACCTAAATACAAAGCCAACTTTTAGTACAAGACAATAAAAGAGCTAGAAGAAAAATCCTGTTTTTCTTCCCCTGTTTTTCTTCCAACTCTTGTATCAATGATCTTGGTAAACCACCTCTTGTCATACCCAGTACATTCCACTCAGTGCTTCCCTTTGTCTTCTGACAAAAGGATTAGATAAGGATTACATACGAGATTTTAGGATGGAGTGCAGAATAAAGGATTTCATTTCTGTAACCATTGGGATCAGACTACTCAATATGGTATTTTATACATATGTCTATTTTAGAACTGCATATTTACAGATTAAATGCTCAGCATTTCCTTGCGTTTTTGTGGAAGAATATTTAGGTAAATTATGATATCATAGTTGTACTGTTTGGATAATACTTTATTTGCAACATTTGGAAGAATTCTGAACAGCCTTGATGCCAAGAAAGTCCCAGGTCCTGGTGACATTTCTCCACCTGTTCTCAAAACCTGTGCTCCTGCTCTTTTGTCTTTTTTTTTTTTCGCTTTCTTTTTATTCCACTGTTCATTTTACTTCATGGAAATTTGTCCATATACAGCTAGTTCCTAAAATGGATGACAAATCCTTCCCCTCCAACTATTGTCTATTCACACTTATTTAGATTCTTTCCAGAGCAATGGAGAAGTCCAACTGCCATAACAAGAAGAAGAAATAAAAACATACTGTTTCCTCTGCATCCAAAAAAATCCTAGTTTTTTGGACTCTTAAGCTATCTTGAAACCTTCCACATGATCAGTGATTGCCAGTATAGATTGTGTCAGTGTTGATCCACTTGTGTTTGGCATGAAGGTCTAAATAAACTAACATCTTATGACCTCTGACCATTTTTTTACAATTGGATATTCAATTTTCTCTGTGAACACTAACTGCAGATTACGGTAGATGGTTCTCTGTCTTTAACTTCTCTGCTAATGCTGGTATGCCTGAAGGTTCATTTCTTTCTTCCACTGACTCTTATCCATAGTTTTGATGATGATAGCACACAACGTTTCATCATCCAGTTTGTGAAATGTTTTCCTGCACAAACACCTAACTTTTTGAATATCCACCACCAATTCCTTAAGTGCTGATCTCCAGGTAGTTCCCAATAGGGCAAAGAAAACTTAGTTAATTTACGTTCTAAAATTCAGTCCTGACTTATTTCTCACAAGTAAGGCTGCTGCTCCTTTGCTTATCTTCAATACCAGATTTCTAGATCACATTTCTGTTAGGAATTACTATGATTTTTGATCTCTCTTGGCATAAGCACATAACAAATATTGTTTCCTCTGCATCTAAAAAACTGGGTGTTCTTTTTTGCTCTCAGCAATT
This sequence comes from Mastigoproctus giganteus, assembly GCF_048544385.1. Taxonomy (NCBI): domain Eukaryota; kingdom Metazoa; phylum Arthropoda; class Arachnida; order Uropygi; family Thelyphonidae; genus Mastigoproctus; species Mastigoproctus giganteus. Next base: position 38,627,861 of record NC_143579.1, on the reverse strand, counting down.
ACTTCTCTTCTAAATAGCTGCTCACTCTGTACAAAAAAAAACCCTCTTCTACCATGGAATATTGTACCCAAGTTTCTTGACTTCATTCAAAAAAGGTGCCTCTGTAGTAGTAGTAGTAGTGGCACATGATGCAAGAAAGCAAGTGTAGGAGCTTATGCAGCATCAGCCAAAAAAAAAAAAAAAAAAAAATCACACCATTCCGTCCAAATGCCTGTCCAGTTCCTCCTTAAATTTATTTAACCTATCAACTTCCACAACGACAGATGGAAGTTTGTTCCAGCAATTAACCACCCGCTGGCTAAAGGCAAATTTCCGCACATCTATTCTACATCTGTCCTTTCTTAATTTGAACTTATGTCCCTGTAGGTTGGTAATCTGAACAAGTGGAAGGATCCCATCAGAATTCAGCGTGCTCAACCCATTCAGCATGCTGCTCCTGCCCACCTGTAGCCAGGTGGGCAGGAGCAGCAGTGCCTAGCACGCGCTTCTTGATTAGACCTGGGTTCGAGCCCGTGACCACCAAATACGAAGGATGCGGAAAGGTCAGGGAATGACCATCGCATATCCCCGGAGCAATATGGCATTAGTTGCTCATGCTCCTAAAAACCAAATAACAAACATTCAAAAAAGGGCAGTCAGGTTAATTAATGACCTGTATTTTACAGTCTCTTCTCTCTCTGTCTCAGGAAGAATCTATAGGAAAGGTATGCATTGTTCTGAACTGGCATCTGTAGTTCCTCCACTCTCTGCAAAATCATTCTGAACACATGCTGCAAGCAGTCAGCATCTCCATCTACTTTGGTTTTCTGGAATAACCTTCCTTCACATGTATTTTCTGAAAACTGCAATCCACAGAAATTCAAGTCTACTGTGATCAAGTATCTTCTGTCTTTGTGGCCTTTAACCCCTACACGGTACTAAGTACTATAGGTTCTAATACCTTCATGTTTGGGGTTTCATTAAAAAAAAAAAAAAAAAAAGAGAGAGAGAAAGGGATCAGACAATGCACCACCACACCACTGCCATAATGCTATTGTTTGGCATTGTGAGCCAGAGAATATAGTTTTAAATTATATCAGCAACAAAAAAATATCAAATATCTAATTGCACAAAAATATTCTTAAAAATACAAGTATCCATAATAATTTGTCAGGGACGTGTGTGTGTGTGTGTGTGTGTGTGTGTGTGTGTGTGAGAGAGAGAGAGAGAGAGAGAGAGAGAGAGAGAGAGAGAGAGAGAGAGAGAGAGAGAGAGAGAGCAACTTTAGTATTTGCATGTCTACCTATGTAGTTAATGTAATATGTAAATCAGACCAGAGCATTTGTCCATTTCTGTTATATATTCTTGAAGTGATGAAAAATATATACATTATATAATTTTATGTAATGCCATTAATAATTTTAATATTAATCATTAATCTCGAATGTTAGTTCCACATTCTGGATTACCCGTTAACTAAAATTTGCTTGAATTTGCTCCTAGTTGACAAAAAAAAATTTTGTCAACTAGGAGTGGTAAGACTTTATACAGCACATTGGTTTTGGTCATAGATGTGAATTTTTCTGGTTTCAGATGATTGCCATTATGGTTGGTATTGGTGTAGTTATTGTAGTAATAATAGGAGGTAAGTTGATTTTTCAGTTTTATATGTGCTTATATACGCAGGCACGTATGCATGTTCACTTCACTGCTAGATTGTCGTGTAATATGCATGTTGTAAATTTTTATTGCAGATGTGGGCAATCATTATAGGAGTGATTCTTGTAATTGTTATTGTCATTATTGGTAAGTTTTGTTGATTTTTATTTTTGTCTTAGCAAGAGACCTTAATTTCAGTTACTTATTTTTTATTTTGTTTATTTATTACTATATTATTTTTAGCAAGGACTTATAGTTTTAGTTTGAGTTTTAGCTAGAGCTTATGCTTTTTACGGTGCTCATAAAAAGCATAAGCTCTAGCTAAAACTTAATGATTTGTTTATTTATTATTTTTTTTTAATTATTTTACTTTCAGTTTCTAGCTTCAGTGCAAGGTAAATTCCCAATATCTTCAGTGTAATTATATCAGTTATCTGGCTTCCACATATTGACAAACATTTAAAGTTTTTGTAGCTTACTACATTGTTCCTCATAAAAACAACAGATGCTAGATTTTCATTCCATTAACCCTCTGACATGCACCTTGAGTTAGTTTGTCACATTTTAAAGAAATAATTTAAAATTCTTTTCTTTTTGATGGCACCCTTCATTTTTAGTAGTCTGTTATGAACAGTTCATTTTTTATATATTGAAGGACTTCTATGTTTATTTTTTAAAATAAAACCTTCCCTGCCATTGCTTTAGATATTTTTATAACATGTTAAATTCCTTCATTTGGGCTTTATCTTCACTGTTGATGGAAGAAACTTTAAAGAAACAAAAATTGAAAAAGCAGCACACCTCACCTCACCAATATGACACTGACGATATTAGCATAAATAACATCTGATGCAAGTGAACACTACACGTCTAATTTTAAATTCTTGTTTTACAACACTTGTTAATTATACACAAACTTCAAATTTTTATTTATTTATTTATTTTATTATTATTTTTTTTCATTAACAAAACTGATACATAATCAAATAGTAATTGAGGAATTTGTAAATTGACTTTGATGTTGTATAGATTTTTTTTTTTTTTAATTAAAGTTCTGGCATACTCTATCCCAAGGTGTTCCTGTTCAAGGTTTAAGTGGGCTACCATGTATGTTACTAAAACACACCTAGTTGTGGTTTAAATTTTTAACACCCTAATGTGAATTTTAAACATTCAAATGACACTTATATTTAATTTACACCAAATACTGTTTGAATATTTTTCATTAATTTTTTTACCCTAGTCATTAATACTATAAGTATTCTGCAAATAAAGTAACATTTGTATTGTGGCAGGTTATTTTTTAAATAATTAATGCACTTGCATGATGTCTCTTTTTTTTTTTTTTTTTTTTTTTATGAAAATCCCAAACACGAAAGGTATCAAAACCTATAGTACTTAGTACCGTGCACGGGTTGAAGGAGAAGTATGGGGGGGGGGATACCGGAAACTTTGCTCTAGAGACTAAACATGGCTTTCACCACTTCAAGCCTCCAATAAGCAAAGTGGTGGTATTTCACCGGTTGATGAAAGTCATCTACCACCTGAATTTGCTACAACAACAGATAATGTGGCGTGTGCAGAAAGCCAATTTCAAGAAGACTGGTGTGATAGTGTGCTTCAAATTGTCCCAGGCACAAACATCTCCATCAGAACTGCACATCACATTATTCATGTTGTGCTGAGATATCTTAAATTGTGGTGAGATGAGTGCCTAAACAGTTCAGTGCAAAGCTTAATGCTACACACACACTGGAAGGTTGTGAATTCCTCATTACATTTTCATTAACAGTGAACTGTTCACCCATCACTTTATATATCTTTTTATATATCACTTTTTATATATATCAGTGCAGCAGTACAAGATTGAAGTACATGCCCCACAAGATAAGTTCAACTTGTTTTTGGAGAAGGTGATGTTGTTTGCAATTTCAGATGTACAAGTGCCATTCTCCTGTAGTTCCTGGATTAAAGAGCAACAGAAAACATTGATTGCTACTGTACAACACTGAAGAAACTGGTGGAAACTATTCATAGAAAATGCCTTGCTTTGTACTCAAACAGTGCTGTCCTTTTCTAGACAGCACTCACTCTCAATAGCCCATGTGACAATGCAAATGTTGGAGATGTTTTTTTTTTTTTTATGAAAATCCCAAACACGAGAGGTATTAGAACTGTACTTAGTACTATGCTTTGGTTGGAGGTTGAGAAGACCAAAGAATATATTTGTTGACATTAGCCTTGAACTTTTGTAGACTTTAATTTTAAGGAAATACGTATGAAGGAAGATTGTTGCAGAAAAAACAGTTGAATGAACAACCAGCCAACATCCTGTAAATGGAAGTTGGCTGGTTGCGGCACGTGTTCGGACTGTTTTGAAAGAGAGAGCTGGAATTATTGAAGCCAGTTCAGAAGAACAGTGCCCATGGAAGTACCTGTAGAAAAGGCATGCAGCAGAAACAGTACATCTATGAGACAGCGAGTGAAGAGACTCTGTTACAGATGAGTCATTAATTAACCTAACTTCCCTCTTCTGAATGGAATCTAGAAGCCTGAGAGAAGTTTTGGGGGCACCACCCCAGATGTGGGAACAATATTCCATGGTAGGGTGGATTTGCGATTTGTATAGAGTGAACAGCTGTTTGGAAGAAAGGTAACTCAGAGAGCAAAAGAGAAAACCAAGTTTTTTAGATGCAGAGGAAGCAATATTTGTAATGTGCTTGTGCCAAGAAAGATTAGAAGTCATGGTAATCCCCAAAAGAGATATATCATTTTGCCTAGAAATCGGAGTGTCACTAAAGATAAGCATAGGAGCAGAAGAATCCTTTTTGCGAGATATACGATAAGACTGAGTTTTAGAAGGATTGGAATCAACTAAGTTGTCTTTGCCCCACTGAAGAATTACCTGGAGATCGGCATTTAAGGAATTGGTAGCAGATATTCAAGGAGTTGAATCTGATGAGCAGGGCAAGGTTTCTCAAACTGGAAAGTGGAATGCAATGTGCTATCATCGGCAAAACTGTGGATAGGATTTCCAGTCAATGGAAGAAGGTCTTTGGAATTCAGCCTATAATTTTCTTATTTCATCATAACACATAGTATATTCACATTCTTTCTCTCTTTTCACAAACCTACAATACTTCTTATTTCTGCTATCCTCACTCTTCTAGTTCTTGGCACTTTGTGTATTTTTCACTTTCATCTGTGCATCTTTATCAGACTTATCAATTCCTACATACATCTATAAACTTTTGCATCATTTACTGCTGCTTTGTGTGTTTTGGTGCATCTGTCATACTTTACTTTATATTTTTATTATTATCTATCAACTGAAACTACGTGTTTAAACTCATGCTTTTATATTACATTTCATATATACAGGGTGTTTTAAAAGTGATGGTCAATAATTTAAAGGTGAACTGTACAGACTACAACATGCAAAAAAAGCCTAGTAAACATTGGTCCTTGAGTTAATCATTTTCGAGATATTGCACATTTCTAGTTGGGATCCACCATGTTTAGGTTAGGTTATGCTCATTCTCTCCCTTTCTTCTCTCTCAGTGCTCTGAGATGTAGCAGGCATACTAGTACTCGTCAAAGGATAGTCAACATGGAAAGAGGTTACAGCAACAAAGAGTATGCAGACATGCACTTCATGTATGGTAAAGCCAACGGCAGTGCACTCGAGGCTGCACATTTGTACCAAGAAGCATTTCCCTGATGAAGGCAGCCCAACAAGTGCACATTCATCAGGGTACATCAACAGTTTAGAGAACATGGGTGCTTTGCACATAGAGTATGAGCAGGTAGGCCCAGAAGCATAACACCTAATGTTCAGGAAAGGGTGTTAGAAAGAATAGAACAAAATCCAGGAATTTCGAGGAAGGTTGCTCTGCAAGATTGTATACTGAGCCATAGCAGTGTGTGGTGAATTTTACATCGCCAATTACTGTACCCCTACCATATCCAGTATGTACAAGGTCTCAGCAATACAGACTATCCTCCCAGAGTGCACCCATAGTCAGTGGTAGATCTTAACAGAAAATGTGCATTATCTCCAAAAAACGGTTCATTTGCGACCCCGATGTTCACTTGGACTTTTTTGCTTATTTTAATTTGTACTTTACACTTTTAAATTATTGACCATCATTTTTGAAACACCCTATATATATATATATATATAAAGGCCTAACCATAAACAGGTTGGTTGATTGTTGGTGGATTTGAGTTTTAGTAGGGTATTAGCAAGAAAGATTTCAATGACATACAGAATTAGGTCACTAAGTCAAATGTTATAAGGATATAAAAAAAACAGTGAAACAAGTATAAAAGCTATATGCTATATTTTGAATAAATCTAAATAAATGTAAGGATTTTAAATAGCAAAAAACTGCTGATATGCGATCATAATCAGATATAATCTGACTGAGTGTGGCTAAATGCTGTAAAAGGTAACCATCATTAATTGGTTAAAATGAGATATTCTGATAAATATGTTGGAAAGATAAAATGTTATTAAATTTTTCAAACTTGAAGCAACATTGGTCCTTAGAAGAAAGAAATGCATAAGGTGACTGTATCCTATGCAGAAGCAAGGAAGACAACTCTCTCTATGGTTCCTGCACAGGCCAGACTAATTTTATTATAGGTTTAATCTGATATAACTCATTTGTGACTTGTCCATACCATGACTCTTGTAATATATTATGTACTACTTGCATGTAGTCTGTATAGGGGATTGACAAGCCCCGGTCATTCTGGGGTTTTGCTGATCTCTGCAGAATCATTATCCCCTGTCCCAATGTGGCTTAAGATCAAGCAGAAGTGGATCTTAAATGAACATTCAGAAAGAGAAAGTGGAATTTTCTGAATCTGGGACAGGATTGGATGGGAATTTTATCTCATACGTGATAAAGTCTGTAATGTTTAAAGAATCAGTATATACCATAGACCTTTGATAATTAAGTATTAAAGTTGTCCGAGGCTAACTCTATATGCACTAAGTTTATGCAACAGCTGTGTATAAGCTGCATTTGTGGGGAATCTGCTTAGATACTCTTGGAAGATGACAGTGTATCCCACAGATGATTCCAACTTTGAGCCATCAATAAAAACAGGCAAGAAATCAGGCTATTCAGCTCAGTGGGCATCATAAAGTTGCAGACAGGCAAAAACAGTGCTGACCCATTCCCAATTTTTACTGTATAAATTACATGCTGGTGAATAAGCATTCCAGGATAGAAAGGGTTGCTTTGGTGACTAGGTAGTGTTGTCTTCGGTGATGTTAAGCTCTGAGTAGCTCATGGATGCAATTACTAAAGGACAGTTGACGGTCTGATGGGTGTTATTGAGATTTTCCTATTGTGGCCCAAAAATGGATGTCTATGTGGAGTGCTCTGCCAGAGATTATAGTTTAAAGGTATTCTGTAGTGACAGTCGCTTTCATCAAAGTGAAAGAGGTGGTTTGATAGCTACAACAGCATATCTCTTGTCCAGAGACATGTAGGCTCTGGACAGGGAATATGCTGAATGCCTCAGTAGCAATAGGAATGAGCTCATGGATTTGGTCTAACCACTACAATATGTTGTTTCTGGCTGAGGCATAGACCTTGGACCCACAATCTAGTTTAGGTCAAACAGGTGCACAATAGATTCAAAGTAAAGTATAATGACCTACACCTCAGTTGCAAGGTTGATATTGACTGAAGGAGGCTCAGACCCCTCTTTCAGGTTGTTGATGGATCTGTTGCAGGAATGTCAACTTATTGTCAAATATAACTCCAAGGAATTTTGTGTCAGATGCCACTGGAGTGGTATTTTATCCAGAGCTTTTGTTCTGGTTCAAGGGCAGAGGATCCATTTGCAAGAAAAATGTACACAAACAGTCTTCTGAGTTGAGAATTCAAAACCATTAACCAGTGCCTGGGACACTTGTGTTGCATGGCCACATAAAAGTTCTGAAGTCATCAACAGAGGACACTGTTTGTGGTTGGATGATGTTGTTCAGTAATAGAAATAATTTTGATAGCTAGAAGCACAATACTTAGAAGAGATCCTTGGGGAACTCCTTCCTCTTGGCAAAAAGGCCCAGAGAGTGAACTCCATGCAAATTTTGAATGAGTAGTTTGAAAGGAAATTTTTAATAAAAACAGCAAGGCAGTCTTTAAGACCAAGGTAAATGTCTTTTAAGATTCCAAATCTCCAAGCCATGTCATACACTTTTTCATATCAAAGAAAACACACCAGGTGCTGCTTACATTTCAGGAAAGTATCTCAGATAGACATTTCCAGTCTTATTAAATGGTCAGGTGTTCACTGTTCCTTTGGAAGAAAACCAATGCCAGGTACTTTTGCGTTTCAGGAAAGCATCTCAAATGATGTTTCCAGTCTTGTTAATGGTCAACTTTTGCTTTGGAAACCACAGTATCCTGGAAAAGAGGCTATTCGATCCTGAATAGGTGGATGTTTCTTTCCAGAATATTGTACAAGCAACTGGTCAGAGCAAATAGGACTGTAATTTTTGGGGATTTTTTGATCTGTTCCTGGCTTGGGAAGACAAGCACAATTTGCCTTATGCCAGGAGTTGGGGAACTGCCCATTGTTATATCTTTTGTTGTAAAGATAGCACAAGCAAGCCATAGATTCTGATGAAAGGTGTCGAATCATCTCATCATGGATATTGCCTGGGGCTGCAGCCCTCACCTTGGAATTAGTGGTCTTGGTGATGGAAAATATAAAGTGGATCCAAGATTCTTTCTGATTCTGACTGTGGTTGTAACATGCTTTAGTGCATGCACATTTGAATCTGTTACATTATTGTATTAGAATGTCATTGACATATACTCCATTATTGTATTAGAATGTCATTGACATATACTCCATACCTTGTTTTGTGCCTTTCCGCTGTGCATTCTGCATTGCACCATGGTTTTGGAAATAATAGAAACTGTCTAGGTCCTCCTGAGGACCTTGTTGTTTCCAGCTGATAAAAAGATGGAACAAATAGTTAAAAGGAACCCTACTGCAAGACAAATTGCTGCCATCTCGACGGTAGTGGCAAGTGGTGTAAATTGAAAGGGAGTGGTTTCCCACAAGGACTGCAACCCATTTGTGAGCAGGTCCATCCACATATCTGACCTTCTGGATATAGAGCTGCTGGAAGAAGTACAGAGAAGGGCAACAAGATTGGCGAGTGGAACAATGGGTTGCTGTTACCAAGAAAGCCTTAAGTTCTGCAAATTGCAATGTCTGGAGACTAGGCACCTTTGTGAGATGTATAAGGCCCTGAGTGGTTTGAGCAAGCATTAGTGCTGATGGGATTCTTCCTCTTGCTCAGATTACACACCTGAGGAGACAAATTCAAATTGAGGAAAGACAATTGTAGAATAATAGATCTGCAGATTTTTGCCTTTAGCCAGTGGGCAGTTGATAGTTGGAACAAACTTCCATCTGTTGTAGTGGAGGTCAACTTAAATAAGTTCAAGGCAGAACTAGACAAACATTTGGAGTGAATGGATGGGTAAAATGGGAAGGGTTTTTTTTTTTTTTTTTTTTTTTTTTTGGCTGATGCTTATATAATCTTGCTTTTTTGTATCATATGCCTCTGCTAATGCTAATTATTCAGTTATGCAATGAAGGACCCTGTTCATGCTTACATAGGTGGGCCTTGATGTCATCATTATTTCAACAGAATCCATGGCAAATTTCACTGTAAGAATTTGAATGCAGCCGCTATTTAAATTTACTTGATTTGTCTTTGGCCTTCCAAAGTACTGAGAGTTTTGTTTCTCAGACTTCGATTTATCCTTTTTTGGGGGCATTGCCCAGTGTACATTTTTTTTCTTACATTTTGGGAATCGACTATTCTTTGCCACTCATTTGGTAGGGAATATTGTTAGGAGTTGCAGCTGATTGGTTGTTTTAAGCTGATTTTAATGAACTCATTAAATGATGTGCAAGAGGCATAAAATACTCTGGTATGGTCACTTCTGTTTGTCTCAATGTTACCCTTCCCAAAAACTTTCTGGGCACATGAGGACTTGCCACTTTAATGGTTTGACACATTTCCTGGCCACTTCATAGAAAATGTTCAGTACCATTTTCTGTTTCTGAATTTCTTTGTTTCCCCTTTACCGCTGGCATGCTCGAGAGTATGCAGGGTGCTCTTCTGTACAATTTGGCTTCAAAGCTTGAACGTTCCTTGTTCTAATAGCCTTTGTCACTTACACCAAGCTCAGGTACAGACATTCTCACACAGCCACGACAGCCTTTTTGAGAGTGCTGAATTTTTGGCACTTAAAATAACAATGGATTTGGAATGTAAATCCTTACTGGGCAATTTGAATAGCCTGCCTTGATGGAACTCAGAGGCTCTAGGATGTAGAATTCAGGGATGAGCATTTGAGTAGAAACAAGGTTTTCATCCTTACACATTGTTATTCACTTTACAGCTGGTCATGCCTTGATCTTTTAGTTCAAAGCACATCTCTTCCAGAGACATGAAGATCCCACTCAGCTGTTACATGATGAATTGTCTTATGGAGGTAACTGTGATGGGTATTCCTCCTGTCCAAGTGGCTTTGAGGATTTTCTCTTCTTACTTGAGACATAACATGCCCAGTAAATGATCCCCAGAATGCAATCTTTTTACTGATTTTGAGGAATATGATATCTCTTCAATCCTTTCTGGATGAAAAAGGGTGACATTTTTGAAATTGCTTGTTTTCCAATAAAATGGATGATGGTCAATAATAGTGTTATTGGTGGTATTGCCTCAGTTCTGGGTATTTTTGCTACATTGTTACTTCTGTCATCCTGGTAGTTATGTAGAGGATCTTGTTGGGGCCCCTCCAGAAGTAGGATTTAAATTACTCATAAGTAAAAAAAAATTCAGATGCCATAAATACTGCCAGAGGTGTATTAAACTTTGGCAGTAAGCTAGATGACCTTCTAATAACTGAGAGTAAAGTGGAGGAGAAATTGTTGAAGATAAACGTAAGAAAGGCACCTGGGATGGATGGAATCTAAAAAGTTATATTAAAGGAGGCAGCAAAGGAATTATGCAAACCCTTAGCCATAATTATGAGAGCTTCCTTGGACTCAGGAGAGGTACCCATGGATTGGAGATGTGCAAATGTGACACAAATCCACAAAGGAGGATCAAAGGGCGACACAAGTAATTACAGACCTGTTAGTTTAGCATTAGTAGAGCCATTTGATGCAAGAAAGCAAGCTTATGCAGCATCAGCCAAAAAAAAAACCACTTCCACTTCACCCCTCTGTTCGTTCGAAATATCTGTCCAGCTGAGCCTTAAACTTATTTAGGCTATCAACTTCCACGACAAGAGATGGAAGTCTGTTCCACCAACCAACCACCCGCTGGCTAAAGGCAAATTTCCGCATGTCTATCCTACATCTGTCTTTCCTCAATTTGAATTTATGCCCTCTCAGGTGATTATTCTGAGCAAGAGGAAGAATCCCATCAGCATTGAGCATACTCAAACCATTCAAGGCTTTATACACCTCAATCAGATCACCTCGTAGATGCCTAGTCTCCAAACTCTGTAATCTGCAAAATTTAAGCCTTTCTTCATAAGAGCAACCCTTTGCTCCATTCACTAATCTTGTTGCCCTTCTCTGTACTCGTTCCAGCAGCTCTACATCCTTCTTGAAATGAGGCCTCCAGACCTGTATACAGTACTCTAGGTGTGGCCTGACCATTGCCTTATACAAGGGAATAATCACCTCCTTATCCTTGCTAGAAAAATTTCTATATATCATTGACAATACACCATGAGCTACTCTTGCAGCCCGTCTGCACTGCTCAGAGAACTTCATATCTGCCTGCACAACCACCCCCGGGTCCCTTTCATTCTCTACTACTGTCAGTGTAGTACCACAGAGTTGATACTTTGCTCTTGGGTTGCTGTTTCCCATATGTAGTACTTTACATTTGTCAATGTTAAACTTCATTTGCCACCTCTCAGCCCATCTGCTCAACCTTTCCAGATCCTGTTGCAGCAGCATATTGTCAGTAGTGTCCTTGACAACCTTACCAACCTTTGTATCGTCTGCAAACTTGGACATTAAACTTGATATACCATCATCAATATCATTTATAAATACAGAAAACAATAATGGACCCAACTCTGAACCGTCAGGGACTCCACTGATAACATTAGTCCACGATGAGCAGTGTCCATTGATTACCGCTCTCTGTCTTCTCCCCCTCAACCACCCCTTTATCCATAGCAGTAATTTGCCTCCAATGCCACACTGCTCCAATTTGTGCAGCAGTCTTCCATATGCAACAGTATCAAAAGCCTTTCTAAGATCCAAGTAAATAATATCAAAGTTATTCCCTGCATCCAGTTCTTTTGTGACTGCATCATAGTATCCAATCAAATTGGTCAGGCAAGACTTCCCCTTAACAAAACCATGCTGTGTCTGAGCTATAACCGAAGTCTTGTCTAGATGATCCTGCAGTGCTTCTTTAACCAGTGCCTCCATTAATTTTCCTGGAACAGAAGTTAAACTCACAGGTCTATAATTACTTGTGTCAGCCTTTGATCCTCCTTTGTGAATTGGGGTCACATTTGCACATCTCCAGTCTGTGGGTACCTCCCCTGAGTCCAAGGAAGCTCTCATGATTATGGCTAAGGGTTTGCTTACTTCCTTTGCTGCCTCCTTTAATATAACTGGATAGATCCCATCCACCCCCAGGTGCCTTTCTTGCCTTTATCTTCAACAATTTCTCTACTTTACTCTCAGTTATTACAAGATTCTCTAGCTTACTGCTAGAGTTGAATACACCTCTGGCATTCCCCTCGCTGAATAACTCCTCATGTGTGAAGGTTGATGCAAAATATTCATTTAGTTTGTTAGCTACCTGAGCAGGATCATTAACAGTTGACCCATCGATATCAAGTGGACCAATCTGATTCATCCCCTTCCTTCTAAAGTTTACATAAGTAAAGAACTCTTTGCTATTTTTCTTTGCATCCCTTGCCAAAGATTTCTCGTAATCTGCCTAACCTCCTTTGTAACTTGGAGATCAACTTGTATCTGTCATAGGCTTTTGTCTCACGTGTTAATTTGTATGTATCCCATGCATTTTTCTTCTCTGCCATATGTCTCATTAGTTCATCTGACATCCATTTAGGCCTAAACCTTGAACAATATTTCTTAGTTGGTATGTAAAGCCTAGTAGCTTCCAAGACAAGTTCTTTGAATGCTTCCCATTTTGCATTTGCTGTTGGTAACATAATCAGTTGGTCCCACTGTATAGAATTTATATACTGTCTCAGACCATCTGTAGTCGGCTTTACGAAAGCAATAACCCTTCCCTTTACCCCTAATGGTAGTTATCTCTTTGAGTAAATCCCACTTCAGCACACTGTGATCACTTCCACCTAGTGGTTCATATCTGCAGATTCTTAAAGCATGAAGAATCACTACTGATAATCAAATCAAGAGTATTATTCCCTCTAGTTGCCTCCCGAACATGCTGATGTAGAAAACAATCATCCAATAAATCCACAAAAGCCTTGCAAGTGTGTGAGTGACCAGCTCCCAAATTCCAGTCAATATCTGGGAAATTAAAATCCCCCATTATAAGACTCTGTTTTACTGGCCCACTCTATTTCCCTGTACAGTTTGTTATTATACTCATCAGAGTCATTAGGCCTATAGCACACTCCTACTCTCAATTTTGATCTCCCAATGCTTATGTCACACCAAACTGACTCGACACTGCACTGTCCAGCGATGTTGACTGGCTTCACTTCCTTGGATTTTGTGTTTCTTAACTAATAGCATAACCCCTTCTCCTTTCCTATCCTGTCTATCCTTTCTGTAGACGTTGTACTCCCCAAATTCCAGTTCTGCATTCCTTATATCTGTGTGACACCACGTCTCTGATATCCCAACAATATCTGCCTTTGATGTTTTGAGCAATACCTCAAATTCATCAAATTTATTTACTCAACTCCTAGCATTGGTGTACATACAAGTATACATGCACCTGTTTCTATTCTTAGCTACCCTAACACAACCCATATGTTTACTTGTACCGCTCATGACTCCCAGCAGTGTCTGAAATATCCTGCATCTTGTTTTTCAGGCTTCTGTTCATTCCAGGGAAATGTTTAACTTGTGTTCCGGGGAAATTAATGGAGGCACTGGTTAAAGAATCATTTCAGTTGTAGCTCGAACGTAGCATGGGTTTGTTAAGGGGAAGTCTTGCCTGACTAATTTGATTGGATACTATGATTTAGTCACAAAGGAACTGGATCCAAAGAATAATTTTGATATCATATATTTGGATCTTAGAAAGGCTTTTGATATTGTTGCACATGGAAGACTGCTGCACAAATTGGAGCAGTGTGTTGTTGGAGGCTAATTGCTGCTATGAATAAAGGGATGTTTGAGTTGAAAATAGTGGTAATCAGTGGACCACTGCTCTTCATGGACTAATGTTATTATTGTAGTCCCCCCACAGTTCAGTGTTGGGTCCATTGCTGTTTTCTGCATTTATTAATGATATTGATGATGGTATGTTAGGCTTAATGTCCACGTTTGCAGATGATATGAAGGTCGGCAGGAGTGGTTAATGACTGTACACTGCTGCAACAGGATCTAGAAAAGTTGAGCAGGTGAGCTGAGAGGTGGCAACCAAAGTTTAACATTGACAAATGTAAAGTACCGCATATGGGAAACAGTAACCCCAGAGTTATATATCAACTGTGTGGTACTACACTGACAGCAGTAGAGAATGAAAATGACCGAGATAATTGTGCAGGCAGATATGAAGTTTTCTGAACAGTGCAGACGGTCTGCAAGAATAGCTAATGGTGTCTTGTCAGTGATATACAGGAATTTTTCTAGCAGGGATAAGGAGGTGATTATCTCCTATAATGTAATGGTCGGCCACACGTTGAGTACTGTATTCAGGTCTGGAGGCCTCATTTTAGGAAAGATGTAGAGCTGATGGAATGAGTACAGAGAAAGGTGTTGAGATTGGTGAGTGCAACAAAGGGTTGCTCTTACCAGAGAAAGGCTTAAGTTCTGTAAATAGCAGTGTCTGGAGACTTGGCACCTGTGAGCTGATCTGACTGAGGTGTAAAGCTTTGAATAGTTTGTGGAAGCTCAATGCTGATGGGATTCTTCCTCTTGCACAGATTATGCACCATAAATTCAAATTGAGGAAAATCAGTTGTAGGATAAATGTGCAGAAGTTTGCCTTTACCAGCAGGTGGTTGATTGATGGGACAAACTTCCATATGTCGCTGTAGAAGTTGATAGCTTAAATAGATTCAAGGCAGAACTAGACAAACATTTGGAGTGAGTGGATGGGTGAAATGAGAATTTTTTTTTTTTTTTTTTTGGCTGATGCTATATTATAAGCTTGCTTCTTTGCATCATGTATCTATGCTAATGCTAAAGTACCTCACCTGCCATGGAGCTCTATAGTGGGAAGCTAAGTTTTCTTAGAGCAGGCACCTCCGTAGCCAGTTGGGCAGGAGCAGCTGTGCGTAACACACGCTTCTTGTTAGACCGGGGTTCGAGCCCATGACCACCAAATACGGAGGATGCGGAAAGGTCAGGCAATGACCACCGCATATTCCCGGAGCAATATGACCTTAGTTGCTAATGCTCCTAAAAACCAAATAATAACAACATCTTAGAGCAAACCCACATTACCAGTAAGTCTTGATGCTGTCCCAGGATCAAATAGAAGGAGACCTATTTAAATGCAGTTAATCCTAGGAGTAAAAACTGTATGCTGACTGATCCATTCAGCCGATCTGGGACTTCCTGCCTTGTTGAAGCAAGAGTCATAAGTGGTGTGTTAGGGCTGAGACCCCCCCCCATCCATCAGCTTTCCAAGTTTCCACAGGTTGCAGTGCATGCCTGCAATTACCAGATCTTAAAAATCTAACCCTGGAACCAAGGTTTATTGATTAGATCCCAGTGATGCTAATCTTCCAGATTAGCAGCATCACTTGGAAATCGCCTTCACCACTTACAGGTGTCCATGTTGAGGGGTAACTATAGGCAGGGAGGTTTTAAAGTAATCTGTCAAGTTGTGCCGTGTCAGTAGCAGATTGTTTTAAAAGGGAATTACAAAGGCACATGATAGTTGTTGATTCACTTTTGCAGTTAAACTGCACTTGTGAAAAAACTCCATACAAGTCATAATCCTTGATGAGCATCCTTCAACGAAACTTCTTGTTCAATCACAGTAGGTTCTTATTCTTCACTACTACAAATTGTCAGTTCCATTGCATCTATAATGAGTTCCTCTTCATTTGCACATATCCTGAAATATGCAATGTCCTCAACAACTTTGGCATAGTCTTAAACTTATTTCACACTAAGTTTATGCAGGGATGCACATCTTCAAAAATTTCTTCATGATTAATAGATGAAGCATGTGAAGTTTCATTTGCATCATTCAAGGTGACAGATCCAGCATGTTTGAAACAGTTGGCAATCACTTTTTCATCAGTCTCATCCCACGCTGAAACACATAAATACATTATCCACAGCACTTCGATTTCACATTGTTTTGCTTTTGGGATACATCACAAATTGTGTAATTGCATTCATTGACAGTTTTTTCAAATTACAACTTGATCGGCTGAAGAGCTGATGTCATATTAGGTAACAGGTACTCCAACAGTGATTGCACATAGGCCATTCACTTGGCAATGAGGTGTGTAGTTATCTACAGACAACATGGTTTTATTTTCTACCTGCTCATCTTGCAATCTAAGCCTCTGATTCATTCTTTGTAGATTTTTGATGACAGCCAAGAGCCTTTTGGCTTGCTCGACACAGTCAGCAATGCCTTTAAACCTTTAAAGTTGCACATTGATTAGAGAGGAAACTTTTCTGTGCCAGATATGTTTATTGCCCCTACATTTCTCACCTTTATATCTAAGCATCTTATCCAGTAGCAAAACAAAACAAAAAAAAAAAAGTCAAGTTTCATCAGCACTGAAGATATCACTCTGGTCATATGTCAACAAAACATTTTTTTAAATGATTCTACTCCCATTTCTTTGTAGCTTCAGTGTCAACAGCTTCACTTTCTTTTCACACCTTTTTGAAAACAGCCATGTTGGGTCTTAAATTTCTGGAACCGTCCATCATAAGGTAATCTTCAGTATTCATCAGATGCACAAACGATTCCTCCTGAGTTTTTAAAAGATTTCCATCTATAGGAACAATTTCTGCATTCATCATCATTGCACATTCCAGGAGTACCTTTTCAACATACAATTAATTCACCATTTGTGTTCCTCTTACCTGGTGTAACAGATTTCTCTAAGCCTTCAGTCTTTTCTCCTATCTTTCTGAATCGTGAACAGTGTACTTTTAGGAGTACCAAACTGTTTAATGATGCTGGTCTTAGAAGGCACGGCATTATCTACAGATTTTAAATATCAATAAACATACAGTCTGTACACTTGTGGGATGGCTGTGGTCCCGGAGTAACATGTGCAGGTGTAAATTCACACATTGCAAGATTGGGCAATGTTGCTGCAATAAAAACAGTTATGGCAAAGTTGTAAACTCTACTGCCCTTGGCTGTCCAGTATATAAACAGACATTTTATTTATTTATTATACTGTCTAATGAAATGAACTTCTAGGTGAAGTTAATTTCATTACTGTAACAAATGATTTAGTGGGGTCAGCCTGTAAGCTTGGCACTAGATTAAATAAATTAGTGTTCTTTCATTTTAAAATGCGAATACTGTAACTAAAACAAAAAAATAAAGAAAAAAAGTGAAAAAACAAAATAGATCGGTGGACACTTTTGGATCATTGCAGAGAACTTGTTCTTTTGTCAAGGTTGTTATTATGAATGCAAAATAGCATTGTTTAGGGAAATTGGCTGAGACCTACCATATAGGTCATTATAATGTGCTTGGATGTTAAAAAAGGAGTTGCTGTAAACTCCTTTTCAGTATGATACACCCCACCAGATAATATTTGGATGACTTAAAAGTGCAGTAATTTTTTTTTCTAAATTTTTTTTACTTTGCAAAAGAAAAAAAATTTTTTTTTTTCTTTTGCAAAACTTTAAATATTATAAGTTTTTTTGAAAAACTTATATTTAAAATTAATGCCAATTGCAGACATAATTCATAATACAGAATTGCAACATGTATCTAGAAAAGCATTTGATTATCTGGCACTTTTGGACATGATTTTGCCAGATGTTGGAATTTTACTGGTTTCAGGTGGTAGTATTCTAGCCTTAAAAAAGCTGAAACTTATGCACGACAATATTCTTTTTTTTTTTTTTAAGAGAAAGGTAACATAAAGTAAATGTGAAAGTACCGTAAAAAATTTATGTAATTATTTCCCTCCCAAAAACATACCGTATGGTCTGTGTATGTATTGGAAGGAAAAAAGTGAAAAGTTACAACCATTTCCTGCAATAGATAAGAATCTGCTTTGTGATAGACTTCATCCTCTGTAATATTTAACATTGTTTAAAGTGGCATATGTGCAAAATACAAATGGATGAGAGTCACTGTGCCAGTGTTGTACACAAATAGTAAATATGTTTGAGTGAATTGTTATCTCTAATTCTTCATGTACAAATCTTGCAACAAACTGAGTGTACATCGCTTTTTATCAGTGAGGCACTAGCTTATTCACAAATCATTTGAATAATTCCATTACCAGAAAAATTTCTTAATGTCATTGGTTTCACAATAAGCTGTCAAGTTGCACAATAAGCTGTAATGCACTGCTTTTACAAATGACCAATTGAACAGCTAAAATCTCTGAATCTTTCTTGTATTGCCAGATTTTCAGTGGCTCATCTCTGTCTAAAAAACTTGAAAATAATGCATTTAAAGAAACATGATTTTTCTTTGACTAATTTCTTATTGGGAACTGGGCTCTTCACAACCATGCAGTCTTCAGGTCTCCAGCATGTTATGCCTGCTTATATGTTGTTTAATTTTGAATCTATGTAATTAACAGGCTTTCATTTTCATTTGCCTCTTGCTTTGTTTAGAATAGTGAGAATGCATTTTGTTAGCTCTTTTCTTATAAAGTAAATATTTTGGGATTGATATGTTTTATTTTGAGGCTACTAAAGCATTGACTGAGTTTACATTTTACTTATTTAATATTGTCAAAACTAAAACATGCCTATGTGATCTTCCACATGCTTAATCCAAGACTATTACTTGGTCATTGTAGTAATTACTAGTGTAGGGTAAAATGACAAAGTAGGCTTCAGATTAAGCAAGACTGTTATAGTTCATAGCCTTGTGTGAGTAGTCTTAAGACCAATTGTGTATAAAGTTAATCACTTTGACTTTAAAATGTTTTTTAAAATAAATTTAAAAAACTTAGTTTACGTAACTGCCAACTCTCCAGATTTACAATGGAGAATCAGTCTTTTTGACATATTTAATCCCTGCTCCATCTCACCATCATACTAGAGTTGGTTGGTACCATAGATTTTTCTCAGTCTTTTTGCAAAATTGCATTAATGGAATTTTTAAATGGAATTTTTAAAAATTCTATGAATTCTTTGATAACTGAGAATGCTTTACCACAATTATTCAGTTAGCCATAAAAAAAAAAAAATATATATATATATATATATATATATATATTTTTTTTTATATATATATATATATATATATATATATATATATATATATATATTCTGCAGGGTTTTCATTTCCAATTCAGCAGGTACAATACAGCCCAAAGATTATAGAAGTAGTGAAGATTACTAAAAATCTAGTTCATTAAAAACTGATAAATTAAAGATATATTTTTAAAGAAAAATCTCATTTTCAACTCAACTTAGGTTGTCCAGAAATAAGAACCAAAACTGCACATTCCTGCCATTAAATTAAATGCCAGCGTTGTAGGAAATCACAGTTGCGAAGGACTAGTGAGTGACAAGTGATAAGGTGTTTTGTGCATGTGGTAAAAAATAGTGTATGTGCAAGTTCTACACTTTTACATTTTGATCCAGTGAGCTTTTGATTTTATGAATAAATTTCATAAATTGTGTACTGGTTTGGCAGACAGTTGACTTTCTGTCGTGAATTCCTAAGACCAAAGCATATTCCTTGTGGCAGTTGAAAGTCTGCTAGCTCTAAATAGAATTCATGGGTAGCAAATTGCACAATTAGGTATTGATTAAATATAATTGTATTTGGAGAAGTTCTTCATCTAATAATGCTATTCAGAGAATGAGTTTTTCAAATCAAATTGAAATGTATATTTTGCAAAAAAAAAAAAAAAAAATTCCATACTTCTCAATATCTCGTTGAATAAATAGATATCTTGAAAATCACTTCTGTCAGTTTAAGAGTGAGAACCTACTGCACACTATTATGAAATATTGATGTTTGGTAGTCCTTGTTCATGGAACAGACGGGGACATAGTGTATAGTGTTGCTTGTCAAGCAGCACAAGGGGTCCTCCATGAAATATACTCTGTGATGCAGTACGAACTCTCTAAAGACTAGAGGTAGTGAAGTTTTAGTGTAGTCTGCGTAGTATGGTGTTGGTCTGTTGTTCCTCCGACCATTTAGCCACCAGGCTCCTAGTGGGACCCATGTTGCCCATCCTTTTGTTGAGGCAGGTGGATGTAGTAGGGACTAAAAAAGTCTGAGTGGAATTAACTCCGAATGTTGTCTGAGCTTGCTAGGGAGGCCTCAAGTAAAAAAAAAATAATAATAATAATGCTGGAAACTTTTCTGTTGAAAAGAGAGAGTTGGAGGATTAGTCTTGAGTATTGAAGAAAAGGAAGGAGTGAAGGTAAAGGAGGTGGATGATAAGAAGACTTTGTCCACCTAGAAGTAGGAGGTTAAGGTTAGAGAGGTAACTCCATGGAGAGAGCCTACCCTGCATGGTGGGGGAGCTGTCAAAGGCAGAAAACATTTTTGGTGGTAAGAGTCCACTAGGTGAGGTATTTGGGCAGGAAGTAATGAAGGGTAAAACCACAGGGCCTGAGTGCTCTAAGTTCAGGAAGGAGATTACTGTGAATGGATAGCACGTCTCTGTTTGAAATCTCACACCAGCTGTAGCTGGTGTCATCATGGGGACTGGCAGGGTCCTTGTAGTTTGCCCCACTGCGGTCTAATTGGGGGGGTCCTTTAGAACTACAAATACTACTTTTTTTTTTTTTTTTTTACTTATTTAGAGGCAGACTGGAAATGACACAACATAACACAACTCACACATTTGCCTTCTTACATTCATGAACTGACAAGGACACAAGAAAGCATGAAATAAAGCAAGTTATTGATATTTGCCATATAGTGCAAGGAAGCCACTTTTTTTGCTGCTCTGACCAAAAAAAAACGTAGATAAGAAAATACAAAACAATGGATTCCCTCCTCACATAATATATGAGGAGGGAAGTATAGTTGATTGTCAGCCTCAACTACCTGCAGAGGCAAATTGTTCTAGTAATCAGTAATTCGCTGGCTAAAACAAAACTTCCCACAATTTAGTCTAAACTATTTCACTACCCCATCGAGGTGTCTGGTTGCCAAGCTCTGTTGCCCATGTAATATTGATGTTTTTCCTCTTATGGTCTCCCTTTTGTCATCTCACCATCCAAGTTGCTTGTTTTTGGACCCTTTCAAGATGCTCATTGTCTTATTTTCAGGTAATACAAAGGGTACTAGGAAAGTTTTGCAATACAGCTTTGTTTATTTAATTTTTTCAAAGTAATTTCCTCTACATTCAATACACCTCTCCATCCTCCGAAACCAATCTTTAAACCAGTTCTGCCAAGTTTCACTAGGGAGTAAAGCACACTCGTTGTCCCAAGCCCGTAGAAGGTCCTCATCACTGGAAAACCGCCTCCCTTTTAGCTTCATTTTCACATGTGGGAACAGTGCAAAGTCACAGGGAGCAAGGGCTGGACTGTAGGGAGGGTGCTCGAGAAGTTTCAGTCCTGTCGTGGTCAAATATTCGGTGCAGGCTTTGGCACGGTAAGCTGGAGCATTATCGTGATGGAGGTACCAGGTGTCCATTCTTGACTTTGGCCGCAGGTTCTTCATGGATCCAATGACTTTAGGCAGGCATTGTTCAGTATACCACTTAGCTGTGACTGTCTTCTGCGTGTCCAAAACGACACGTTCCACAATTCCACTCGATTTGAAAAATACAGCTATCATTTTCTTCTTTACAGATCGGGATTTTCTGACAATTACGGGTGTGTCGTCATCATCAAAGACCCAAACTTTGTTTTGAGCCTTGGTCGGCAGATCGTAATAGTACAGCCAAGTCTCGTCACCTGTCACGATGTTGTTCACATACCGAGATTGTCCCTTATCAAACTTTTTTAACATCTCCCGGCACCAAGTCACACGTCGTGTCATCTGCTCTTCAGTCAGTTGATGCGGCACCCAGAGAGAACAAAGTTTCTTCATGTGCAAATGATCTTGCAGAATCGAACGAATTGCTGGTGCATTTAGGCCCAAAGTATCCTCTATCTGTTGGTAGGTCACTCGCCTGTTTTCGTCAAGCATTTTCCTCACAGCAGTAACGTTTTCCTCCGTAACTGACGTTCGTGGCCTTCCCGGCCTCTCAGAATCCTCCAGAGTGAAATTTCCCCTTTGGAATTCTCTATACCACCTGAATATCGTTGTACGATGTGGACAATCATCATCTAGTGCAAGAGTCATTTCTTCTAAGCACTGGTCTATGGTTAAACCACGCACGAAATTATACCGCAAAACTGTCCTTATCTCATTTCGTGACCACGATGCCATCGCAAGCACTTTACACTCTCACTACTAATGAATAACTGAGCCCATCAACTTGGCGAGGTGGCTACTATGCACATATGAACATGTCTCAACATGCAGCAACAAGCAGCTTCCTGTGATTCATTGTTGCGTCATATTGCAAAACTTTCCTAGTACCCTTTGTATTTACATACTTGTATGCAGTATTCCAAATGTGGTCTTACAATTGCATTATACAGTAAGGTCGTGACTTCCCTATGTCTATAGGATATTGTTCAATAAATCATTGATAGGAAACCATGGACTTTCCTGGCTGCCCATTTCGTAACTCCCAGATCCTTTTCTTCTTATACTGTTTTGAATTCAACCCCACCAAGTGTATAAATTATTTTGGAGTTACTATTCTCCAAGTGTAAGATATTGCATTTTGCTCCATTGAAACTTAGCTACCACTTTTCTGACCATTTTTGAAGCTGGATCAAGTCATCCTGAAGGAGTGCTGCTTGGCACTGTTTATTAACAACTCTCCCAATCTTTAAGTCATCTGCAAATTTTGACATTGTATCCTTTATCCCTTGTTGATGTTGTTTATGAAAATCTGAAACAGTGGTCCAAGAACCAATCCTTGGAAACCCCACTTCTGACTACACCAATCTGAAGAAA
Source organism: Mastigoproctus giganteus (assembly GCF_048544385.1). NCBI lineage: Eukaryota > Metazoa > Arthropoda > Arachnida > Uropygi > Thelyphonidae > Mastigoproctus > Mastigoproctus giganteus. Next base: position 38,604,805 of record NC_143579.1, on the reverse strand, counting down.
ATCCATTAATCACAACCTTCTTCCCTGCATTCCATCTCAGAATCTTTCCAGTAATCCCAACACATGTTCCAGCATATGCAGTACCTGCTCACAAAGGACTAAGTCAAATGCCTTGCTAAACCATATCAAAATTGTTCCCTACCTCCAGCCCTTGAGTAACTGTGTCAAAGTAGCTTACCAGGTTTAGTTAAACATGATTATCTGTTAACAAAACCATGTTGTGTGTCATTTAGAATGCAATTGCTATCTGAATGTCCCAGGATTGCAGTGTTAATCACTTCCTCTAAGATTTTCCTTACCACTGAAATCGGGCTAACCTGTCTTTTATCCTAAAATACATACAAACCTTTATGTATTAGCGATACTTTGCCACGTCTCCAATCCAAAGGAATCTCTACCTGCCAATGGTTCCTCTGCTGTAAGTTCTGTGATGACATCTGATTCACAAGTAATGATGACGTCTAGAATATTTTTCACTCTTAGTATTTTCTGTGACATGCTGGTACAAATAATAATCATCTAGTTTTTTAAAAATTATCCCAGGTCGTCCTTGGTATTTTAATAATTATTCATAGCAGTGCTATCAGAGAATATTCAACCCAACAGAAATAAAAGAAAACAGAATTCAGATATTTCTGGTGCAGTTTTGAAAATGCTCTTGACAGCCAAGTCTGAACAAGTGCCATTGTTATAAACAAAATTTGAATTAACATTTCTGAAGATGTCCAAAGTCTGATACAGTATCTTTCTTGAAGAAATTATGTTAATGTATAACAGAGAAAACTGAGGTAAGCTAATGTATAAAGCATACCTTACTGTTAAATAATCTTATGGCTGTAAATATAAAATGTGTATTTTCCCAGCAAAATTTAATTTCTAGTGAAGTGGACTGCAAAATCCACCTGCTTTTTTCTGAAAAGCTCCAGTTTTCCTCTTGCCCACAAATACCTAATCTCCAGCTTCCTGAAAGTCAAAAGTTGGCAGCTTATGTTATTAATTTATAAAACTGTATGAATTGTCCTTGCCAGTGCTGTAGTAGAATATTGTTTTGTAAACCATTTGCTCATATTTTATATTTCATCACTTTACAAATAAATAAATGCAATATTAATGCTTAATATTATTTTTTCTTCTCCCTTTCTTTCTCTTCCCCTGTTTTAATGGGTACCACTTTTATCAGCATGGGCAATGAGTGGATAAAGAGTGGATCTTGATTGCTTGTGAAAACAAAACCGAAAAAATATCCAGTTGACCAGAACTGTGCAAATGTATTTGAATGGATTCTATCATGATGGAAAAAAATTTTTAATGGAAACAAATGCCACAAATTAATTTATGTGATTGTCCCTTCATTATTACCTGAATACATATTTTTTTAATGTGTGTGCATGTGTGTTTATCTTTAATGGAAACAAATGCCATTTATTCATTTTTGTCAGATTAATTTGTTATTACGTGTATAGTTTTAAATTCAGTATTTTATGGTAAACTTTTACATTTCTTTCATAATGGTGGTGTTGAACATGGATTTGTTTCCATTATCAGAAACAAAAAGAGAAAAAAAATGACATACTTGTGAATACTGGGTATGCCTAAATATAGCAAGTATCAAAACAGTTACTTTTTTTTTTTATTTATTTAATTCACTAAACTCTTTGCCATTCACTATTTTTATATAGTTTTTAATGAATCATTTTGTTTATTTTCTTTTATTTTGATTTTATTTTAAGTTGTATTCCTTATTTTATTTTATTTTATTTTTGTTTTTTTACAGTCTATTCTGTTACCAGCAAGAACATGTGAATTTCAAGTTAAAGATATACAACTTGTGTTCAGCTGCTGATTTTTTTTATTTTGATTAAGTTGTATTATGTAAACATAAAATAATTTGGCTAATTTTAATTCCTGCATTAATGTGAAATTATTTCCATCCCCCATTTATAATAAGAATACATGAAAAATCTTGAATATTATTGTTGAATAGTGCACCAATGTAATTTTTAGGCATACAAGAGCAAGAGACTTATTTTTGGTTTATATACATTTTTGTTCTGCTTGTTATAGACACAAGAAATGTTTCATAAAGCAGCAGTCCTACTTAAAAGCAAAGCTGCATCCTTGACATTTTTTGTTCAAAAGGGATAATTTACATTGAAATACTAGTATATAAAGTTGCATATCAGTTCTTACTATGAACTGCTTGCTGGTTTAGTTCAAAAAAATTGCAGCTTAGGTTTTATGCTATATATGTGATTGTACATAGCTTATGGACAAGAGCTGGAGGAATTAATTCATTGGGAAACTATGAGACTACTCAAAATGCTAAATAATCTTCATCTTGATGTGCGTGTGTGTATGTGTGTGCTAATGATTATATATGTGTGTGTGTGTGTGTGTATATATATATATATATCAGTGTATGTATATATATGTATATATATATGTGTATATATATATGTGTATATATATATGTGTATATATATATGTGTATATATATATGTGTATATATATATGTGTATATATATGTGTATATATATATGTATATATATATATATATATAAACACATAGTAATAGAAACATCAAACTAACATTCCTTCCCATTGGAAAATATTCAAATGGAAATATGCTTCTGGTAAGCTGGTTTAATTGTAATGATATATTTCCTGTTTAAGTAGTTTGAATGAATAGGTCTGGGAAATATGCTCTTTTGTTAATCCTAATTAGAACACCCAAAAAAAAAAGTAAGCGTGAATAACATTTGTGCAGTGCTTGATAATTCCTTCCTGTAAACAGATCAGTTAAACTTCTGCAACTTGTTTTATACCATTCATCGTTGAATTTAACAACTGAGTTGTTAATATATTGTAACTACTTTAGAGATTAATAAAATAATCATATTGAAGATAAAAGCTTCACAGGTATGAAATAATGATCTGTTATAATTTTTTAACTCAGAATGGAGCATTGCATTTGTTTTTCAAATAACATATTAGGAAATTTAAGATTACTATTATTTAGTGAATAAGAAAGTGGATAATTTTATTTAAGCTTTAATACTATTCTTTTGTATAGAATTGTTTGTGCTCTTTGAAGAATAACTTCTAGAATATGGCAGGGAAACATTACATTTAAAGATACCTTAAGAAGACGAGTTAAAATGAAATAAATCTTTAATGTCACAGTGATATTCAATTTATCTCACAAAATATATTTAGTCACAAATAGGCCTTTTATATGTTTTATTATTATCTCTTAAAAGTTCTAAAATAATTAGATTTATATAAATCTATATTATATGTAGTAAATAAAGTCAGGTTAGATTTAAATTGCTTGGATATGAATACTAATTTGGATTATTGGAAAACATTAGTATTAACCAGATAACATTTAAACTTTGATTATTATGAATTTTAAAAAATTGTGATCATTTTTTTAGTAGTAAAAGATAAATATTTTAAGTTATAATTCTTCCTTATTACTTTTATTATTCACTCAATGATAACTTACAATTTTCAATTTTTTTCCTGCTTAAAAAATAATCCAACAGATATAAGTGGCCACTCTTAGGATTTATCATTACATCAGTATTTAAATAGCCAATTATTAAAATAATTGAAATCATAAATATAGATTTTAAAATTTCATTTGCTCTTCCAAATATGCTGTACTTGCCATAAGAGTTTTTCATTATAGTTTATTTTATTCCACTTTCTCAAATTTCCAAATGACCAAAGGTTGTTTGAAGTTAAGTTGATATACTACAGAGAAAGTATATAGAATATATTAATATGTATGATAATTCATTTCAGTTCCAATAATAATTAAATATTGTCTTTCATACTAGATCTGTTTTGTGATGTGCATCATCACTTACTCGTCAATTCCCGAATCAAATGAAATTGTATATATATATATATAAATACCCTTATTGGGAAAATACTTTCCCATTATTTGATACTTACATATGTTGTCTATGGTACCAGTTTTTTAATAAGGCAGCTGAATATTGCAGTTCACCTAAAATGACATAACTCCCTCTTGGTAAAGTGATATGTTTATATTTCAAGCAATAAAAAATGTTCATGAAGAGCACAACCTATGCAATCATTTGAATTGAAATCAAGTTGCCATATTGGTTTTTTGAACTTCAGAAATTTATTTTGGACCACAACTCATGTTACCAGTCAAACTTTTTTCTTTTAAAGATTTTTTTTTTTTTTTAATAAGAATAACTTTTAACTTCAATATGATTGTTTTCTATTTGTGCTTTTTGCTACATATGAATTTTTCAAAGACAGATAATGTATTTTGAAGCCTACTAAAATAGGTAGCTGTGTTTTGTTGATAATGCTGGTTTAGCATCAGTTTTTGACAGTTTAATTTATATTTTTTCATCTTTTTGCTTTTTGTGTATGTTCAAAGTACTTCGGTGTGGCTATATATGGCACTTGAAAACATGTTGGAATTAGTTGTGCCTTCTGTGGATCTTTAAAAAAAAGAAAAAAGAAAAAAAAAAAAGTTTGTGTGTGTGTGTGTGTGTTCATGCAAAAAAATATTCAGATGTTGCTGTAAATCTTTGCCAGAATCATAAAATACACATTTTGCTGACATTCCACTCTGGTATTTTCTTGACACTGAAAATACAATTATATTTTCATGTATGAATATGATCTTATAAAATATACAACGAATCTGTAAAGTAATACATAAAAACAAATTACATTGCCTTGACCAGCTAATACCATATTATTTCTGGTGCAGAAAATTTCTGCCTGTATTGGTGGCTATAGATATTACACACAGTATTGCATTTACTGTGCAAGATTTTGAAATGGTTTATTCACTTTATGAATGACAATTTCATGCTCTTTGATTGATTTAATAGTTTATATGAAGTGTTTAAGTTTGTGGTGTCAGCAAATGAGAAGACTTGCTTGGTTATATAAGTTTAGATATATATACCTCAAAGGAGGACATTCTGACAGAAGGCAGATGGCATGTGCTACACATGTAACACACTTCTGTGACTTCCACCTGTTCCAGTGATTCAGTGTATGTGATATAGAAGATTTATGAACTGTGTTGCATTCTCTAAATGTTTAAAATGTAATTACTCAAAATGATGTACAGAATTTTTTGGTGTTTTTATGTAATAGGCTTCTCTTTTTTTTTTTTTTTTTTTTTTTGTTGTGATACAAGTTGTTTATATATTAAATTTAAATTGTGTGCTCTTTTGTAATGCAGAAAATCTGCTTTGTTAATGAATGCTTAAATTTACTGAACATTTCCCCCCCCTGATATATATACATACACACGTACACAGGGTTCTCAGTATTTTAAATGAAAATTTTTGAAATGTTTCTGCGACTCTGTCATCCACAAAAACTTTCTTTCCAAATATGAATGAGTAGGTTATTCTTGGAGAGGAAGGAAAAAGGGTATATTCATTATTCACAAGATTCATCACACTTCTCCAAATAAAAAAAGAGTGAAGAAACTATTTTGAATATATTAATATTTAAAGCAACTATTTTTTATCTCATACCAAGTTATAGGACAGTTTTTACAATAAAAAGACGTGAAAAATATCTACCGTGTAGTTAAACCGAACAGATTTATTTTAATTCTGGTCATTTCCAGGAATGAAAGATGCATAGAAAATTCCATAAATGGATTTATCACCTTTTAATGGTAAAACATATCTATACAAAAAGTTTATTTTCACAGAAATTTCATAAGATACATGAGCCATTTCATAAAACAGAAAACAAATTTGGTATATGCATATTCCTAACAACATTAAATTTTTAGGCTTGAAATTTTCTTCTGCAGCATATTCTTTTAGAAATGTATATTTTTTGCATTTGTTTATAAAGAATATTTGTATATAGTTGCCATGAAATACAGAAGAATATATTTGTGCATTGCAGTAGTGTAACTGATTTGTGCCTATCCTTACAAAATAAAATGTCATCTGAAAAACAATCTATATTTTAAATTTATTGCTTATTGCTACAAAACAGGTACTTCAATGGGAGTACTTAATTATAAGTCATTTTAAACTTTTACAGTGTACCAATTTTCTCCAGAATAAAAATATCTTTAGGACTCTATATAGTTAAAATATTAGATATGGATGAAACGTCAAAATAGGCAAAGATATTTTTTTATGCAGATGTTTTATCAATTTACTTTTTGTAGAATTTGAAGTTTTGACAATTCAATTGGTTTATTTGAAATACTAGTTTAGGTGGATTTTTATATCATGAACATAGCAAAGATTTCTTATCCAAAGAATTTTAATGTAGGATAAACAGATTTTTCTGTAAAGTGTTACTGATTCCATTAGTTCAAAAGAATGTTAAGGAAACTCTCAGAAATATGAATTTAATCTTTTTGGTTCCTGGATTAAAACCATTATTGTTAATAAGGAGGGAGTGGAAGAGATGTATTTCTCTCACTCTTGCCGTATATATACACATATCGCATTGTGTGTTAGCCATCTTGCCTAAAATAATCTGAGAACCCTGTAAAAATGGTGTTTAAATGGTCTCGGCAGCGTACTATACATTTTTGCCGGTGCTATAAAATTCTTATGAAAAAAAATTTTTTTTGATAAGAAGTGAAAAATTTCATTATAAGGAACCAAATTAAAAAAAAAAAAGTTATTGAAATTGTAGATATATATCATATTCTGCTTTAAATGTTTCCTAATTATAGTTGTATGATTAAAAATTTCATCACAGAACATAGTAAATATACATCACATTTAAATATATTTAATCTACCTGTAAGTATGTGTGGTGTACAATAGAATGTGAAAAAAAAAATAAAGAGCTCCATGAATTTTGCTTTCAGTTCATTCTTTATAAAACACTAGATATTTTCTTCAAATTACAGCCTTATAGCTTGCACTAGAGTATCCACTCAGTGGTTCCCAGCACAAGTGGATCTCACTTAATGCTGAACTTGTACTAAAGGGTTTACCTTCCTACAAAACATTAACTTGGAAAATTTTTATTATGATTTAACACATGAATTTCAATCAGTTTTAAATAAGTTTTACTAACATAATAATGAACCACCACTTTTTTTTCCTAATGAAGTAAATTGATTTTTGTCTTGAAGCAAAAAAATTTTTTTGCTTTTTTATTCAAACTACCCAATTACACAAGGAAGTTTGTTGCAGTAAGTAACCACCTGATGGCAAACTTCTGCACATGTATTCTGCAGCCAACCAGCCTCCTTCACTTTAAATCTATGCCTTATTCTGTGTGTAGTTTGAGTAAGAAAAAGAATGCCATCACCATTGAGCTTGCTCAATCCATTTAAAGCCTTAAACACCTCAGATCATGCAGGTACCTAGTCTTCAGATGCTGCAGTTTGCAGAACAATCCTTTCTGCCTTTTTGCCAACTGATTGCACTTCTCTGCACCCATTCCAGCAGACCTAATCCTAAAATGAGGTCTTATATCTGCTAGTAAAGTTTCTGTATATCATTGAGAAAACTGCCTGAGCTGTCCTGGTGGCCCATCTGCACTAACTAGAGAATTTCATACTTAACTGCACAATTACTCCAGGTCTCTGTTTTCTACTACCCTGAGTGTCTATCTCACTATATGTTGAGCTGGGATTACTGCTGCCCATATGCAGTACCTTGCATTTGTAAATGTTAAACTTTAATTGCCATTTCCTAGCCCATCTGCCTAATTTTTCTAGATGTTGCAGTAGCTTTCCTTGATTATTGTCATTAACCACCCTTGCAACTTTTGTATCATCTGCAGACATAGGTTAAGCCTGATATATCATCATCAATATCATAAATACAGAAAAGAATGGTGTATTTTCCAGAAATCTGCCTAAAATTCCCAGAGATTCAAGCTTGCTTTTGATTTCAAACATTGTTGAAAAATCTAACTGACAAACATTTCTATTGGACTTTCTATGGACACTGGTTAAAAGAATTTATTTCATTTAACACTTTTTCATGTTCACATCTATAAACTTGTCTACCTTAGTTCCTTTTGCTAGTGCTTTCTTTCAATCTTTTGTCTGTTCTATTTTATCTTTATTGTATTATTCTCTTAATAACCATATAACTAGGAATCACTTTATTGGCTTTAATTGTTCCTGTTGCTGAGACAGCCTGGCAGTAATTTCTGGCCCATTTTGTAACACTGATGGTATTGCATAGCCTGATAGACCTCAGATTTTTACTTTAATATTTAAAAAGGACAGTTTTTAAAGTACTAATGCTTGGCTCTTTGCTGGTAGATTGCAATGCTTATTAATTTTATTCACCTTTTAAATAAGTCATTGGAAATTTTGCATTCTTTTGGCCACTAAAAATCTAAAAGTTTGTGGAGGCAGTGGCACGAAACTACAGTATTACTCCAATATTTATGTATTTTAATGAAAAAATATAAATTTGAATTCTGCCTGTGTAGGTAACAAATACCATGGAAAACATCATTGTGTTAAAAAGCTGTATTTTGCTACACAACTACTTGGCCAGATACAGAGAACATAAAGGATATCATGATGTTATAGGTCCCCTTAGATTATGCAATGTGAACAATATAAATTGACAGGGGAAAAAAGCAGCTGGGTACAAGAAGAGTATTAAGAAGATAAAAAATGTAATAACTACAAAACCCCAACCAATGACCAACAAGATTTTCTGCAGTGTCTGAGGACATGTGATAGTGTCATGTTAACCTCATCAATTATCTTGTTTTGGCATGTGTAGAGTGTGTTTAGCGTCAAACGGCACCAGGGTTTCCCCCATCTCCACGTGCTATACATTGTGGGTGTGAAACAGAACACTGTCAATGCCAGAGGTTTAAAAGTATGGATTTTGTACATGTGCAGTATCGTGTACCGTTGTTCCTCTGGTCATTTAGAAGCTTGGACCCAACGTCTACACTCTGCCTCGTGGAGGCAGACCAGGTACACCACTATTATAGTTATTTACTCTGGCAGCTTCTGCCACCTAATTTTTTGATTTCAGTGGCTAGGACCCTAAAAAAAATAAAAACCATTATAGATAGGGGTCAGCCAAAAGGAGTACTATTTATGCAAATAGATGTTAAGTTTTTGGGTGTAGGGCTCAAGCAATTTAACAATGGTTCAGACACTAGTAATTATAAGTAAGAGAGGGGTGGGGGGAAAAGGCAGATAAGGGGTCCATAGAGAAGATGACCCCCAAATCAGTGGAACAGGCCCATGCCCCACCAGAGGGAAAAGAGGGGGGGAGCCATAAATCACCTCCCCCTCCTGTCTGGGGAGTGGAGGCAAAGGGCCACGCAAGGGAGCATGGCTAAGGGAAAAAAGTCTCACCCCTGCCAGGGGTTTGGCAATTAAAAGTAAATAGGGTTACAGCACCCTATTCAGATTGCCCAATAGCATTTGGCAGCAGAGGTGCGATCTGTCCGGTTGTCCCAGCAGGGATCAGACCAATTATAAGGTCATTCAGGGGATAAATCCCATCCGTGCAGTCCAGTGTTTGGAGTCCATCTGTGGTTTGTCAGGTCCATGGTATTAATCTTGAGCTGGTTCCTTTGCTACCTTGGGTCAGGTCCTGCGAGTCTTTTATTATGCTAGTTCAGTCCCAAAGGAAAGTCTTGTATCTGGGTTAGTGCCAGTTTGGTTGAGTCCAAGGATGGTTAGTTTTGTTGTGCCTGTTCTTGATCCCTGTAGATAGCAATAAGTGTCCTCCTTTGGGTGAACAGTCCCTGGGCAAATTTTGTCAACTCCTTATACTCCTTTTGCGAGTCCAACAGGTTTGATTCCCTGTCGTGAGGGATGTAAGTCAGTTTTGTCAGGAAGCAGCGGAGATCATAGTTTTCACAGTTGTACATTATGTGAGACCATATCCCCACAGACAGCGGGAATCGTTTACTAATTTAAAACTAGTTTGACATTCAGGCCCCGTGACCTGTTAAAAGATACGTAGTGTACAGTCCAGGGTGAAACCATGATGGTGCTTTTGGGTATAATCTTCCGACTTTAGGCAGAAATTTCCTCGTTATTTCCCCTTTTGTGGATTCTGACCACCTATCCTGCCAGACCTGCTGCAGGTGGGTGGTGAGTTTTTTCTCTCCTCTAGGGTCAGTGGAGTGGTGTGGGGAAGCCCTTTTGCAAGATGCTGCACCACCTCAAGGTCAAGGGGGAGTGCTGCAGAGCATGTGTATTCACAGTGCAGCAGGCCCATGTGATAGAGGGGAGATTGTCCGCTGGATGGAATCTAGTGTCCGTCTGTTAACTGCAGTAGTTGCTTTCTGGAACCAGATGGGTGACGGGTAAGTTATGGCTTGTATAAATGTTTTGTAATACAATCCCTCTTGAGTTCCCAATCCCTTTTAGCTATTCTTGCAACGAGGGCAGAATATCTCTTGGCATATGTTTATGTTGTTTGGTTTTTAGGAGCATTAGCAACTAAGGCCATATTGCTCCGGGGATATGCGGTGGTCATTCCCTGACCTTTCCGCATCCTCTGTATTTGGTGGTCACGGGCTCGAACCCCGGTCTAATCAAGAAGTGTGTGCTACACGCAGCTGCACCTGGCTATGGAGGCACCATATGTCTGTTTATGGAACATAATCACTGGTGTGTGGATACATTTGTAGTTTCGAGGATTAATCCCTTTGAAATAGCATATTTGTATGTCACGCCATACATTTTCTCTTCAGTTAATGAAACCCAAGAAATATTTCATTTTCATTAGCCTCCCGTGAAACTGAATCCCTCGATTTTACCATTGATCACTTGTATTTCTTTAAATATAACCCATTTCATGGTACTGTGGTCACTGCCTGCTATATTGTTTTCCCTAATGGCAATTCATGTTTTTGATGCAGCTGAGCTTGTTTGTGAAAACCAGTTTTAGGATATTAGAGACCTTTATGCTTTCTTGGACTTCTGAGCTAAGTAGCAGTCATTCAATTTGTTCAAAACAACTTACCATGCAGTCTATTTCCAGTCTGAGAGGTAGATTGAACTTGACCATAGTATGACAAACACGAACTCATTCAATCTGCCTAAAGTGATTTGTGTCAGTCATTTGGCCTGTAGCACTCCCAAATATCCTCCCTTTCTGCAAGCCATTTCACACCACGACACAATATCCACTTTACCATGATCTGACTTGTTAATATACATGCCACCAAGCAGTTTTTAATTATGATTATTAGCTATATGGTGCAAGGAAATCTGAGGCTTATGCTGCACCAGCCAAAAAAAAATTTCCGAGTTACACTGAAAGAGACAAAAGTAGAAGGAAATCAAGAAAGAGAAGAATGATATCCAGCTCAGGATCCTGTGTGTGCCAAGCACATACTCATCAGATGTGAGCCCCTGAGGATAGAGGATTATAAGGTGAAATTATGCATGGAAGCAAGCATCTGCCAAAATTTTTGCCACCCCTTTGGAAAAAAAAGTGCCTAATCCAATTTCATTTTGAACTGAATTATCAACCTCGACCTGGCATTTGTGTCTGCCCCATTTTCATAGTTGGTAGTCTGATTATAACAAATTGACTACGAACTATAAAAACAACCAAACTATCAACTTAGGAAGGCAGACATCTATAATATGCTGCCAAAAAGTAGACCATGAGGCCAGCCTTATGTTACTTGCCAAAATTTTGTATTTGTACCCTTCCCCATTTCTCTTGTCTGCCAATGAAATATCCCTCGTTCATTTTAGTTATTCTGTTCAGGGCTTTATATACCTCTATCAGCACCCACCCCTCCTTCGAAGATGTCTTATTGGCAAGCTTTGCAGTCTACAACTTCTAAGTTGTTCTTTATATGAACATCGCTTACCACCCTATACCAATCTGGTGCCATATTTGAACCATTTTTATAAGCTCTATCTTTCAAGTGTCTCCCGGTATCTATTGCCTAGGAACAGAAACCAGGAGTTACCATTTGTGCAACTGATATAAATCATTTTGGAGCAGAATGGACTGGTTTTCGTTAACCACCCTACCTTAAAATCAGCAAACTGGAAACTTCCCCTGCACTCCATCAATGTCATTCAGGAAGATCAGAAACAACTGGTGCAAACACATCCTTGAATGGTCCTACTTGCTCCACCTGTTTGTCTATTTATGACTATTCTCTGTTTTCTTTCTTTTGTCCATTTATGACATCTGTTTTCTATCGCTTGATCCAACGAAAGATCTTAACTATTACTGTCAATTTGCTCCAATTTATACAGGTTGATTCGGGAGGAATAGTAAATATTTTGGGAGGTTATACTATCGATTATTCTCAGTGAAAAGGTTCATATAAACGTGTCCAATTCCCAATGGATACGGAGACACAGCTGTTTGAAACTGGCGCGCACAGCTCCCTGAATCAGATGTAACCAAGAAGCAGTTATAACCTGATGCTGTTTGGTGTTAGAAATGCTGTTAAGAATTCGGCACACCTTCAAAAATGCTGAATATGCCGATATCGTGTTTGTCTACGGTTTTTGTGATGGGAGAACTGCAGCTTGCAGAGAATACCGTCAACGGTTTCCTAACCGCGGAATACCGGATTGAAGAATGTTTATGCCAAACTGCATGAGACTGGAACTGTTCCCAGTGCTCATATTTCTTCTGAACGTGAAAATGAACAAAATGTGGATGAAATAGAACACATTCTTCAGTCTGTAAGACGTAATCCTCCCACAATTAGCACACGAAGTATTTCTACGCGTATTGACGTTCAACAGACAAGAGTACGGCGAGCATTACATGAGCACGGCTTGTATCCATTTCACATACAGCGGATGCAACACCAACCAGAAGACAACGCTCAGCGATTGGAATTTTGTCGGTGGCTAATCGCCAATTAATTCCATTAATACTGTTCAGCGATTAAGTTACTTTCACACGTGACGGTATCAACATCTCATAGGCGGTCAGACGAAAATCCACATGCCACTGTAGAAATATTTTCAACATCGCTTCTCTGATAAAGTGTGGTGCGGTATCATCGACAAATCAGTTTATTGGGCCTGTTGTGTTACAAAATCGTCTTACAGGTCGCATTTACCTAAAATTTCTGCAAAACGAACTTCAACTACTATTAGAGGATGTTCCTTTGACTACAAGGATTGGTATGTACTCTCAGCATGACGGAGCTCCTGCACATTTTACCAATCTGGTGATAAAATATCTAAATCGAACTTTCCCTGAACGATGGATCGGCCGCGGCGGTCCAGTTCATTGGCCACCAATCAAAAATCTAACAGAGTGAGGTCTGGAGAACTCACTCTGTCAGATTTTTGTTTGCGGGATTGGATGAAAAGCGCAGTATACAAAGAAGGTGAATACAAGGGACGAATTGCTAGCTTGCATTTTGGATACTGCTGCCCTCATAAAGCAACGCCAAAACGACAAACAACACATCATATTACCACAAGAGTTACAAAGTACATTGAGGTTGGCAGTGGGATTTTCGAACATTTATCATGAACTGTAAAAAATTTGTCAATTACTTTTGTTTTGGATCATTCAAAGGTCAATAAATACAAACAATAAGTCATTTATCGTTCTTTAATACCTCTCATAGTGGGTTTGTGCACTCCAGTTTCAAACAGCTGTATTTCCATATCCATTGAGAATTGGACACATGTTTATACGAACTTTTTTACTCAGAATAATCGATAATATAACCTCCCAAAATATTTACTGTTCCTGAATCACCCTGTATAATGTTCTTTCATGGGGAAAGTTTAAAAGCTTTACCGAAGTCAAGCAGAGTCTAATGATGATCTCATTAACTTAATGGGACAATGCATTCATATGCGACATTGTTTAGTATAACAGAATGTATACCCTACACTCCTTGATCCTTCGCTCATCTTCAGGAGTTTCCCACATATACTTTTTCTAAGATTGATATATCAATTTACAGCATTTTAACTTCTTGATACTGATCCTTTGTGGTTCAAATGACATTTCAGCTGTAACGATCGTTGCAATTAATCCATTTAAGTTATCTACCACTTCTTCTGGTCAATGACTTTTCCAGTTCGATCAAGTTAGGAACGTATCTGTTCATTCTCTTTCCTTTTCTATTCGCTTACGAAAAAAAGTCTTTATTACCATTTTAGCTCTCTGTGCTAACGACTTCTGTTCTCTGGTTTTGCCTATCTTATTTCATCAGTGGCATTGTTACGAATATGCTTCAATACTTATAATACTCATATATATCATTGATCATTATCTCTCGATAGCCGACTTCTATCTAACTTTCCATTTTTTTTTCTCAAATCTCTAACTGCTCTGGGCATCTGCATCACTTCGCCATCTTTCGTTTGCGAAACCTCCACTAGTTGGTAGCTTTAGTAACTTCCGAAAATAAATCATTTGAATACATCTCATAATAAACTCATATTAAAAAGCTTATAATTGCTCTCCAGTTAACAGAGCACAAGAAATACCTCACTCCAAATCTCTTGAAATTGAAGCCCTTGGTCACAGAAATTTCTTTGGATTCTACCCATTTTACTACGTGATCACTACCTCTTGTTCTTCCTGCACTGTCAAATTTTGGATCCTTGGTGAGAACCAAGTCAAGGATATTACAACCCTTTGTATTTTTTTTTTCTGACATATTGGAATAAATAATCATCCAGATGGCTCAAAAACCAATTTCTCAGTGGCATATTTCCTGCCAGCGAGATTTACAATCTATAGAAGTTAGTGGAAGTCGCCCATAATGCAGCTATCACACATACATCCTATTCAACTTGCCTATAAAGGTTTTTTGATATACTCCTAAACCGTTTGGTCTGTAACATATCCAAATATAATCAACTTCCTTATACTTCATGTCAGATTATGCGATAGCACAGTGATTACAGCTGCCTTCCTCCCCATAGAAAATCAATAAAGATAGGAACTTTTATGAGCCTTGTTTCACTTCATAACAGAGTTAGTCAGTTTCAGGCGAGGAAAGCAAGGTTTTTCACACCCTCCCCCGAAATTGATATGGGCCTATATGAGAGCTTGAAGGACAGGGTGGATGCCCTCGAAGGATATAAATTGAGGGGCCCATCAAGCTCTCAGCTGCCCACATCAACGCCAGAGCTTGCACTTGATCATCACGCAATACAGCGGCAAGCTCCAAGGTAGAATGCGCTGGTTCCACAGGAACTAGTAGTTGTTGTTGACTCTATTGTCAGGGAAACAGGGAACATGGTATGTAAAAATAATAGGTGGAACAGGACCAGTGTATGTCTGCCAGGGGCAAAGGTTGATGACGTTGTAGAGCGGATATCATTTTTCAAGGGCACAAAAGGTGATATTGTTGTACACGTTAGCACTAATGATATTAAGAGTAGGAGACCAGCGGAATTACTTAACAAGTACAGGTCACTGTTGAAAAAAAGCCACGAATTAGGGTTCAATTTGAAAGTGTCTGCAATTCTGCCCAGACACGATAGAAGGGAGTATATGATGAAAACCTTGTCGATCAATTCGGCCCTGGAAAGATTATGCAAGGCTCAAGGGGTTGAATTTTTTTTCAGCCTGGTCTGTACTTGTTAACAGGAGAGACTGCTTCTACATGGATGGGATACACTTAAATAGAAAGGGTACAAAAATATTTGCTGATGCTATCGAGGCAATGTTAGGTGGGTCGGAAAACTGCTAGCTTGGGGGGAAACAAGGACTAATAGATTAACAGTAGCCATAGGCAGAGGTGAAAGTGATTGTTGCACTGCTTCTATTGGAATCAGCAGAAGTCTAGAAAACAAGATTCAGAATATTTCAGAGACTGCTGGGAGTCATTGCGATACAAGTAAACACATGGGTTGTGTTAGGGTAGCTAAGAATAGGAACAGGTACATGTATACTTGCGTGTACACCAATGCTATGTGTTTGGTAAATAAATTTGATGAATTTGAGGTATTGCTCAAAACATCAAAGGCAGATATTGTTGGGATATCAGAGACGTGGTGTCACAGAGATATAAGGAATGCAGAACTGGAATTTGGGGAGTACAATGTGTAAAGAAAGGATAGTAAGGGAGGAAGGGTTATGCTATTAGTTAAGAAACACATAAAATCCAAGGAAGTGAAGCCAGTCGACATCGCTGTACAGTGCAGTGTCGAGTCAGTTTGGTGTGACATAAGCATTGGGAAATCAAAATTGAGAGTTGGAGTGTGCTATAGGCCTAATGACTCTGATGAGTATAATAAGAAACTGTACAGGGAAATAGAGTGGGCCAGTAAATCAGAGAGTCTTATAATGGGAGATTTTAATTTCCCAGATATTGATTGGAAATTTTGGATTGGTCACTTATACATTAGCAAGACTTTTGTGGATTTATTGGGTGATTGTGTATTAAATCAGCATGTTCGGGAGGCAACTAGAGGGAGTAATACTCTTGATTTGATTATCAGTAGTGATTCATCATGCATTAACAATCTGCAGATAAAGGAACCACTAGGTGGAAGTGATCACAATGTGCTGAAGTGGGATTTACTCAAAGAGTTAACTACCATCAGGGGTAAAGGGAAGGGTTTTTGATTTCGTAAAGACGACTAACGATGGTCTGAGACAGTATATAAATTTTATACAGTGGGGCCAACTGATGATGATACCAACAGCAAATTCAAAATGGGAAGCATTCAAAGAACTTATCTTGGAAGCTACTAGACTTTACATACCAACTAAGAAATATTGTTCAAGGTTTATGCCTAAATGGATGTCAGATGAACTAATGAGGCATATGGCAGAGAAGAAAAATGCATGGGATACATACAAATTAACACGTGACACAGAAGCCTATGATTGATACAAGTTGATCTGTAACCAAGTTACAAAGGAGGTTAGGCAGGCGAAGGCAGATTACAAGAAATCTTTGGCAAAGGATGCAAAGAAAACTGCAAAGAGTTTTTTACTTATGTAAACTCTAGAAGGAAGGAGATGAATCAGATTGGTCCACTTGAAATCGATGGGTCAACTGTTGATGATCCTGCTCAGGTAGCTAACAAACTAAATGAATATTTTGCATCGACATTCACACATTAGGAGTTATTTAGCAAGGGGAATGCCAGAGGTGTATTCAACTCTAGCAGTACGCTAGAGACTCTTGTAATAACTGATAGTAAAGTGGAGAAATTGTTGAAGATAAAGACAAGAAAGGCACCTGGGGTGGATGGGATCTATCCAGTTATATTAAAGGAGGCAGCAAAGGAAGTAAGCAAACCCTTAGCCATAATCATGAGAGCTTCCTTGGACTCAGGGGAGGTACCCACAGACTGGAGATGTGCAAATGTGACCCCAATTCACAAAGGAGGATCAAAGGCTGACACAAGTAATTATAGACCCGTTAGTTTAACTTCTGTTCCAGGAAAATTAATGGAGGCACTGGTTAAAGAAGCACTGCAGGATCATCTAGACAAGACTTCGGTTATAGCTCGGACACAAAATGATTTGTTAAGGGAGTCTTGCCTGACCAATTTGATTGGATACTATTATGCAGTCTCACAAAAGAATTGGATGCCGGGAATAACTTTGATATTATATATTTGGATCTTATAAAGGCTTTTGATACTGTTGCACATGGAAGACTGCTGTACAAATTGGAGCAGTGTGGCATTGGAGGCAAATTGCTGCTATGGATAAATGGATGGTTGAGGGGGAGAAGACAGAGAGTGATAAATCAATGGACACTGCTCATTGTGGACTAATGTTATTAGTGGAGTCCCTCAGGGTTCAGTGTTGGGTCTGTTTTTGTTTTCTGCATTTATAAATGATATTGATGATGGTATATCAAGCTTAATGTTCAAGTTTGCAGACGATACAAAGGTTGGCAGTGTTGTTAAGGACACTACTGACTCTATGCTGCTGCAACAGGATCTGGAAAGATTGGCTTAGAGGTGGCAAATGAAGTTTAACATTGACAAATGTAAAGTACTACATATGGGAAACAATAACCGCAGAGCAACGTATCAACTCTGTGGTACTACACTGACAGTGGTAGAGAATGAAAAGGACCTTTGGGTAATTGTGCAAGCAGATATGAAGTTTTCTGAACAGTGCAAATGGGCTGTAAGAGTAGCCTGTCTGCACTGCTCATAGTGTCTTATCAATGATATACAGTAATTTTTCTTGCAGGGATAAGGAGGTAATTATTCCCTTGTATAAGGGAATGGTGAGGCCACACCTTGACTACTGTATACAGGTTTGGAGGCCTCATTTCAAGAAGGATGTAGAGATGCTGGAACGAGTACAGAGAAGGGGAACAAGATTAGTGAATGGAACAAAGGGGTGCTCTTACGAAGAAAGGCTTAAGTTTTGCAAATTACAGTGTCTGGAGACTAGGCACCAGCGAGGTGATCTGATAGAGGTGTATAAAGCCTTGAATGGTTTGAGCATGCTCAATGCTGATGGGACTCTTCCTCTTGCTCAGAATAATCACCTGAGAGGGCATGTATTCAAATTGAGGAAAGACAGATGTCGGATAGGTGTGCGGAAATTTGCCTTTAGCCAGCGGGTGGTTGGTTGGTTGGTGGAACAGACTTCCATCCCTTGTGGTGGAGGTTGATAGCCTAAATAAATTTAAGGCTCAGCTCGACAGGTATTTCAAACGAACAGAGGGGTGAAGTGGAAGATTTTTTTTTTTTTTTTTTTTGGCTGATGCTGCATAAGCTTGCTTTCTTGCATCAAATGCCTCTACTAATGCTAAAACAGAGTTTTTCGTTTGGTTAAACAGGCAATTTGTTCAGAGAACATGCAATTTATGGACATATTACACACGCACATAGGCAAATGACTGAGTTCTCAGGGAGGACTTAATATGACAATATTAGGCCCCCTCACTCATGTCATCTTGCATCGTACAGACTCAACATTCATCTGAACTTGATCTTACTCTAGATACATTCTGGTGTCTTTCAGAGAGCTAATAATAAGAAACATGAATCCATCTTCCTCAAGCCTCCCTATCTTCGCTATTTCACCCTAACAAAATTCTTATCCCTATCTTTGGATGGCACAATGTCTCTTTGGGTTCTATTATGCCAGCATTGACTGACTTATCAAATGTTCAAATTCTTTAAATTTATTTAAGGTATTCCTGGCACAACCATATAAACAAATTAAATATTGTATGTTTTAACGTTTTACAACCTTCACGAATGCACTTCGGAAGCGCTGTAATTAACTCATAGTGGATTTTTGGCATTTCTAGCATCTTAGTGAATGAAGAATATAAGAATACACTTGGCAGTTTAAATAGCCAACTGTGACTGGACTGAGCTTGGTAGAGTCGGATTAGTAAAGGTAAGGCTAATGCTTCGTGTTGGTACTCCAAATTACAAATTATTGTATTAGGGTCACTCGTAATTGATTACATATACACATATACACTGCCCTACCATTAATATCCGGATACCCCTCCATGGATGGGGAAACAAGTCCTATGCATGCAACACGTCACAGAACCTGCTATCAATATGCACACCGGGCTTCGAACAGACAATTTCAAACGTGGGCATGCAAGATGACATGTTCAACACAATTACCTCAACAGTTCAACAGAATTATCATTTCAACAAATGCTAAACATGGTGTAAGGAGCGCGAATCCTGGACTGTAGAGCAGTGGAAAACAGTTTTATGGACAGACGAGTCGAGGTACGCACTCTACCAGTCTGATGGCCGTTCCTGGGTGTGGCGAATGCCAGGGGAACAGTTCCTTTCTGATTGTATCCTCCCAACAATGAAGTTTGGTGGAAGCAGTGTCATGGTATGGGGCTCCTTTCATGGTTTGACTTGGACCCATTAGACGTTATCGAAAAAACCATGAATGCTGTACAATACCAAGCCATCTTGGACAATTATGCACTTCCAACATTATGGCAATACTTCGAGGAAGGCCCATACGTGTATCAGCAAGACAACGCGCCATGCCATACTGCTTGGACTGTAACAGAGTGGTTTGAGGACATGGGTATGAAAAAGTTGTATTGGGCCACCCAGAGTACTGATCTAAACTCTATCGAGCATCTTTGGAATGTATTGAATCGTCGGGTAGTACGTGCACGTCGAAATCGCCCAAAGAACTAGGCCGAAATGGTGGCTGCGTTAGAGGCAGAGTGGAGGAACATATCAACTGACATTTATAAAAAGCTATTTGAGAGCATGCTGCAAAGATTGAAGGCCGTCATAAAAGCAAAAAGTTTCAGCACAAAACATTAAATGACACAATAAAAGGTCTTTATTTTGTCTAAAGGCAGGTATCCGGATATTAATGGTAGGGTAGTGTATGTATTTTGTCTGTAAATTGCGTGTATTCTGTGGTCGACTTGCCTGGTTTGCTGGACGAAAACACGCCAGTTTCTGGAGGAAAAAACCTTGCTGTCCACGCCTGTGGCCGGCTAACTCAGCCACGGAGTTAAAAAAAGCCTATAAAAGTTCGTTGCGTCATCGAAAGGATTCGAACTCGGGCCTTTTCCACCCGGTGTAACGTATCAACTCTGTGGTACTATGCTGACAGTGGTAGCGAATGAAAAGGACCTGGGGGTAATTGTGCAGGCAGATATGACGTTTTCTGACCGGTGCAGACAGGAATTTTTCTAGCAAGGATAAGGAGGTGGTTATCCCCTTGTATAAGGCGATGGTCAGGCCACACCTTGAGTACTGTATACAGGTCTGGAGGCCTCATTTCAAGAAGGATGTAGAGCTGCTGGAACGAGTACAGAGAAGGGCAATAAGATTAGTGAATGGAACGAAGAATTGCTCTTACGAAGAAAGGTTTAAATTTTGCAAATTACAGTGTCTGGAGACTAGGCACCAGCGAGGTGATCTGATAGAGGTGTATAAAGCCTTGAATTGTTTGAGCATGCTCAATGCTGATGGGATTCTTCCTCTTGCTCAGAATAATCACCTGAGAGGGCATAAATTCAAATTGAGGAAAGACAGTTGTAAGATAGATGTGAGGAAGTTTGCCTTTAGCCAGCGGGTGGTTGATTGGTGGAACAGACTTTCATCCCTTGTAGTGGAAGTTGATAGCGTAAATAAATTCAAGGCTGATGGACAAGTATTTGGAACGAATGGAGGGATGCAATCGGAGTTTTTTTTTTTTTTTTTGGCTGATCCTGCATGAGCTTGCTTTTTTGCTTCGTGTGCCTTTGTGACGATACCACTGTGCTACTTGCCCAGTTCGTGTTGGTACTAGATGCCATCTTTCTTTATCAGAATGCATTTAGCTTGCGTTACCAAAAAAAAACCAACCTGTTATTTTTAGGCCACCCGAATAATTAAATTCATTTGCGGTGCTATGTCTTATGTATGTCAATTGAGTATGTTTTATGGTCGATTTGTCTGTTTTGCTGGACGAAAAACTGCAGTTTCTGGGGGAAAACACCTTGCTGTCTAAGCCTGAGACCGACTAATTCAGCCACTGAGTGAAAAAAGCCAATTAAAGTTCCTCGCGTCATCGACGGGAATTGAACCCAGGCCTTTTCCACCCGGTGTGGGGAGGACGGTAACGATACCACTGTGCTACCGCGCAAACTAGCTTGCGTTACCTCCCTGTTTGTCATCGTGGGTAGCACAGTAGGTAGTATCGCCGTGCTGCCCCACACTGGATGGAAAAGACCCGAGTTTGAGTCTCGCCGATGACCAGAAGAATTTTTACTAGACTTTTTTAGAATGTGGCTGAGTTAGTCGGTGTCAGGTGAGTTTAGCATGGTTTTTTCCTCCGGTAAACTCGAGTTTTTCGTCCAGCAGACAGAAACTTGACCTCAGAATACACGCAATTTACAGACAATATACACGAAGGAAGTGGCCTTAGTCGCTAATGCTCCTAAAACCCTACAACAACAACCTATTTGCTCATCACTTAATTCTTGAAAAAGTTCTTCTGTGACATTCATGATGTTTTATTCAGTAATGACAACTTTGGAGCTATCTGTCTTCGCGTGTGATGTAACTTGCATGTTAACTCCACTAAGGGACGAGATTTTCATAAATGTGGCAGGCAGAATCTCTGATTAAATGTTTTCACTAAGAGATTTCTGGATTTAAGTCATCTTACCATTTTCGGTGAGCCTGCAACATTCTCCAGGTATCGCTGGATAATAAATGGAGAGATTTTATTTAGCAGCTTGTTGGTGAGGAAGTGAAATTTCAAAAAAATAGGCTAAGTTTCATTGGCTGCCTGTACTTCCTGTCTCTTTGAACTGATAGACGAATGATCATTATTATCATTTGGATACATTTCTTTGAATGATGGACTTAGCTTTTTAACTTGCGCAAAGCTTCCAAAGTCCATATTTCTCCTTTAGTCCTAGAGGTCATATTTTCCTCTGGTTTCGGCCTCGTCTAGTAACGAGCCTAACAATAGGTAATCGAAGAAATAAGGAGGTATAGTTGTCTGAGGATGGATGTTTGATACTATCAGTCCCACGGGTTGGATAACTTCGATTTACAAACACTATTTTGTTGATAAAACAGCTTATACTGGCACTCCCAAAAAGCAGGCTTTGGAGTAACAATCTGCGTAAGATGTGGATCCATAGAACATAATCAAACATAAATAATTAAATGCCCAAGCAGCAATGGAAATCACGCAGAATATTCTAAATCTTGCGAAAGATGGAGGATTGCGGGAAAAAATCCAGAAGTGAAAAGCAGAGAACAAAATGACTTATCAGGAAACTAAAATTCTTATTGGATCTATCGCTTCCAAACCTTCTTATACTATATCCCTTCAGAGGAAGCAGACTGTTGCAACACAGACAAAGATTTCCATCTCATACGAAATCTCAATTTCTGCCCGGAAACGTACTGTTCTCTCGATATCAAAAGAATCCATGAATCAAGCAAACCCAGATCAAGCTAGTCTTAGTCTCTCCAGGAAGCGGTTCTTCATCAAATGCAAAACCAAAAAAGCAACAACTATTCACTCGAAAGGATCACAAATGGATATGGATAATCAATTTGAGAAAGAAGAACTTCAGACACATGCAAAAATTGATATGAGTTTAGGCCGACCTTTTTTTTTCCCCAAAGGAACGACGAAAACTGAGAAGCGCGAGCAAAATATATGTACTATCAAAAATTGTCACTCAATCCTGTACCCCAAGAAGACTTAGGACACACTTCATTCAATGAGATCGCCAATATGGCTGCCGTTGTGAAAAATGTGTTTTACTTCCGTCAGTGCCATGAAATGTATCCTCACCTGAAGACAAACTGGATTTGATTCCACTGGAGAGAAACGTTTGACTATATATTGGGAATTTGGTCAGGTTGAAGAGTTATTAATCTGTATTCTTTGTTGCCAGACAGCATGGTCACCATAGGGCTGACAACAGGGCTATAGAGAGGCTGCCGATATAACGCGGCGGCCGCGTTTCTACCTAACACCTTGACTGGGAGGTGCCCCAACTAGTGCAAACTGAGCAGTTGTGCTCCATCAATCTGTGCCTTTACCAAACAATATCATCAAAGAAATATGACTTTAATGTTCCCCCTCCACCATAAACTCTCCATGGAGAGAGAGAGAGAGAGAGGCTATCTTCGCACCTGTGCGTCTACCAGAAATCTTAATGCCACCAACGTCTTCGCCGCTACGAGATATCCAGCTGGGAAAGTAGTCCCGTCCTTCTAGGGGCATTTTTATATCTGGCATTCTTCCCCCTCAAAGTGCTGTGGGGACACCCCCAAATTTTCCACAGTCCACTGTGTGCCTCCAAATACACCCACGAACTTGTGGTTGGCATCAATCGCTGTCATTTTAAGCAAACTATCTGACCCCAACATTGTGAACCCGATTAACAGAACAGTCCCAGTAATCCGGAACCACACATATGGAGGAAAAATTAGATTAGCACAAAGATCCCATGACTGAGACAAAAAGTGATGACCCCCTCATTATTGATCAACTGGAGGATATAGAGGACGCCCGACCTGGAACCCCCTCAACCAAGCGGAAAACCCGGAAGCGAGTGGTTCCCGAATCGGAATGGGAAACACGATCTCGGGCTGAAACAAAGGAACAGCCAGAAGCCACTGCATCGCAAAAAGAAAAAAATGATGAAAAACAATAAGAACCATACCATACCAGGGGGCTCCGTATATGAGAAAACTCTCTTTCTGAAAACGGCCCTCGAAACCATTTTTAAGGAGAATCCCAGCAGGATATCGCCTGGCCTGAAATCGCAGATTGTCACCATCTTTCACAAGATGGAGACAATTCTGCATGACACGCATGTAGAAAACGAGAGAGCCATCACATGGCTATACACCTACATAGAATGTGGAGCAAACCAAATGCCACAGCGCGTGCCCACATATGCCCAAGCGCTGAGGACCACAACGACAACGGAGCGACCACCAACCCTCGTCGCTCCCACCAAAAAGAAAGTACCCCTACTACCAAGATCCAACCTGGTCATACTGAATCCAACAAACACCGAGACTCTTCACACAAGTGAAGAAGTAAAGAAGACTGTAATTACTAACCTTAGCGATGAATTCAAACATACCGGAATAAAATCGATAAGAAAGACTCGCAACGTCGGCGTCATCATCGAGACAGAAACACAGGAAGAGGCCAACAAAATTATAGCAAACCCGAAAGTGCCGTCCCTGGGCTTACAAGCAGAAAATCCCAAGAAAAAAGGATCAAGCATTGTAATCTTTAACACAGGAAATGACCTATCCCCAAACACAATTGCAAGATGAAATATATCGCAAAAACCTGCAGCAAGCATTCCCGGATACGGACCCATCGAATCTGATAACACCCAGATATCGGACAAAACCCAGAAATAATAACTCATCTAACTGGGTGTTAGAACTAGCCCCCAGAGCCTGGAAAGTACTAACGCAGCAGGCAAGAATCTACATCAATTGGGGCAGTCATCGCTTTAGAGAGCACGTGGCTGTTCCAAAGTGTTTTAGGTGCTGCCGATTTGGCCACACCACACACACACACACGTGTACCCAACCGCAAAGCTCTCCAACCTGTGGGCACTGCGCAGAAGTAGGCCACAATTACAGCTCCTGTCCAAACAAAACCGCTCACCAGTGTGCGCAAAATTGCAAAACCCTAAAGTTACCAGCAGACCACTCCGTCAGAGACAGTAAAGGTCCCGTGTACTTAAAAGCCAAAAGCACTCAACAACAAAGAACAGATTATGGGAACTCTATGTAAATATAAAGATTCTAACACAGTGAAATTTGCACAGCATAATGCACAACGGGCAATTGCAGTCACTGCGAAACTAAAGAAAAAGGTAGACGAGGACAACCTTGACATCCTCTTCCTCCAGGAACTCTACACGCACAAGAAAGATATGAGAAGATACCCACCCACGTACAAAATTGTACAACATAGCGGCAACACCCCCTGGGCGGCCCTGGTCATCTGCAACCCTGGCCTCATGGTTACTAAAATAACCCACTTTTGCAACGAATGGGCTGCCTGTTCCCAGATCATCTCCCCATTGGTAGAATTTTATGCCATATCGCTATACTGCCGACCCGGCGAAGGTATTCTCCCCCCAACTCAATACCTGAAAAATGTCCTCCACGAGCTCCCTAATACTAAAATAATCGTCTGTGCAGATGCAAACTGCAGGACTTTTCTACAATAGCCACAAGAACTCCAAGCAATCCTCGAGTTTCATGAATCCATGTGCCTCCTCTCATCCCCTAAGAGAAGATTATCCAAGTCCCAGTGTGGGACACTGCTCATTGCCTACAAGTCACCCTTGGATGAAGAAGATTAAATTGTTGACCCTGGGCCCCTTGCCCATTGTGGGACCCACTCACTTGCTGGCACCTCTTCTCTTCAAGGTGTATGACAATATCTGATTTTCCTACTTGTGCAGGAACTCATATAAATACTCCTCTGGGAGTGGGGCTGGCATTTGACCTTCAAATGCAGGATCATGCTATTAGGCAATCTGACTTTGTGGGTCACTTGACCTCACAACCTTTTCTCTTCTTCCTGAGGTAGGGTGGGTTCCCCCAGGGGGGGAGCCCACCCTACCTCACCCTCTCTCTTCTGCTTACCTTCTTTCTTCTCCTCAATCTCTCACCCATTCTCCTATTTCAAAAAAAAAAAAAAAAAAATTTTTTTTATTTATTTTTTTATTTTTTTTTTATTTTTATTTATTTTATTTTATTTATTTTTTTTTTATTTATTTTTTTATTATTATTATTTTTTTTATTAATTTTTTTATTATTATTATTTTTTTTATTTTATTTATTTTTTTTTTATTTTTTATTTTTTTATATTATTTATTATTTTTATTTTTATTTTATTTTATTATTATTCTTTTTTATTTTATTTTATTATTATTATTTTTTTTTTCTCGGCCCTCCCTGGGAAGCTCAGGCTAACCCCAGGGTCGGCCAGCCAGAGTTCTCTTTCCACATACCTGGTCCGGCTCCCAGTGCCAGTGACGGTAACTAGCAGTCTGTGGTGTTCCACAGACCCTAGGCTAAGCGGCCAGATGAACAACATAACCCGCACTAAGCAAACATGAACATACACTAACATATGATATCTGGCCTTGACAGTACTGTACTGTCTTATTACTATTACTATTATTATTAGCCATATGGTACAAGGAAGCCTGAGGCTTATGCTGCACCAGCCAAAAAAAAAAAAAAAATTTCCTGAGTTACCCCCCTGTGTGTGTGAGAGAGAGAGAGAGAAGTAGAAAGGCATCACCAAGAAAGAGAAGAATGATGATACCCAGCTCAGGACCCTGGGTTTGCCAAGCCCATACTCACCAGATGTGAGCCCCCGGGGTTAAATTCACAAGAGATTCAAATGCGGAGTTGTGCGAAAGCACCGGTGCCGCTTGTCAAAAAACACTATGTCACTATGTCACTGCAGGTTACCAGCCTGGCACAGTACAACTCCCGACCGATGAGGAACTGCCAATGGACAGCGCCTGGAAGAATTCCTGACCAACAGCTGCTTCACAGTATTGAATCAGCCAAATTATCTGCCGAACTATCTCAAGTATCCTTTGGGAGGCGACAATAGACATAAGCATAGCCACTCGCTCAACAGCAGGATACATATCCTCATGGAAGGTCAGAGAGGACTAGACAACCTCTGACCATAGAGTAATAACTTTCCAGATGCACCGTGCCCACAATAGACTACCCACACCCAGAACAATCCTCAACAGATTTGCTATAGCCAAGACAAACTGGGGACAATTTCAGGAGGCACTGACATGCTCTGTTGAAGCATTCGACAGCACAAACCTCACGCCCGACCAGCACCAGCGCGCTATAGTAAGTTTAATCACAGAGGCTTCAAACATAGCTATAAAAAGAAAGAAACCATCTGCAGGTTCAGTCCCATGGTGGTGCCCTGAGCTTCAGAGACTGCTGAATGAAGTAAATACACATCGTAAAAGCTTCCAGTGAGCGAGAACATCCTGGCCGGCGGCAGAGGTAGAAGTCCTCAGACAACAATACCGTGAGGTCAGAAACAAATACACAGCCGTGATAACAACCCAGGAAAAAATGTTCATGGGAGACACTAGTCCCAACAACAGGAAATGAGAACCCCTGGGAGGTTTTATACAAAGTGGCAACTAATAAATTACCCAAAGGAGAAGTAATATCTTCGAAGAAGATACCCGATGGCCACTATACGACATCCTGGCACCAATGTCCTGAATACCACCTTCCAGAAACTCCCCTCAGATTACACTTCTGAGCAACTTCAGTTCTGTGAGGAAAATACTAATTACTGCCCAGCACATCGGGAGGACCCGTTCACACTTGAAGATCTCCATCTGGCGACGGCAAAAATAAGAAATAAGCGAACACCCGGCGAAGACTACCTGGAGCCAGAAATTGTAAAAAAAAGCCATGGAATATATCCCAACAACTATATTAAACTTATATAACTACTGCTTATCTGCAGGATATTTTCCCCATGATTGGAGAGCCGCACGAATTAGACACATACTGAAGAACCCGAAGAAACCACAGGAACTCCCGGAGTCATACAGACCCATAGCCGTACTGCAAGTACTAAGTAAATTGTATGAACACCTTCTACACAGCAGGATACAAGCTCACTACCAAGAAGCAGGCCTCCCCTCTCCCAAGCAATTTGGCTTTCGACGAGGATGTTCCACCGTGGATGCCCTGGAACGTATAATAAATGCAGCCACACACAGCAATAATAAATACTTCCTTATTATCTCCATCGACTTTGCCGGGGCATTTGACTCACTTTGGTGGCAAAGTGTCCTCGGCAGACTCCGGGAGGCAAAAATTCCCAGCAACTTATACCAATGCATTAAAACCTATCTTACGGGCAGAAGGATCTCAGTATCTGCACCCTATAGCCAACTCACCCGACCGGTGTTCCGAGGGTGCCCGCAGGGATCAGTCCTGAGGCCTCTCCTCTGGAACCTGGTGTTTACCCGGCTAAGGGCAATGACCCAACCTCACCAGGCCTGATGCAGGACCTGACTGCAACTACAACTCACCGGATGGGACTCTGCTTTCATGAGTGCCATTACCTTTGTCAACTGAACCAGAAAGAACAGAGTACCACGATATCGGACGGGACTTTGCTCCCACGAACGTCACTATCAAACACTGACACCCTGTCAACTGGACTGACAGCGCATGTCATTTACCAAATGAACTACCCTAGAATGTGACAATCACCATAGAGACCCATTACGACGAAACAACTGGACGGGACACAGATCCCAGGAGTGACAATACTGCATCGGCGCCCAGACAACAGAACAAACAGTGGAAGTGACCTCATACCAAGAATGACCACCCAAAATGGAAATAGGGACACAAACCACTGACTTTCTTGCACGGAATCCACTTGAATTGAGTCTTCTTGACACAGTCCAGTTGGATAGTTTTTTTTATCTGTGGCTGCAGCAACCTCAAAACATAGTCGATGACGGGGCATCGTAGGTTTCCGTCTTGCTGTTAGAGCCAGATAGTGGTCCGTTCTGGTAGATGTAGCCTTCGGGCGACTTTTGACAGCTCTTCTTGTAATGAGTCCTGTCTCTTGATGCTTCCATAGTGCCGAGACGACACTGCGTGACACATTAAGCCAACGTACCACATCCGCCTGCGACTGCTGGCTTTAAGTCGTCCAACGACCTACCATCTGAAAGAATCATCTAAACCATGATGGCTTGCCATCCTGAGTATTGGAGATACCGAACAAGCCAAAAAACGGGAATGAAGTAATGTGGTCTGAACCCGTGTTTTTATAGACATGAATAATTTGCATAATGTCTGGCTCTGTAAGAAGGTAGATCGATTTCTTTTGGATACTCGGAATTTGCTTGCCAGGATGCCTGTTATATCAAATATTGCGCTTTCGCGACACTGTTCACGATAAAATATTAATGAAAAGTATTTTGTTCTGTTAATTTTATCGAGCAGTGTAGAAGAGACAGAAATGGTTTACAAGCTACTCAAGGTGGCGTTGCGCACTAATCAACTCTAACTTTCCATCTAAAGTAATTTTTACACATACCTTGTTGGGCACAATTTCATTACGTGTTGTCGTTGGAATAACTCTCACTTTCGTTTCCATTTGTCTTCCGCCGAACAATTCTTTGTCCATAAAGGACTTCGGTGGTATTCTGAGACAATTTCCATCCCCAATTTGCCTATTAAGGGCCTTTA
Organism: Mastigoproctus giganteus; assembly: GCF_048544385.1. Classification (NCBI taxonomy): domain Eukaryota; kingdom Metazoa; phylum Arthropoda; class Arachnida; order Uropygi; family Thelyphonidae; genus Mastigoproctus; species Mastigoproctus giganteus. The sequence goes on along the minus strand of NC_143579.1, from coordinate 38,575,134 downwards.
ATGGTCTCCACCCCCCTTGTGGGGTTCTTCAGAAATAGACAGACGAGGGCGATTAATCGAAAAGGTATTAGACATCCACTAGCATATACATGCACTTACCCAGTGGACCATCCTCAGCAAATAACCTCTCCATCTGCTCTCCCTCGCTAAACCCAAAGTTCGAATGGTCAGTTTTTCAAGATCCACTAAACAGTGATCATTTCCCAATAACTGCAAGTTACTAATTGCAAAGGTTTACAAAAGCAACCTTTAGATCTCATGCGAAATTAGATCAGAAATTTATCCAGTCCCGACCAACCAATGCAGCAAAAGATAGCATAACAAAGCAAATAATGGATGCAGCAAGCGCCTCCATTCCACAAATATCATCACGTCGAAGATGGACTAATCACTGGTAGAAAAAAGAAAACATAAAATTCAAGAAGAAGAAAAACAAAGCATGGAACCGGTTTCGCAAATATTCTAATGCTCTCAACTTCATAACCTATAAACAACTTAGTGCAAAAGCCCGACAAGTTATCAGAAAAACGAATAATGATTCCTGGATCAGATTCGCTTCATCAGTTAATAGAATCATCGATATCGGAATAATCTGAAAGAAGATCAGACCACTCAATGGCAAATTTCCTTCAGCTCACTCTGCAATTATCAACTGGAATAGGAATGAATTCTCCTCTCTACAAGATATTGCTAACATCCTAGCAGAAACATTTATTCGTGTATCAGCAGTGGCAACGTACAGTTCAACTTTTAAGAAAATTAAATCTTAAGCTGAACAATGTAAAATAAATTTCCACAGAAGTACTTCTTTCTCCTTAAAACCAGCCGTTTAGGTTATCAAAAGGTCCATGGCCAAAACGCGATTGTGTAGCTGGTCAGGATGGGATTTAATGAATCAGTCAGAGCCATTCAATAATTGTAGCCTTTTTAAAACTAGGGAAAGATCCTTCAAATCTTCAGAATTGAAGTACGCTTCCTAGCTATCTTCGGAAACTATTAAAATGGTTCATAACCGCTTAACTTTGCTTTTAGAAACCCAAAATTTGCTAAACACCAGTCAATTTGGCTTTGGCAAGCACAGATCCTCCCTTGACCATATGATCAGAGTAGAATCTAATATCCGCAATGCGTTCATTAAAAAAAGAACATATGGTCATGGTGAGTTTTGATATAAGAAAAGCATTTTATACTTCTTGGCGTCATGGAATTCTTCAGGATTTATGATGTAGGACTTCTAGGCAACCTTCCCCTCTTTATTCAAAACTTTCTACAACTAACCAATGGCTGAATTCACTGCAAATGTATCTTTCTGCAAACCATCCATCAATATCATGTCACTCTCAAGATATGTCATATATAGAAAGACCACGGCAAATCTCCAGTAGAATGCGTGGAAAAACTACAATAGCCATCGTCTGTCAAAACAAGAAATGGTAGCCACCTTAGAGCAATATTTGCCAAAAACTGTGGTGCTGATCGTACTATCCTTCTCAATCTCTATTGAGCTTTAATCAAATCGAGTCTGGACTATGACCCTCCAGTCTATGACTCTGCCATGAGGAATCAACTAGCATAGCTTGAACCAATACAGCATAACGCTTGCAGAATTGCGTTAAGAGCCTTTAGAACTTTCTCAGTTCAAAGCTTATATAAATTCACGAGCCACCATTACATCTCCGAAGGAAAATTTTATTAGTAAACCATGCAAACCATGTATCTTTCTGCATGTATCTTTCTGCAAACCATCCATCAATATCATGTCACTCTCAAGATATGTCATATATAGAAAGACCACGGCAAATCTCCAGTAGAATGCGTGGAAAAACTACAATAGCCATCGTCTGTCAAAACAAGAAATGGTAGCCACCTTAGAGCAATATTTGCCAAAAACTGTGGTGCTGATCGTACTATCCTTCTCAATCTCTATTGAGCTTTAATCAAATCGAGTCTGGACTATGACCCTCCAGTCTATGACTCTGCCATGAGGAATCAACTAGCATAGCTTGAACCAATACAGCATAACGCTTGCAGAATTGCGTTAAGAGCCTTTAGAACTTTCTCAGTTCAAAGCTTATATAAATTCACGAGCCACCATTACATCTCCGAAGGAAAATTTTATTAGTAAACCATGCATCCAAAGTTCGGGGCTCAAAATCACTTGTTTGTCGATTTGAGCTCTTAGGGATTGGAGCTCTCACCAGCCAGTCCTCCGTGACAGTACAATAGTTTTTTCCACTTGTCATTTGGGATGGAGTGAATTCGAGTCTCTTTGACGAGTGATGGAATTTCTAAATGCCTCTTCAACTGGTCTGTAGCTAGCTAGTCTCAGGCGTACGAGAGGAGTAGGGTTGCCTTATGAGTTATTCGGGATTTTTCAGTTCACAAAACGTACCACACTTCTACAGGCATTATACACATAGAGTACATAATGTTTTTGTTCCTTGGGCTTCTTAGTTGACCAAGTCACGGGGAACACAGGTGACCTTTCCGAATGGAGGCGAACATTAATCACATAATGTCCACCTCCATCCCATCCAGAAACCGTAAAGCGAAGTTGGTTCATTGTCACGATCAAGTGGAATTAAGTAGTGCAGCACATGGATCTTATAAGGAAATCATTTCGATAGGATCGATGCACTCTGCAGACTGTTGCTCATGGAACCGTCTGCTATACCAACAACGATTGGTCTACGTGAGCAGCACTGGTTATATTCGCCGCCCTCCCCACACCAGGTGTAAAAGGTCCGGGTTCGGACCCGTGAATGGCACAAGGGCATATGGTCTTTTTTACTCTCTGGCCGAGTTAGTCGGTCTCAGGCGTAGATAATGTTTTTTTTGTATTTTTTTAATGTATAACAACGTATTTAAGCCATGTCCCTTCGTCTGAGACCGACTAACTCAGCCATGTTGTGAAAAAGGCCCATAGGAGCGCAGTGAAACCAATTTTGTTAACTTATTTGCTTTTCAAAGTCCTAAAAAATCCAGTAGAGCGTTTCGTGCGTGAAACCAAACTGTTCAGAAAATTTTTAAAAACTCCACCATGGAAACATCACTATGTGCAGCTTCGATTACAATCCTCTTTATCGAGAAGATTGTGATCGAAGGATAAAGTTTGCCAAAATAATGCTCGGTAGTTCGGTATAGGAATGGAAGGACCGCTTCAAAAACATAATGTGGTTAGATGAAGCGAGTTTTTACGTTGGTAACTTGGATAACAGATGAAGAAGACATCACTAGGGCCCACGAGATACGCAAAAAACAGTCAAGTGGTATTCTTCTGCGAAACCAGCTTGAAATTAATTGTATTATTATTTCTTCTTCTCCTAATGGGTCTGGTACCGGATGAGTGGAATGGATGTTATACTTGGTTACTACTACTGGTCGAGGAACTCTGACTATCTTTCAGTGTTCAGGATCGCGACTTCCTGGAGTTCCATAATAAGTGTTCTCTGGAGTTCCAAATAAGGCCTATTGCTACTAGACTGATATGGAGACTCTTTGGCACTATATCGATGGTTAACACGGTGATCGGGATGGTCATTACTTGTTCCATTTGCCACATCGTTTTAACTTCCTCTCTTAGGTCTATGTAGTCATGATGGTGGACATTGTAGTGCCTGCCATGGAGTATCTTCTTTGCTCATTTTTTCTGTCTTCGTTTCTTCCATCTCAGTCGGTGGGGTCTCTTCGTTGAGGTTGATCCGAGTGTGCTGTTTGTATATTTTCCTTATGGCCTGGTAGACTGTGTTTTTCTGGAAGTAATCCTTCAGGTTTTTAATCACTTTATTCTGTTGTTCGATGAAGTCTGTTAACCCCCCCCACCCCTCCTTCTTTCCGAGTTATAGTCGAAAAGAAAGCCTCTAGATGGTCGCCTTTGGATGGTATTGGCGTCTATTTGTCATCTTATCATTACGAGTACTGGTACCAGGTGTGTGGGGTGATTGTTATGTCCGATTATTATTATTGGTAAAGGAACTCTCTAACTAATTTTCTGAGAAATGCAGACAGCCTGCCAGGTCATGGGATCTTGTCAATGATATACAGGAATTTTGCTAGCAGGGATAAGGAGATTATCCCTTTGTACAAGGCAATGGTCAGGCCATACTGCGTACAGGTCTTGAGGCTTCATTTTAGGGAGGATGTAGATTTGCTTGGGCGTGTACAGAGAAGGACAACAAGACTGGTGAGGGGAACAATGGGGTACTCTTACCAAGAGAAGCTTAAGCGCAAATTGCAGCGTCTGGAGACTAGGCACGTGCACGATGATCTGATTGAGGTGTATAAGGCCTTGGTTGAGTAGGCTCAGTGCTGATGGGATTCTTCTTCTTACTCAGATTACGAACCTGAGAAGGCATAAACTCAAATTGAGACAGTTGTAGAGTAGATGTGCGGAAATTTGCTTTAAGCCAGCGGTTGGTTAATTGCTGGAACAAACTTCCATCTGTCGTTGTGGAAGTTAATAGCTTAAATAAATTCGAGGAAGAAGTGGACAAACTTTTGGAGCGAATGGATGGGTAAAATGGAAAGTTTATTTGGCTGATGCTGTTTAAGCTTGCTTTCTTGCATCATGGGCCTCTGCTAATGCTAATGCTATCCAACAGGTGTTCAGGATCGCAACTTTCTGGAGTTCCTTGTAGGTGTTCTCTGGGAGGCCTATTGCTCCTAGGAACTTTATGTCGTTATTATGTAGTTCTTATGCAATTATTATTATTATGAAATTCTTTATTGCAAGCATCTAGAATACACACGTATATTACTCGTTACGATAAAGAGCGTGACGAAAGGAAAGATGGACGGACAGAACGTTGAAAAATTAACCATTTCTATAATATACTCAAATTATAGTATATTAAGTTTTATTTAATTCCAATAAAGACTTCTGGTTAGCCTGCTCCATTCTTATCATGTAGGGTAACAGCTGTGGTTAAATTCTATTCTTCAAAAAACAAAAATAAATAAAAACCTCATGCATCAGAAAATTGTCGCGCATTGATTTCTTTTTGCATACAGTGATTGCGATTTGCATTAGGGTGTGATAAAATAGTTTTTTTCGGAACTATGCAAATATATTTCAAAATTCGAATCGTAGTTTGAGGCTCTCCTTCTGCCATTTAGTTCTCGTGGCATAAAAGAGTAAAATGTGGCCATTTTGGACAAGAAAAACAGATCGCTTTTAAATAAAGTGTTCAATAATAAAGTATAATCTCCTTTGGAAGTATTCTGGTGTTAAGTTACAATTACAGATAACAACTATTACCCTTCTCTGCGACTTTTACACGAAGATTGTAAACCCGCTTTTTTGTTTCTTCTTTCTTCGCGCGTTTGATACCTGAACGGCTTTTATTACTTCGATAGTTCGCCTCACTCAGCGTCAATGTTTACTGTTTATTTTTAGAAGTTTTACCTTTCGCAACAAAATCCAAGAAGCAACTTAAGCGAACGGCGCAGCAACTTAAAAGGAGAGGCATTAAGGCCGAAGGAGAGTCGAAGTTTTCGACGCAACCTTTCAGGCGAACTAATATTTTCTACTTTTCTTCTGGCATAAGGGCTTACCGAAATGTAAGACAAGAAAGTTGTTTCACTTCCAAATTTTGTATCAGGTGAGCGATACTGCTGGATTCATTCTGATTTGGAGAAACAAGAGAGTTGGTGTGGTGGGGAGGGTGTTATTCTGTGTCGTTAGAAAGAGCAGCTTTTATGATATCCCTTACACAGTTATGCACTATTCCACCAATAATTTCGGAACAATTTGAAATTGTTCTGAATTATTTTTAAACTAGGTGGGTTTCAAAGTTTGTTTGTTTGCAGTGAAATCCCATTAAAAAGGTTATCCGTTCGTTGCCGTTCTACAGACACCATCAACGATGCTGCGATTAGAAATTCAATCAACTTGCTTCGGGCACAAAACTGATAGGGGCTTAATTATCTATACCTCGGGCAAATATATGTTGTTTTTTTAACATGTGGGAGTAAGTATTAAAAACAATGTTTCCTAATTGCCGTCCCTGACAGGAGGAGGCAGGCCTCTACTAATCGTGAACTGTGGCAGAGCCCATAAGAAACCCTCTGCCATGACCAGCAGGGGCATCAGCAAAAAGATCCGACCTCAAAAGCTGAAGTTGATACTTGACGATAGAAAGACTGAAAGAGAGAGAGAGAGAGAAAGCGGAAAAGAGAGCACAGAGAGAAAAAGAGAGACAGTCAGACAAAGGAAAACTGAGAGAGAGGTGGAAACATGAGAAAAAGAGAGAAAAATAGTGAGACAGACAGACAAAGGAAGACTGAGAGAGAAGGGGGGTCGTGAGAAAAAGAGAGGTAGAAAGAGAGAAAACGAGAAGTAGAAAGAAAGAAAAAACAGAGAGAGAAAGAAAAAGAAAGAAAAAACAAGAGAGAGAGCGCGAGAGAAAGAGAGAGAAACAAAAAAGAGGAGAAAGAGAGACAGATAAAAAATAGTGTGAAAGAGACAAAACGAGAGAAAGATAAAGAGATAAAAGAAAAAGATAGACAGAAAGACCGAAAGAGAGAAAAAGAGAAAGACAGACAAACAGAAAGGACGACTGAGAGAGAGAGTGTGTGTGTTTCGCATTTGAAAAGCTTGTGTGCTTCACAGAAACAAAATGTTGGTGATGAAGAAATTGGCTTTTACCGTTGGCCAAGTGCATCCAACTCGTTCGTGCGATTTTCTTTTCTCGGGGCACCCTCTCTCTCTTTCTCTCTCTCCGCTCTTCTCACTTAGCATTGTTATCATTTACCGCCATCCATGCTCGCTCCTAATCAATCTCGGAGTGCTCTCGGGGGTGGCCCAACAATCCTTTCCGTAGCTTCTTTCGTTTTGCGCTGCTTCATCAGCAAATGAACATCGGCGATCTCGTCACACTCTTTTTTTTTCTATTACCCGCTTTGTGCATCCTCCCCTCCAACCCTCCCCCCTCGTCGTCCTTTCTTAGAAAGTTTGTTTGCGACTCACGGTCTCACACTTTTCTTAGCGGCGCCGATAATTTCGCAAACGTCAGAACGGTGAAGGTTCGTGTACTGAGGCAAAAATGCGTTACTGATCAGTCAGCATCCTGCTACAACAGCGAAGGATTTTGTTCAGAAAGAAAGAAAGGGAGAAAGAGAGAGGCTGCAGACTCTGACTCATTTGTATAATTTCTTATACATCAAATATTTATGATTATTATGCCACGTCGCATTCCGGCAGAACCATATCTCCTCGCTTATTCCAAATTTGTCTGACTTCATTGGATTGAAGTCAGGCAAATTTGGAGGTCAATCAAGATGGGATTATCTTCACTGTGTACCTCAGACCACTGCGGGCCCGATGACACGGCCCATTATTATCATCTTGCAAGATCCCGTTCCTGTTTGGAAAAAAGATGCAACATGGCAGGGTGCACATGGTCTCATAAGAGCTCTCGGTAGACCTCACCAGTGAAACGGGGATTCATATGCACCAGGAGTCCTGGTCCTTTCCAGCAATACATGCCCAAGTTAAGTAACCATCACCACCACCTGCCTGGATAGTGGGCACCAGGCACGACGGGTCCATGGACTCGTGTTGCTTGTGCTTCACACGAAGTCGTCCATGAGCGTGTTGCACCTGGTATTTCCACTCATCCGACCAGCACACTCGTTCCTCGAGTGTTCAATGAGGGTGTTGATGACACCGCAGAATTCGCCGTCAACGATAATCAGCGGTTAGGAGAGGGTGTCTCTTGAGTCCTCTGCTATGGAACCCCATACGCCTCAGTGTGCGGACACCATCATTTGGGGATATTGTTGTTACATTCCCCACAGTCTATTGTGATGTCAACTGTCAAGCAGTAACCCGCGGTTCACAGGAAGAATATAGTTATTAAAGTATCGATTTTTGTGTTCGTTGTGAATTCAATAACTGAATTTCTCTGATCTGATCTAAGAAAGATCGTGACTATCTCAAAATAGGTTAAAATATTCGCGGGCAGTCCTAAGAGTAACTCCAAAGATTAAAATCACGTATAGAAGCGACTGATTGATGTTAGTTCAATCAAAGTCTTTTTAGAAGGACGTTAATTGGACTGATGTTGTTGTTGTTGTTGTTGTTGTTATAGCGTTTTAGGAGCATCGACAACTAAGGTCATATTGCTCCGCGTATGTCGTCTGTAAATTGTGTGTTCTGAGGTCAATTTTCTGTTTGTTGGACGAAAAATCCGAATTTATTGGAGAAAAAACCATGCTATCCTTGCCTGAGACGGACTAACTCTGTCACATTGTGAAAAAGGCCCACAAATATCCTCGCGTCATCGACTGGACTCAGGTGTTTTCCACCCGGCGTGGGGAGGAGGGCGATTCTACCAACTATGCTACCCACGAGGGCGAATCAAAGTTCCAGCTTTATCGTGCCTGATGGAGGGGCACCTATCTGACTGTTAAAAACTGCAACCATACTGGAAGGTTGAACGAAAACAGGCCAGTGGTGGTGGTGGTATCATGGTTTGGGGGATATTGTCATGGACATCAATGGGTCCCCTCATCCCCATTGAACACAACCTCACCGTCAGATCCTACCTTGGCATTGTTTCGGACAAAGTTTTCCCCTCCATGGTAACCGTATATCCAGATTGGCAGTGGACTCTTTCAAGAAGACAGTGTCCAGTATTACAAGGCCCGTTAATGCTTTCACAGTCACATCCACCTTCTTGCCATGGCTTAAAAATCTTACTCTCCATTCTAAACTCAATTACTGGAAGCTGATTAATATTACACGTTCTTTCTTTATTAGTCCTCTATCTCATCTAGGCAGGTAGAGACCCCCTTCTCCCTCTAGTATTGTTATGTACCTTAGGCCCTATGACAAGAATATCTACAAAAAATTCAATAATTATTGGTGGTATTTTGTTTTTTGATTTCATTTTTATTTTCCGTTACTGCGCATGCTCGAAAAGTATTCTTGCGTTACAGAACAGTTGAAGTTCTCTGTTAACCTGGATTGTTGTTGAAGAATAAAATAATAAATTATATTGGGTCATCTGTCTTTAACAAAGACATTCCAGCAAGCCATTTATAATTAAATCATTAGATGAATCCATATTTCATCGAAGTTAAGAGGAGGTTGTTTGGCTTCTTTCAACCAAACTTCGACTTCTTAAGATATTGTTAATTAGAAAATGGATGAATTTTTGAAAGACATTTTGTTTGACCTGCATGATGAAGAGGAAAAGAGTTTTATGGATGCAATAGCTAGATTGGACAACTTATTTGTAGATCAAGAGAAAGAACCGCTTTCACTATGGGTGAGTAACTGGATGGAACAGAGAACGTACGATTGTCTTTTAGACAATTTGTTTTAAAAAGTTGGCGAAAATTAACATATAATACACTAGTGCCAAAAAAATTACAGCTTTTCTCTTTTATTTTTTAAAAGTAATTGCTTAAACGTTTATATAAAACTCGATGTCCTTATGTAACTAATACGGAGTAATCATGATTTGATTCCTAAATTAACTCCAGAGCTCTTTTTATGTATGAATTACAAAATTAAATGAAAGAGAGAATGAGAAATACTGAGAATGGAGCAAAAAAAAGATGGTGAGAAAATGATAGAGAAGAACGGAATGTTAGAACAAATAGAGAGCAGGAAGAAAGAAGGAACCATCCTGGATATCTTTAAGATTTATAATTCAACATATTGAAAATCATTGCAAAATGGCTGTTAGCAGACCTGAGATGAGACTGTAAGACATAATGACAACACTGTGAAAGACTGGGGATTAACTTAAAGCTTAAAAGATGTGAGATAATAATAGATGTTTAAATTTTAATATCAATAATCTTTGGCTAATGCGTTTTACTCATTTTTTAATTACCCTAAAGTTCTATAAGTATAATCCATGATTACTGAAATAATACGGCTAAATATTAAATAAAAGTGGACACTTTATTCATCTGTAAGAAGCGATTGGTGTTTATTCATTAATATTTTCAGTCTAAGCTCTATATAACGACTCCCATTTACTACCCACAAACTCATGAATTTCATCTGTCCATCTCCGCCGTTGTCTTCCAGGTTTTCTTCTAGCTCCTCTTGGGTACCATTCTTTTATTTTCTTAGTCCATCTGTCATCATGTCTTCGAGCTATGTGTCCTGCCCAAGACCATTTTAGTTCTTTAGTTTTGATAAGAATGTCCTTTACTTGAGTTTGCTGCCTAATCCATGTGTTTCTCTTCTTATCTAACAGTCTGATTCCCAATATAATTCGTTCCATTCTTCGCTGTGTAGTTCTCAGCTTCTCTTCCATTCTTTTAGTGAGTGCCCAAGTTTCACTTACATAAGTCATGGTGGGAAGTGTACATTGGTTCATTATTTTACGTTTCAGACAAATTTTAGCATTAACAGATGCAAATAATACAAGAAAGTAAGCTTATACAGGATCAGCTAAAAAAAAACAACAAACACTTACCATTTTATCTATTCATTCCTTCCAATAGCTTGTCCAGTTCTTCCTTGAATTTATTTAAGCTATCAACTTCCGCAACAAAAGATGGAAGTTTGTTTCACCAATCAACTACTCGCTGGCTAAAGGCAAACATCCGCACATCTGTTCTGGAATCATCCTAACTCCACTTGAATTTATGCCCCCTCATGTGCGTGTAGCAAGAGGAAGAATCCCACCAGCACGGAGCTTGCTCAATCCATTCAAAGCCTTAAACACTTCAATCGCATTATCTAGCAGGTGCCTAGTCTCCAGACGCTGCAATTTGCAGAACTGAAGCCTTTATTGGTAAGAGCACCCCTTTGTTTCTCTCTTCAATTTCGTTGCCCCTCTCTGTACAGCAGCTCTTCATCCTTCCTAAAGTCCAGACATGTATGCATTTCTCAAGATGTGGCCTGACCATTGCCTTATACAAAGGGACAATCACCTTCTTATCCCTGCTACCAAAAATTCCTGTGTATCATTGACAAAACCTCAGGTGCTGTCTTGGCAGCCTGTCAGTACTGCTCACGGAACTGCATATCTGGCTGTACAATTACCCCCAGGTCTTTTTCATTCTCCACCTCCCTGAGTGTAGTACCGCACAGTTAGTACGTTACTCTGGAGTTATGCTACCCATATCCAATACTTGCATTTGTCGATGTTAAACTTCAACTGGCCATCTGCTTAACATTCCTAGATCCTGTTGCAGTAACATGCCATCATTATTGTCATTAACCACTCGGCCAATCTTCATATCACCTGGAAACTTAGATATTTGACTTCATCAATATCATTGGCAAATATAGAAAACAACAGTGAGCCCAACTGAACACCAACTGAACAACACCGAACCTTGGAGAACTCCACTAATAACATTAAACCAGAACAAATACAACAGTACTCACAGTCTGGCCTTTTTGCAGGGTTATTGTATAATAGGAACACGAGGCAGAGTCGATCTGACGTTCCATGTGAGTATTTTAAGATTTTTTTATTAAGCACTGAAAAATTTACAGGAAAAAAATATTTAAATGATTAATATTAACAAATATACTGATATTTCATCATAGTAACCTCCCCTAGATCTATAACACTAAAAACAATTTTGACTAACACTTTCCAGGCGATCTGCAAGGTCCCCATAAAGTTTGTGAAGATGGACAGACTTCATGGACTTGACAGTCTAGATGATCCCATAAAAACTCTATTGGATTTAAGTCAGGTGACTGGGATGGACACACCATAATTTGCAATACTCCCTCCTGTTTCTTACTTGTTAGACAGCCCCTGCCCACTTTACATCTGTGCTTCGGGAAATTTTCTTGTTGCAATATAAAATTTCCTCCACAAAATCGAAGTCCAGAAGATATTATGTTCAAGAATGTGTTTATAGCCTTCTTTGCCTAATATTTCTTCAATTCTGACGATGTCATCACTCAAGAAAAAAAAAAGAAATAACCTCATTATCATGATGGAATCCACCGCCGTGCTTAGGCACTAAACAATGTGACGCCATTTTTTCTTCAGTTGAGCGTCTCACAATCTCTATTCTTAGATCAGAAAATTTCAAATTTAGATTCATCCATCCACAGTTTCCACTCTTCGATTGTTAAATGTTGATTGCTCTTAGCCCATGCCAGCGATTTTCTCGTTTTAATAGGGGTTTTCGAACCGTTACACGACCACACATTATAACGAGTCCTGCAACGTTGCTAGTATTGTTCGAGAATGATTCGCAGAATATGAAAATGTCTTCCAGGTGCTTTCATTTTCGCTGAATACGCTGGATATGAATCCCATAGAACATCTTTGGGATTAAATCAGATTCGGCGTTTGGATCCTCCACCACGATTATACAGATCTATGGGACGCCATCCTAGCGAAATGGTACAACCTCCTTCCTGCAACGTTCAGAAGCCTTATAGAGTCTATGCTTCGTCGTGTGGCTGTGATACTGACTCCAAAACGAGGACATGCCCACTTTTAGGTAAGTGGGCATGTCCTCGTTTTGCAGTCAAAACAAAAAAATCTGCCATCAAATTCACTGAATTGCAGACAAGATACAATTTGCTGAAACTTCATCCCTTAATTATATCGATGAAAATTCTAAACGACTCAATTCAACAAACAACCTCTCTGCAGCTGTATTATTTTTCCACAGATAACAGTGATGATCGCTTATACAGTCCTGGTGTTCATTTTCTCCGCGATTCTGAGGATGCGTGAAGATCTGTTAAAAAGCAATCAAATGGCGATGCAGGAACCTGAGATGAAGGATTTCCAACAGACGTCTCAATATCTATTTAGAAAAGTTCGAGCTAAAATAGTAAGGAATGAAACTCAAAATCTCTACAAGTGGAGAATATATGAATTACACTACACGAAGCAAATACACCTAAAAACGAAATATTATAAATCTTTATAAACAAAATGTTCAATAGTCGATTGTGGGCGTGGAAACCAATCTGTTATGTCTGTTGCTCTTTCCCAATTTTTAAACTCTGTAGAAAACAATAAAGTTGTTGTGATAGTTCGTCACAAAGGTTGGTTATCCTTTAATCCTCAAGTTCCATGGACAACTCCATTTTATAAATTCTATGAAATGGATTTGTCCATGATGATTTTGAATAATCTTTTGCAAAGTAAGACACACCATTATAGACTTTTTGTGTTTCCACAGAACAACTGTTATAGTTTATTCCACAGACAAAGGAGACAATCTATTTAACATTGGAAATGTTCATATTTCTAAATTAATCTAACCTATCAAGTTACAGTTGACACTAATGTATGTTCATATGATGGTAATAAGTTACCAATTTGCTGTTCAATGTGTTTTGCGTTTAGTGTACAGAAGTACTTAGACATTTATTTTAAGTTTAACATCTTAAGTGGACTAATGTTTCCCAAAAGTATTGGAAACATTAATAAAGTTGAATAAAATTGATTTTTAAAAGAAATTTATAATGTGTGAGCCCATGTTTAGTGTCATCATTGGTGAAGGACATACTTTTGAGAGGACAGTGTCCATAAATGACTGTTATTGTGATGCAAAAGTAGCGACAAGAAAACCGATAGTCTCTGGAGTTTGTTGTGAGCCTGGAGTGGAGACCATTTGCTCACTTTGCACACCTTTCGATGCAAATACAAATGAATGGTTTCATCGCTGACATGTTTCTTCAAGAACCTGTCTTGTTTAATTTGAATCCGACGACTCAATGCCCATCTTCAGTTTGTTGTCTTCAATGGCGGTCGGCCTTCCATCATCTTCTTCACTTAATTAAACTTTTTGGACCATTTTTGCTTGGAGCCAGTTTGCTTGCCTTCGCTGGTAGCACAGTGGATATAATTACTGTCTTTAATGTTTTCTTTATTTTTTTATAAACATATTACAGGCAAATATGCCGGTTACAATGTGCGTTTATCTTTTAGATGATAAATAAAAATAATTTACCAGAACGCGATTGCACCTTTGCGTTTTTTACAGGGTGGTGATTCTGCGTGCTTCCATTGTTTTGATATTTGTTTAGTTTCGGGATCATGGATGGATCCAAGTTTTATTCTTTGTGCCTAGCGTGAAAAAAAACCCTCTTGCTTTTTCTGGCACATCAACAACATCTCATGAGCACATTTTGTCCTTTTCTTCTTCTTCTGATAAAGGGTCAGAAGTCTGTGAATCCACAGCAGACACTTCATCGTATGCAGATGTTGATGGATGATGTTCTCCACAGACCCTACACTAATTTAGAGCTCTGCAGCTAATCCTTTGACGCTAATAGGGTGATCTTCCAGGATTAATGCTTCAATCACTGCAACACTCCTCTGTTAGAGCAGTTGTTGGGCGTCCTGGGATTTCTTTATCGTGCACTGAGGTTCTTCTACATTAGAATCGTTTATACTAATGTGCAACAATACTGTAACCTGGCCACTCTTCTCCACAAACAGCGACTATTTCTTTGCGGATTTCTTTGGGTGCTTTCCCTTGCAGAAAGAGAACCTTATCATTGATCTGTATTCCACTTTATCAATTGTGACACTTTATCCAGTGCTACAAATAAAAAAACGAATCGCCAGATCGAAACCAAAATTTGTGTGGTTTCTACAGAGATTTCAAGGTATCAAACAAAAAAAAAACATCTTTCTGTGTTACAACTACTTCTGGATAAATACAAACCTTTTTTGAACTCTCCTCATGGATTCAATTGGTGTTCATGTAATGAACACCAATTGAATCCATGAGGAGGGTTCCATACCCTTGCAGATGAAACATTTACGCATACTTATAACCTTCTAGTGCTAGTTCTGGAGTAGTTATAAATAAATCTTTGTTCGGGACAACCTGCTCTTGTATCTGAAATTATGGAGGACTTAAATCTGGTTGAAGTACTTACAATATAGCAATATTGCAAACTTGATGACGTTGAATCAAACAAGAAATATTACTAATATCTTGTATGCTGTAGTGGAAACCATCTAGACGGTTTTAAGGAAGGATCCTAGTTTGTTTATAAGAGGTAATGATTAATATAATATCAGTACCAGAAAGGAAAAGTTTCGGGCAAAGTTCCAAATGGCACTGATATGGCAATATGACTTTAATGCTTTGTGGCTTGCGTTGGCAAAGAAGGATTCTGGAGTCTGTGTTTCCCCTTCTGAGAAAATACTACTGATTATTCATAACGGATATATCCTATAGAGAAAGTGTTAATTAAATATTTTAATTTTGTTTTTATAACAAGTTCTGAGAGCAAGTTGGTCGCCTTTATCTGCTTTTACAAAAATGTCTTTGTTCTTAAGATAACAATTGATGGTATTTAATTGGTGTGGTAGAACGTTAGCGTTTGATTTAATTTTGTGTGATTTAGAAACTTAATCTGAATTTCCTTCCATGCGTTTTTTTATAGCAAAATTAAAACTATGTTCATTAAAACGAGATCATCAATCCAATTTTAGAGTGAAACTCTGGCCATGAAATACAGTCCATACACATCGTGGCATAGATTCCAATAGGCGTCTGAGGATTCTAACTCCAGATTTCATCATTTTTCCACCAGGATATTTGTCAACTGCTGCTATATTGTGATCGGCAGAAAACTGCGAAACTTGACTAACGTTTCCAATCCAATTGGATTCCTATCTGAGGAATTAGGCGTCCAGCGTTGTTGGAAATATTGTTGGAAATATGTTGGAAATATTGGGACTGTTCCTCGAACCATTCAGATACGATTTTTTTGCACGGCGGATAGTTGCAGCGTCGTCTTAAAAGAATCCATCTCAATCCGGTTGAAAATGGGGCATTTTAGGGTGAAGTTGGTCAAATACGACAGAAAGATGTCCATTGGCTTAATTGAACACCAGTTAAACTAAGCCAATGAATTCTATTGTCATTGTATTATATTAGAATTGTATTCAATTCTAATATTAGTATTAGTATTCAACAGAATTGTCATTCTATTGAATTCTATTGTCGGTTTGCCTGTTTTGCTAAAGAAAACTCCATGAGGCTCACCTAAGACTTACTAACGTCGCCATGTTTTTAAAAAAGAATAAAAATTTCTCGCGTCACTGATCGGATTCGAAACCAGGCATTTTCCACCTGGTGTGAAGCGGAAGACATTTGTCAAAATACACCGTCCCAACCGTAGAGGTTGGCAGAAGTGTTTTCACGGTCCTGGATTGTTTATGAGTTCGTGGTTCGAGTTCGGACAGTTGGTCATCATTCATATGACATACAGCATATTCACATTCGGGACAATTGCGCGCTTTCGACATTGCGGAAGGAATATGGGTTTGGGACTTTTTGGCTCCAGCATGTCAATGAACCGTATCGTACTGCAATATTTCTAGTGACTATGTTTGAAAACGTGGGCGTGCAAAAGCTTCATTGCACACCCATTAGGGTTAAAATCGGCGCTCTGGGCACGAACTCCAATCTTAACTGTAATGAAAAGGTTTCAGGTGAACTGGAACGTCGGTTTTGGGTCAGACACTCAATTCCCTCAATCAATAATGCTGAATTGACTTCTGTAGTGAAAGAAGAATGGACCACACTACTGCCTTCTTTTTGTCAAATACGATTCAGTCTATTGACCACGATATGGTATATCATTCTCTTCATTAAAAGGCTCTTTGAAACATACAGGTGTCCAGTTACTTTTGGCAATGTAATGCGCGTAGAAAAGTATTGTTGGATTATAGTTAGGAAATTTTAAATAATATCAATAATGGATTAGCAATAAGAATGAGACCCAATCTAATTGTTAATGAAGTCTATATACAACCGAAGATGGGTGAGCCGTCAAGCTCAACTGCTTTCCCTTTGCGAGAACAAATTTATATATCCCTTGGTACGCTTCTAAATCCTCCAGAAGACAGTGAACAATTCAGAAACTATGCCCAATACATCCGTCCAGTTTTGGATTTATATTACAGATGGAAGGAGGTGAGCAGGAATGATAGGTTTGAAAGTGATTGGGAAAGAGCAAGAGAAACGTTTGTACTCAATGAAAGATTAACGAGGAATGTCATTTATTGTGTAGCTAGAGTATGTTTTTGGAAGAATATCCCGGATCCGAACCTTGTATCCGAGGTTTTTCATCTTCTGTCGAATTATGATGGGTTTTGGGCACTTTACGAACAAGAGAAATATTATCCCGAAAAAATAACAGATTTATGGTCATGGCCTGGGAAAGATGACCCCAGAAGTAGAATGGTACAAGAATCTCCCGTTACCTATTTTCTCCGGCTAGCCAATTTAAATAGGTTTGTATGTGGAAACGAAAGGTACGTTGATCTCTTCTCTAGACGAACTATGGCTTTCTATTACAAGAACTATTCACCGGAGGTTTTGTTGCTATTGCTAAGATATGGAGCTCAGTTATCGATGGACGAGGATGTCTATACATCGGAATACGAAGCAACCCGGGTTTGCCACTTTATTACATGGATTACTGAGAGCCTAAATTCAGACGAATTCAATGAAAGAGAGGAAGATCTTGTTATACTCTTTGCCAATATCAGATCTTCTCGGTACATGCTCCGAGTTGCTCCTCAGCTATCAATAGAGTCTGTACAGAGTGCCATTGAGGACGAGATTAGGCTGCAAAGAGAAGCGGGGGTTCCGACCTGGGTGTTTTCTGCAAGACAGTTTCTAGATGTGAGTTTTCCATGGCTTCCCCTGTTGAAACAGAGATGTTTTAACCCATCTGAACTTACCCATTTTTGTAGACGTATCATCAGGCAGTGTCTCTATGAAAATTGGCAGCTTCCATATGGCATTCAAGAACTTCCCCTTCCTCTGTATCTCCGTAGGTATATTGATCTTCAATCGGACTGATAATTTATTATTGATTGGTACGCTAGACAGTTGGGTATTTGATTTCACGGATTTATTTGACAATTCTTCCTTGAGTTCATTGTTCTCTATTGTACACTAAAACATCAAATGAATTAAAATATTCAAATCTTCGAAATTTTAGTTGCAGTTCTCACATTATGGAGTCAAATGTGGGAGGCATATTTTACTGTACACAAAATACACAACAAAGTGTCGATACATTATTATTATATGTTGTAGGGTTTTAGGTGCATCAGCAACTTTGGCCATATTGCGTCTTATGTAATATGTCTGTAAATTGAGTGTTTTCTGTGGTCGATTTTATGTTTGCTGGATGAAAAACCAGAGTTTCAGTAGAAAAAACCACGCTACCCTCTCCTGAGACCGACTAACTCAGCCACTAAGGTGGATTAAAGTGTATCCGAGTCTCCTAAAAACGTTTGTCTCAAACTTACCATGATGAAACTTTGCGTTCATCGCTAAGAAAGCATTTAAGCCATCGAAAAGGGTATGACAACACCGATGGCGAGTTCTTCAGAAAGCTCTTTCTAAAGCTTTTTCAGTGATCTTTAGCAAAGTTAGCAACAGTGTACTATTGCCGAATTGAGAGACTACTTTGAATGCTGCCATGAATGTCGAAGTTCCAAACTCTCTTTTTCTGCTGGGGAGATGCAGAAAACGTTTCTCATATTTTGTATTATTGCCACATTATGGTAACCGATGGTACTAATAAAACTAATTCCAAAAATTGATCCTGGCAGTGAATATCACTTAATATCTAGTCAAGGAACTGTCCAAGGTGCCTAAGAATTTGCTGAACTTTTCTTTACCCGCTGTAAGAGTATGATACTTTCATTCCTTCACATTGAGTTGAGATACGATTGCAAAATTCAGAAAAGGAAGTGAAGCATGAATGGAAGATTCAAGATTAAGTTTATGGTAGGTTACTAGACCTCCCGTTTTTAACAGATCATTCCATTTTTGATTAAGCTGTCTGGTTGTTCTGACAAGCTACAAATTATACAGGCATTTTATAAGTAAGATAAATTTTTCATATTAATTATTTATATAATATTTATTTTTTTTTCTTTCACTCTCTAGAGAGAGCATGCTTTTCTATTTCGTCTCTTACATTAGAGTCTGATCTTCAAATAATAATAATCACTCATTTATCCCAAAAACTTAATTTCAACTGAACAAATTTATATTTAAAAAACTTACCATATGAAAAAGTTAAAAAAAAACAACTTTCGCACTCAGGTTACTTTCGAAAACTGTTAGTGAATCAAGCGAACTTCCTTTTTCTGCGATGCTTTAAAGATAAACGTTTTACCACAATAAATTACAATTACCTGAAATTGGGATTTCCAGCATAATCCTTGTCCACCTCAGAAGCTTTCTCAACAATTTAAAATTGTTTGTTTGGTGCTTTCTTTCTCGGTTGTTTAAGCCTTAAAGCTGCCTACGCTTTGGAGGATATTTAAAGTATTTTACTGCCGAGTTGTTCACCCAGAAATCCAAGAAGACAGTCGAGAAGAGATCATTAAGAGCAAAAGTATGTCTCAGTTTTCACAAGAAGCCTTTTAGACAAGGAATATTTTTCAGATTTTACATCGGTAAAAGAATTTAAATTGATTCAAAGCATAAAAATTGCCTTTACTTCTAGATTTGGTTCTTTGTGAAGGACTTGCTTATCGACAGCTGACACCAGAAAAGAAAGAAGACCGAGAGAGAGAGAGAGTCTTAAGTGTCGTTCAATAGTTTCACAATAGAGAGCTTGTTTTGCAAGAAAGGATTTTACAACCAATCCCTTCCATTAAGATAACTTTCTCCTTTCCTAACTCAAATTATAAATCGAAAGCTTCGACTTGCAATTTTTAAATATATTTTTCTGAAAGAAATTGAATAACGAGTAATGTATCTTTATATACACTAGTTCGCCAAATTAAACCATCACTTGAGCACCTTGACGTTTAGAAGGGCTTAGGAAAAAACATCTTACTCTTTAGTTTGTGATGTCAAATACCAGATTAACGATTCTATCATTAAAATTGCTGTCCGCTACGACTCCAGATTCAAAATGGATCTTTAACAACACTGTTAAAGATCTACTAATAACCTTTTATCCAAATGAATGCGTCTGGAGCGGGTTACACGTTTCTTCCTATAAACGTAGGTTTTTCATCCCAAAAAAGAGACAGATCGGACGTGGAAATCACTCAGTTTGCAGATACAATATGGATGCCTCTTTCTGGTTGACTTTAAGCTTATCAGGAAATAATCTACCCTAACTTTCTGCGATTCCCTACATATGGAACAACTACATACTCTGGTTTGCAGAAGATATGATGGTACAATTTCAGTTGTCTTTTCATAAAAATTACGAAACAGCAACAATTAAATAGAGTGCTATCCAGAGATAATTTAAAAGTGATAAAATGCCTAAAATTTTAAGAAAACAATAATACGAAGTGTATATAGTCACTACTAAGATTTTTCTTTTTTGCTTCCGAGACGCATGCGAAGTTACGCTGGGACAGCACAGTGGCTACACGATGCTGTTGTAGTCAGTGAACTAGCATTAGAAAGTAAAAAGGCGCCATTACAAAGGCGTATTAAAAAAAAAAGTGAAAAGGTATATGTCAGTATATAGTACTGCGTCTGTAAATTTCGGGAATTCTTCGGTCGGTTTTCTGGAAGAAAATCCAGAATTTCTGGGAGAAAAACCATGCCACTTTATATTCAATAGCCGTATCCCGTATCTATGGATATTGTATTGTTCATATAATAATATACACAGACAGTTAACTGCTTTCTTAAATTGCCTGCGTATATTTGGGTAGTAAGCCTGAGAAACCGTTGATTTAATCGATCCTGAGGCTAATTCTAAGAGTGAAGTGAGAAATTACCGGCCGGTTAGTCTAACTTCAGTAGTAGGGAAAATCGAGGAGACAATGATCAAGGGTGGAATTCAGGATCAGTTAGATAGAAACGGAATTCTGAAGGATACTCAGCATGGTTTTGTAAAGGGAATATCATGTTTAACAAATCTGGTTAGCTATTTTTACAGGATCACTCAAGAGCTGGATTTTAGGGAATAATTTCGACACTTTATTTGGATTTCAGCAAAGAATTTGACTCAGTCCCACATGAGCGGTTACTTTATAAGTTGGAACAGGTTGGAATCACAGGGAAAATCCTTAGATGGATAGCTGGATGGCTTCAGAATAGGAGACAGAGGGATGTGATAAATGGTTATTCCTCAGATTGGGTTGACCTAAGAGGTGAGGATCCCAAGGATCAGTATTAGAACCACTATTGTTTTTGATTTCATAAATGACATCGATGAAGGGATAGAGAGTGCTGTCTAAATTTGAAGATGATGTAAAGATTGGTAGAGTAGTTTATGATCACCGCCAAACAGAGCTTCTTCAGAGTGACCTATATAGACTTCAGCAATGGTAAAAAAAAATGGCAGCTATGCTTTAATCCAGCAAAGTGCACGGTCTTGTACCTGGGGAACAGTAACCCCAAAATAACTTATACGCTTGGAAGAGTTGAACTAAAGCCGGTAGTGGAAGAAAGGGAACTGGGTATTACGATACGGTCGACAGGAAGTTCTCCGAGTATTGTAGACTGGTTGCAAGGAAGGTCCATGGTGTCCTTTCGATGATTTATCGAACATTTGCTAGTAGAGATAAGGATGTCATAATCCTATTATATAAGGATATTGGAATACTGTTGGGAATACTGTTCCAAGTGGACTACACTTGGAATACTGTGTTCAAGTATGGAGACCGCACCTAAAGAAAGACATTGAGCTTCTGGAAAGGATCCAAAGATGGATAACTCTCCTGGTGAGATCGGTAAATGGGCGTCCATATGAGGAAAGACTTCGAATATGTGGGTTGCAGAGCTTGGAAACTAGGCTTGATTGAGGTGTTTAAGGCTCTGGGCGGCTTAAGTAAAATGAATAAGGACGAAAATTTCACGGTTATAAATGATTCAAGAACAAGGGGGCCATGATTTCAAGTTACAGGGATGTTTAGAATGGATTGTAGGAAGTTTGTTTGTTTGTTATTTGGTTTTTAGGAGCATTAGCAACTAAGGCCATATTGCTCCGGGGATATGCAGTGGTCATTCCCTGACCTTTCCACATCCTCCGTATTTGGTGGTGACGGGCTCGAACCCCGGTCTAATCAAGAAGCGTGTACTACGCACTGCTGCTCCTTCCCACCTGGCTACGGAGGTGCCTTGTAGGAAGTTTAATTTTTGCCAGAGAGTTATAAATTATTGGAATAAGTTACCTACGTGGATGGTAGTTTGGGGAAATTCAAATGGCAGCTAGATAATTACCTACGGGAAGAGGGAAACGCATAGGTTGTCTGTTTCCTTTTCTTTTATTAATTATTTATTTTTTAAAATATTCTTCTTTTTATTATTTTATGTTTTTACTGGCTGATGCAGCATAAGCTATAGGCGTCCTTGCACCATGTGGCCATTGCTAATACTAATACAGTACTAATAAACCTCTAAATCTCTATACACTCTTAAGAAATACATGAGATACATCTTTTATATACACTACCCTCCAAAAATCTAGTATACGGACACGTTTCCTTTCCACCAAAGAATAGATTTCCATTTCTCGTTGCAGTTCAAATCGGCTCTCTGCGCTGGTAATTCTAAATTTGCACATTCAATGTCCATTAAAATTTCTCGGTGCAGCGAGATTCGACACTCCACGCAACTGATTTTCACTGCTCCACGGACCTTAACGCATTTGTTGCAACATAAAAGGCGACACCATTGATTGCGGTTGGTGATGTTTGGCTTATACACCACCGCTCTTCCAAAAATTGAGATTGTGGAGCTCCATAACTCGTGTGCTCGTACAGACCTCAACTCCTATTGACGCCTTGAACTCCTGGTTGATGTTTTCCAAGGATGTGTACTGAGATTTTCGTACTACCCTTCCGAGTACCCTCCCCCTCCAGTCACACAGGAGCTATCGTGGTCTTCCTAGGCGTTCATCGACTGTGATAGTACTGTCACTCTTCCATTCTATGGTAACATCACCTAAGTAGATTACGGATTGTGATGGCATTGGTATGTGGATCTTCAATGCCATCTCTATCTTTTGCAGCGTCATTTGTAGAATCAACAATATTTTATAAAATGCTCTTCGTTAGTGTCCCTTACTTTTGACAACGTTGTGCACTTCCTTCCTGTCTTATACTATTTAGTGTTCAATCCAGAGGTAAAATAAAAGAATCTGCATATTTACATCGATCGTTAGATGGCGCAAGTGTATCTGCAGATTTGAACAACTACATTTCTTTTTATGATTAATGCTCGCTGTCTCTTCCAGAATTCTTTGATGGAATAGTTGGGTTGTAAGAGGAAGAAAGAATGTCAAGAATTGTAATTATTTGGTTCGTTTATTTAAATGGTAAGCACGGACTGTAAACATCTAAGACCATTACTCTACTAATGCAGTATACGTTGTGAGCCCCATAAACAACGCCAGAGTGACAGAAGAATTCCATGGAATTTTCCATAATACAAACTGCATAGAAGTCTTTCGAGTTAGGCTTAAGAACAGAGAAAGAGTTGACCTTTTGTCTTTTACGAGAAGAGCATCGCCTGCACGATGCTCTTTTGTCATTAAAATAAACATTTTGTTTAGTTAGGTACCTTGAAATTTAAAGTCACTAATCTCTAACGTTTTGGTGACTTCTGCCAACACTTTTCACCCCATCCCCCTCTTTGAAATCCATCCATCTGGTGTTGAAAACTTTTTCCAGTTTTTGGCACGCCATCTTGGCAATGTTTCTGAAAGGGAAGAAAACAATCTTAAAGACTATGATATTTTAACTCATGAGTGAGATTGTTGCAATTTGGCAACGTCCAGAGTATCCCCCATTTACCATTATTATTTACTTTTAATATTTTGTATTCTTATTTCAATTTCTAAAACACCCTTTTAAGGATAATCTTAAAAATTAAAAACAAAGAAGGTGTGTTTGTTTATACCTCAAAGGCAAAATTGGTTTTCGTTCTGTTCAGTAATTACGTTGATTAAAATTTGTAGATTGAAAAATGATGACAGAAAGAGAAAGCGAATTACAGAATGATAGAAATAGTTCAATACAAAATGAGAAATTAACTGATAGAAACAGTTCAATACAGAACAGATAGAAATAGAAAGAAAATGATAGAAAGTTAGAAATAGTTCATGACAGACTGATAGAAATAGAAAGCTCTTGGTAGAATGGGAGAAATAGGCAGATAGAATAAGAAAAAAAGTGTTCATGAGAGAATAATAAAAATGGAATGAGAGAAATGGACAGATAGAAATAGTCCATGACGGAGTGATAGATAGAAATAGTCCATGACGGAGTGATAGATAGAAATAGACGGAAACAGACTGAATCTGATTGATAGAAATAGAAAGAAACAGACTGAATGATAGAAATAGACAGATATAAATAGTTTATGATAAAATGATTGAAATTATTTTATGACAGGATGATAGAAATAGTTCAGGACAATAGTAGAAACATACAGATAGAAATAGTTTAATGACGGTATGATAGACATAGAAAGCTTGTAGCAGCATGGTAGAAATAGCCAGATAGCCAAGAGAAATAGAAAGCTCGTGGTAGAATGAGAGAAATAGAAAGCGAATGATAGAAGTAGAAAGAAATTGTTAGAATGATAGAAGTAGAAATAAATTGTTAGAATGATAGAAATAGAAACACAGAAATAGTTCATGACAGAATGAGCGAAATAGAAAGCTAGTGGTATTATGAGAGAAATGGATAGATAGAAATAGTTCATGACGAAATAATATAAATGACAGAAATAGTTTATGACGAAGTAATAGAAATAGTTCATGAAATGGTAGAAATATAAAGTGCATAATGGAATGATTGAAGTAGAAAGCAAATGATGGAATTATAGGTAGAAAGTAAATGATAGAAATAGACAAACAGATATAGTTCAAGACAGAATGAGCGAAATAGAAAGCTCGTGGTAGAATTGAGCTAAATAGAAAGCTCGTGGTAGAATGAGAGAAATAGAAAGCTCGTGGTAGAATGAGAGAAACAGAAACACAGAAATAGTTCATGAGAGAATGAGCGAAATAGAAAGCTAGTGGTAGAATGAAATAAATGGATAGATAGAAATAGTTCATGACGTAATAATAGAAATGGATATATAGAAATAGTTCATGACGGAATAATAGAAATGGATAGATAGAAATAGTTCATGACGGAATAATATAAATGACATAAATAGTTCATGAAATGGTAGAAATATAAAGTGAATGATGGAATGAGTGAAGTAGAAAGAAAATGATGGCATGATAAGTAAAAAGCAAATGATAGAAATAGACAAAACAGAATGAGCCAAATAGAAAGCTCGTGGTAGAATTGAGCGAAATAGAAAGCGCGTGGTAGAATGAGAGAAATGCACAGATAGAAATATTTCAGCACGGAATAATAGAAATAGTTTATGACGGAATAATAAAAATAGACAGATAGAAATAGTTCATGAAATGGTAGAAATATAAAGTGCATGATGGAATGATTGGAGTAGAAAGCAAATAATGGAATGATAGGTAGGAAGCAAATGATAGAAATAGACAGATTGAAATAGTTCATGACAGAATGAGCGAAGTAGAAATCTAGTGGTAGAATGAGAGCAACGGATAAATAGAAATAGTTCATGACGAAATAATAGAAATGACATAAATAGTTCATGACTGAGTAATAGAAATGACAGAAATAGTTCATGACTGAGTAATAGAAATAGACAGATAGAAATAGTTCATGAAATGGTAGAAATATAAAGCGCATAATGGAATGATAGAAGTAGAAAGCAAATAATAGGTAGAAAGCAAATGATGGAATGATAGGTAGAAAGCAAACAATGGAATGATAGGTAGAAAGCAAATGATAGAAATAGACAAACAGAAATAGTTCATGACAGAATGAGCGAAATAGAAAGCTCGTGGTAGAATGAGAGCAACGGATAAATAGAAACAGCTCATGAAGGAATAATAGAAATGACAGAATGATAGAACGACGGAATAATAGAAATGAAAGAAAAGAAAAACTTTATGGCAAAGTAATAGAAATGGACAGAAATAGTTCATGATTTGGTAGAAATATAAAGTGCATAAATGGAATGATAGAACTAGAAAGCAAATAATGGAATGAAAGAAATAGAAAGTAAATAATACAATTATAGAAATATACAGATAGAAATAGAAAGATAAAAATAGTTCATGACAGAAAAAAAAGCGGAAATTGAACAACAGAAAGAGAATCATAAAAGGAAAAATAGAATGATAGAAAGAGGGTCACATAAAGAAAAATTAAATGAAAGGAACAAATGAAAAAAAATGTACGAAGAACAAATAGAAATAGAAATAAACAGAGGAAAAATAAACATAAATAACAAAAAATAATTTCAGTTGATTGATAGTTGAAACGCGAGGGAGAAAAAGAGAGGATGACAAAGAGGAAGAGCCTTTTTGTATCCTCAGATGCAGCTCCCTCCCTTGTTGGAAACTTCACTGAAGAGGCTAATTCGGAACACTTTGGCCTGCTTGTACTGACAGCTGTCCTTTATCAAAGCCGCGAGAACTTTTCAAAGTGCTAAAACAGCGTTATCGCTAAACACAACCTTCACACGCAGAATGGCCTACTACTATGTTGGCCCGTGTTGTTATAGTAACCTGGATGGGGAAACGTTAAAGTTGAGCCAAACTCGCGAGGGTTTTTCTAAAGAGCTGAATCGGGGCATCGGAAGAATTATCGTAATTTTTATCGCATATGTGGTGGACATTTAGGTGGCGCCATCTATCGACAAACCCATCAAGGTTTTTAAAATTATGTTTTAAGTGTGTCACCTAGAAAACTCTTCTTTTTTGGGGGGGGCGTAATATCTCTGATTATAAACAATGGATCTAATATATACTAGTCAAAATGCACTGTGCTACGCATGCGTGCTATTACATAAAATTACCACACTTCACTGGCTATTGTAAAAATGGAAAGAGGAAACTGGAAGAGAAATTGTTAGATTTAAATATAAGAAAGGCACGTGGGGTGAATGGGATCAATTCAATTGTATTAAGAGAGGAGCAAAGGAAGTAAGCAAACCAGCGATAATTATGAGAGCATCTTTGGATTCAGGGGAGGTCCTCGTGGACTGGAGATGTGCAAATATGACCCCAATTCACAAAGGGAGATTGAAAGGTGACACGAGTAATTACAGACCAGTTATTTTAACTTCTGTTCCAGGGAAAATAATGGAGTCACTGGTTAAAGATCCATTTCAGGATCATCTAGACAAGACCGCAGCAATAATTCATGGGTTTGTTAAGGGAAAGTCTTGTCTGACAAATTTGATCGGGTATTATGATGTGGTTACAGAGGAACTGGATATTTTGATATCATATACTTGGATATCAAGAAGGCTTTTGATGGTGTTGCACATAAAATGCAAATAAAAATTGGAGTAGTGTGGAATTAAGGGTGGAATTGCTGCTATGGATAAAAGTATGGTTGAGTGGGAGAAGACAGAGAGCGGTAATCAGTGGACATTGCAATGGACGCGAGGGGATTCGAACTTTTTCACTCTGTGGCTGAGTTAGTCGGTCTCTCAGGCTTCGATAGCAAGGTTCCTCCCCCCTTCCCGCCGAAAACTCAGGTTTTTTTGTCCAGCAAAGCAGACAATCCTCAAGGAGTATTTCCTCATTACAGGAAGCACTTTAAGCGTTCTCACTAACACCCTTCAAGAAAGACATTATCGTAATAAACGGAAACAAACACAGCAACTTACTGTATCTCCAGGGGAGTACCCCCAAGGGGGCGTATTGTCCATCACCTTCTTCGCAATAGCACTATAGCCCCATTTTCAGCTCAAAACTGTGAACAATTCATTACATATGCGGACGATTCGAAATTTTTTGTTACCTCTAAAAAACAAGAAACTGCACTTCATCTATCCGAGGAAGTAAACAAGACAATCAGGAAGCTAGAAGAATATCTACACTACATTGGCCTGAAACTTAATGAAAAGAAAACTGTCTAAATGACCTTCACCAATAAAAAGAAGAAAAACGAAATTATAATCTTTGTGAACAATACCAGAGTCCAAAAATCCCCAGCACATTGTCGACCTTGGCCTTAAGTGGGATGAAGGATTAAACTTCATACCTTACTTCGAATACATTAGAAAAAAGACATACGCAGCACTCTGGAGCACTAGACAAGAACTCACCAGTCTCCGAAGCCCTCATCTTATGAATCAATACATCCTTAAATGCGTTACACCAATTCTGTTGTACGCATCGACTATCTAGTCATCGGTCCCCGAAAATAAATAGGGAAGAATCAAGTCTCAAGTGCAAATTGACTCAGTTGGGCTCTCTGGGGAGATTCGTCCCAGCAAATACTGTGAAGTAATTTAAACATAGATCCAGAGAAACTAGATACACACAAAATCTATAGGACAGAAATCTTTGATAATGTGTAGGCACCTGCGAGGTGATCTGATTGAGGTGTATAAGGCCTTGAATGGGTTGAGCAGGCTCAATGCTGATGGGATTTTTCTTCTTGCTCAGATGAGGGAAGACGGTTGTAGAATAGATGTGGGGAAATTTGCCTTTAGCCAGCAAGTGGTTTATTGCTGGAACAAACTTCATTCTCTCGTTGTGGAAGTTGAGTTTAAATAAATTCAAAGAATTAGACCAACTATTGGAGGTAATGAATAGGTAAAATGGGAGGTGTCGTGTTTTTTTTTCATATGCCACTACTTATGCTAAATATGTTACAGTCTCTCTCTCTCTTTCTCTCTCTCTAAAGACCTACTTCAGGGGTAATTAATAAACCGAAATTAATTAAACTTCAAAAATAGATAAATCTGTATGACGAGTACTTATATTACTTTCAGCTATTCTACAAATACCTAAATTCATTCGAAATACTGTTGTATTATCCGTGCTTGCTTAAGCGAATATTAAATAAATAAATAAGTATTGCTTAGTAAAAAGTACTCTAGTTTTTCCCATAATACCTTTTCATGTTTTGACGCTATTTTAAAATTTACGTAAATAAATAACATTTAAAATTCATCAGTGTAGATGAGCAATTTTCTCAATACGAAGTCCTAACTTCCAACATACGTTCCGAGTTTAATTTTAATAATACCTTAAGGCCGCCTGCCAGTTGACGTCTTCAGTATGTACTTTGGAGCGTTTAATTTCAACAAATACCGAGCATTCCGATGATTGGTAATCCTTCTCCAACGACATGAACTTTGTCCTGATGATTTGACCTCACGTCTTTCCAAAGTGATTTCATATCATTTATGAGGCACAAGATGACACTACCAGCCAGGCATGCGTGTTTCTGTAACAAGCACGTGGTCGTTTATTATCATGGATGTCATGTTTCCACAGGTAAGTTTAGTTTCTAGATTCATACTTGATTTTGAATCAGTTTATTCGCCGTATCTTTTCTCCTGATGTCTTTGAACATTTTCTTCACT
The DNA here is from genome assembly GCF_048544385.1 of Mastigoproctus giganteus. NCBI lineage: Eukaryota > Metazoa > Arthropoda > Arachnida > Uropygi > Thelyphonidae > Mastigoproctus > Mastigoproctus giganteus. The sequence goes on along the minus strand of NC_143579.1, from coordinate 38,545,779 downwards.
GGAATTAAATTTTAAATTGCATTTATCTCGGCGCCTCCGTAGCCAGGTGGGAAGGAGCAGCAGTGCGTAGCACACGCTTCTTGATTAGACCGGGGTTCGAGCCCGTCACCACCAAATACGGAGCATGCGGAGAGGTCAGGGAATGACCACCGCACCGGAGCAATATGGCCTTAGTTGCTAATGCTCCTAAAAACCAAATAACAACAACATTTATCTCCACATATCTTTGTTCCTGGATTTTGTGGCACGTAACCAAGATTGCGAGCCATAAATATCTCGCTTTTGTAAATTCCTCCGATTCTACGGTCAGTTCGCGTGATTTTCGGGATGAAAAACCCCATGCATCCATCGGTCTAGAATAATTCAACAATGTTTTTTAAAAAAAACAAGCCCATAAAAGTTCTGCTCATCTAGATGGAATTCGAATCCGGTGTTTTCCATATGATGTGCAAGTACAAGATTCATAAACACTGATTATCACATAAATAGTTCGTCTACATTTTTAATTAAACACAACAAATTTGAACTTCATTTACCGCGTCAACTACTGAGAGTTGTGTTTCCCAAGCAATTACAAGCTCATGTCATCCCATTACATTATAGCATAACTTCCAGACGTTGATTTTAGCACTAAAATTTAAGAAAAACCAAAACAAAATAGTTTGTGTTTGTCTATGAAATCTTTATCCCCTTTTCTCGACTAAAAGATCAGACTTATTACCTTTTCTTTCGTATTCAAGGACTGTTTACCTGTCAGGTTCAACAAACTGTCCTAAGTTGTAAGGTAATATTTGTTCGCAAACAAGAAAGATGAAAGAAAATCGAATGTGAGAAAAACAAAACGAGACAACATGTTTGTTTGTTCCTTCCAAAAACATTAATTCATCCAAATGGCTTTTATATTTTCCACAGAACCACTCATTGCATCCGAAAGTTGTCTCAAAGTCGTCTCATTAGCTTCATCTTTCTCGGAAACAACATCCCTAGAGGCATTGGTAAACTGCTGTTTTATGCACATCACTGGTGGACTTTTCTCAAATAAACAAACACGTTAGCTGGGTGAAAGACTGTTTGCTTCTTTCATGGTGTCGTAAACAGATGTGGCAGACTATCTAAGGGGGAATAATAGTGGTGAAGTGACTTTTCGATAAATGTCTTTGGTCTGGTGGGGAAGATTTTATCAACCTAATCACAGGAGGTGAAAAGATAAAGATAAACAGTCATGGAACAGTAAGGAGAGGGAGATTCTTCTATATTTCTGGCCAGAATAAACAAATAGTAATTAAGCTGTGATTTTAGAATTTGTTACTAGGAAATTAAGGTGAGGGGGCTTTAATATATCGTATCTGTTAGCTCCGTTTATTGCACAGCGATCGGTTTTCTGTTTTTCGGGATGAAAACCAGGAATGCGCGGGTTTTTCATCCAGATAAACAGAAAAAACATGGATAAAATTAATAAAATTCGAAAATAAAAGTACTTTGCTGCACATTTATTCATATATAGCGAAATATATTTGAAAAGAATATATGTATTCAGGTTTTCATAAAGTTTTTTTCTATCGCTTTGAAGACTGATGGGAAATGAATCAGATATCCTCGAGTTCACATCAGAAGCGAAAACCATTTATCCAATAGCCGACAGAGAAATGAGAAAACGAAGAACAAATGCGCAATGGCGAAAGTACTAAGTTCGCAATCAAATTAGTGGAAATGAATTGAATCAGACCAACTCATCTCATATAATCGACTCGATCACTCTTCACTCAAATGTACCCTGCGTGAGGCTGGAAAAGATCTTCGTCTGCAGTTCGAATTTGTTCCAATTATGAGTAGAAACATGGCACAATTTCGTTAAGGAGAAGCGAATTACTAGCTCGACTAGAGAGAAAGAGAAAGTAGAATCTCGTCAGATTCAGTAGAAAGCTTTTATTTAACTCATAGGTGAAAAGAACTGGTTAGTTCCTCTATCACTGTAGATCAGACTCCCGTTGAACTGTGATAATAAAATAATATAACAGTTCCGTGATTGATAGAATAGACATGTAACGTAGTTGTGATTGTTAAAAACTTAAAGCCCTGAACATGGATTATAAATTTTTTTGGTGGTCATTGCTAAAATATAGGACCCAAAACATGTGGAAAAAATAGCTACTTACAGTAATGAAATTCTTCCTATCTTCGAAGAATATACATTTTCAAAAAAAAAAAACTTTAACGGGCCCTGAACATGAATTAGAAATTATTTTGTGTCATTTACCTTTAGAATCTAAAGGGACCCGAACGTGGATAAAAAATTATGCATCAGTGGAGAGTTATAAAAACAAATACTGTTAAAAATTTAGAGGGGCCCGAAACATGGATTATAAATTAGTTTTTCTGGTTATCACTAAAATATAGGACCCAAAACATGGAAAAAAAAAGCTACTTACAATAATGAACTTTTTCCTGTCTTCAAAGGATAGATGTTATCAAAAAAAAAAAAAAACTTAGTGGGCCCTGAACATGGATTGTAAATTATTTTCTGTCGGTTAACGTTAGAATCTAGAGACCTGAACATGGATAAAAAAAATTATAATTCAGTGGAGAGTTATAAACACGATCAAAATTTTATAAGAAAGAACTCCAAGATTTTGGAAAAATAGGAATAATCCTATTATCCTAAAGTCACATCGTATCACAGGACACGCTGTGAACTACTCGTACGCCTAGAGGTTAAAGGAGTGTCCACTGAAGCACCGTAATTACATGTTAAAAAAAAAAAAAAAAAACGAACCGAGTATGAAATCCTCATATTCTACACATGTGCAGAATACTCGAGTGACCTTCTTACTTCTGGCCGTGCATAAAGAAAACTGAGGCTATCTTAGCGTCTCGCTTTGGAACCCGTCCAGAAAGTTCCACAGAGAGAGAGAGAGAGAGAGAGAGCCTGGTAGTTTGAAAGGATGAAAAGAGGACGAGTGATGAGAAAAATTGGGGGATAAAGGGATGCTGCAGCGATCATGAAGAAAAACATCTCTCTCGGCATTCGAAAGAGAAACAGCATCATCCAGCCAGGATACGAAAGCGTCACAATGGGAAGCAGCACACAATGAAAGGGGAGTGGTAGAAACGAAACTGCACGACGAAACAATGGGGAAACGGGATGGAGACAGAGCTCGTGCGCACGCATACGCACACATACACGAATATACTTTAATTGTGTGACATCTTTTCTTTCTCTCTCTCTCTCTTTACACCTTTTATTTAATCTTATTTGCCTCTTCTTTTTCACTATCAAAGTGCATTTATCTCGCGCTATTTTTAAACCATTTTATCCACTTTTTTATTTCATCCCACCACCGCCATTTCATCCACTTCTCCGCATTTTCCTTTTGCTTATTTATTATACTTTTCTCTTCCTCATTTTATTTTGTTGTCTCTCTTATCGATTTTTCCCTCATCCTCATTTATCCAATTATTCTATTTTCCCTCTTTTCCACTGCATTCGTCTTCTCTCTTTTTGATTTTATTCATTTTGTGTCTTTCGCAGTTTTATCTTTCTCTCATTTCTTTATTTATCCGATTTTCTTCCTTCTTCACTCTGTCGATTTTTATTGCTTCCTCATTTGATCCATTTTTTATGTCTTAATGTCATCACTTTTCTCTCCAACTGTTCTCTCTTTTTCATTTTATCCAATTTCTTCCCATTTTTATTCCAGCCACTTTTCCTTGTTTCTGATTTCATCTCTTTTATCTTACCTGCATTTTATCTATTTTTCCTTCCTCATTTCATCCATTTTTCCTTCCTCGTTTTATCAATTTTTCCTTCTTCATTTTTCCTTTCTTCCTTCAACCTGTTTCAACCATGCCATACTCAGGGAATTGAAGAAGTTGGGCATTGGCAGCCGCCTGCCTATTCGAAAGCCACTCATTCCAGAGAAAAACCGAAAAAGTTGTTTGTAGTTGTGCCGAGAACGTCCTCATTGGACAATGGAACAATGGAAGAAAGTGATGTGATCAGACGAATCACGATACACTTTGTTTTGTACAGATGGTAGGCAAAGAGTGGCGAGAATCTCACGAAGCGATGGACCCCTGTTTGCTTTATTAAGACAACCCAAACATCTGGAAGTGGTATCATGGTATGAAGAATGTTTTGTTGGCATGGACTGGGTCCGTTGATACCGGTGTAAGGTCGAATGTCATCCAGAAGTACCTGATTTTTGTATTAGATCTATTGCACTCTGCAATGTCACACTTTTATCCCGAAGGTGATGACCACTTTATGGATGACAGTTCAACAGCGTATTGTGCAAGAATGGTTTGGAGAATATGACACGGATTTCCACCATCTTCCCTGGTTCACCTGATCTCGATCTTATTGAAAATGTATGGGATGTACTGGAGAGAGCTATTCGGCAACGAAATCCTCTTTCCTCAACTTTGTCACATTGTGCGATATTTTGCTGGAAGAATGGTTACAATTAGACCAAAACTCCTTCTTACAGAATCCATGCCACTCCGCACATTTGCTGTAACTTGAAATAAAGGCGGGCCCATTCAACATTGAATAAAGATTCGTATTTCCTTGGCCAGTGTGTGTGTCTTTCTGAGGTTTTCTCTCTTTATCGTTTTATCCAGTTTCCTCTCTTCTTCGTTTCATCTACCCTTCTGTGGTCCTGAGTCTATCCACTTTTCCTCTTAAACATTTCGTCTGCTTTTCCTCTCCTTTATTTCATCCATTTTCTCTCCATCTTTTTCCTTTCATCTACTTTGCCTCTTCTTTACTTCGTCTAGTTTCCTCTGTTCCAGATTTTATCTATTTTTGCCGTTATACTTTTATTCAATTCTGTTTTCCTCATTTATCAAATCATATTTTTTCACTGTCCCTTTAGCTGTATTCCTACATCTTTTATTTCCGCCTTCTTTCTCTCCGTAGGTCTCCGTGGCTGCCTATTTCCATAATCTTATTTCTCCACCCACAAATCCTCCAGAGCACATTCCATTTCGTATTTCTGCTTGCTCTGACCTCCCGTGGCTTTTCAGTTGGGTATGTTTAAACGCGTCCAAAAGCAGAGATGAAGGAGTGAGTGGTGGCGCAACATCTCTCAGGCAGACAGATTTAGTAGGAAAAGTGGCGTGCGTGGTGTGGAGAGAGAGAGAAGTATGAGAGGGCTGTTCATAAGTGGAGTGGCCACTCCATTATTTAAGGGGCAGGATTAAGAAGCGAGTTATTTCCAGCATGACCCGAAAATCCTTTTTTCTTCGTTCGATTACTTATTCACATTTGCCACGGTGGTGGCGTCAGAAAGCGGCCGTGAAAGGGTATTTCCGCGCAGTATTTTTCCGTCTCGGAGCCTTTTAACGGCGCTCACAAGGTTGCGTGTTAAGTGGGCGTCTTCCGCAAGCACCCTTCGGATGCCAGCAAGGGTCAGACCTTTCTCGCGAATGAACGAGTGTTCTGGCGACGACAATGAATCGCCGTTTTGTGAGGTGCCATGCCAAGAGCGGAGAGCCCGTTTTCCGCTTTCGCTCGTGCACACAATGTCTCGGACCGTAACTTTGTTCAAAGTTCAACGAAGTTTAAACGGCGAGCCGTCTTTTCACTGAAGGCAACTTGATTCGATCCAATGTACACATCCGCCAAATCACATCCAGCTGTCGAAGCTGAACAGCAAACAGAGAGAGAGAGAGAGAGAGAGAGAGAGAGAGAGAGAGAGAGAGAGAGAGAGAGAGAGAGAGGTGGAATGGACGGGAGGAGGCGATTTAATGGAAGCAGAGTAGAAGAATTCGGACTTCTCGAAAGGACTGTTAGTGAAGAACAAAAAGGCAACAAATTTGATGCATTTTCTAAACAATCTTAAGCTGCCATTTGGAAAATTCTACAATGAAAGGGGTCCTTTCTCCCCCCCCACTCTTCACTCATCTCTCTTTCTCTCTGTTCCCTTTCTCTATATTTATCTCTATCCATCCCTCTCTCTTTCCCCTTTCTATATCTCTCCATCCATCTCTCTCTCTGTCTTTCTATCCATCTGTTTCTCTCTTTCCTCCTGTCTCTTCTTATCCATCTGTTTCTTTCTTTGTCTCTCTCTCTCTCTCTCTCTCTCTCTCTCTCTCTCTCTCTCTCTCTCTCGCTCCCTCTGTCTCTTTCTCTCTGTCTTTCTGTATCGATTTCTCTCTTTCTCTTGATCTCTTTCCCTCTCTCTATTTCTCTTCATCCATCTTTTTTTCTGTCTATTTCTCTGTTTTTCTCTCAATTAATCTCTCTCTTCATCCATCTCTCTCTCTCTCTCTCTCTCTCTCTCTCTCTCTCTCTCTCTCTCTCATCCATCTCTCACTCTTTCTCTTTTTCTCTATTTATTTTTTCTCTTTCTCTCCGGCTATCTCTTTTTCTCTGTCTCTCCCTATCCATCTGTCTCCATCTATTTCTCTCTCTATCTCTCTGTCTCTCCCTCTCTGTTTCTCTTCATCCATCTCTCTCTCTCTCTCTCTCTCTTCGTCTCTTCCTCGATCCATCTGTCTGTCTCTCTCTCTGTGTTTCTCTTTCTATTTCTCTCCATCCATCTATTTGTCTCTCTCTGTTTCTATTTTCATTTTTCGCCGTCTCTCTCTCTCTCTCTCTCTCTCTCTCTGTCTCCTCTTTGCGAATGATAGTAATTAGTTCAATTTCCTTTTTCCCCAACATTATTCTTTATCAATATTAAACCTACATTCCATTGAATCCTCACTGTGAGACACATGGTGATCTTATCCTTCTTAAAAATGAGAAAGATAAACATCCAATGACATCCAACCAATAACGCCATCCGCATTTCTTTCAAGAAAGTCTGCCCTGTGTAGGATTTCAGTATCTACATTCACACATCCGCATCTTCCAGAAATGGGCGACAGACCCCACTGATTATTCCACCCCCATATTCAGCCACGGATGTAGCAATTGTCCTTCAATTGACTTCACGTTCAACCAGAATTAGATATTTTTAATATTTCAATATCGTTCTATTATCGTATTATTTTGACTCTTATTTCGATCCCCATCTGGTATTGCTAAAATTCAAGCATGGATGATATGCATCTTCCTATTTAGAAGTGAGGTCCTCGCGGATCGGTTGCTGATATGTTCTGAAAAATGGCAACCGAAGAGTAAATCTTCTGAATGTAAGATTTTGCATCTGGGGGTTACTTATGAACTAGGAAGAGAAGATTTAAGAATGGTTCAAGAAGTAATAGACAGGGATTGCGATTCTGTCAAACGATATTTTCTATATGTAACGTAAACCGGTGGCTAGGAAAGCACATGATGTCTCTCAATCTCTTGAAATGAGGATAAAGTTACAAAAGTTCGGGATTTTGTGGCAAGAGATCGTTGTTTGACCCTCAGAATGGTGGATGATGAGTTTGAAATGATTAAGGAGACGATTCTTCAAATCCTGTTGAAGATTTAGGGAAAAGGATGGTCTGTGCAAAATTTGTGCTGCGCAGCCTCACGAAGGAGCAGAAGCAACAAAGACTTCATCCAGATTTCTCAAGACAATCCTAATTTCCTCGACTGTATTATCACTGGAGATGAGTGTTCGGTGTTCCAGTACGACCTAGAGACGAAGCATCAGAGCATGCAGTGGATTTCAAAGTCATAATCAAGGCCCAAAAAGTTTTGTTTACAGAAATCCAGGATCAAGACGATGCTGATCACGTTTTTCAGAAGTAACAGAAGTCTGTATCTCATGACGTTTACATGCTGGTAGCGTCTTGGAGATCAGAAGAAATTTCCTGTCTAGTGGACGAGGAGGAGAGCTTGCTAAAGTTCAATGTGGAACTGAATATTCAAGTTCTAGCTGCTGGTTTTAGCAGATGCAGAAAAAGTTCACCTCCTTTGTATCATTTGAACATTGTAATAATTAAAAACCATTCTAATATTCATATAATTGTATAATCTGAAAAATTACTTCTGTGTTTTCTTTCAGTAGGAGAAAAGAAAGGCACTTCTTCGATTGAATAAGTCTTTCTTCTTTGTGAAACGAACGAAAGAAAAGAAAGAAAGAAAATGAAAGAGAGTAGGATTTAAAAAAAAGATGAAAGTGAATAGGGCTCAGTCAGATTTCCTCTTAGGAAAGCCTAAAATGTTTCCGATCGTTCTGCCCTGCTTCTCACGGTGAGTAACCCTCTTTCCTTTCTGCGTGTTGTTCCCCAACCCCCCAAGTATTGACGGCACGCGATCACCAACGAACCATTGTCGTACAGGCAGCGGTTCGTTTTTCGCCGAATTTAATTAAACCAGCTGTTTAGAGTGGTGGATCCACCGAGGGCCGCTTCATTGATTTCTTCTTTCTTCTGCAAAGCCATTTATAAAGAAATACCAAGCACACACACGTGAACAATTCCCTCAAGGAAATTAGCTCAGAAACTTTTTGGAAAACCATTTCTTTCGGAAATCTGCTCAAAGGACAACTTATTTCACAACAAAACTCAGTAATTCTATCTCTCTAAAATGTTGTACTAGGTTTCTTTGGAGCTAAATCCTATGCCATCTGGACTTGGATGGATTCGTTAATTTTCTAAATGCAGAAAATTCAGATATATTCAAGATATCCGACGAATTTTTTCTATTATCTACCAGCCATGGTCTGATTGTTCAACAAAGCATTTATACTGATCACAGCGACAACCTTCACCTGGTATATATTCAGCGGGTTGGTCACTGGTCGCGCATGCTGTCAATTGAACAGTAATCTAAACATACCATAAAATATCCAAATATGCCATCAGTTATAAGGCCTGTTTTACACAATGAAGAACTACCTGTACCGAAACTACCGGAAACTTTCAATTTTGATGAAGAAGATGAACTAGATGATTTTGAGTTTGATGGTGGCACTCAGAAGACCAGCAAGTTAGTGACCCCCACATATGAAGTCACATGCTCATCCTCGGAACCACACTTAATATCTCAAGAGGAACTAAATGATCTTGTTCGTGGTCGGAAATTAAGCATTTAAGTCACATGCTCATCCTCGGAACCACACTTAATATCTCAAGAGGAACTAAATGATCTTGTTCGTGGTCGGAAATTATCTAAAAATGAAGCAGAACTTTTGGTTTCTAGGTTGAAAAGATGGAAAATCCTGCAAGAGGACATCAAACCATGCTATTTTCGTAAACGCCATTACATATTAAACTTGATTTAGGGAAAACTTTGTGAAAGGAATGGGTCGAAATGGAGCAAACTTTTCTGTAGATGAAGGAGAAATTTCCTGGAGTCAATGAGAACAAAATCAAAGAGGGCATATTTGTGGGACCCCAAATAAGAAAACTGATGGAAATTGATTGAAAACTGATTGAAGATTACCAATAAATAATCAGCGAGCTTCTCAAAGCATATGAAGTTGTGAGATGTAGTATATCCATAAAGATCCATTTCTTGGATTAACATTTGGACTCCTTCCCAAAAAACCTAGGTGCTATCAGTGATGAGCATGGTAAGCATTTCCATCAAACTACTTCCACGATGGAAAAGAAGTACCAGGGCAAGTGGAGCTCAAGCATGTTGGCTGATTACTGTTAAACGCTGAGGACGTTCCACAGACGAAATACAACAGGAAATCATTAGGATCTGCATTCTAGTTCGAAGATAACATTGCTCCGTCTATACTGTTTGTAAATTTCGGGTGTTCTGTGGTCGATTTTCTATTTACTGGATGAAAAAACCATGCTGTTCTCTCCAGAGACCAATTAACTCAGCCACGTTGTAAAAAAGGCCGATTAAAATTCCTCACGTCATCGAAGGGACTCGAACTCAGGTCTTTTCCACCAAAACTCAGTTGCAGGAGGACGGCGATCCTACCATCTATGCTACCCACCAGGATGTCGATGATGCTTTGTTTATATTCTTTTATCAGCCCAATTAATACGATATGAATGTACATAATTAAAGATTTTTGACCATATTTCAGCTGGAAAATAAAGGGTATTGCTCTTTTAATATGACCTTTAGGTATGCCTTTGCTGATTGGGTGAAAATGTCATCCCTATTGTCGGATGCTATTTGACCTTTATCTTTTAATATCCCCAGATTGGAACAAAAGTTATAAAGAAAGTTAGAAATAATTCCTGCATCTGTCATAGACTCCAAGCAAGCGGCAAATTTTCTTGTATGAATACAAAATTAGTGAACAGCACCATATATGAAAATTACATAACTTCATCTTCATGTCTGCGCATGCGGTGACTTAGCGATTGCGCAGTTAAAAATTGGTAAGAATCAAAAGTCAGGACATTTGAAATGTTTCTCCAAATTTGAAAGTTGCCCTAAAAACTCTGATAACTGCTCTAATTTGTAGAAAATTTTATGGTAATACATCAATTATTTTATGGTAATTTCATGGTAATACATCGAGTATTTTTTCAGATAAATTTTTAAATCTGCTTTCGATTTACCACTAGAATACCAACGTGTGATGTTTGTGTAAAATAATTGGTAATTTAGCAGTATTTTTTTTTTTTTAAATAAGAAGGCATTACTTTGTAGCAATACATTAAAACAGAGGTGTTCATTACTTGAGTGAAAGAAAAAGAAAGAATTGGAGAAACTGTGCTAGGTGAAAGGGTTGTGATTTTCTCTTTGATATCGTAACCACCACTTTTGGATCGTTTAGCAGAAAGAAAATGTCTCGGGATATAAGAAAAACTCGGTAATTGTTGTTCATGAAGAAATGCGATTCCATAATGAGTGTGCTTTGTGCTTCTACCCGACTACTTGAGAAGAAAAGAAGAAGAAAAAAAAATGTGGATAATGGTATGGTACACAAGTAGTGCGCACGCACGTGTCTACAATTTTCTTTTGTATAAAACAGTCAATCAGTGGGAATCGGGAGGTGACTTCTTCGTTCAACAATTTCTTGAAGTCACATAAGAATATTGACAAGAGCAGAAAGAAAAAATAAAGAAAGGAAAGAGAAAGAAACTGGGCGAGAGAGGGAGACTGAAACAGAACGACAGAGAAAGAACAGAGAGAGAATGTACAGAGAGATAATATACAAAGAATAGAGAAAGAGAGAAAGAGAAAGGTACAAAGAGAGAGGCAGAGAGAACAGATAGGGAAAGAGAGAGAAAATACAGAGAGAAGGAAAGAGAAAGATAGATACAAAGAGAGAGCAAGAAAGAGAAAGATACAAAGAGATAGAGAGAAAGAGAAAGATGCAAAGGGAGAGAGAGAGAGAGAGAGAGAGAGAGAGAGAGAGCGAGAGAGACAGAACACGCAAAGAGAGAGAGAGAGAAGGAAAGAGAAAGATACAAAGAGAGAGAGAGGTAAAGAGAAAAGATAGAGAAAGAGAGAAGAGAGAGAAAGAGAGAGAAAAAGAAAGATACAGAGAGAGAAAGGGAAAAAGAAAGATACAAAGAGAGAGAAAGAGAGATAATAACGAGAGAAAGAAAAACATACAAAGCGAGAGAGAGAGAGAGAGAGAGAGAGAGACTGAAACAGAACGACAGAGAAAGAACAGAGTGAGAATGTACAAAGAGATAATATACAAAGAATAGAGAAAGGTACAAAGAGAGAGACAGAGAGAACAGATACAGAAAGAGAGAGAAAATACAGAGAGAAGGAGAAAGAGAAGGAAGCAGAAAGAGAAAGATACAAAGAGATAGAAAGAAAGAGAAAGATACAAAGAGTGAGAGAGAGAAAGAGAGACAGAACACACAAAGAGAGAGAGAAGGAAAGAGAAAGATACAAAGAGAGAGAGAGAGAGAGGTAGAGCGAAAAGATAGAGATAGAGAGAAGATACAGAGAGAAAGAGAGAGACAGAGAAAGCGAAAAAGAAAGATACAAAGAGAGAGAAAGAGAGACAGAACACACAAAAAGAGAGATAATAACGAGAGAAAGAGAGAAGAGAGAAAGAAAAACATACAAAGCGAGAGCGAGAGGTAAGAGAAAAGATACAGAAAGAGAGAGAGAGAGAGAGAGAGAGAGAGAGAGAGAGAGAGAGAGAGAGAGAGAAGATACGGAGAGAAAGGGAGAGCATACAAAAATAAAAAGAAAGAAACAGAGAGAGAGAGAGAAAGCACACAGAGAGGAAGTGTGTGCCGTCTCTTCCCTAAAATGGAAAGAGAGAGAGAGAGAGAGATACAAATGAAAATGTATAGGATGGAAGAGAAAATTAGAGACATACAACGTATACAGGGAAGGAGATAATGAAGAGAGAGAGAGTGAAAGATAAATGCAGAAGAAAATAATAGAGAGTATAGAACAAGATAGGTAAAATGAGAATGAAAGAAAGTATAGAGTGAAAGACAGAGAGAGAGAGAAAATAGAGCGAAAGAAAGACATAGAAAGGAAGAACAGAGCGAAAGACATCCAAAAAAAGAAAGGGAATAGAGTAAAAAATAAATAAATAAATAAAAAAGGCATGATAATGAAAGAAAAGAGAGGAAAAGAAAATATCAGAGAGAGAGAGAGACAGACAGAAAGGGAGAGATAGAAATATACACAAAGAGAAGATGAAAATTAAGACGGAAAAAGAGATGACATTCATAGGGAGAAAACAGAAAGAGAGAGAGAAGAAGAAACCGGCAGCAGGAAAGAAGTAATAATTATTAACTGAAGTCACGGATGCAGAATTGTAACGTGAACAAGTCGTGCGGGAGTTCGTGTCAGTCGCTCTTTCTCAACTGCGTTTAGGGTTGTTACCGCAGTTCAGCCCCCGAGATTTATTCCCCTTCATTTCAATTTTTAATTAAAGCCACTTACTCGGCCCCGAAATACCCTCGTGATAATTGATTTAATGAGCTTTTCACATTTTGCGCCAACTATTAAAGTTGCGGTGGCTAATCTTTGTTTTCGGCGTACCCATGGCAACGCTTCTTCCCCTAACTCACCGATTGCGAAACGCAAGGCGCGTTTCATAAGCGAAGAACGTCGCCTTCCCCAAGAATAAAAGTTTGCCACCGTCATCTGCGCAGAAAGAAAGAAAGACAGAACGCAAACAGAGTGCGCTAAAAGTGTCGTAGCTTGAACACACTCAAATAATCGCAATTAGACTTACCAACGACAATCTTCCTCTGCCATTCTTTAGACACTTTAATTAAGCGAAGCCAAAGTGATTGCTTAATTTTATCTTCAAATTCCTCCGAAGTGGACCATCTGGACTGATGGGGAAAGTCAGTCTTCTTAACGTCTGCCATCCCTGCGAGGAACGATCACTTCTCCTCCATCCTCCCTTGTCCACCATGGTCCGAGAAGGTACAAAGAACTACAAAAACGGGAAATGGCCGTATACTTTTGAAGGGTAGTGTACATGTCCTTCCAAAAAGCTGTATTCGGTCTCTTACGCCATTGTTATAAAGTTATTTTAAATATTATTGTACAAAGCAATGTCCCGGCTTGCTTCGGGGCGGTTTTTTCCCTTCTTCTTCTCCTAATCTTAACTAGAGAGCGGTGCAAACACACGAGTCTCAGGTGTACAATACACCTGAGATGTGCTTGAGGTCGAGAGCAGTTACGATAAGACACTTTAGTTTTCACTTCAGAGTCCTTTTGAGGTTCTGCGCCAAAGATGGTATGCAGGTGCGAACTTTTAACTGGAGTGGTCTTTTTAGAGAATCTATTTCCTGTCTCTAAAGTGGCTAGCTGAGTAAAAGGCTGAATATAGAAGCGGATGGACCGGATTCGACCCACTTAACTAAATTTTCAGCAATAAAGGCACCTCGAAAATTATATTAAACCTCTGACTTCAGTTATATCAGCAGACAAAGTGGAAGAAAGACTCGTTTTCAACCTCCATCTTTTTGTGTAGAAGATTTTGACCTGGACGAAGAATTCCAAGATTATGTTTCTTATTTGAAGGTCTTGAAAAGAAAGAGAGAAAGAAAGAGACAGAGGGATTGTGTTTTGTTTTATTTTTTTAACCGTTCTATTCTGCTACAACGTATATATCTTGTCTCTGTCTACACAACCTTGGCTTCACTAGTGATTGCTAGAATTAACTTTTGTTTTCTTTCTGGAAAAACAGAAAGTGAAACAAATAATGGATCTTCTCTGTGAGTTTACTTAGCTCTAGCTAACCGTGACCATCCTATAACGTTTCCTTTATATTGCTTCACGTTCAACCTTATCGAAACTCAATTTTAAAGATTTCATTTTTCTCTCTCTCCTATCTTTCCTTTTTGACATAAAAGACCCTGTATATTAAAAAGAGATTTTTTAAAGATATTACTGGGTGCGTTAGAAACTGTCATTATTAAAAAATAACATCTTCAATTTTCCGCACAGTGTGGAAAAGAAGTCGTAGCCACTGCGCTAGCCACGAAGGTTTTATTCGAGAAATTTTCGATTATAATGCTGATAAAACCTTAAAATGGGAGGTTGCTACGTAAAAGACCCACAGAAAGTCCGCCTTGCGGTGTTAATTTATCCTAAAGTTTTTCCGCACAGTGTGGAAAAGAACGCGTAGCCACTGCGCTGGCCACAAAGGCGTTTATTCAAGAGCTTTTCAGTTAGGATGCTGGAATGCTCAGAATGGTAGGTTGCAATATAAAAGGCACACAGAAGTCTGCCTTGCGATAGAAATTAGTCCTAAAGTTTTTTCGCACAGTGTGGAAGAGAACTCGTAGCCACTGCGCTAGCCACGAAGGCGTTTTAATGCGAATACCGGGTAAAAATAATTTCTATCGAAACGTTTAGGCTTTATATTTATTAACTTAAAAGGGAAACGGTTAAATCAATAGGAAAATCTTTACAAAATCACAAGTTTCAAAGATTGCATACTTTAGATGCTGGATTGCATGCTGGAGATTTCGTATTTAAGAGAGAGAGAGAGAGAAAGAGAGAGAGAGAGGGAGAGAGAGAGAGAGAGAGAGAGAGAGAGAGGAGAGTGCTCGAGGCAGACTTTCGGTCATTCAAATAAATAATCGGTATTAGAGAGAAAGACGTAAAACTTTCTTCGCTCTTTGGTGTACAGACTGCTGAGTAATCGGAATGTTCAAAACCCTTTGTACATCTCTTGAACCACTCCGAAACACTTATCTATGAGAGAGAGAGAGAGAGAGAGAGAAAGGAACGGGGTGGGCAGGAGGGATTTCGCAAGAGCTTCCTACGTCAGCATTTTACAGAACACTCGTCTTTTAGCAGGTGGAGAGCGACAGAAGAGAAGAGAAAGATCTCTTTTGCATCTCTGAGCCCCTTAATAAACTTTGATGTGAAATGAAACTACCAGATCTTAAAGGAATCCACCGGAATCGATCTCGAAGTATCAGCCAAAAGTCCTCAGGAGTTTGTTACAAACATCAACAGAATCATGGGGGGAAAACAAATACACTACCTCTCAAAAAGTTAGGGAGCACCCAAGTAGATATTTAACAATACAAACACCCGAAACATGCCAGGAATCACAGAACAAAGCAAGTATACTACCTCACCAAAAGTTAAGGGAACATCCAAGTAGAGTGAGGCATTTATTTCGTGATATAAAACGTTTTCCATTATTTTTCGATGGGGTTCACAACCTTATGAAGTTTCCACGCGCAGTTGGCAAAGTGCCTACTCTGTTAAAAGGTTCTTCGTACTTTAGGGACTTATATCGGCCGTGCAAATGGACCACCTTTTCAGATTCTCGTACGCCATTTGCGTTCGCTCGTAAGAGTTCAGAACCACAACCCAAATTGTGTTGCGCAGAAGTTTTAGATTTTCGATAAACAGAAAAGGCGAATGTTTTACTCGCATAAGGAAGCCCGGGAGAAGTAAAATATGAAATGTGTGTGTGTTGGTAGAAGCTGAGACTTGCTCAGTTTCCAAATAAGCGTGACCTACATCTCTTATCAGTTTAGAATCTCGGGTAACTCAAGAAGTTTCCAGGAGTTTTCAAGCACATCTGCTAACCTCCCTCAGTGTCACTTAACAAAATTTAATGAACGCGAAGAGAAGACAGACTCTATTTATATTTAAGGTGTGTTTACCGTTACGTATTTTTCTTGCTGCCTTCGTTCAACACGAGCGTTCTCTGGAGGGTGTTTAGCGTCGGTGAGTTCATGGGACCGATAAGAGTGGTGCTGAGTGAACACTGGCTTCGGCTAATGATATTTACCGCGTGAAAATACTCTACGATGTTCCAGAACACCACAATGTCCCGAATTTGGAGCAATGATAAAAGAAGGAATAAATAGACCGGCCCTGGTAAATGAAACCAGCTGTGTACCGGCATGCTTTGCACGATTACTTATCACTAACACCGGGATATTAAATAAAACGTATTTAAAAATTCAGGCTGGGATTGCGTACAGTTTTACAGAGACAACAAAAAGGATATTCTCTAGCACGAATCATTTCTTCTGAAGATGCAAAGAATGCCTATTGGAAGTTTCGCAGGGGGATGCTACATTTTATGATAAACTGGCCATCGTAATTACTTTGCCCCTGTCCAACATGCTGTGCTATATCTCAACGAAATTGGTAAATGCGCTTGGAGAGTTTGGACAGCCAATAAATGGTAAGTGTTCTTGGACAGTCAATAAACTGGCTAGTGTTCTTGAACAGTCAATTAAATGGTAAGAGTTCTTGGACAGTCAATAAATCTTGGATGGTCAATAAAGCAGTAAATGTTCTTGGACAGTCAATACATTGGTAAGTGCTTTTGGACAGTCAAAAAATTGGTATATGTTCTTGGACACTCAATAAATTGGCTAGTGTTCTTGAACAATCAATAAATCTTGGACAATCAGTTAATTGGTAAGTGTACTCAGACAGTCAATAAATTGGTAAGTGTTCCTGGACAGTCAATAAACCTAGGACAGTCAATTAATTAGTAAGGTTCTTGGAGAGTCAATAAATTGGTGTGTTCTTGGACAGTCAATGAATTGGTTAATGTTCTTGAACAGCCAATAAATTTATTTGTTCTTTTTAGTCAATAAATTGGTAAGTGTCCTTGGACAGTCAATTAATTGGTAAGTGTTCTCAGACAGTCAATAAATTGCTAAGTGTTCCTGGACAGTTAATAAATTGCTAAGTGTTCCTGGACAGTCAATTAATTGGTAAGTGTTCTTGAACAGTCAATAAATTTATGTGTTTTTGGCAGTAAATAAATGCGTAAGTGTTCTCAGACAGTCAATATATTTCTAAGTGTTCCTAGACAGTCAGTAAACTTTGGACAGTCAATAAATTGGTAAGTATTCTTGAACAGTCAATAAATCTTGGACAGTCAATTAATTAGTATGATTCTTGGACAGTCAATTAATTAGTATGATTCTTGGACAGTCAACAAATTGGCAAGTGTCTTGTCCTCTTTGCAAATTTGTATGGATCTATGGCGAGCGCGTTATAGAGACTAATTGCGTTGGATGGGAAACTGTTTGTGAGACACACTAAATTGTTGACGGTAGTGTAGTGTGGAAGTATCGTCCGTCCTTTTTCTTGGCCCTCAAAACTTGGGCATCTAATAATACTTGAAATTGTGGTGCGTGGTACATCTACGATCCCTGTGATGAGTCTTGCTAGAAGGCAGAGATCTGCTGCTGAAATCTGTATTTTACAAGGAGTTAGACCGAGGTTGCAGTGTCAAATCGACCTCGAGATTGTGAACGGTTACCCGGTTAACGGATTGCCCCAAATCAGGATCCAGTATTCTGGTCCTATCTGCTGTGTTGTGCTTGCGAAGCTGAGGACCAGATAACGGAGGCGTAGAGTGGGATCGGAAAGAAGCATCTTTGGATTTATTGAATCATTATTGTAGTGTTCCTTATCCCCAATAGCTCTTGCCTAATCACCCACATGGCTGCGTACGCCTTGGCTTTTATGAATCAAAATGTTGTTCAAAATTTAAATTCCTGAAATTTTCTTGAAAAATTCCATATTAAATTAAATAATTTTGAACAATCTGAAAAACAATATAGTCGTAAGCACCATGCTTTATACATTTGATTTATCGTGGAGCCATCGATAAAATTTCATTCAAAAATATTCTTCCGTTGTAATTTCTTCATGGTATTGATTTTCCAACAATATAATTTACCTTCAGTGTTCGAATGATTCTCTCCATTCTTAAAAGGAATCTGAAACGTTTAACAATCCGCTAATTGTGACTATTGTAGATGAAATCGTAATGAAAGCTCCATGTTGATTGATAAACACCACTAAAGTACTTCTAATCGGCATCTCTTAAGTTGGTTCGATTAGCTTTCAAGTTGACTAAAAAATCTTCGGATCTACAACTTTGGAGCATTGACCCGGTCTACGAGGTATCATCAACAAGGTGTCCCTTCTTACCCAAGAGGAACTGCAGTGTAGGAAGTGGGTAAACCATGAATATCCTCCGATGGAAGTTACGCTGCTTTGCTGTCAGAAACAGCAAAGACTGCAATGTAGCACTGCAACCATCCACCCGAGGATATTTACTCAACTGGGAGATGATGGTATTATCTTCTCGTGGATTAAAACTGATTTTAAAATAATTTAAATAAATTATTTATAATCATTAGTATTAGTGCAACTATTTAACATTTTTCCGTTGCTTTTGATAGTTAGCTATTAACTAATACTTAAAAATTAGTAATTATAGTTATCTCTTACGATAGAACCTTTTCCTAATACAGTAATATTAGTTCATAAATATGCGTTTTCTGGTGGGCGATGGGCGTGTTGGATTCCAACTGATCAGCACCTTGCTGCATGGATAATGCTCGTGAGACATTTTATTTTTTGGTCCATCAAGAATCTGTTGATGTACCAAACATCAACAGATTCTTGATGGATGTGCTCAGAGCTAGCATAAACCAGCTGGTTGCGGAAAAACGTTTATGATTCGGGGCATACCATTTAGGTGGCTTTGGGCTAACCATTGCCACCCATAGCAGAAACCTTTTGGTAACCAGAGAAATGGATATCTTGAGGGCAGTGATATTGGATGTGCTCAGAGCTGGCATAAACCAGCTCTGAGCACATCCAAGATCATTACATTACATGCACTTCAGCCTTACCAGTTGAAGCGCATGTAATGTAGGCGTTACCTTACCCGTCTGTATTACTGAAGAGGTTGTATATTTCCATCAAGAAGTGAATCATAAACGTTTTTCTGCAACCAGCTGAACCAGTGTAGAATATTTGAATCGGTTCGCGACTGCGAGATAACAGACTCCAAATTACATGTATGAGTAGAAAGAATCTTTTGCTTGTCATTGACCATTCTCATTAAGTTGCAGATGTCCTCGTTGGTCATCAAGTTTTCGATTTTCTTCGCAATTGCGCTGAGTCAGTTGAGCGTGGCGAGCTTTAGATCCTCATTCATCTCGCTGTTTGGATGATTGTAAAAGTTTCGAAAGGGATCTTCTTCTCACAGTCGCGTTACAAGGCTATGCAGGTCATTACCGCACGCTTCGTCAGGGCCAACGTCGTCTTGACACATCGTCTTACATATTTCAATCGTTTTGCGAATGTCCAAGTCCGATCCATACAATTTACGATCTAGTATGAGCTCTTCATTGTCGAGCTCTTCATTGTCATTGAGAAATGAGGAAACAGAAATGATTGCAACAATACAAATACTTGTATTGTTGCAATCAATATTCAATATTTCAATATTTCCACGTCTTTGCCGTGCTGATTCTTCTTGATTGACCCTCAAGAAGAGACTTTATAGTTGTGACATCTACCATAGATATTTTTCTTCATCTACAGTAGATTTTCTTTGATAAAACTTCTTTTGTTTGATAGCTTTTACACTCTCAGTGCCACTGTCACTCCGTCCTAAAGCCGGCCCTAGCTTTGCACATTTTTGCTTTAAACTTATAACGTATTTGATTATTTACATATATCATCGCAATGTATGGATAAGCAAACTTTTAGACAGTTCTATTAACCCTTTTAGCCCTCGTGCGAAGCATATTTGGTGGAAAAGACCTGAGTTCGAGTCCAGTCGATGACGTGAGGGATTTTTATGGGCCATTTTCACAACTGACTGAGTTAGTCGGTCTCAGGCGAGAGTAGCATGGTTTTTTATCAGGGAAACTCGGATTTTTCATCCAGTAAACAGAAAATCTACCTCAGAACACACAATTTACAGACAGTATACACGATGCAATATGGCTTTAGTCGTTGATGATGATCCTGAAACTCTACTATAATAGTAACTTAAAGTATAAATCCTTTTAAGGAAGAGAAATTTTTGTGACAGCGTGTACATAAAAAGATAACTGTCATCCAGTGAATAGAATTCAGTTGTAGATAACTCTTTCAATAAACCCAAGTTTGTTTTTTTACCGAGCTCGTTGCTGATATACAGTACCCTCCAAAAATTATCGGGACAGATACTGAAAACAGTTTCAATGTTTTTAATTTCGTTGATGATGATTATAATGATGTTTTAACTTTAAATAGTGAAATGTTTTATGTCTATTTTCTATCTTGTTTCTTGTTAAACGCAGATTTTAAAATCCAAACGTGCCACTAAACCAAATAATTGCTTCATCAATCGTATTTCTGCTTTAAGTGATACAAAGGGGGGAGGTTTAAACTGAAAACACGCTGCTAACAATCATCCAACTTTATTTCCAGTTTCATCTTAATCATTCCCAGCCGCTATCGGCGTTCCTGTTTGTGTGTGCGTGTGCACGCGCACGTTATCATTATTAGTTCCTCCCCGGTTACCACGAAGAGTGGGTATTGATTTTTAGACTTTAGCTTTTTCGTTTATTTATTTTTTTCTTTTTATATCTGGCTTTACCAATGACACTTCTCTTTTTGCAAAAGAAAATGCTCGGAATTTAGCGAGTAAGTAATGGGGTGGGGTGGGGTGGGGGGGAGAAACTAATTGCACGCGCACAGTACGTACATCACTTAACTAATTATTCAGTTGAACATTCATTAGTGGGTTGATAAACTTTGCGATGTTTCTGGAATGCTATTAATTCATAAAAACCTTAGGTATGTTCAAGAACTCGGATTCGTTTAAAAATACATAAAAGATTTTTCTTTTAAGAGGTTGTATAATTAAGGAAAAAATTTAAATAAATTGAATTTTAGTTTTTTTTAAGTGATTTTTGATGCTGATAATACACTCACTGATCAAAAAATTAGAAACCTTTATTCAGTAACTAGCAAGGTCAACGTTTGGTAGAATTGCAGCCCGTACCCATCGTGGCATGGATTCCACTAGATGTCGCAGGGAGTCTAGATCCAGATTTAGAAGATTTAGATCTAGATCCAAACTGCCCTTTCCAAAATTCTAGACATTTTCAATTGGATTCAGATCTGAGGAACTAGATGTTGGAAAAACTGAATGTTCCTCTACTCCGATTCAATTTTTACAGGGGATGGGTGGTTAATTGCGTTGTCGTCGTAAGAGAATTCACTGCAATCCAGGTAAAAATGTATTATTCCAGGATGCAGTTAGTCCAATAAGATAGAAAGATATTCGTTGGAGGTAACGACGTTTTAACGGTATGAGCGGACAGTGTGTACCAAAGAGCATACTCCATACCATGCTACCACTTCCAGTTGCTTAAGTGGAGGACACGAGATATTCTGGATGCATGGCTTCATGAGATTCGTGTCACACTTTCACCCTACTACTGATCCAAGGAAAGTGTAAATCGAGACCCGTCAGACCAAATAATCTTCCTCCACTGTTCCACGCACCACTCCACTTTTTACAGAAAGAAGTTGTTTTGGTACAGGCACACGACTATCATAAACTCCCGCTGCATGGAAATATGTTTTTCTGTTAGGAGAACCCATGGGGTTTTGTCAGTGATATACAGAAATTTTTCCAGCAGGGTTAAGGAGGATGTTTGTCCCATTGAAGACGGCAATGGTTAAGCCAGATCTCTTAAGTGCTGAATACAGGTCTCAAAGCTTCATTTTGGAAGGATTTTCATCGACTGTAAAGTGGACACCTGCGAGGAGACCCCATTGAATTGTTTAATACTTTAAATTGGTGGAGTAAACTAAATGCTGGTTGCATCATCACTTAATCATAAGACAATTTCTATCATCTTAGAGTTAGCGCGAGATGAAAAGTCAGCACAATATTTGCATATATTTTGTGCTCTTGAAAATAATTTTGGTCAATAAATGGTACAAACTTACAATGAACCACGTTGAAAAATGCAATGTGGTATTTGTTGATGAGATCAATGCTTGGTATTTAGAAATATTATCGAGAATCCGAAATTTATAGAAGATTCCTTGTGGATAAATTGCAGAATCTCTCCAAATGTGCAAGATACTTCAGAGGTAACACATGGCGGCCCTATTAAGTAACAAGATGGTATTTTTAACCTGAGGGAGATGAAAATTATCTTTCGCACGAAAAATGAATTCTTTGCCTTGGAGAGGGTTGCGGGTTTTCGTACAGCCTCCGTTGCATGGACCGCCTGTAGCCAGTCTCACCTGCCGATAATCCTGGCATGCAATAAGATACAGCTGGCTCAGTCCAAATCGATACGTCCGTGCTCCTGCAAGTCACAGATTCGTTTAGGTCTTAGTTAACTATTCCGACCAAGGCGAGTTGACGGACGGCAGATAACGACGCCGTTTCCATGGTAACCATTACAAGATCTCTGGATTAATCCTCGGATTTATGGTCAAGCATTAGTGGCTTTTAGCTCTCTCTCTCTCTCTCTCTGTCTCTGATGTCATGTTTCTTGCATCGTTTTGAAGAAGTAGAAACAGTGACGAAGGTTGGATGACGCTTAAAACGGAAATCAATTGGGAAATACGTCATGGCAACGTCATTCGAGAATGTTTGCGTGATCTTAAATTTGACAACGTTCTTAGCCTGATGAATTGAGCCTTTGTTATATATAGAAGTTCTTTGTAGAGGTGGGGGGATTGCAAAGAAACCACTTAGGACTATTTCTTGAGTGTGTTTTGTAATGTCAACATGAAGGACAGGAAATTCATTAAAAAAACTAGTCTTTTTACGTGAAATCGAAATACACTCGTTCAACAGGAAAAGAAAGATGGTTTTAATCTTAACGGATGTATTTTTTATCTGATACATTGACCAATCTCTGTCATGGATAGAAAATATTCATTCTTAAGCGCTGATTTTTGTCCTTTACATCGAAGAAACTTCCATTAGTGGAAGTTTCTTCGATGTAGCTGCTCCTGGAGATTTTCTTTAAAGACCAGTTGTTCTGGTTGTGCCCATGCAATAACCAATGTGGAAAACAACTGTCGTATTGAAGGGAGTAAGGAGTTGGATCTCCTCCTTACTCGTGTTCCGCAGAGAATTTCAGCAATAATTGCAGTCAGAGTTGCCTAATGTGTTGTTGTAGAGGAACACTGAGGAGGGATGTTGCTTTCATTACTGGAACTTTAAAAATTATCTAAGTTTCTGGTTCTTATATTGGAACGTAAAAGATGTTATGTTAAAATGCGATCCTCCGCAACAGCGCTTCGAAAACAGGGACCATAAGGATGTTATTGTGGACTTGTATCGCTGGAAATGGTAGTTGGAGCACGACCTGCATCAGAAATATTTCTTCCCTGTTACTAAAGTCATGAGAACTGAATGTTTTTGGTGAGACAAGTTCTCAGAGTTCCATTAATATATTTTCATTGAATACTATAGGATTTGCCAGTAAACGTGGTTCGTAGACGTACTCTTGGGAAAGTTTAAGTTTGGTTTCCCCTAGGATGGTTTCAACGTTCTGGATACTCAGTTGTAAAATAAGCCTGTTTGGGAAAGAGTTTTGTACTCGCGATGGAGAATCAACTTCTATTGATCCATCTCATCCCATTTCAATTGTTTGGACCAAATTTTTCTCTGGCTGTTATCGAATGCGCACAGTTTACAGACTCGATATTTCGTGCTGATATCTCATGGAATTGTAAACTTGCAAACAACCAAACTCAACCCATATTTTATGAAAAAGTTGATCGTCAATAGATGTTCCAATGTTGGAAATTGGGACTTACACATAAAGTTCCTCGTATGATAAAAACTTCAGAAAAAGTGACTGATAACTTTCACTAACATGTTTAAGCTTGTCAGCTTTTCAGAGTTACTAGCTTTGCTTCATACTTTTAGGCAGATAACTTATTTCAGTGTCTTTCCAGAGAGAGATAGAGAATGAAAAAAAGAGAGAGAAGAGTAAGAACAAGGAAGAGAGAAAACAGTAAGAGCAAAGAAGAGAGAGAAGAGAAAGAGCAAGAAGAAAAGGAGAAAGAGAAAATAGAAGGGAGAGAAAGGAGACAAAAAGAGAAAGGGACAGAGGGAGAGAAAGAAGAGAAAGAGAAGATAGATAAAAAGAAAGAGAAGAAAGAGAAATAAAAATAGAGCACATGTAGAAAAAGAGAGAATAGAAAGAAAAAAGGGACGAGAGAGAAAAGGAAAGGGGAAGCGACAGAGAGAGGAAAAGAATGAGGGAATGAGAGAAAACAGAAAAATAGAGAAGAAAAGAAAATGGAAAAGAAACAGGGAGAGAGAGAGAGAAGAGAAAGAAAAGGGAGAATGAAAGAGAAGAAGAATAAAGAAATAAAGAGAAAAGGAAAGAAAGAAAATTGAAAGCAGAGAAAGATAGAGAGGAAGAAAGAAGAGAAAGAGAGAATAAAAGCAGGAGAGAAGGAAGAGAACGAGAAAAAGAAGAGAGAAAAGAGAAGGGAGAGAAAGAGAAAATAGAAGGAAAGAAAAAGAAGAGGAAGGGAAAAGAATGAGAAAATGAGTGTAAAGGAAAAAGGATGAGGAAGAAAGAGAGAAAAAGAGACAAAGAGTTAGAGAAGGAGAAAAAGAGAGAAAGGAAACAAAGAGAAAATGAGGTAGAGAGAGAAAAAGACACAGAGAGAGAGCGAGAGAGAGAGAGACAGACAGAGACTGGTATTTCCAAAAAAATTCTCTTTAGGCGTGCTTTGGTTGAAGACATTTGAACTCTAAGGGAGAATGATTTCATTATTATTAAAACAATCTCTTGTGGAAATCAGTTCATCCCAGAACATCCCATGAGAGCAGAAGGGTGGCATACTACGTTAAGATCCACTGGTGGTAATTAAACACGACAAATCTTATAGATTAAAATTTACGCACGCATCCTTGATTACAAGCATGGAGGTGTTGATGGAATCCTTACAGGAATAGCTTCCCACCCTTTCAGATTGTACGCTCTTCTTCAGCACCACAGATTTTGTGATACAAGCCAATTGAAGTTTGGAAAATAACCGTGAGGAAATTGCATTCTGAATGCTTCTTCGTGAATTCTTTTAAGAATAAGATTTACCAAATTGCAAAAGAGCGCTAGTATTTACTGGAAAGACGAACTAAGCCTCTCCAAATCGTTAAGGTTGAGAAACCAATGCGTGTTATGGATAGATTGGTAATATTCCAGTAACTGACCAATTCTACTGAGCTTTGTTCTAAGGACAGATAGCGGCCACATTGAAGCCTGTGTTCCAGACAGCACTCCCCTCTCCCGATGACGTTGTCATAACTTTCAAATTGCCATTCTAGATACGCGTCTGGTTATTTAAATTTGATGTCCAGCCACCATCTTGCAGATCCATCGCTCCCAGTCTTCCTTCTACTGCATTCTACACAAAGATTAAACCTAATCATAAGTTTTCTTTATCACATTACATTAGAAATGTGTGCTGCTGTTCCAGTGTGGTCTTTTATATCCAAAATTAATATTATACATGACGTCATATCCGAATTAAATTACGTCACAACAAATTTCGTGTAAAAATTTCAAATTAAATTTGAAAATAAAAGAACGTGGTTATTATTTAACTTTTGGACAGAAGTGTAGGTAGAGCGAGATAGTAGGAGAAAGCCAGAGAGAGAGAGAGAGAGAGAAGATAAACGTATAAATTCATTAATATAGAGGTAGATAATTAGAGCTTGTTTGAGCCATGTTGGAAAATTAATCTTTTGGGAGCTCTTTTAGCAGTTTGGTTAAAAAGCTGACGTGGAGCCAGAATGACCTTCGCCAATGTGTATTGTAATCGATACCGTCTGTCCCTGTCGAAGCGTACCACGGACAATGGCGATTCATTTGGAACGCCAACGAGTAGCCTTTCTTCTAAACTGTGGTAAATAGGAAAGGTCACTCAGACTAGTTGATCTCCTATTAACAATTTTAGGGGATTGGTAAATAATACCATTGTTACATCTTTAGTTTTTAGAGAGTTATAGTTGGGAAAGTTTCCCCTAACATGAATTAGGGAAAGGGAGAAAATGGGAAAAATGAATTTTAATTATTTTATATTAAAATTAAAACTAAATAAATATTAAAAAAAACTTTAAATGAGGTAAAAGGCACAGAAGACAGAATACTGTAATGACTATAAAATTTCACGATCAAGATATAAATATTTCCTGTCTATACATGTTCGAACACGTTATAACATGTTATATAATGTTTATTCTTCAACATTCGTGGAAGAATCAATTTAATTTATTGTTTCTCTAATAGGCCAGAAGGTGGCAGATGCTTTTCCTTATATTTTACAGTAGTAGAAAATGAAATATCTTTGGTAATGATTTCATCACCATGACAATGAGCCAGCTCACTTTTTTCTAATAAAGTATTTGTCAAAAAAGAGCGCGCTCACTGCGATCACTTTTATTCACAGATTTATAATAAACGACCTTCAATTCACGAATTGCATCTCTCTTCTATCATTTCTCAAGTGATGGGAGAAGGGTTGCCACACGGCAAAGGATCCTCCAGAACACGTTGAATATACCCTAGTGAAATTAAGAGTGTGTTATTTTATTTTTACGGAGCACTCTTTGAGAGATTTTTTTTTTTTTTTTTTTTTTGTCTCGTGCATCTGCTAGAACGTATTTCGCATCTTTGTGAGATCAGGCAAACTTAAGTAATGACTGAAGAAAACAAAGCACTTAAAAACGTACTTTGTAAACTGTGCCTCAGAAAATTTAAAATTAATCCGGGTTTTTAATATCCATTGTTGCGTGCGAGTCGAAATTAGAAAGGGGAATAACATTGGCGCCTAAATTTGTAGAAGTTCTTTAAAAAACACATCCCAAACACGAACACCCCAGTCATTAAAATGCTAAGACTCGTTTTGTAGAGTCTGTACCAACACAGAAGGTTCCGTGGAACGTTTTTTTTGTTCTTTCTTTCGAAACATTCCCACTTTCAATTTCTCATTTTCGAATATTAAATGCTCTAATGGAACCTTCATTACAATAGTTCCATGGAAATGTGGTTAGAAAAATGGAGTGGTTATTTCTGATTAACTTTATCCGTGTCCCAATATCGCTAATAGGACCCATGAATCTTCTGTTGCTGAGAAATATCTTCTGACTAGTTATCAGTGGCTCCACCCGCTGGGAATTTGGTTCGTTAATTACAACCAAATTTCCAACAGGTTTAATTAACTGTTTTTCAGATAAATGCCCAAAGATTGATCTTGTTGCCTTTTGGTCCCTAAAGACGATGAAGGTACCAAGTGGTCACTTTATTAGATACTCCAAATACTTTGTTACGTGTATCTAATAAAGCCTTATGCCTCGTAGCCAAATGACATTCAAATATTGTGCCACCGGAACAAAACTGAACTGGTTCCAGCGATATGAGAGTGAATTAAACCCGATTCAATGCCCTTCCAGTCACCAGATTTCAATCCAATTGAGCACTTGTGGGATGAGGTGGGGCGAGCTCTTCGGTGTATGGATCCACAACTATCTGTGGAAAACAATTGAGCCAAGAGTAATGGTTTCGAAAGTTCGTTGTGTCCAAGCCATGACAAATCCACGCTGTTCTGAGGATTAAACGGGACCTATTCATGGGGACATATTCGTTATTAGGCAGTGTACCTAATAAAGTGGCCACTTAGTGTATAATGTAAGCAAGTAAGGCCATCGGTGGAATTCGCCTTATTTGCCTACGCGTGAGGCCTTCATATACTAAGAACATTTTAAAGCAATGCCATACACTGAACAGAAACCCAGGAATAGGTTATAGGAGGTTGAAATCAGTTACAAAAGCCAAATATTAAATTAATATCTGCGTACAATGGAAAAGGAATGGGATTTGCTATTTTATTTGATTGGATTGGAAATTCGATCAAATTACATAAGTTTTTTTGTTCTTGTTCTTTCAAATATAGTTTAGAAGCGGGGAATATCTTAAAGGTATGTTTGTTATTTAGTAGACGCTGCTTTTCTATTGTGCAACTGATAGAATCTTTTAGTGGAAAACGAACGATGGTCAACAAAATACACTTGCGAAACAGGACGAATCACAAAATGGAAATACCAAACAAACAACAACAGATGCAAATCAGACAAAGAATGGGGTAAACAAAACAGAAATAGCAGAGAGAGAGAGAGAGAGAGAAAGAGAGAGAGAGAGAGAGAGAGAGAGAGAGAGAGAGAGCGAAATAGATAAATAAGAAAATAATGAGAAAACGGAGGGAGAAAAGGAGAGAAAAGAAGAGAGAGACATAGAGCTATAGAGAAATAGAAAATAAAAACAAAGAAAGAGAAAGCAAACCAGATAAATAAGAAAATAAAGAAAAAAAGAGAGGGAGAAAAAGACAGAAAAGCAGAGAGAAACATATGGAGAAAAAGACAGAAAAAAACAGAGAGCTATAGAGAAATAGAAAATAAAGACAAAGAAAGAGACAGAGGAAGAAAGACAAACGGAGACACAAACATAGAGGAAGACACAGGGCGAAAAAAGAAAGAGCTATATAGAAAGAAAAAAGGAAAGAAACGGAATGAGAAAAATAGATGAATAGAAAGAGAAAGACAAACGGATGTTGAAAGTGAAATAAATACAGTGGGAGAAAAAGACTGAAAAGAAAGAGAACTATTGAGAGAGAAAAGAAAGAAATAGAGAGCGAGAGAGTTATAGACAGATAGAGAGAGAGAGAGAGACAGAGACAGAGACAGAAAGCGAGAAACAGTGAGAGTGGAGAAGGATAAGGGGAAAGATAAACTGCGAAAGAGAGACAGAAAAATAGAGAAAGATGGAGAGACAGGAGATGACAGATTAGCAAAAATAGAAAAACAGAGAAAGAGAAAGACAGGGAGGAATAGATAGATAAAAAGGAAGAGAAAAACAGAGAGAAGTAGATAGAAAAATAGGAAGAGGAAGGCAAATGGAGATAGAAAGAGAGAGAAAGACTAAGATAAGAAGAATGACTGAGGAGAAAGACAGACTGTAGTGCTGAAGAAGAGAGAGAGAGAGAGAGAGAGAGAGAGAGAGAGAGAGAGAGAGAGAGAGAGAGAGAGAAACAGAGAAAGACAGAGAGAAGGACAGAGTAACAAATAGATGAGGGAAACCATAGGGAAGAGAGAGAGAGAGAGAAAGAGAGACACAGACAGACAGATCGTATTGCAATTGCGCCAACAGTTGTCTTTAACCCTGAAACCAGACGATTTTTGAAGCATCCGTGCGATGCACAGCGAACCTCCCTTTCGCTAATTCGCACTCGGAACAAGGTGAGCGATGTTCGCACTAAAGCGGAGCAGATGCGGCACTTTCGAACCGCTAATGTGTATTGTTACACTCATTTCATTACGCGCGAGTTCAAATTTATATTCACGCGCACATTGCGTTTGTTTTTGAAGTTTGCGCCGAGAGCTACGAAGATGTTATCTGACCTACGAACCCGCTCCTTTATCTGCGTCATTTTCGCTTATCTGCTTTACACTTTACTGCCTATTAATATCGGTCAAATATGCTCGTGGCCCGTTAAGCTGTCCTCCTCCCCCCTCCCTTAAATCACTCTCCTAACTACCATTCTCGCGTTAAACTAGAAATTTCCCACTTCCTTTACATCACACTTTAACGAGATCTCGGATTTCGGCCCGTCATACTTTACAGCCGCATCGGTCCATCATCGGGCTAATCGGAATCATTCGGAAGCCGATTAATAATTAGATGGGAAGACAGTTGTGACGTAAGTAATCGATGGAATAACTCGTACTAAACGATTAAATATAGAAGATTCGATCTCCTAGGAATTAACCGCCCATTCCTCAATTATTTCAACGTCCTTGTTTAAAAAAAAATAATAATAAGAATGCCCATTCTAATCCTCCATATATTTTTACACATCCCCGCATAGAAATCAGATTTACATAATCAGCCTAAATATGGCTCATTTATTCTCCAAACAGGAGTCCCCCAAGGTTCATCCCTTGAACCCTTCGGCATTTTTATTAACGATCTTGCCTATTTCATGCGTACCAAATATGTCAGGTTTCTAATTCGTGCAGCTGAGGATTTTTAAACGTGGATGTATAATCTTCAGATTTCTCTAGACGTTTTCAGGCCATCTAGTGGTCAGCTTGTTTGTTTGTTATTTGATTTTTAGGAGCATTAGCAACTAAGGCCATATTGCTCCGGGATATGCGGTGGTCATTCCCTGACCTTTCCACATCCTCCGTATTTGGTGGTGACGGGCTCGAACCCCGGTCTAATCAAGAAGCGTGTGCTACGCACTGCTGCTCCTTCCCACCTGGCTACGGAGGCGCCCTAGTGGTCAGCTCAGAACCCCTGAAACTTAATAAAAAGTAGTGTCAAACCAGCCTCATGCATGCTGAAAATTTTTCACATTAACAGCATTACAAACTGCTTTTTTCTACTAGATCATTTCAAGTACACTCTCTCGATAATTCGCGTATCGATAATCCGATATCATCCCTAGCAAAAATGGAAGTTGGATCTCGGTTATAACATCATGGTTCCTCGTAATTATCAAAACATTAAAATTCAGTTCTTTTTTTTTCGTTATAAACTGAAAATTTTTCGTTAGAAAAATTTTAAAACATTTTAAAATGTTCTTAAATTCCTTAATTTGTTTAAAATTATTTTTATTTAAAAAGTTTAAAAATGTCTTTAGGAATTCCTTTAAAAATTTATTTTTTAAGAATTTCTCTAAGAAGTTTTTTTGAAGAATTTCTTTCTTAAGAATAACTTTCTAAAACTTTTAGAATTAAGCAATTCTTAGTTCTGAAAAATTTCTGAAATTCTTTTAGAATTTCTTTCTTAAGAATAACTTTAGGAATTCTTTTTTTAACAATTT
Organism: Mastigoproctus giganteus; assembly: GCF_048544385.1. Classification (NCBI taxonomy): domain Eukaryota; kingdom Metazoa; phylum Arthropoda; class Arachnida; order Uropygi; family Thelyphonidae; genus Mastigoproctus; species Mastigoproctus giganteus. The sequence goes on along the minus strand of NC_143579.1, from coordinate 38,514,821 downwards.
CTTTCTTAAGAATTTCTTTTTTTTAAGAATTTCTTTGTTAAGAATAACTACGAATTTCTTTTTCAAAAAATTCTCTCTTAAGAATAATTTTAACACTTTATTAAGATTAATTTTAAGAATTTCTTTCTTAAAAATAACTTTAGGAAATTCTTTCTTAAGAATTTATTCTTTAAGAATTTCATGTCTTAAGAATAACTCTAGAAATTTCTTTTTTAAGAATTTAATTCTTAAGAATAATTTTAAAGAAGTTTTTTCTTAAGAATAATTTTAAGAAGTTTTCTCTTAAGAAAAATTTTAAAAATTTTTTTAAGAATTTCTTTCTTAAGAATAAATTTCTTTTCTAAGAATTGCTTCTTAAAAATTTCTTTCTTAACTTTAGGAATTTCTTTTTCAAGAATTTTTTTTACAATTGCTTTCTTAAGAATAATTTTAAGAATTTCTTTCTTAACAAAAACTTCATGAATTTCTTTCTTAAGAATTTCATAAATTTTATTTTATTAATTTCTTAAAATGATTCCGTTCCTAAGAACTCCTTTAAAATTCTGTTTCTTTTCTTTAGTATTCTGTAATTAATTCTTTCACTTGCTGTGTAGCTAAACTGCTAGTGAAGTACACAATTTAGGGCATATTTTTTATTCTTTTCATTAATGTATGTTTATGTATATATTAGTATTAGTAATGCACATATGGTGCAAAGAAACCTAACACTTCTGAACCAGCAGAAAAAAAAGAGTAATATAATAATAATAATAAATTAAATAAATACTAAAGGAAGAGGAAATGGACAACCTATGCGTTTCCCTCCTCCCGTAGGTAACTATCCATATGACCCTTGAATTTCCCCAAACTGTCAGCCCCTACCACCCATGTAGGTAACTTATTCCAGCAATTTATAACTCGCTGGCTAAAATAAAACTTCCTGCAGTCCAATCTAAACATTTCCCCGTAACTTGAATTTATGTCCCCTAATTCTAGCATCATTTATAACGGTGAAAATTTCGTCCTCATTCATTTTACTGATGCCTCTCAGAGCCTTAAACACCTCAATGAAGTCTCCTCTACGGCATCTATTTTCCAAGCTCTGCAACCCACATATTCGAAGTCTTTCTTCATATGGACGCCCTTTTGCTGGCCTTACCAGGCGAATTACCCTTCTTTGGACCCTTTCAAGAAGAACAGTGTCTTTCTTTATGTGCGGTCTCCATACTTGAACACAGTATTCCAAGTGTGGGGGCTAACAATAGCCTTATATAATGGGATTATCACGTCCTTATCTCTACTAGCGATTGTTCGATAGGACACCATGGGCCTTTCTTGCAACCAGTCTACAATCCTCGGAGAACTTCGTATCTGACTGTATCGTAATGCCCAAGTTCCTTTCCTCCACCACAGGCTTTAGTTGACCTCCACCAAGTGTAAAGGTTATTTTGTGGTTGCTGTTCCCCAGGTGCAATACCTTACACTTTGCTGGATTAAAGCATAGCTGCCATTTTTCTAATCTATCTAGATCACTCTGAAGAAGCTCTGCTTGGCAGTGATCATTAACTACTCTACCAATCTTTACGTCATCTGCAAATTTAGACATCACGCCCTCTATCCCTTCATCGATGTAATTTATGAAAACCAAAATCAACAGTGATCCTAATACTGATCCTTGAGGAACCCCACTTCTTACATCAACCCAATCTGAGGAATAACTGTTTATCACATCCCTCTGCCTCCTGCCCTGAAGCCACTCATCTAAGGATTTTCCGTGTGATTCCAACCAATTCCAGCTTATAAAGTAACCGCTCATGTGGGACTGACTCAAATGCTTTGCTGAAATTCAAATAAACAATGTCGAAATTATTCCCAAAGTCCAGCTCTTGAGTGACCCTGCCAAGATAGCTAACCAGATTAATTAAACATTATTTTCCCTTTACAAAACCATACTGAGTATCCTTCATAATTCCATTTGTATCTAAATGATCTTGAATTCAACCCTTGATCATTGCGTCTATGATTTTCCCTACTACTGAAGTTAGACTAACCGACTGGTAATTTTCCACTTCACTCTTAGAACCGCCCTTATATATTGAAGACGCATTGGCACTTTTCCAATCCAACGGAATCACTCCCGAGTCCAGTGATGCTCTCATAATTAGCCTCAATGGTTCAATGCCCTCACTTGCTGCCTCCCTTAAGATTATAGGGTATACGCTATCAACCTCAGGAGCCTTACTCACCTGTACACACGAAAGTTTTTTCGTTGTCATTAATTACATATTTTTCAACTTCACTCCCATAATTTCTCATTGACGTGCAGGGGTTTTCTTCAGTAAATATCGATGCAAAGTACGTGTCGAGTTCATCTGCAACATCAGCCGAGGTATCTAATACCTCAGCTGATGTTGCAGATGAACCATCCAACGTCCATTACATGTATGTTATTAATGCAAGCTTTCATTAATTATGCAATTCTATTGTCTTTCATTAGTTTAAAGAGTTTTTATTAACTGTAGTAAACAAAATTACAAAATTCACACTTTGGATTTGGTTCCATTGATCTCGAATTTTCGCGACTCCTCGAGATTCGTTTACAATCCCAACTATCCATTAGAGATTGCAAAACTGCCAGTAACGTCTCTGAGTGCTGTCCCATTTCTGGTCACATTAAATACAAACATGCAGAAATACGTACGTACTCTTCCAAGACTTCACTTGGCAGCAGACCTGTTTATTGTGTGACTTCTTTGTATTCGCAATCCATCTTTTGTAAGTGATCGCTCTTCAGGTTTCATTTTAGGCGGGGTCTGAAGTATGAAGGAGGTCGAAGGAGCAACTTATTGTGAGGAGATTCAGTTGAATGTGTGATTGTGGATCGCATTTCTTTATGACGTCAAGTGACACTTCAGTGCGGTTACGAGCACCCAAAAAGGAATATACACCGAGTGATGATAGATAGAAGCACAAACTAAGCAAGAGAGAGAGAAAGAGAACGAAAAGAAAAACAAAGTGAAAGACTGAAGGAGTGAGAGGAGAAAAAGAAAGTGAATTAGGACAGAGAGAGTGAGGAGGGGAAAAAATAAGATAAATTGAAATAAAGGAAGAATAACAGGGAAATTGAAGGAAGAAAGAAAGAAAAACAGAAAGAGAAATTGATAGAAAAGAAGAAAGGCAAATACATTGAAATAAATAAAGAAATTGAAATAAATAAATAAAGAAAGAGAAATTGAAAGAAAGGAAAAATGACAGGGAAACTGAAAGAAAAAACAAAGAGAAATTGAAAGAAAAAATAAAGACAGAAAAAGTGAAAGAAAGACTGAAGGAGAATAAATAAAAACAGAGAGAAAAAAGAAAGACAAAAAAGTTAAACAAGGAAAGAAATAAGAAATAATGAAGGAAAAACAGTGAAAGGAGAGAGAGAGAGAGAAAGAGAGAGAGAATGAAATGAAGGACACAGCGAGGGGGAAAAGAGAAAGGAAAGCAGGGAAAGAGAGAGAGAGAGAATGAAAAGAAAAAAAGACAGAAAGCGTGACGGAAAAACAATGAACAAAGGAGAGAGAGAGAGAGAGAGAGAGAGAGAGAGAGAGAGAGAGAGAAAAGAAAGTAAGAAAGGTTGAGGCAAAACAGAGAGAGAGAGAGAGAGAGAGAATGAAAAGAAAAAAAACAGAGAAAGACAGAAAGTGTGACGGAAAAACAATGAACAAAGAGAGAGAGAATGAAAAGAACAAAGAGAGTGAAAGTGAACAACAGAGAGAGTGAAAGGAAAAGAATGAAAGAGAGAGAGAAAATGAAAAGAGAGACAGCTAAAGTAAAAGAAAGACAAAGTGAGGAGACAAAAGAAACAGAGAAAAGGTCAGGAGAAAAAGCAGGGAAAGTGAGAGAGAGAATGGAAAGAAAGAAAGGAAGAAAAAAGAAAACCGAGAGGTAGAAAGGAAATACAGTGAAAATATTATGTACACTTTTTATGTAAGTAGAGAAAGTTAGATAGATAGAGCGCAGACAGGCTCTATGCTGATGGAGAGAGAGAGAACATACAGAGATAAAATAGTTTATAAATGATCAACCTTCCATTCCCACAGCATGATTTGCATTCTTTTCTAACTTCTGCTGAAAGAAACGTTGTATTTATTGCAAAGCAGAATTGTGCCAAAAGCAGTGAATAAAAAGCAAAGTGTGTTTGTAATGCGATCGCGTCGTTAAATTTGCATTGTAGTTTTTGGCAGAGAAGCACGTGGTCTCTGCGGCTGTTGTGTTTGTGTGTGGGGTGCAGCACGAATGATCTCCATGGAAACGCACTGTAAACAAATGACAAAACGTTTTCTACCAAGCAGAGACTTTAATGTTTTGCTTCACTGCTTCTACATACAAATATTCTCATTCTTAACAATAACAAAACTTCACTTTTTAAGGAAAAATAATACTCTCTGCACTACATTTTTACACCCAAACTTATCCTATGTACACTGTAACAAAGAAGAGGGAAGAGGGGCTTACCGCTTTACACCTATTTCCGCACTTTGTTCGTATCAGCGGGTATAAAAGAGATCCGGAATCCATCGATTATTTTCGATTAAACTTCGATCGATTAATCTGATAAACCTGAGGCACCAAAAGTGACAAGTTTAAACGTGTCTCCACGTACTTGCTGGCTTTTATTGGGGGGAGGGGGAAACACTCCCCGTTTTCACAAATATTTAGCGACACTCCGGCCGACATACACCCACACAATCAAACACACGCACGAACGAACAAAGGGGGGTCTTCATGTCTATATCACATATATTACAGATGGCACATTTGCTATTGCACTGTCCACTACACACATCTAAGATCGATCGATCCACCTCCATTTTGATCGCCTCAAACGTTCAGCGAATAGTAGATGACCCCGTCTTTAGCCGTCGACTCCGGCTCGGGTGCGGGACCGTGGTAGAGAGAATCGAGCGACACTTTCGGCGAAGAACTGGCCCCCTCCGGAGCCCCCCTTTCGTCTTTGACTACCACCGAATAAATTGCATTATGGGACATCGAAGACGGTGGTGGATGCGAAGCTGGTGGAACTGGCGAGTGGGAAAGAACAGGGGGTGCTGGTAGAGGCACGTTAGGGGGTGGGGGAATTGAGTTGTGGGGTTGCGAAGGAATGCGACAGGGTGGTACAGAAACAGGTCCTTTCGGTGGTACTGATTGGGCCACTATTTGGAGTAACGAACCTCGTCTGTTTGCTGCTGGCCAGGTGTCTGGGTTTCCGGGGGCCAGTCGATTCTCGGCGAACGAATAATAGCGAGAGTCCACCATGGGGTAATATCCGTCCAGACCACCCGATTTTACGATGTCTGTCATCGCTACCGAGGCTCGATGGATCTCGAAAGCGGGTTGTTGGCCCACTGGAGAGAACGTTGGTCTGTACACTGCAGGGGCGGCGTTTACGCCCCTTACCCACTGGTTCTGTACCACAGAAGAACGACCCATTGCTCTCGGAAGCGTGTTTCGTAGGAGCTGGTTTGGAGTGGCGTACACGTTTTCTTTTTGAATAGACGAAGGGGTTGGGGCAGATGTGGATTCGTGGAGCTGTTTCAGGATTTCGGTGGTTCCAAATCGGGATCTGATACCGCGCACAGCTGGCCTTTGGGCGAATCCAAAAGTCGGATCTTCGTCCTCTTCTTCGGCAATGCTGTATCTTTTTTTTATCCTTTCTATTCTCTCAATGTCTTGCTTGACAAACTGTTCCAGTTCGTCATGGGGAGGACCAGGCACCCTTAGCATTGGTCGCGGGTTCGGCGGTCTGGGGTCCACCCGATTAATCGTCCCAGGAGGAATTGGTTGACTATTAGGGGATACCGAACTGGAAACAGGAACACCTGGTGACGGTGAAAACTGAGAAGAATTGAAGGCCCCTCGTATGACTTGCTGCTGAAGACCGTCTCTATTTACAACCACCTTTTGAATCACCCTCCAATCGCGAAAGTCTCTAGGAACAGTCACCCTGGCAACCACTCGTTGCTGTTGTATTTGGTCAGGTGGAAGCCATCGTCTGATTAACGGCGGTTGGGCAATAGGGGGGTTAGTCCTATTGGGAATGTAAACACCAGGATTCCCGGCCATGGGCTGGTAAGGTTGCATTACTGGTCGAGGGGCGTACGGATTGTGCATGCGTACAGTCAAAGAAGGACGATGGGCCAAGGTGGAATCGTCTTCGGATGACGTCGTGGAAAACTGGACACTGCTCATCTTGTCAGGTAGACACGGAGGAGGAAGCTGGATGGTGGGTTGTTCGCGCACTGTGTCCCGGTCGCTGTCGTTCTCGTCAACTGTCGTTAGCCACCGCAACTGCTCGACCAGCGAGTCACGTGAAGGCAGAGGTGACTTGGGTCTCGGGTATTTACCTGTCTGGCGCCGACGTGCTTCTATTCCCCTCAGAAGGGTGCACTGGAGTGCATTCCTCTTGATTATCCGCCTGATCTTCGAGTTGCTGTGCGCAATGCCCTTCAGACTTTCGTCCTCGTAGTCCTCGGCATCTTCCTCATCGTATCCGACGTCGTCTTGACGACACTCCTCTTCCACTTCTCCGCTACGAGAGTCGGAAGATGTGGAGTCGTCGTTCTCTTGAACTCCGTCGTTGGCTGTGGTCGAATCCCCTGAGTTTTGCTTTTTAAGAGAAACGGTCAAGCGAGGTGGAAACTCTTGACTGGTGTTGGTGGGCGTTTCTGGACCGTCCCTTTCTTCCGAACTTTGTCTTTTCAGCTCCTCACCCAAGGTCTGCGGTTTATCCACACTTGGAGGAACAGGAACATGAAGATCCTTCTGTTTGACAATCGAATTGGAGGACTCTTCCCGGATCTGTTCACTTTCCACGACATCAGACTCGGTGCGATCACTGGCATCGCTCTCCTTTAGTACAACCGTGTCTTGCGAGGAGGCGCTGCAGTCGCTGTCGCCTTCGTGAGTCCATTTCACGGAAAGGTGATCGCTGTCCTTCGCCTGGGGGTCATTCTGCTCGTCATTGCTATCCACGCAGAAATCGGTTGATGTAAAAAGATCATTGTGTTCCAACTGGAACGGTCCATCGCCCTCCAAGGATGACAGAAGCTGCAATAGTTTGCGGAAGAAGTCGTCATCGTATCGGCCATTTTTGCCTTCGCTCGCTAACTCTTCGCCAAGGGTGTGAAACAGACTATCAAGCTCCGCGTCTTCTCCGGATTCTTGTTCAGCGTCCTCAAATCTTGGAACTAAATCTTGGCCTCGTGGACTGTCTACAAAATTCTTGGCCGTTTCCATCTCGTTTTTCTTCGCCGCTTCGCTCTCCTGGGCGGCGACCGCGGTTGCCATGGAAACGGGGCGACTGTCAATGCCATCTGCAGGCCGTGAAATCAGTTCGTCGACTCCACCGCCACTCTTCTCGGCCTCTCCGATGCTAACCCCTAATTCTACGGCTCGCTCGCAGCAAGGATGAGAACCGTTGGGTGTTTCCACTTTGTTCGCCACTTCGGATGTTACTTCTGTGGGCGTCGCCGCCTGCTGCACACATTCGAAACACTGCCCCGTGCTGCTGCTGCTGTCGTCGGGGTCGCGATATTCGGCGGGGGGTTCGAAAGGGATCAAATCCTGATACTCCGGAGGTGGTTCGAACATGTAAAACACGTCTGCATAGTTGAGATCGGCTGTCCGTAGAGCTAACACCTGCACGTCGGGCAGTTCGTCGGAATAGAGGGTCACCGCTTCGTCGAACGTGACCCGACACTTCTTCTCGGATCGTCTGCCCTTCTTCAGCACCGATTTCAGTTCCCTCACTGCGGGCATGGCGTACATAGAAGGAGGAGGGATCTCATCCACAGGTGTCCCGTCGTCGGTGACGATTATTGTCGGGCACCCTACCGTATCCATCGTCTGCTTATCGGCAAGGTCCGTCACAGAAGAGGTGGCCAACTGCCGGAGGCATATATCCGGAAGTCCCTCCGCAGTGAGAGTCGGGTCGGGGTCAAAGGGATGCGAGGCTCCATTGAAAGCAGCCTGGCCGGGGGTGATGGTGATGGAGGTGCGCCGATCACTGCCATTGGTCGCAGTTCCGTTCCTCACACAACAGTCGGGTTCCCCGTGTGTGGGGGGTGTCGTAAGCACGTCTGCTTTCTCGTCGACACGGCATAACGTATTCCTTTCTCCGCATGCAGGACCGTCGGTGGTGAAGACATCGAAGGGTGCTAAGCCTAATGGGAGATCTGACGTCTTGGGTGACACACACGGCACTCCGTCGTCGATATCTTCTGTCGTCTGGCGGCACCGAATTTGTTCTTCTGCTTTACGATCGTCGGGCCGACTGGGGACATCACTATCGCGAATACTGGGGAGGTCTTGAGGGCAAAAGAAGTCGACATTTCCGGACTGTTTTACATGCCGAGTTGACAGCTGGAGATCCGGCGCTGTACTGCCGCTACTGATCGATTTCAAGCTACAGTCGCTATATCTCTGCGCGCAGAGCACGTCTGTTTCAGCCATACTCTCGACAGCAGGCGAGTCCATTCCATTCTCAATCTCGGAGCCGGCAGCGGTGGTGCTCCGAACGTTGAAGGAACGTTTTAAAAATAAAACATCTCGAACTTCCGGTTTCAGTTTCATGTTAGAAAATTATTTCTTTTGTGAGATAAAAATGGCCGCCGATATCTGCTTTCGGCTATCGCTTACATTGTGTACACGTTCGGTTATCTCGCTGTTTTATAGTTCATTTGGCAGCGTGCGGTTTTATTCACTCGTCTGCCACCAACAATGTGCCGCGCAACTTTCAACCGATATTATAAGCGATCCAACAATGGAGCAGACGATGAGCAAAATCACAATCGTACGAGAATGCCGCTCTGAGGTGAGTCTGATTCGCTGCGGTGCATTTCAGATGTTGTTGGGGATGCGAAAACTGGAATGGACATCCACGACGATTATTGAACACCAGAGAGGGCGCTAGTATCGCGAGATGGAAACGTTGCACGACGAAGGAAAGTTTAGGGCTAATTTAATAGGGCTTGGTTGTTGCATCGTTGGCGTTCGTTCATTTGAAGATCAGGTTCGCCATCTGAAAAAAAAAATAATAAATCAATAAAAATAAAATCAGCGAAGGCAAAGAAATTAATTTAAAAAATACGAATACGTTGTTTAATCAAAATAAAAAACTGCGCACGTTTAGAAGTGAGGAAAGAGAAAGTGATGGACGACATTTCTTCACAGAGCTGCTTCCTCTAATGCTTCCCAAGATATTTCATACTTTCTTAAGCCAATTTTAGTATGAGCACCTCTCCTTACCTGATCATCCCCCCCCTTGCATTTAAATTGATCCTTCCAACAGGGAAAATAGCCACAGATGTGCTCTTTTCTCCAGCACACACACACAGCTGAATGGCCAACAAAACACGACTGCTTGCATTGTGAATCCCAAGGGATTGCAGCTGCCATTCCACACTTCAAGTTCCACTTAAAGCCTGTCGGTCTATTTGCCTCTGTCTCTCACTATCTTTTGTATTCTCTCCTTCTGACATTCTGCCTCTCTCTCCATCTATCTACACATTTCTTTCCTCTCTTTCCCACTTCCCTTTCTATTTGTCTTTCACTGGCACATATTCTCTCTCTTTTTGTCCGTCTCTTTCTCTCCATCTATTAACTTCTCTCTCTCTCGCTCTGTGTTTCTCTTAGTAGCTCTCACGAGCACAGGCAATACCCTCTCTCATCCTTTTATCTGTAGCTCAGTGTCACATATTCTCTCTTTCTTTCCATCTGCCCACTTCTCAGTATCTCTCCTCCTCTCTCTTTCACTGGCACATATTCTTTTTGTCGGTCTGTCTATCTCTCACCACCACTTCTCTCCTCTCCTTTCTTTCTCCCTATTCCTCTCTCTCTCTCTCTGTCACTCACTACGGCACATATAATTTCTTTCGGTCTGTCTGGCTGTCTCTCTATTCACCTATTTACTTCTTTCTCTCCCTTCATTTTCTTTCTTTTCCATCTTCTTCTATATTGTCGTATAACGCGCAACCCTGGCATCGTTATCAAGAGTCAACTATCAAGATTGTACGAAAAGACGGTCTCTGTTTCTGACGCAAAACACATGCCAAGAAATAAAGGTAAAAGAAAGGTTTAATTTTGTTTTTGTAAATTTATAATTACATACCACATATCATAATATTTTTATCTTCAATTGTTTTTTTTTCTTTTTATTCATAAGTGTTTTATTTATAAATATTCCTCTTCTATATATATCACTCTTTTTCCCACCTTTTTTTCACATTCATCATTTAAATAGCAAAGGAAATATTACAATAATATTTCATTACCGAAATCCTTCGGGGGGGGGGGGGAACAGATTGATCAATAGAAAGAGAGAAAGAGGTCAAAGATAGTGAAAACAAATCTCGTACATAAAAGGAGTATGAATTAAAGAAATATCATAGATGACGCAAAGAGATGTCAGAAAAAGAAATTGCAGCAGTTGAAACGCTTTTGATAAGGCGCTGATGTCACATTGATAGGCGAACAAGCAGACACCATTTAAAAATAGAACAAAAATTCCCCCTCTCTGTCTCTCTCTCTGCAGGTAATGAAAAATTTGATTAATGACCGCAGCCCTATCTACTGTATATTAGCACTTCGAAGGTCGCGTTATGAATAAAAGAGCCCAAAGAGAAACATTTAAAAAGCATTAGTGACATTCTCGCTCTGTACACTGTACGTGCGATCATGCATTTCACTACACAAACTGCACGAGACAGGATCACGCGAAACAGTAGCCAATCTCATTGTTAGCATCCTGAGTACAACGTATGTGTACAGAATACAAATTCATTTCACAGCTCCGAACTAATGAACCGAGTCTATCTTTAACGTTATCTGAGAGGTGTCGCGAGCATGAAGAGAAATAAGATGGAGACAAAACTTGTTAATTAACCCCCCCTCCCCATCCCCTCAACGTCTTCATTCTTTCGAGAAATTGTAACACACACAAACGGAGTTATTTCGGCCAGTTAAAATCACGGAGGAACTGGAACTGTTTTTTTTTTTTTTGTCACTGGCAACTTTCCAAACTGATAAGAATAACTGTAGGTGTCTTAAAGGCGAAATAGGTTCTCATATCTTGAACGAGGGTGATAAAGTCGTAAGATTTATGATGTATTCCTCTCCACCCATCCGTTTCTTCTCTTCGGATCGTCTTTAAGTAAAGAAATTAAGCGAAAGTTGTACTCGGACAATTTTCCGATGAATTATTAATTATTCCGATTATTTTTGACCCAATTTCTCTCTTCTGCGTGCTTTAAAAGAGAACTCTGATATTTTGAAATTAGTGGGAGTGAAGGTGGTTACAACTTCGAATTAAAGTCGGCCGAACGTTTAAATATTAATGCACCCCCGGTGCCAAGAAATTGAGATCTTTTAAGGGTGTAATCGGCGCTACGCAACTAGGGTTCTTTTATCATCCCTAGGAGAGCGCCACATCTCGGATAATTTCTTTAAAGACTTGAAGGAGAATCGTTCAAAAATATGATAAAAGTAGCTTCATCCGGTGATGGAAATGGACGAGTTCTTTACTTCCTGTGGCGCAATGTCTCCTTCGAGAGATCGTTCTTAGAACACACACGCGTTTGAGAAGTCTCCTACGCCGATGTATCTCGAAGAGCAAAGTCGAGTTCTTGACGCGCGTCTTATCTGTTAGAGAGAAGTAAAAGATGGTTTGTGGTAAGTATGGAGGGAGTGACGTCACGGGTTGTGTACAAGTGCCAGGATGACGCAGTCGCTCTTTTCAGAGAAACTGGGAACGCGTAAGAATGCAAAAGCAAAATTAACAATCAAGGAGCAGCCACTTAAGTATTGCGAAACAGGTATCCATAGTTACCGCTTTCGTTTTTATCCGCTTCTTTCACTCTCTCTATTTTCGTCATGTTAGCACGGCCTTTTTTCTTACATTCTGTTTTTTTTCCTTTTTTTTTTTCATTAATGAAAATGCCACAGTCATTATCATTAATGTTTCTTTCTTTCTGAATTTTTCTTTCTCTCATTTCACTTTTTTTTTAAATCTTGTTTTATTGTTGTTCTCTTTTTCGTACTCTTATTTTCTGCACGTTTCAATCTATTTTATTCTCTCGTTTTCTGAATTTCTCACTCTCTCTCTCATTCCCTGTTCTCTGCCTCCTGTTTTCTTCTCTCTCTCTCAATTTCTGTTTTCTCTTTCTTTCTTATTTTATTCTTTCTCTCTCTCTCACTATCTGTTTTCTCCCTTTGTCTTCTCTTTCTATTTTTCCTTTATCTCTGTTTTGCTCTCTAGCTCTCCTCCATTTCTTCTCTCTCTCTCTCTCTCTCTCTCTCTCTCTCTCTCTCTCTCTCTCTCTCTCTCTCTCTCTCTTTACTTTCTATTCTCTAATCTCTTCTCCCTTTCTCTGTCCTTCATTTCTTCTCACTCTGTGTTCCATTTTCTGCTCTCTCATTCTATTCTCTTCTCTCACTCTGTCCTCGATTTCCTCTCTATTTTCTTCCCTCTTTCTCTTCTGTCCTCTCTCTTTCTAATCGCTCTCCTCCCTCTCTCATTCTATTCTCTATTCTCCTCTCTTCTCCCTCTTTCTGTTCTCTCACACTATCCTCCATTTCCTTTCTTATTTTCTATTCTCTCACTCTGTTCTCTATTTGCTCTCTCTATTTTCTTCCCTCTTTCTCCTCTCTTTCTATTATCTATTCTCTTCTCTCTCTCTCTCTCTCTCTCTCTCTCTCTCTCTCTCTCTCTCTCTCTCTCTCTCTTTCTCTCGTCTCTATTCTCCTCTCTTTCTCTCGCTCTCTCTTTCTGTTCTCTATTATCTTCTCTCACTCTCTTCCCTCCATTTCCCATCTCCATTTTCTTCTTTCTTTCTATTCTCTTTCTCGCTCTTTCTATTCTCTTACCTTAATATTTTATTCTCTTGTCCTTCCATTTTTTTAAAATTCTTCCTCTCTTTCACTCTCGCTTTCTTTCTTTTCAATGGCGCTTTTTGTTGTCTTTTTTATCTATCTCTCTCTCTCTCTCTCTCTCTCTCTCTTTCTTGTTCTTTCTTTCTATAAGATCCATAAAAAGAAAAGAGATATTTATGAGGTATACTTTCCATTTGAATGTTCAGATGGCAAGTTCGTAAGACCTTTGGCCGCTATGGCCCACTGCACCTCCTTGGTAGGCTTTTCTCCAACGAATGGTAGACTGTAGTGGATATATTCCCCCTGCACAACAGTGACAATTGAGCTGCCAGTGCGGACTTATTGGTCTGGCCCTCACCCAACGTTCTGCTTCATCCCACAGAGTTCAAATCCAACTTTTGCACATTCATGTGAATGAACCAAATGGTGCGTTAACCTGTTGGAAAAAAAAAACATCGGTCTGTACCAAAGAAGTGGAAAATAGAAGATACCATGAACGCCGATGCCTATCTTAATGATTTAGGCTGTTCCGTGCTCACTGCGATGTAGTCAAACCATAACTTCACCTCCTTCGAATTTTCTGTTGGCACAATACACTCTGGCAACGATCTATGATTTGAATATCTCCATTTTATTATTATTATTAATATCAATTTATTTCCGAAGAAATGTCCTTTTACAGCTTGCGAGTGGCACTTGCCAATCACTGCCTTCTTCCTGACTTTCGAAGTATGGAGTGGTACCCAAGATCTGAGAATGCGGCGCACTAAAAATGCACAGATAAATAATTATATAGGTAATTTCCTGATTAGGTATCGATCAGTGCCTTTCGACAGGTGTTTCTTTTACGTAGATTTGACTTACTCCGTCATACCTCTACATAATACGTAGATAAACGTGGGCAGGTTGGCGAGCAGGGGGCAGAGCCCCCTTGTATTTATTAATAAGATAATTTAAACAATAAAATCAACATAACAAAAGAAATATATCAAAGAAAAATAAACTTACAAATATTCGTTTATATCTATAGACTTTGTTTCTATATAAAGTACAAGCAGAATAAGAAAAATTCAATATGATTATGTATTTAGTATAAAATCAAATTCTAAACCTTATTTTAAATAACTAATAATTACATATAATTTTATAACGTATAAAAAATAAAATACATGGTTACAGCTATTTTATTTACAGTTATATATAAGATTAATACGCCTTAATCTTTTGGCTATAGAAAGCAGTGGACTAGCGCGACTTCTCGGAATGTGGGATAGGAAAATGGTAGTCCCTTTAATTCGCGCTTTCAAATTGACTAAAGGCCAGAGGTGGGAACCCCTTGTATTTATTAATAAGATAATTTAAACAATAAAATCAACATAACAAAAGAAATATATCAAATAAACTTACAAATATTCGTTTATATCTATAGACTTTGTTTCTATATAAAGTACAAGCAGAGTAAGATTCTAAACCTTATTTTAAATAACTAATAATTACATATAATTTTATAACCTATAACAGTTCAACTAAAGGAAATTAAGAAAGGTTTGTTAATGACAATCTATTAAAACTTACTTTTTTAATTGGTGGAGACGAAACAACAGAACAAGAATATTTGAATTAACACTTTCGTTTCTTTTAACCTGCGCTTACACTCACACGGGAACTCTTGTGCGATTCAAGCGAAATACTCAAGTGGAGGACAAAGGGAGGACAAACCAAAGAGCTCAGAGGTGTGACGTCACAAAACGGGCCATACTTGATAGAAATTTGTAATTGGAGTTTCGCATTTTCGAAGTTTGTAAAAGTGTTCTTCCTGATTTTTTTTTCCCGGAAGTGTTTATAAATCTCGAATTTATAATTTTTTTAGTCTCACAAAAAATTTCTGCAATCATACGTAGCACGTACAAAGACAATGCAGTATTTCATTTAATAACATTTTTATTTTTATTATAAACAAAGAACACAGATTGACCAGAGGCTGTAATCTGTTTCAGGAATACGCTTTAATCTTCTGGCTATAGAAAGCAGTGGACTAGCGCGACTTCTCGGAATGCGGGATAGGAGAATAGTAATCCCTTTAATTCGCGCTTGCAAATTGACTAAAGGCCAGAGGTGGGAACAATATAAATGTTTTTACAAAAAGGAATTCAAAAAAAGTCTCTATAAAGAAGTTCGTGAGGTTCGACTGTAATTAAATCAAAAATGAAGCAATATTAAAATACGTAACCAGTCGGGGGTGGTACCATCAAGCTTCCATTTCATGATAATATCACCAACTTTGGTGATAGTGTAGGTTGTCACCAATTGCACGAATCGAAGAACAATCCTTGTTCATTAGGGAAGGTACAATGGATTATGAAAAGAGGGGTGTGCAGAAATGTGAAAAAATTCAATTGTAAATATAAACGTTAATCAACAGAAATTAAATCCTATCTCCTATTTTATTTTAAACCCTAAGTTTAGGGAAGCCACGGTAACTGGTATTAAAAGAAAGACAATGTTGGGGAGACTAATCCTCTGCTACAGCATGACAATGCATCAGATCATTTAAAGACATAACTACTGTTAGGGGTAAAGGGAAATGCTTTTGCTTCTGAAAGGGTAACTACAATGGTCATAGGCAACTTTTAAACTCTATATAGTGGGGGCGTCTGATGATGTTGCTAGCAGTAAAAGCTAAATGGGAAGTATTCAGGGAAGAAATCAAAGAAGCTACTAGGTTTTCCACACAAACAAAGAGATACTGTTCAAGGCTTAGACCTCAACAGTTCATGTCGATGAACTGTTGAGACACGTGGCAGAAAAGAAAGGTGCACGGATGCATATAAATTATCAGTTGATAGGAAATATCTATGGTAGATATAAATTAGTCTGTAATCAAGTCACAAAGGAGGTTATGCAAGCTAAAGAAGATTATGAAAAGTCTCTGGCAAAGAAAAACAGCAAAGACTTCTATGCTTATATTAATAGTAGAAAGAAGGGGTTGGATAACATTGGGCCACTTGATGTCAATGGGATAACTGCTGATGACCCTGCTCAGGTTGAGGATAAATTGAATAGGTATTTTGCATTTACTTTCACACATGAGGAATTCATTAGGGAAGAGGATGCCTGAAGTTTATCGAACTTTAACGAGGAACAAAATGACTTTGTGATAACCGAAAGGAAAGTGGACGAGTAATTGATGAGGATTGGCATAAAACAGGCACCTGAGGCGGATGGAATCTATCCAAATATATTAAGGGAGGCAACAAATGAGGTGAGCAAACCCTTCGCCATAATTATGAGAGCATCCTTGGATTCAGGGGAAGTCCCTATGGACTAGAGAAGTGAGAATATATCCCCAATTCATAAAGGGGTCAAAATGCGACATGAGTGATTGCAGACCTGTTAGCTTAATGTCTGTTCCAGAGAATATAATGGAGTCACTGGTTAAAGAAGTAACGAAGGACTATCTGGAGCGGCATGCAACTATACTGCAATCACGGCATGGATTTGTAAAGGGGCGGTCTTGTCCAACAAAGGAGGTTATGCAAGCATTATGATGCAGTGAACAAGGAATTGGACGCAAAAACAATTTGGCAATGTGACATTTAGAGCAAGTTACTGCTATAGATAAAGGAATGGTTAAGTGGAAGATGGCAGAGAGTGGTTATCAACGGGCACTGCTCTTCATGGACTAATGTTATTAATGGAGTTCCCCAGGGTTCACTGCTTGGTCCATTGTTGTTTTCAATATTTATCAATGATATTGATGAAGGTATATGAGGCTTAATGTCTAAATTTGCAGAGATGCAAAGACCGGCAGGGTGGTTAATGACACTCATCAGGGTGAGCTACTGCAACAATATCTAGCAACGTTGGGTCCATCGGCTGAGAAATGGCAGTTGAACTTCAACATTGCCAAATTCAAAGTACTGCGCATGTGTAGCAGCAACCCCAGAGTAATTTGTCAACTGCGTGGTACTACTACGCTCAGGAGGGTGGAGAATGAAAAAGACCTGGGGGTAATTATTCGGTAAAACATGAAATTCTCTAAGCAGTGCAGACATGCCGCCAAGACAGCTCATGGGATCTTGGCAGTCAGTGATATACAGAAACTTTGCTAGCAGGTATAAGGAGGTGATTATCCTTTTGTATAAGACCATGGTTAGTATGCATCTTGAGTACTGCATGCAGGTGTAGAAGCCTCACTTTAGGAAAGATGTAGAAAGAAGCTGGTGCAAAGAAGCAACCAGATTGGTGAATGGGACAAAACGGTGCTCTTACCTAAAAAGGCTTCAGTTGTGCAAGTTGCAGCGATCGAGACCAGGCACCTGCGGGGAGATCTGATTGAGGTATTTAAAGCCTTGACTGGATTGAGTAAGGTGAATTGATGGTATTCTTCCACTAGCTGAGACTACATCCATGAGGGAGCATAAATTCAAATTGAGGAAGGATGGTTGCAGGATAGATGTGCGGAACCTTGCCTTCAGCCAGTGGGTGGATGATTGTTGGAACAAACTTCCATCTGTTGTTGTGGAAGTGGATGGGTTGAATAAATCCAAGGAAGAACTAGATAAATTTTTTGGAGGGCAGGGATGGGTGAACTGTTTTTTCTTTTTGGCTGATACTATATAAGCTTGCTTTCTTGCATTATTTGCCATCTTAAACGTGCAGAAGTTTTACAGAGCAGCGAGCTTAACACCACTGAACATCTTTAAGATGAGCTAAAAACTTCTTCTGCAGGCTAGGGCAACACGCCTGCAATCAACAGCTCTGTGTTGAACGAAGAATGAGCCAAAATGTTGCCTTCTTGATGTCAGAAAGGTACGATGTCCACAGTGTACAACTAAATTTGAACGATGCAGGCGTCCGGTTACTTTTCACAATGTACTGTACATCTGAGCACTGAAACAGTCATTACCAGGCAGATTTGAGCGCTGAAGGAGAATTATACAGGCTACAGGAAACCACATGACAGATGATTCTCACGTGGACAACCAAAGCTCTCTTTCAAGTCCGAGCTCTCTCTTTTCATCGGAACTAATTCATGACAATCCTCTATTTTAATTTATTCCAACTGTCATTGCAGGAAAGAATCCTTTACAGGGAAAAGCTGCATATATATTAGCTCCTACACAGCAGAGATGAAATTTCTTCTGTAAAACGCATTGTTTGAAAGAGTTACAACTAGTGTTCGCATTTTGGAGATAAATTAATTTCCATATGTCTGCTTAAACGACTTCCCGTTATTACGGTCTAGCAAATAATTCACCATAATGACTTGCCTCGAACCACATCCGTCAAAGTACAATCGATACATAGTCTCCAGGCTCTTGCTATTTATTGACAGGTCTAAATAATTTATTTACTTCAGTTACCAGGACAACCGGCTCTCTGAGAGACTAGGTGGGAAGAGCAGAAACCATTGTCTTATTACCCAACGGTGGGTTCTGTGGCAAATTCTTTCAGAATATAATGGGACATCGCGAAAAAAAAAAGCAATCAACTTCAAGAACATAGTACCTAACCCTATGCTGCACACTCCCCCATTTGAACGATTTCAAATATATTTAAAATGAAATATTTCGAAATGCATTACAGTTTGACGTCGATTATTCCGAACACCGATTATCCGGAACCTCGATTATCCGGAACACCGATTATCCGGGACACCAATTATCCGGAATTTCACAAAAATTTTTGATGTTTGGTATTCTGGTTGCGTGAAACTCGTGCTTAGAGGAGAAATTTTTGAAAATTTAAACAAAATGGTTATAATTATTAAAATTATTATTTATTAGGTTATTAAAATTTCAATTCGAGTTATTAAAATTATTACCGTTCTTATATTTTGGTCTCTTATGAAAAAATAAAAAATTATATCAGATAAAATGGGGTTTGGGTTTCTACCTGAGAATTTCAAAGTGATTTTAAGCACCTCTAAAAGCTGCTGGTAAGCGAATGTTATCTGGGGCACCGACATTCGTGCTCACTGAACTTCTATTAACATCCCCGTTGTTAAGGGTTTACATAAGAGCCAAAGGGCGGTTATTCCGCTCACAGAGTACGTTTAATGAAAAATTCTGCTTGAGCAGAGGAAGGTAACGGTTTGAGGTGTACTTAAGTGCTTCCGGGATCGAGGCTATTATAGCAGCGGGGCTCCTAAGCCTTTTTATTTGGTGTGTGCGTGTAACTTACAGATGTTGCCTTTTAACAGTAACTTAAAAATGGTACACGGTCCCTCGGAACTTGCCTGAGCTTTATTCTAATAAGCGAAACCCACCTAAAATGTTGTAGGTGAAATATGGGGGGGGGGAGTGCTGTTCTCTGTTTGGTTGTATCGCGCATGCTCTTTAAAGTTTAATTACGATTACCGAACATAATTTCCTGATTAATATCTTTCGACCGCAATTGTTTCTTCGTTAATCTCATTTTACCTTTATGGTGTTTCTGCACACTGGCAGCATGTTTATTGAAAGGATTCACTAATACGCTGGTAAAGAGAACGGAAATTGAATTCGCTGGTCAAACAAGCTCGAGGTATACTGTTACGTGTAACGAGGACAGAATTTGTAAGCACGCGCTTTACCGTTAGCAGTAAATTCATCAAAAGTGAAGAGGGAAACATTTTTAATGAAAGACGTGTCGAGAACTTCACGCAGTACTCATCTTCAAGGGTCGTGATGTCTGACTTCACTTTTCATGGTCATCAGTTTCTGAAAATGGTAGGAAAAGAACAAGAAAGGGATAATAGAAGTCGGAGAGAGAGATCGAGAGAGCGGAAAAGCGCTTTATTAGTTGATCGATAATCCAATTTAAGCTCTACAAATGAATACGTCATTCATTACATCAAGCCTTGCTACCAAACGTAAATCAAGTACAAAACCCGTCTTCCTTTCGCTGAACGAATTACCTGCCAGTGAGTTAGACGGGGAAATCTCTCGCTAAGATGTTCCACTGCTGCCACTGCAGGGGGGTGTGGTCCTTTGCTTGTGTGTGATTGAAGAGACTGAACGCTATAGTCGATCACTGCTCCTGGCTACCTTTGTAAGGCTTCGCGTACACTTATTTTCCTTTGCATACGTGCAGCTTTCTCTTTGAAGGACGTAGGCAGCCTAAAAATTGTCGTCTTTCTCCTCACAGCGGTTAAATCATGCGTACTTTTCTATTCTCGTTTTTTCTTTCTTTTCTTTTTTTTTTTCCGCCACCTTCTTTGATCATTATTAATAGCCCTAAATCGATAATAATCAGAAAAAATCAAAATTAAGGAAATTTTCTAAATAATACAAACTTTTATTCGTAAAACAAGAGAAGATAAAAAAAGACATACACTGAGTGGCCACTGTATTAGGTTCTCCTGACCTTTTGACGAAATAGAGAGCGTCACGTGTTCATCATCATAAGATAGAAAGCAGGTTTCTGTATGTTTACAATCCAACGAGAGAACAGGCAAACGATTCACCAGATCGCAATCCGAGTATCCGTCGAAATAAGATGGAATTATTCACTTTGCAATAACTGTGGAAATAAATTGCGAACACCTGGACCACCATCCCTGGGGTATACTTTCGACACCTCGTTGGGCCATTGCACACCAGATCTAGACTGTTTTGAGAACTGAGGGGAGCCTACTCGTTATTTGGTAGGTGTACCTAAAAATTTGACCACTCAGTGTATATGCAACTAGCATTCATATATTCAGCAAATTGGTCACCACATTAAACAATCTCGTAGGTAGACTCGACACAAGAAATTAAGGCAATCCAATCAAAGAGAAAGGTAAACGGGAACAATTAAACGAGTTCTCAAAAATTAAAATATCTGGCTCAGCAATTAAAACGGTTTTCCTCAAAAATTAAAATAACTCCCTGAAAGATTAAAATTTTTCAACAATGAAATTTTATCAACAATTCAAATAACTTTCTCAACAATTAAGACGTTTCAATAATTTAAATAATTTAGTCAGATACTTTTAAATAACTGAAATAACAAATTTGAAATAACTTTCTCAACAATTAAAATTGAAATAACTTTCTCAACAATTAAAATTGAAATAACCTTCTCAACAATTAAAATTGAAATAATTTTGCAAACAAATAAAAATGTTTACGAATTAAAATTAATTCAAGAATTAATATTTTTAATAACGAAATTTTATCAACAATTAAAATAACTTTCTAATCAATTAAAACTTTTTCAACAATTGAAACAATTCCCTCAAAGTTAAAAATTTTCAACAATGAAATTTTATAAACAATTGAAATAACTTTTTCTGACAAAGTTTCTGAATAAGTAGATGGTATCCAGAATTGAAACAACTTTCTCAACAATTAAAATTGTAATAGCTTTCTCAAAAATTAAAGATGACTGAGAATTCCAATTACTTTCTCACCGATTAATATTTCTGAATAACGAAATTTTCTCAACAATTAAATTTTATCAAAAATTGAAATAACTTTCTCTGAAATTAAACCTTTTAAACAATTGAAATAACTTTCTAGACGATTAAATTTTTCCAAATAACAATTTTTCAGCGATTAAAATTTCACAATATTTTTTTTTTCAGCGATTAAAATTTCTCAAATAAAATTCTGGCAGTGAATATACTTTCTCATCAATTAGAATTTCTCAAACATTAAACATTTTTCTTTTCAATTAAAAATAAGTTTTTGAACTTTTACAAAAACAGTTTTTAACAAAACACACACACACACACACACACACACACACACACACACACACACAATAAACTGAGAAATGGAGAAACGTATAGACAAATAGATGAAAATACCGAATAGTGATGCCATACATTTGTATTATTTATTTCTTCTTTCGTATATTCATGAACTCCGCATTTCCGCCTCCATGGCATGCGGTATCCGGCGCACTTTGAAAGATGAGGCACCTTCCAGGCAAATAAAACCAATGAAGAAATCCGAAGTAAGCCTATAAAAGTTTGGCCATATGACTCGGTCAGCATCCAATCTCTTTTTGTTTTCCCCCTTCTTGCTCGCGCGGATTTCCCTTCTGTAAGTGGAGATGTGAGTTACATTCTCCACCCGCGCTCACTTGGTCACCGGTTCTAGCTTTCTCCACAGCCCCAACCGATCGATTCGAAACTCGGCGTTGTACCGTGTACCGTATCTAAATGACCCTCCCAGTAGTATCTTCAATGGGCTGACTATGGTCTCAGAGGTGAGCTTCAACTGTTGTATTCCTATTTAGGGGTGGTGGATCGCTACACCCTATTGGTCGACGTTGGCACTAACAAATCACCGTTCCTCAGAACTACAATTAGTCTTAATTCCTTTGGGGTCCTCCATAAACAGAAGCACATTTTACAACGTCAAAGGAACTATGTTTATATTTAGCTATAAATCAATTGATCAGTGCTTCGAAAGATGAAAATTATCAACTTGCACATAACTTTTATGTGTCTGTTGATAGTTAATGTCTTTTGTACGAATTAATTGCGAGAAACTGGGGAAGGCCGCAATAGCAGCAGACAAAAAATGATCTCCAAATTACTCCAGGATTGCTCAAGTATCTGCCAGGATGAAAAACCCATTAAAAGTATGAGAAGTTGGGGTTTTCTAACTAGCTGGCTCACGAAGGACTGACCACATTTTAATGTGGGAGGGGTAGGCGGCGCTGGCTTCGGTGGTCTGGGATGTCAAGATTAATAAAGCGTTCAAAGCTCCCTGTGGAAGCTCCTGTTTTACAAAACATAGCCTTACGTTACCTTGTCATCGGCTGGCGAAGAGACGAGTAACTAGATGCCACAAATCCATGTCAAGTAAGAGGCATTAATATCCTCTTCCCTGACAGGAAATACACATTAAACAGCTCTAGGCCTTCGTAGTTACCAGACCGTTCCCCCGATAAAAATATCCCATTTTTTTTGTCACGGTCTAGTTTCTGTCCGCATTATGAACCAGCTCGTTTTTCATCCAACTAGTAATGAAGGGAATAGAAAGAAGATGGAAATAGAAACAGACGCAGATTAAAAAGACAGATAATTACTATGTATAGCAAGAAAAAGAAGTTATTTTTGATAATAAATTACTAACCATAAAGACTCTATTGTGTAAAATATAAACTTCGCGTCTTTCTTTTTTAAGACAGTTGGAAATTTGCGTTTTACTGTTTCTTATATCACCATGGCAACTTGTATTTGTAATTTTAGCGATATAGAGTTGGAAATATTCAGAGACATAATTATTTTTTTTTTTTCAAAATGGCGGCCACTATTTCGGGCTGCACTTTCCTGTTAGTTTTCCATTAAAATTATTTCCAGAAATTAGCGAAGAGGAAACATTGAATGTGTGTATCCGCCCTGAGTGGGTTGAGTTGTAGAGAAATAGGTCATCTTGGTCAGTAGCGGATTCTGAAATTGCCTTTTTCGATTAAAAGTTCTTATTTTTTAAACTTCGCAATCTTCTATATTTGATTGGTTGTTTCAGTCAGCTTCTTTGGGGAAAATCATTAAAAGTTAAATGAGGTAATATCTTGTAATGGACAAAAGAGAAGAATGTTTTCCAAAAAGGAAAGGACTGATGGAGTGGAAGGAGGTTTGTTATTGTGTATTTATGGAATAAAATTTTATTTTGCAGACCATCTTTTGTTTTTTCGATTTCTTTGGATAGATAGATGGTTGAACAAACAGCGGGAGCCAGAGAGAGAGAGATGGATGGATATGATGGAAAGATGCAAAAGAGAAAGATGGATAGAAAAGTAAATAGATAAATAGAATTTAGAGAAGCCAGATTCATTGGCAGAGCAAAGAGACAGAAGGCAAGTTGAATGACAGAAAGAGAAAAGAGAAGAGTCGTTGACTCTGTTAAAAGGAAAGTACTCCAAAAAACTCAACAATGCGCCGGAAATAGAAGACAGGAACTACAGTCGGACCTGTGGGAAATAAAACTCCAACATTCATAGTTCCGGCACGATCTCACTGGCGTGTCTTCAGTTGTTGGATAGTTGTTTTAATCTTTTCTCTTCTTGTGTGGCTTGTTTTTCGATTGTGAGCAACCTCAAAGCCAAGACATACACAGCGGGTGCGAAAAACAACTTCAGGAATTACGAAAATACTAATATCTCATTGTTTTTGTTGCCAGTCCTTGAGCCAATGAGGTCTGGACATGAATCGCTTTCACATGAGCACAAAATAGGACCGGATTCAAAATATGTTCGGTGTAATTTTCTCTGCGCATGTGGGCTGCATGAGACGGATCTCCTGTATCCGTCTCGTTCTGGCCCTTTCTTGTGTTTGTAATATAGGCAGCAGAAGAAGAGAGGGGCCCCTTCCTCTGCACTAACGCCAAACTTTATCAATAAATCTGTCTAAAGATGAGTGACATCATTAAAAGATCAACTCCACTGGACAGTGATTGTTAATTAGTTGGGAAGCTGTAGAACCCTTGTCTCAATGCCCCCTGTGTTAAGGGCACCCTGTTCACCCCTTTTGCTCTCAATGTCCTTGCATATGCATTCTATTCGTCCTCTTCATGCTCACAGCGTTCCTGCTACTCTCCACTGATGTACTCAGTCAAGGGTGTGTCATCAACACCCATGTGAGTAATTAGTTCGTATTTCTAGATGAGTCTCGCTGCAACAGCCAACTTTTAGAAGGTCACCTTGGCGAATAGAGCATTATAAGCCAGTTGTGAATGGCTCTTCTTCGTTCACTTATTCCGTGTGATAAACTTTCGAATTTTAAGACATTCATCATTTGAAATGCACGTGTCCTATGGTACTTATGGTACTTAGCCACGCCGGTAGGGGGAATGGATGGGAAAAAAAGCAGACAACACTTCCTGGAATGCGAAATGAGCAGAAACACATCCAAATATTCCATTTCCGTTTTCATTTCTGCCTCGCTTAGACAACGAGCTACACATTTTATCGATCAAAAGCTAATGCGACACACAACTCACTGTTCTCTACGGAGCAGGGGGGGTAATCGAGACTAATTTTATCAATCTCCCCTAACTAATTTCCATTTAATTTGTAGGGGCAGTGGTCGTTAAACTCCGACTCCTTCCTGTTTTCTTCCAAACTTCGTGGCTACGTGAAAGAAAGAGAAAATTTAATACTTCATTGTTTCGGTTAGGGCAGAGGTCAACGTTCGGTACGAGGAGCCTCTTTTTCTACGCTGATTATCATCCTTTGTTTTGTCTATATTTGCACTCGAGTGTTTACTTTATTGGGACACCACAAGGTCGCATGAGAATGGACTGATACGATACGTGACTTGTATATACACCACCCCATCATTAATATCTGGACACTTGCATATCTACCAATAATCTTTATTTATTTTTATCTATTTGACCAAAGATAAAAATAAATCCAAAGACATCAATGATCCCAGACCAAAACATGAAAAACAGCCCTAGACCATCACGCTGGCTCCATCAAACTTGTCAGGACGGTACACTCCGGCAGGTACCTTTCTCTGGGCGGTTATCACACTCAGACATGACCATCAGATTGGTAGACCATGTACCATGACTCGTCAATCCAAAGCACAGCTTTCCACTCGCCTACGGTCTAAAACGCGTACCATAGTGGTGCTGGCATGTGGCCCAATCTTCACATTCCACGCTGGAAGTCTGTTAACTCCATCAATCGCGGAATCTTGAATTCAGTACTTTTTATTGCAAGACGTGTACTAGTACAGTCTCCTCAATGACCTATGTGTCTGACACGTGGTTCTTGAGCGCGAGGAAACACAGAGGTAGTGTATAGAGTGAGTCCAGCACCGTTGGAAAATTACGAAACGCTTGGTATCAGAGGTCAAGAACAGAAAACGATTTGGTTGTTGGAAGCCTTAATTATTGATAAACTATAGTCAGGATTTCATTCTTGTATGTCTAGACGCTGTAAAGGGATAATAAAATGCAAAGGATCCTCCCATTGAGTAATAAACATTGAACTTTCAAAGGTTCATATAAATTCTTGTTTGTCTTCCATTTTTTTTTCTTATGACTATTCATAAAATTGCGCATGCGCTACACTTGTAATTATTTTTATTAAATAAACATATTACTCTGTTTTGTTCGTTGTAGAGTGTTAGGCAAATCACCGACTTAGACCATATTACGTATTATATACACGCACTGGGCAAAAATATAGGAACCTTTGTGTTAAGACAGAAGAAATTCAAATAGTACATCTTTAATGATATATCTTCCTTGAAAGAATTCATAGGAAAAGATAAAAACCAAAATCCGCAAGCTGTTGTCATCAATTTAGATTAAGGAGCAACCTCATGTATGTAAGTCCTCACTTAACGTATAATAACAGATGAAAATGGCTTGTAGTTAATTGTTCAAAAAATTGGCACGTTGCCAAATAAGTTAGTTAGGACACTGGGTACAATAGAGTCGTTTACGTTGTCAGCTACAGGGGCGCTGTAGCGTGTAACAGCTGTGAATTACAGCAGTTGATCCTGTCAGAACACCTTCTCAAATATCTTTCTCCTTCCACGCGTCTCAGAATTATCTAAATATTAAGACAATCGATAGAAACTGCGCAGTACAATCAATCGTTGGAATGCGCAGAATGGATAAAATAAATGTAAATATTACGTCACGAATTCTATTATTAGAAAGTTGCTATTAAGGTGTGCCTAGAGGGGTGTGTGCACACTTGAAATCATAATGATTTATTTCTTTCGGGGATGGGTTAGTGGGGCAGTGCTAGATGAATGTGGATGTCTTAAGGCATTTATCAAGGGCCTAGATAAGGAGTTTAGGTCAAAGTCTCCACCAGCGGGATATCGTTTTACATGGAAACACAATCTTATCAACAGTTAATAGTTTTAACGCCAGGTGGCATGGAGATTGATTGTGTAAAGAAACTTTAGCTCTTGTAAAGGTATTAATACTGAGTTCTTGACAGCGTTTCTTTGGCCTTCATCTTGTTTTTGTGGGTTTCTAGTTGCAGTATTTGAACTGAACAATCAGAATATTATCTTAAACTGAATTAATGTTTCTATCTTAAAAATATTTCAATAAAAAATATTTTTTTATTCTAATTAAAAATCACCGACTTTTACAAAGCCAATATACGAATTATGCATACATGAATATTATTAACACGATTCGACATGTCAGAACATGTCCCGGTAGCGACTTATAATTTTTTTTAACCGGCCCTAATCGCCACTACTTTTTAAACAGCCCTCGGGGAATTAATATTGAAAATAGATATTTTTAGATTTTTAGACTTAAGTAATTTAAGTAGTAACTGAGAACAACTTTCTCATTAAAAAAAAAAAAAAAAAAAAAGCAGGAACGATGATTTTAAAAGTTGAAATAAATGTCACTGATGATATTCTAACGGATCTGAAATTTGGCACTTTGCCAAATAACTTACTGTGGCTCGAATGGATAAAATTTTTTCGCATTAAAATACTAGTTTTTTCTTTTTTTTCTTTTTTTTTTTTTATTCTTTCCATCAAATTTGTAAATGTTATCAATGAATACACTTTACACATAATTAAGATAAAGATAATTCCACATTAATACCAAAGAGTTGCTAATTCTGTTATCAAAACAATCGATTAAAGCTTCTCCTGTTTTGCTACCATTATGCAAATAACAAATTCGTTCTCTAATTAACCTCTATTTTTACAAATCATCTTCTAAGACGATCTCCAGCGGATGTGAAGAATTCTTTCGTAGATTAAAACCTCCACTTTGGTGTATTTTATTGCTTGAAATCTCCGCTGATAAATGCGTCAAGTCAACTGCAAATAAGAAGACACACCAAGGACATCCTGTAATCTTGGTAATAACGGATGGATTTATCAGTAAAGGAAGAAACTCTTGCGTAAGGTAAAACATTTAACCAACTGGTCGTATATCTCTTGGCGTAGACAGTTGGAGGGTGCATTAAGTCTGATTTTGCAGTTTAAACTTATTGCACTACTCGTATACAAACAAACGTCTTCCAGTGGAGGAAAGGGTAGTTAAACCCCTTGGGCTGCCCACTATACTGTAAAAAGATAAAAAGTGTATTTTCAACAGCATCGAAATGGTAAAGTAGAATTTTCGGAGCTCGTACGTCTGCTCATGATCTTCAAATGAAAATCAGAAGGTTCAAGATCAGGGACTAAAGTAGCATCTCAGATTACGGCTCTTGGATATCTTTCAGCCTTGAACCGACATTATAGAGAAGAACATTGTCCTCTTCTTAGGGCAACACATCTTTGCAACCCAACTGCTGCTAATCAAATTAAATTTATCAGTAGTTTTATCTAATTACTATATAACGAGTCACGTGTGCATTGTACACAAAAAAAGCTCATATTAGGGTTACCCATATGTATTATGTGCGTAAATTGCGTGTTCTGTGATCGATTTACCTGTTTCGCTGGATGAAAAACCTCGCTATCCTCCCCTATGACTGACTAGCTCAGCCACGGTGTGAAATGTACAGTAAATATCATTTAATGTAACTCTTTTAGATAGCTACAAATGGAATAAATGCTACAAATCGAATAAATGCTTCAAATATTTTCAAAATAATATCAAGACATGTACCGTATATACCCGAGTATAAGCCGAATGGTTCTAATATTCGTTAATAATATCGATGTACGTATTTCAAGCCTGATAGCTACGTTTTCTGACGATGCAATGGTGGTACATAAATATTGATTGGTAAGTTTGTATCTCCACGCTTTAGATGGAGAAAATTAGCCTAATAGTGTGTACATTTACATTCAGATCTTTCCAATAAACATATATGTCGCGGAACAGGAAGCCATTTCTGCATCACCGGCTATTTTCCAATTGCATAACATTAAACTTAAACATTTAAGCCAAAAGATATTTTACATTTTTATTTCGTTAAATATTTACATTACAAAAAAAAAAAAAAGGAGTATACCTTTCGAAAAATGGGGTTACTGGCCTTGCGCAGTTGTCCAAAATCACAGCATCTATTTGATTCACGCGCTAAACCAGGAAATCCTACAGTTAGGCAGCTTCAATTATCGATTAGCACAAATAGTCCACGGTCGTTGTGGTAGCCCACACGCTACAACTTAGAATGGTTTATTGGTTACCTAGCAACAAAACCTACAGATGGCAAGGTATTGTTATCACCGGGAGCTTACTGCTTTTTTTTCTTTTCTTTTTTTCTTTCTCTGAAAGTCGATATATCGGCAGGGTTTGAGGACAACCGAAGCAGACTCACACGTACACTATGTTTAATTCCTTCACATTTTCAAAATCTTAACTAAATCCTTACCTCGTGACATCCCTTTAATTTAAACAACAAACGCTGTACTCCAGTGGTGGCGCTGCCCAATAACTGTTCACTGATTCGAAACATCAAATACGTTTAGAGCGGTACAGTTAGTCTTATCTGCACTGCCAGTTGCACATACGACAGATCTAAGGCTTCTGCTCCCTTAGGGGTTGAGAGCGCATGGCCTTGTGGCCTACTGTACCCAAGTTCAGCATTACCCAGAGTTCCCGTTCAATACTAGGTCATAACAGGGCCGTACGTTTCGCAGCGTCGACTAGCGCGTGACTTCACACAAGTCCTGTTGTCTGAGCAATAGAAAGTCGAGCGATAAGCGAACACAGAAATGATTGTCGGAGAGCCTGACATACTTTGGTGATGTTAAGTGAGAGAGCGAGGGCTCTTAGGGGGTTGTGTATATTGTAATGTCGCGAGCAGCGTTCTGGCTTCCTTTAAGACGTTTTTTTTTTCTTTTATTTTCTTTTTCTTATTGTCTGGTAGTTGTAAGTCAATGTAGTTGTAAATTTAGCAAAGGGTATGCCATGAAACTGATAGCTTATATAGGTGGCGCTGTGGTTCCAATTAAGCCGCGTGATCTTGGGATTAGATGCCAGGGGCGTATATTTATTTTAGACTCCTTATAGATTATTAAGATTAAGAGGCCCTCGAAGTACTGTGAGTGAGGGGTTACTACCTTTTGGATTCGAGTTTTTAAATTGATCTTATCGCTTACAGGGGAATAGACTTTGCCTTCACAACAACGAGTTTCCTTGATATTGAATTACTTTCAAACAAATGGCACTATCACAAGGTTAAACTGTCATTTGTTTAAATTATGAGGCATTTCTAACAGTGTTCATTAATTCAAATTATTAAGACATATTTGTTTAAAAGTAGGGCAATATCAAGGCAACTTGTCGTACAGCAGTTAAATTACGTGAAAGGATAAAACAGCAACCCCCCTCCCCCTTAATTCCATGTTGAACCATAAGTTATGGTTCAACATGGAATTTAATCCCTGTCCACTGTCCTATTGGCAGTTCATCAACATTACACGATCGAAATCGGTTAATTCCTTCTGCTTTTCCATTAAAGCAAGATTTTTTTTAAAATTTAATATCTATAGGAATGTATACAGTTTTAGTTACTTCTGATTGTAAAGTATTTCACGTGAAACATCTTGGAAAGAGTGAAGAAGAGATATCAAGTATCAACTCAACGTCATTCTACAGTTTCCATTTGAAAGATAATCTCAAAAACTCAGTCATATGTCTAGATGTGAGTACAACGAATTAGGTACTTCCTGTGGTAATCTTATGTCATTTTATATGGCCTTCGTTCCATCAAATATGTTACCTCATTAATATTTATTGAATAAAGGATTAACTTGTCTGATTAATGCAATTTAAGAAAGGAAAGAACACAAGGCTAACATCATATGATATCACAGAGGGGTGTTACTTGATCAGCGCGCCTTAAACTCCCATGAAAGATCCGATTTCGCATTTCCAAGTCTTTAAAGAACAAAAACAAGAAAGAACAAAATTCTCTGTGGATAAGTTGATAACAATATACACTCCCTTAACAAAATAATAGAAAACGCAAAATTATAGTGCAACGAGTGGCATTATTCTATCTGGATTCGAAATTCTTGACACAGTTTGCCCCGATAGACATGTCACCTCCTCTTAGGGATGCTCCAACGTAAAGAATCATTAGTTATCACTCACTTTTTACTTATTGAGGCCTTAATGATGACACTGAGGGGGATGCATTTTGCTTGTAGTGTACACTCCCATCCACTCGTTACTAAGTGATGGCCTACTCCATTTAAATTCGACAGGGGTGACCAGCGTATCTCTGTGTCCAACTCTAACATTTTTAAGGTTCAGTGGGTTAATGCATCTCCAAAGTGGTATTATCGTGCATTCACCAAATTCCTTTGAAGTTTCGCTCGTGTTGATGGGATATTAATACGTGCACCGCGAACAGACAGACAGTAATGACTTTTGCATTAATAAACCGGGATTGGGCAAAAGAAATGTCTGGTTTCTTGGAATGTGATAGATACAAACTGGTTTCTATGCATGTAGACAAGCTGACAATTACAACTGGTTCCAGCAAATTAATTACTTCGGAATTCTCGTAATAATTCGCAGACGATAATTCACTCACGCTTGCGCAGTGAGTAATATTGATCTTGATGACCCCTGGCTTCATTAATATCCATTTTTATGACACTGTATTAACAATTAAGGTCTATTTATTACTTTTGAATTAGCCATTCATTTTTCACTGGATAAAGGGGGCGCTTTGCACGTCTTTGCAAGATGTCTTCCTTAAGAATTCTTATCTGAAAGTCTTATACTTCACGCGATAAATACTCTCGTGCGGTAAAATAAATTGGATCACTTTAAAGCAAGGTGGTGTAAATATAGCCTCAAAGTCTTGTGAGAAAACATATTTAAAGACTGTCATTAGGGGCAGATAAAGCACAAAAAGGTTATGCAATATCGGCACCTATTTATTTTCATCTTCGTTATCTCCTTGGGCTATATCTTGACGTCTTCTATAACACCATTGTTGGAATTATTTTGCAATAGCGTTAGAGAGAAAATAGGGCGCTTAATTCGCAATAACCTAAAAATATCTAGCATAATTATGCTCCCATTAATTATTTTTATAAATAATGAAATGCTTAAGTATTATTAATTTCTAAGTTAGAAAAAAAATGAATAAAGAAGTAACAAACTTAATTTAAAAGTCAATGGACTGTCTAATTCCTAATATTTTGAGACTGCAGTGTATAAGCAAAGTTAGCTGAAAGTTTATTTATCGTGCCAAACGATCTCAAAGTTGATTTATCGAACCAAACGATCTCACTATATAAACAATCATTTTCTGATCATCTCTCGTTTGTCAATCATAACAATGTAGATATATCAGCACGCTCTTGAACTCTGTGACGTCATGTTTTTCAAATTTTGTTTTCCTTACGTTGTGGTTTAATATTTTTTTAGTTATTTAATCCTTTACAGTTATGACACTCATTAATTTCTGTAATATGTTTATGTCTGCGTGTTCTCTCTCTCCAAAAGAGCCACTTAAAAGCTGTCGTCTGACAATGACGTCATATCAGGCAAACGACATTCTTCAGTTTATGGTATCACCATGGATAGCAAAGCACAAGAAAAACATTGTATAGAACATTCTTAGCATTTTCGAACCACGTAAACAAGATGAGGAAAGCATAAACACTTTAATAAAGTATGCTGACTATTTAAAATAAAATAAAATGTATGAAAGAAGCAGATAAAACCCCCGAGTGGTGAGTGCGTAAGGGTTGATGACTTCAGTCAGATAAGAGAAAAGTGGCAGTCATTCATGGAAAGCTAGATAAATGACATCTATGCCACCAAAATACAAGAATTTATATAAACATTCTTATTACAGAAAAACCATTTATTAAAATACGTTGCGATTTAACTTTTATCTTACTGGACCTAGGTCTGTGGCCCTTGGTAGTAGCGCATGCGTATAAGCGCTCATTTTCACTAACCTAATGAGAGGTCAGCTGCTCATGTTTACAATTGTCGTTTAGAAACTGTAATTAGTTATAAGGCGTGTTGAATTTACTGCCCACTTGTACACTACCCTACCAAATTATTAGAGAACTCAGAGAAACCTTTGCACACACATTGGAACCCACACTCTACTTTTGGTAGTTTGTTGATCTATTGCTGTGTTTGCAAGTGACAGTAAAAACATTGGGAAAAATTGGAAGCAGACGAACAAAAAAAATCTTTCTTGTAACAGAGTTGAGAAATAAACGAGATACAGCGATGTTCGTCTGCTTACACCAATTGTTAATTTCATACTAAAACAAGCAGAAGATTTATTACAAAAGATATTGAATAATATTTACGTTATAATATTTATACTGAGTGGAAAATTATACGAGTTCCTTCTTACAATTCATATAACACACAAGCATGTCTCGGATAGAGTGAGAATGTTGGAACACTTGAACTTGGCATAGAAATTTCTGGGCTGTTGTCCAAAGAGGAAAATTGCGTTGTGGCTTTATTTGGCTGGAGTCATGAACTATGTGTTAACCCCGATAACACAAAGGTGACTTACCAATAAAAACATTTTAAAAATCTGCTGCTTGATCTAAGTAGATTGCCAAACGATCTTAGCCTCTATTGTTTTTTTATACATTCGTTAGACCTAACGTTAGATCTGTTAAGTCTATTTAAAAAGATTATCGCTTAGGCCTAATTAGACAAGACTTCTGGTATGTTAGGCCTGATGATAACGTCGGTTAGATCAGTAATATGTTAGGCCTAATAATAATGTTATCTATTAGACTTGTAGATCGTTTGGTCTACTTAGAAGTCCATTTTTGATTATTTTATATATTTATTGGCTTCTCTTATCGATATTTCAGTTTCAGTACTTAATAATAAATAGTGTGAATGAGTTTGCGCAGAAATGAACGTCCCATTTTCTAAGAATTGTCCCGGATGGTTTGGAATGTAACGTCACAGTGTCCCAATAATTTTTTAAAGTTTTCAGGACTAGGTTTGACCCAATTTTCCTCTATATATGACTGACAATCTTTGTTCATTCTTACGATTGCGTATTTATTTGTTGATTAGAGAAACAACAATCAATCCTTCTGATGATGAGAATTTCTATTATCCTTGACACGTAAAGCATTAAAATGAAATAATTCGGACTGGACTGTTGTTTTAAAGATTTGAGCTGTGTAAGGTGACATTATTCGGTGACTCGTGTATAAATAGACTTAGCGAAGCAGGGAAAGAGAGAAGAAGGAAAGAAATGGATGTTACTTTGGTAATAGGAACAAGGCTTAATGTCTAGTTGGTTGAGTATTTGGAAATGGGAGGGGGGGATTTCGAGCGTGTGTTTGACTGGGGTTTTCTGTTCGGATTGGACATGGAAGACGATTTACAGTTAATTAATGTACGACGCTAATTGCTTCGCTATTCGGCGCCGATCGAGGTAATTAGATGGTCTGCGAATTCACCGAAGGTATTCACTGCGGTTACTTCGATTCTGTGACGCAAAACGGAAACCGAATCCTTAAGTACCTTGAGGATTTGTTCTCCGCTAAACGATGTCGAAGTAAGCAGAAGAATTGTCCTCAGACAGTCAAATAGACAGGGGGAATAGGAGACCACAAAGAGAGAGAGAGAGAGAGGAGAGAGCAAGAAAGGGGAGGATGGGAAAAAGAAAGGGGAAAACAAAAAGAATACGACACGGAAAGAAACTGAAAGATAAATAAGGCGAAAAAGAGAAAAAGACAGACAGAAAGAGAGTGGATGATGGAGAGAGAGAAAAAAGAGGGAACTAAAGAAAAACACATACACATAGATTGAGAGAGAGGAAGACAAAAATAGAAGCAGAAAGAGATGGACAGAAAGGAAAGGAAAGATGCAGAAAGAGGAAAATCAGAGCAAGAGAGAGAAAGAGTGAGAAGGAAAGGAAGAGAGAAAGACAGAAGAGGCAGAGAGAAAGACAGAAGAGGCAGAGAGGATAAAGAAAGAGGGAAACGGAAACAGGAAGAATAAGAGGTAGAAAGAGAAATAAATATAAATAAGGAAAACAGAGGAAAAGACAAAAAGAGAGAGGAAGAAGGGGAACGAAAGAAACATACATAGAAAGACTGAGATAAGGAAGACAAAAATAGAAGCACAAGAAATAGAGAGACAGAGAGGAAAGGAAAGATGCAAAAGGAGGAAAAACAGAGCAAGAGAGATGGACAGCGATAGAGAGGGGGGGGGGAAGGAAAGATTCAAAAGGAGGAAAAACAGAGTAAGAGAGCTGGACAGAAATAGAGAGAGAGAGACGGAGAATGAAAACAGTGAGAGAGAAAGAGAAGCAGATGGGATAAAGAAAGATGAAAACAGAAACAGAAAACCTAAGAGATAGAAAGAGAAGAGATAAGTAAGTAAACAAAAGACAAAAAGGAAAATAGAGTGAATGAAAGAGACACGAACACACACAGATTGAGAGAGAGAGAAGAAGACAAAAATAGAGGCAGAATAGATGGACAGAGAGGAAAGGAAAGATACAAAATGAGGAAAAACAGAAACAGAAAGCATAAGAGTGACATAGAGATAGAGACCAAAGAAGAAATTGAAAGAAACAGAGACAGAATGAAGGAGAGAAAGACAGGAGGAGAAGTAGACAGGGAAAAGGAGAGTTACAGAAAGAGAAAGAAATAGACATTGACAGAAAGAGAAGAAGTGGGTGAGTGATTGAGAGAGAGAGAAGAAAAAAGAGTGAAAGAACACGAGAGAGAAAGGCACACACGGAGGAAAACAGATTACGAGAGTGAGAGACAGAAAATGAGAGTCAAAAATGAAGAGAGACAGGAGATATGGGTAGACAGAGTGAAATAGAGATAGAGAGACAGAAGAGGAATGTGTATGACAAATAGAGAGAGGGGGGCATGAAGATAATATAGGTGAAAAAATCAAAATAAATTTTGTTAGAGAAATGGGTGTCTGGACCGTGTCCAAGTTATGGTGACAAATGGGACATCGCAGTTATCAATAACATCGAAGAGACGTCTTTCAAGATAGACAGATGAGCACACTTGGAAGAGCGAATCCGAAATAAGTTCCATCGCAAATGACGAGAGCACCGCTACGGGATGTTTCAGTGGGTTAGTCGACTGCTTCGAAGGATGCCACTCAAATCGATAGGGGATTAATGTTACACGAGACCGACATCCTCTTAGGGGATCGCTTTAAACAAAGCAGACGAGAGAAGAGCAGAGAGGGATGCTGCACAGCGCGTGGACAGAGATAAATGAGACGGATGCTCGAAGAAGAAGCGTACGGGGATTTAAGGAGACAGCGGGCCGAAGAAATAGATGGGCGCGTCCATTGCACGAAAGGAAAAGAAAGAAAGGAGGAATATGTACGGGTAAGCGGAAAACAAATTTCGCAAAGACGAGGGTCTGTTTGCATGCCGAACGATTCTGGAAAAGGTCGGAAGATACAAATAGGTCCGCATCAGCGGCGTCTTGATCGGAAACATTGATTTTGCGGTCTCTTTGATCTTTTAAAGAGAAACCGCAAAGACAGTTGCTGCGGGCGGACATTTTTAACAATTCACTTCGCCGAAACTGATATTATTGAAATTGACGTATTTGCTATGGTTACCATTTTTGTTTTTCAGCAGACTATCGAAATTCACCACCAAACGATCGGTTTATGTTCTCTATTAAAGTAGGCTTAATACATAGATCGAGATGGATTTGGGGGGGGGGAAGAGTTGGGCTATTCTTCTTCGGTACCTGAGGTCAATGCTTGATGGGTTGTAGCCAGAGGGCGCTCGGGATAAATCTCGGCATTTTCTCCGAACACAAAAGGGGAAAGGGCAGCTGATGAGGCTTTTCTAGACGGCTTTCTCCTCCGAGTTTGATTACATTATTTTAATTGAATGTCACTCGGTGGCTGCGATGAGTATAAACCGGTGACCAGCCTTTAAATTAATTACATTCTCACCTTAAGGAATTTAATGAAAGAGTGAATGGGAGAAAGAAAGGGGGGTGTAATAATTGAGCATTTGTGCCAACAGGTGGAGACACGTGTATAATTGGAATTATTCGTGGATAGAGAGAGAGAGAGAGAGAGAGAGAGAGAGAGGGGAGAAGTGAGAAGAAATGAAAAAGAGGACTTTAATGAAAGAGAGAACACACGAGAAAAAGGAGATAGAGGGGATAATAGAAAAGAGAACGGTTTTTAATAATTGAACGTTCAGTCAATAGGTGGCGCCACTCCTACAACTGAAATTAGTGATAGATGGAAAGAGAAAGTGAGAGGCAGAAAGAAATAAAAAAGAAACAAGGGAATGAAGACATATAGAGGTATGGATTGAGAGACAGAAAGATAAAACAAGAAATAGAGTGAAGTGAAAAAGAATTTAATACATAGATAAATAAAGAGAGAGAGAAAGAGACAGGAGGAAAGATCGAGAGAGAAAGATTGAACAAGAAACAGAATGAAAAGGCACAGATAGATAGGAGAAAAGATCGAGTGAGAGAGAGAAAGAAAGAATGAATTTAATACACAGATAAATAAGGAGAGAGGAAGAAAGATCGAGAACAAGGAACAGTGAAAATGCACAGATAGACAAGAAGAAAGGTCGAGAGAGAGAGAGAGAGAGAGAGAGAGAGAGAGAGAGAGAGAGAGAGAGATTGGGAAGATAGAAAGGAATAGAGTGAGAAAATTCAAGAGGACGACGTTAAGAATGCGATAAAGAGAAGAACAAGAAGAGGAAAAGGGCGTCAGAAAGACCAAAAGAGGGAAAGAGAGACAGAAAGACCGAAAGAGGGAAAGAGAGACAGAAAGACCGAAAGATAGAAATAGCGAGATAAAAAGATGAAGAGAAAAAGGTCAAGAAGAGGAGGAGAGGAAGAGAGAAAGATTTAATGAAAGAGTGAAAAGGTGGGAAAAAGGAAATAAGAGATGTAAAGATAATAGGAGAGAGAGACAGCAAGAAAGACTGAGAGAGAGAGACAAACGCAAAGAAAGAGAGAGACAGAAGATGGAAAAAGAAAGAGATATAAAGACAAATGGAAAGAAAGAGAGAGAGAGAAAAACGAAAGAGATACAAAGACAAAAGAGAGAGAGAGAGAGAGAGAGAGAGAGAGAGAGAAAACAAATAGAAAAGAAAGAAATGGCGATTCAAAGACAAATGGACAGAGGATAGAAAAGAAAGAAAAAGAAATGCAAAGACAAATGGAGAGAGGGAGATAAGGCTGAAAAAACAATTCTGATAATTGATAATTTGTACCAACAGGTTGCGCCACCTGTGTAATGGGAATTATGCATTTGTAAGTATTTCCCACTATTTCTGATCTTGGCATGTCCGGCATTGCCAAACGAAGTTGCTGTGAAGCCACCTTTCACCTTCGATGTTAGCGCATCGGCCGACGTTTTGGCTCGTAATCCCCGTGGCCATCGAAGGTGAACAGCGCGCCACTGCGCCCAATATCTCTCTCTGAGGACACCAGACCAACCGGAAAGCCACCGGAAACGAGAGAATAACGAGCAGAAAGAACACGTGACTGGATACTGTTTCCGTTACCTCATCAATCACGACACTTCCTATTTGCGCTGCCACTTCGCACGAGTTATTGAACTGCAGCAACACATTATGGTTCCTGTACTGGGCACACACACTTCTCCTCTTGAAATACCCGGGTACGTTGCCTCCATTCCCAGTATAAATGCCCCCGCAAATGTTTTTATTGAATTCTTTATACACTAGCCTACAAAAAAAACGGTAATTTATAAAGATTTCCTTCAAAATAGCGGTGTCCGAATACTTTTGAACTTGCAGTTTATACACAGCGAGGGGAAATCATCACCATCTAACAGGGAGCGGTGCAAATATTTGCAATTACGTCATCAAACGCGTGATGTAATACTTGCTAATATTTCGTCATCTCCCTTTAATATTTCGTCACCAAAGTGGACAGGAGAGAACCGAAATAAATTTGAAATTCATTTCAAATAAAATTCCGTTCCCCCTTTCCCCTCCTCATCAATATCATCTCGTTCGACATTAAATAAAAAAAAATAAAAGCCGCTTCAGTGGTGACAGACAAGAAGCTACAGGGCGGCTGTGTCACTTTTCACAACTTCCTTATCCACTAAGATATTAAATTCTTATTTTCCGAGATGATTGGTAAACGATGTAAGGATGTTGGCACGTGTCGGGCGGAGTAATATCGGCGAAAGCAGACGCGCTTCGGTTTTTTTCCCTCTCGTGGTTTCCTCGAGAATCTATCAGAAGTATAAATTTGTGTCCGAGTACCAGGGAGCAGGTTGGAGAGACGCCGGCACAGCGGATATTAAAGCGTACTCGCCGTACGTGAAGTGTTATTATATCGCCGAAAGTATCTGAACCCCCCCCCCCCCGATGTGAAGCCGCACTTAAAGAAATAATTATCGAATATCGCCTGCGACTTCCAGCTTCTGTCTGGTCGATCATTCTTTGATGCTTTAATCTTTAATCTTTCTCTGAAATTTAATATTGACAAAAATTAGAAAAGGGGGGATGTTAAAGTAGTTTCTTAATTTCTGGTTCCTTACTGATGCATTTTCCAAGGAAACGTCAGGGAAATGTAGTTTTTATTAATGATGCTTATTAAACACAGAGAGAGACACAGATGGAAATAAGAAAGGGTGATAGAAAGATCGGAAACGGAAGAGACAGAAGAAGCAAGAAAGACGGGAAAGGCATGGAAAAATGGGGAAGGATAAACACAGAGAAACATGGAAAAGTGAGTAATCGAAAACTAGAGGAAACGAGAGAGTAAAAAGAGAGAAAAGTGATAGATAAACAGAAAATCGGAGGAAGAAAATAAACAGAAACAGTGAGAGACAGAAAAAGGCAAAGTGCAGAAGGAGACGGAAAGTTGAAAAAAGAAGGAAAGCGAAACGAACAAAAAGTTAAAATCGAGAGAGAGAGAAATAGAGAAGGTAAGAAAGAAAAAGTGAAAGAGGAGAAAAGAAATGGGGGGAAAGAGAGAGAAAACCAGAAAAGGAAGAAGTTGATGAAAAGAAAAAGATAGCTAAACAATGAGACAGAAAAGAAAAGATAGCTGAAGAAGAAGAAGATAGAAAGAAAAAGGTAGCCAAAGAAGGAGATAGAAAAAGATAATTCGAGCAGTAGAGACAAAAAGAAAACAGAGTTGAAAATTGAGAGAAGAGAAACGATCAGAAAGTGAGACAAATCGAAAGAGAGAAATAGACAAGGTAAAAAGGAAAAACAGGAGAAAAGAAGTGAGAAAAAGAGAGAGAAAACAAAGAAGGAGATAGAAATAAAAAGGTAGCTAAAGAAGGAGATGGAAAAAGATAGTTCAAGAAGCAGAAAGAGAAAAAAAGAAGTTGAAAAATGAGGGAAGAGAAACGAACAGGAAGTAAGACAAAATCGAAAGAGGGACAGAAGAGGCAATAAGGAAGACGGACGGACAAGAAGAGATAGATAGAAAGAAAGAAAGAAAAACAAAGCAGGAAAAGGAAAGCACGAGGAAAGATAAAAAGTTGGTTGTGTTTCGGAATGTTTTAAGCTGCAGGAGAAGGGGAAAAATATTGATAAAGGGAGATATATAACTAAAGAAAGAGGAAGATAGAAAAAGAAACCAGAGTTAAAAAAGAGGAGAAAGAAGAGAAACAAACAGACTTAGAAGTAAAGAGAAACTTAAGAGAGAAAAGTCACACAGAGCGGAAAAAAGTGATAGAGAGATAGAAATGCATAAAAAAAGGAGAAAAGAAATGGGAAAAAAGAGAGGAAAACAGAAAACAAAGGAGAGAGAAAGAAAACAGAGTTAAAAAGGAAAGTAAGACAAAGTGGAAAGAGAGAGAGAGAGAGAGAGAAGATAAGAAGGAAAAAGCCGCACAAAAATGGAAAAGAGAAAGAGAAAAGATGTGAGAGAAAGGTAGTACTAAACACATATCCATCCATACATACAGGGGGAAATAAAAGAAAAAAAAAAGCAGAGAAAAAGAGAAAAAAGAGTTTGCTTTTTACTCCCAAGAGGATGAGATAGAAATTAAAAGACAGTTAAAATAGAGAGCGAAATAGAGAAATTCGGGAGAAAAGTAAAAGCAAGCAGAGAACGAAAAAGTGACAGAGAAAGAGAGAGAGACTTTTATAGGAATTGGCATTCAATTAGTCGAATTTGTTTCATTTGCACTTATCTCCTAAAATGCAATAAAAACGTTTTATAACTAATATAAACTTCTTCCTCGCGTACGTTTTATTACGTCGTTCTCATTTCTGCCATTTTATGGCCGCCTCTTTAATGTTCCGCATGCAAATTTAACTTTATTGTAATATTGCTTAAAATATTGATCGTCTGTTTACATCGTACCCCATTCGATAACACACCATTTCCGGTAATGTTCAATATCTCATAACTGCGCATTAGGGCTAGATGGCTGCGCGAGCGCATTTTTCGCAAAATTCTTAACGCTAAAAAAAGTGAAAAAGAAATCACTTTGCCATTTACGAAACGCCCGGCTTATTGCCCCAAAACTCTCGTTACAGTTCATCACTAAGTGGAAGCAATGAAGAGAATCAGTACGCGTACAGGTGCGATACTTTACCGCTCCAGATAAATACGATCGAATAGTTATAGTGGCATCAACTAGTCGCTTAATATTTACAAAGGCAGTCAAGAGCATCCAGCTTACGAAACGTAGAGAGCTAGTTAATGAATTTCCTGCCTTGTGCAGGATTGTATTTGGAATACCTAAATAGAAAAATAATTCCTCTTCATTTAATATGCTTAAGCCTATTTTTCATACTTGGGCCTATTTTTCAGAATTAGGCCTATTTTTCATGCCTATGCCTATTTTTCATAATTAGGCCTTTTTAAAAGTTTTCGGTTTAATTTATATATTAAGTCTATTTTAGTTTCTTAGGCCTAATTTATACATTAGGCCTATTTTTCCGCTTCAGTCAAATAAATTGAAAAGTTTCTCTATTTTGTTTCCCTTTTGGAAAATGTGTTAAATCGTTGATTTTTCTTATCGATTTCTGCCTTATGCCGAAATGTATTTGAAGTATTTAAATAGAAAAAAAATTACTCTTAATTTAATATGTTTAAGCCTCTTTTTCACACTTAGGCTTATTTTTAATAATTAGGCTATTTTTATAATTAGACCTACTTTTCATACGTAGGTTTTAATAATTAGGCCTATTTTTAAAAATTAGGCATACTTTTATGATTAGGCCTATTTTTAACATTAGGCATACTTTTATAATTATGCCCTTTTAGAAGTGTTTGGTCTAATTTATATATTAAGTCTATTTTAGTGTCTTAGGCCTATTTTTCTGCTTCAGCATTCCAAATAATGTGGAAAAGTTTCTCTGTTTGTTTTCCTTTTGGAAAACGTGTTAAAGCATTAATTTTTCTTATGGATTTCTGCCTTAGGCCATAATGTATTTGAAATACTTAATAAGAAAAAAAATTACTCTTCATTTATTATGTTTAAGCCTCTTTTTCAAACTTAGGCCTATTTTTAACAATTAGGCATATTTTTCATAATTATGCCCATTAAAAAGGTTTTGGTCTAATTTATATATTAAGTCTATTTTAGTGTATTAGGCCAATTTTTCTGCTTCAGCATTCCAAATGATGTTGAAAAGTTTCTCTGTTTCGTTTTCCTTTTGGAAATCATGTTAAATATTTGATTTTTCTTTGTTTAATTTTTCTGCCTTATGCCGAAATGTATTTGAAATACTTAAATAGGAAAAAAAAATTTGCTCTTGATTTAATGTTTTAGCCTCTTTTTCATACTTAGGCTTAGTTTTAAAAATTAGGTCTATTTTTTTATAAATAGGCCTCTTTCTAATAATTAGGCCTATTTATTATAAATAGGCCTCTTCTAATAATTAGGGCTATTTTTTATAATTAGACTTATTTTGCATACTCAGGCCTATTTTTAACAATCACGCTTTTTTTTTTATAATTAGACCAATTTTTCATACTTAAGCCTATTTTTCATAATTATGCCCTTTTAAAAGTTTTTTGGTTTAATTTATATATTAAGTCTATTTTAGAGTCTTAGGCCAATTTTTCTGCTTCAGCATTCCAAATAATGTTGTAAAGTTTCTCTGTTTTGTTTTCCTTTTGGAAAATGTGTTAAATCTTTGATTTTTCTTATGGATTTCTTCAGCCTGCTCCTTTTTCCTCCGTGTTTCGGATTATGGAAAAAAGATCGCTCCCATCGGAAAGGTATTTATTGACTATTTCGATATTCTACGATTGTAAAGTGTCAGTATTGTTCGTTGCGCCACTACACCCGTCAGGAAATATTGGGGAAAAGAGAAGAAAGGATAGCAGATGACTGCCATACGCTTTGAAAGAAAGGGAAACTTGAAAAAGAAGCCGCTTGGCAAGGGACCAAAATTCTTCAGACTTTTTGCTGTTAGAATAAATTTTCGAATTCTGAAAACAAGTTCCTTGATAAAGAAAGATTAATCCCATCCATCTTAGACTTTTTTTAGAATACGTAAATAGAGGGATTTAGGTGTTATAAAAATGTAAAAAAAGATGATAGTAACAAAGAATTGCTTCGTTTTATCGATGTTTGAAATACGTATTCATGACCTGATCTGCGATAAGCAGCCTCCATAACTGTCCAAAGCAATAAACGATGAATGCTTCCAATTTAAAACTGTTAGATTTTTTTTTCAGCTTGAGTTCTTTTTTTTTATTATTTTTTTTTTTTTCAGTTCCATTTCGAAACTGGAGTTCGAAATGGCTATGAAAAATCGGACTTCGAAGAAAGCATGCAATCTTTACAGATAATGACGCAATCTTTATAGTGAATGACGCAATCTTTACAGTGAATGACGCAATCTTGAAGACTGTTTACTGAACAGAATGGGTAATTGCATCATTTGTAAATACTGTCCACTAAGAAATGATGAAATTGTTAGAGACAGTTTCTTTATAGGAATATCTACCTACGTCAGGAGAAATATTTGATGTAGTTATGTTTAAGTTGTTCAACCCAGGCTGACGAAATCCCACCTTGGAGGTGGGATTTCGTCAGCCTAGGTTGATTTTTGACTGTGCCTTCAAATGGTTGAAAATATCTCCTTAAATTTCGCTATCAAAAGAAGGAATTTTTTTCTTTACAAGGAAATTTCATTCAGGAAATCTTCAAAATCTCAAAGACCATCCATTCTTCAAGAAGATGGCCTTTGAAATTGCACAAATCAAAACGTTCTAGACAGTTCTACCTTGGGGAAGAATTGTCTTTATACTGTTTATGAAGGCATTCGCTAAATTCATCAAGGTATTGGAGAAGTGCATCCTCTTTCAAGAGAATGGTCTTTGAGCCCGCGAGGGCTAAAGATTGTGCTTAGAAAGATGGAAGTACATCCTTTGTTAGTGCGATCCATGTTTAATGGAAAATATATTTTCCATTAAACATGGAATGGTCAATCATAGAAGATCGTAGAATTGTCAATCACCGAAAAGGTTGTCTATCATTTTGAAAAGATCCATGCAGAAAAAAAATTCCAGATCGAGCAATATGTGAAAGCAATATCGCGCATTGTAACCAAGAAGAGGAAAAGACGAGGAAAAATTATAAATGACGTGTGTGTCTCGTCTTGGTATGCAGCCATATCCATTTCAATCAGATAATTGACCCAGTTGTCAAACGATTTTTGAAGAGATATTGCTCAAATATAAAAATTCCAGACAGGTCAACCTTGAGGAAGAATTATCTTTATGCTGTTTATGAAGACATTTGCAGAATTCATCAAGGTATTGGAGAAGTGCATCTGAGTGACCATCGATGTTTGTGGACGTTATATTGCGCATTTAGTATGTGGAAAATTAGACTGGAACCTTCTCTTCCGACTAAGACCATATTGCTCCATATATACGTCTGTAAATTGCGTGTGTTCTCTGGTCGATTTTCTGTTTAATGGATGAAAAACCAGAATTTCCTG
The DNA here is from genome assembly GCF_048544385.1 of Mastigoproctus giganteus. Taxonomy (NCBI): domain Eukaryota; kingdom Metazoa; phylum Arthropoda; class Arachnida; order Uropygi; family Thelyphonidae; genus Mastigoproctus; species Mastigoproctus giganteus. The sequence continues at coordinate 38,470,157 of NC_143579.1, read as the reverse complement.
GAGAAAACCATGTTACCCTCTCCTCAGATCGATTAACTCAACCACGTTGTGAAAAAGGTCCATAAAAATTCCTCACGTCATCGACAGGACTCGAACTAAAGCATGCATCTGTTTAAAGATGTGTGAAACTGACTTTAGTCTTCCACTATAAAAAAAAAATCATCTTCAGTCTCAGAAAAAATCACCCTGTACTTCGGGATGCACCTGAAATCTTTCAGACCTGGAGTTACGCATAACTGCTCTAAAATAAAAACGTTTTCTTCAGATGTAAGCATCACTGCTGTCACATCAAATACAAAATAATCATGGTAGTGTAATGTATTCAGGAGCACACGACCTCGCTAGTAGCAACTCGCCAAATTTCACTATAATTTAATTTGGCGCCTACTGTACATAAAGACAGACACATGCCAATAACACAACGATAAGATTATTTATTTACTAATATTTGTCTGTTCGTGGAGTATATATGTGTGCTAAAGGAAGTTTATTCCCTTTTTCAATTTTAGTGAAAACACAGACGCCCAATTTTCGCTTAAATCCATTCGCCAACCGAGCAGAACGTGCTCATTATATGCGTAGGGGTGCATGGACAGATAGGAGGATCATAAGAAAGGATAAAAAAAATAAACAGACTTCTTTATCAAAGCTTAACAACTCCTCTGACTCTTATGGTGGTTCCGGGGTATAAACACACAGAAAAAGTTAAGTTAATCACAAAAATGGATTACTGTGATTATTTTAAAAGCTTATGACAGGAAAAGAAAATTAGGATTACATATGAAGGAGGGATTAAAATTCAGGTTAAAATGGATTAAAGTTCTGTTAAAGTGTATTACAGATTAAAGTAGATTAAGATTATATTTAAAGTAGATTTAATTTTATTTAAAGTGGATTAAAATTTACAGATTAAAAGGAATTAAATGGATTAAAAATGTGATTTAAAATCTGAAAACTGAAACGGATTAAAAAGTAGAGATTAAGATTACAGATTAAAATAGATTAAAAATCAGGGATTAAAGTGGATTATTGTGATCCATTTTATATTAAATCCCAGCCGATATTAAATATTGTGACTGGGAAAGATAGTCTCAAGTACATGATGATTTTGAATTTAAGAATTCAGGTTTAAATCTACTTGGAACAACATATGAAGAACGGATTAATAATTTGGATTAAAATTCTTGTTAAAATGTATTATATTATGGACTTAAAATTACAGATTTCAGATTATATCATGTATTTAAAATTTACGGATTAAATTTGATTATATTATTGATTTAAAATTTACAGATTAAAAGGAATTAAAAGAATAGATTAAAATTCATTAAAAAGTGGGATTTAAATCTGCAGAATTAAACGGATTAAAAAGTAGAGATTTAGAATTAGGCATTAAAATATATCTAAATTTATGGATTAAAATGCAGAATATTGACTGAGAAAGATAATCTCAAGTACGTGATGATTTTGAATTAAAGAATTCCGGATTAAAATTCTTGTTAAAATGAGTTATAACAAATTCTTGTTATGGACTTAAAATTACAGATTAAAGTAGATTAAATTTTACAGATTAAAATGGATTAATTGTGTATTTAAAATTTACGGATTATTGATTTAAAATTTACACCTTAAAATGGGTTAAAATTGACGGAAAAGTTGGTTTTGAAAATCTTCAGATTCAAACGGATTAAAAAGTGGGCATTAAAATTACAGATTAAAGGAGATTTAAAAATTGGGGATTAAAGGACATTTAAAATTCGGGATTAAAATATATTTAAAAATAGGGATTAAACTGGATTAACTACTAGGGATTAAAATGCAGAATATTGACTGGATAAGATAGTCTCAAGTACGTGATGGTTTTGAATTAAAGAGTTCAGATTTAAAACTTTGCTTTTTAAGTAGTTACAGGTTGCAGTCTTCTGTTTGATAGCTGTTTATTAATTCATGATTTTTTTTTACTATTCAGTGTGCATTATCGATTGAATCTAAACTCTTCTCAGGGATCCATTTTCAATTTAAAAAAATAATTACTCCTCTTTCATTCTTTACTTTTGCTCAAAGAATTTTCATGAAATAAAAGTCAATATAAAGATAATCTGAGACTGTGCTAGAAGAAGAAGACAAATCCATGAAATCTCTTATACGCAACTTATCAGCAAAGAGGAGGCTTAAAGCTCGGACTTAAAAGAGTCACGTGATCTATGGAGGATATTAACAAACTTACCGAGTTAACCTTGCGAAAAGCCATCAATTCAGGTACTCGCAACTTGATGATTCACTGCCCGGACTACCCCTATTTCACACAGGTGAAAAGATGTCTTCTCAAGCAGAGAGCCTGGGAATAACCGCGCATGCTCTCCTCTTTTGTTTGAACTGTTTCTATGGGAACAAGCTGGCGTGTGTACATTTTCAGCAACACGTATATTAATCCTACAATAATCAGACTGTCTCTGACCTAAACATCGATGCGCGAAAAAATTATTTAAAATTAAGGAAGTTGGCACTTTAAAAAATCCCAGACATCCTCTATCTGCCTCGAACTTCTTTTTCTTTTTTCACCCATGCACTCATTAACTACATCTAGAAATGCTTCCAGTAGCTCGGCTCATTCATTCAAACCATCTGTCTTTCATGGTTATCTGCCCGCCTACAATCCCTGGAACCGAGGCTACGCATCTTTAAAATGGCAATACAGACGTTCGTTGGGATGCCGCCTGCATCTTCTTGGAGCACTTACGCACGCCAAGGAAACAGAGAGAGAGAGAGAGCAGAGCTGTGCACAGTTTTTATTGAGTACAGTATGCGCGAACATTTATGGGTTTTTTCCATTTTCTAACTACTCTCCCTTCTTTGTCACATCAGCCATCAGATGGCAGGAGGGAGGATCTGATCATTGCGGCACGCGAGGCAACTGGGAGATAAGACAAGCGACAACGGAAGGCAGAAAGAAAGAAGGAAACATAAAATTACCCATTCAATGGAAACGGGTGTCTCCAGAAAGAAGTCTATTGGAAGTAGTTATGAAATGCGTGTCGGGTGAAGATTTAATAGCAAAAGAAAGATTCTATTTTCTAGATAAATAAGGCTGTAGAAAAGAAGTGGGATTGTTTAGGTAGTGCTTGCTGTAATAAACTCACGTGAAGAGAATCAATAGAATCGTTCCACGAGGTGCTTTAATTACTCTATTTCTTTTTATTTTTGTACTCAACATTTTATAAGGAAAACTAATGTTTAACTCAATGTAATTAGACTTGTCTTTTGACTACTTTACCAAAAGCATTTGGACACTAACCAAACGTTTAAATATACAGCGTTTTCTTTTGGACATGCGACCACTTTCACACAAACAACCATAACAAAGAGCAAAATAGGAGACTTTTCAACCTGAACGATTTTTAAATGCAATAAAGAGTGGGCCATTAGCATCAATCAGTCAGTGAACAGGTCGCATTTTCTGGAAATCTTTAAAGACAAAACTATTCGTGTTTTTCTTGTTTTCAATACTCGTCTTCGCGATGGTTGAGTGCAATAACCAACCTTCCATCGCTTACTGCAGTAGCTTACCTTCCTTATTGTAGTCCAGAGTACTTTACAGTGTTTTAGTGATAGGACACTTTAGACTCACTCACACAGACTGCAAGCCAACGATGCACAAAATGATCATTCGAACCTTCTCTCAAAGTTAGAAGGCTCTAAGCACGCGCTCTTAAGTTCACAATTATTGGCAGCAGCGGTGTGGTACTCCTTGAGATTCGATTTCTTTTGCTTTTTTCTTGTTTTACTTTTATTTTTTCGTTTCTTCTTTTTTATGTGAGGTCATTCACCATCGCGCCTTGTGTCTTACTTTTTCAATTTCATGGATTGTTTGACGCAAGCAGCGTGCTGAGGGGGGAGAAGCTTCAGCTGGGAAATTACGAGCGCCAAGTGCATCATCCGGAAGATGGAGGCAGCAAGAGGGAAGAATGGAAAACGAATGAAGCAGAAATGTGTGAGGAAGAAAGACAATATAGAGACAGATATGAAACGGACAAGAATGAAGAGATGATAGAGAGAGAGAGAAAAGAAATGGGAATAAAATAGAAAAAAACAGGATTAGGTTATTTATGAATGTGCTTCATGTGATTAAGAATTGGTTCTTCAGGAATAGAAACTGGCTAATGAAGGAGTGTTCTCTATGATTAAGAACAGAATCTTAATGATTGGGAAGAAACAGTTCCTTACGATTGTGAGTCGATTCTTTAGAATTAGGAACAAGTCCATGTTATATAAAGTGCTCTCTATGATTAGGAAAAATACACAAAAAGTGTCGTCAGGCGATTGAAAGAAGTTGCATGCTTTTAATCCTGGAAGGTCGGGTTTTTCATCCAGGTAAGCAACAAATCGGCTGTAGAGTTACTGTAACTTGACACGTTATACTAGTTGGGTTTTTTAGAATTTATGCTCAGGTATTGTGCCCTCGGGGTAAATTCTAAATCGCTCAACTTAACCTTTAGAACTCACGTCCACTGGCACTTATAGAGAGACTGATGAAAAATATCAGATTCTGTATAAGAGTCAATGGAGGCTTTGGGAAACTTGCACTCCCGATAATGCTGCAGATATGGAGTGACCACGTGTGGTTGTCATCGACCATCAGTCATTATGACAGATGAGACCAGATAGGAGAGAAACTGCTGCGTCCCTTTCAAAAAATATGACGTGCTAAACGAAAAAAAATCGGCTAACGTAGAGAAAATCATATTAAATAACAGTATCTTTGATTAAATAAACTTTATTTAGCCCGTGTACATCCCTGGTTAATGAAAACAATGTTTTAGCTACACCAGATTGTTAATCCAGAGAGAAATTTCAAATTTGATAGACAGATCTCTGCAACTGGATGTTCTACGTATGGATCGATTACGCTAATGAGAAACATATATGCAAATTAGTTAATAACCACCTAAAGTAGTTATTGGCTAATTTACAACTAGAAAATTCTTAGAAGCTCCTCAAGGATCTCCACTCTGACCATGGTAAGTGCAGATCGCAATGAGTATATTGAAAAATGAGGGGACCCAAGGAGGAACCTTGAAGAAAACCTGTTTGTAGTACAAAGGAGTTCTGGTTTTTCAATCCATAGGATATGCAAAGTCATCATAGAATCTAAAGACAGCAAGGAAAGAGTAATTTTATTTATTGTAAATAAATAAGAATGGTTTCTCTATGTATCTCTTCATTCACGTGCCAACCATTTCAAATTCTTTGACGAATTTTATCAGGACGACTCTGTTCTTCCCTAACTTACCTCTGGCCGCATGTGTTGTATCACGTGGGAATACTCATCACCGATACCACAGGAGCGTGAAATTGGAGCCAGCCACTAAGCAACCCTTAACAGTATGTCCTAATCAAATCTCATCATCTTCTCGTACATCCTCCACTGTCTGATTACGTAAAAGATGCGAATCGAGTTCTGCACTGGGTTCTTGATACGAAGACCATCGAGAAAGAAATTAATAAGTTTAAACCCATCCATCCAACCTCGTACTACCTTTGGGCCCTTAATTAATTTCAGCATTATAGCCGGGAAAAGGTCTGGGCCCGATTAATTGATGGAGCAAATTGTTTTCGTGATTTAAATAATCCATTAGAAATGATGGCCAGTCTAGTGAACTTTCTAATTAACATTTAAGATGAGCCGAATGAGAAATATAGAAACTGTCTACGTTTGTCCACGCGAATAATCCAATTCTAACATGAAATTAAGTCTGAGAGCGACATTAAAGATCATATGAGAACTTTTTGGTGAAATGCCATTCATTTAATCTTTCTATCTCTTTAAGCCATTTTAATAGAAGATACTGGCTGCTTGTCCCTCTCCTCGTGTACCCAAGTTCGCAATGGGTTTTTGAATTGCAAATATATCACTTTGGCCAAAGAGAAATGCATTGGAATGAATAAATGTATTTTTTTTCTTTTAGGGCTTCCTAAAACTCATAAATATTTTTATGGTGATCGAAAGACAACGGTTGAACCGCTTCATGTAGTATTTATCGGTGGTGAAACATTGGAAAAGCAGTGATAGCAGCCATTTATTTGGTTTCGATTAAAGAATCGTCTCTGCCAGACACGCATTATTTCCCGAGTCAATATTTAATAACGGATTGGACTCCATAAAATCGTTTTACATTATTCCTGTGTGTTGTCTTGACAACGTCAGCTAATCGACGAGTATTAGTGAATATTTTAGGGTTATTTGGGCTGTTGAAGTTTCAATTTCATCTATAATTTATTTTGAAAGTGTCCTCCATTTCCACAGTTATTTGGACTGTTTCTCACTCAGAGATCGCTTTCAACCTCGACTTTATAAGTGACAGATCTTTGGTGTTGAAGTGAAATATGGCAGGGAAAGGAGGAAGGCTTTATTTTCTCGAAAGAGTCTTATTTTTTTAAGTACACTTATGAAAGACAATTAAGCAAAGTTTCTTTAAAGAATATTTGTAAAGAGATTTTCAAGAGCTGTTTTAAATACTGGAACTACCTGGATAAACTTTAGATGTGAGGGGCACACAGGCGCCCACTCTATTGACAAGAAACATTTCTTATATTTTCTTTTCTTCTTTTTCTTTATCCTTAGTTATTTTTTCTTTCTTTTTTCCACTCTTCTATTTCTATTTATTATTTTCTACTTTCTTTTATTTCATTAGCTTCTCTTTTTCTGTTAATTTCCTCTTCCCATCTCTTTATTTTTTTTTTCTGTTTCTTTCTCGTTTTTTTTTGTTCTTTTGTCCTTAGGATTGTGTTTTTTTTTTCTTCTCTTATCCTATTTTTATTTGTATTCTCTTGTATAGTATTTATTTTTTCTCTCTCTTATCTTTCTTCCCGTTTCTTTTCTCATTTTCTCTACTTTTATTTTCTATCTCTTAATTTTCTTTTCTACTTTTTCCTCCTATACTTTGCAATTTCATTAATTCTTTTTCTTCTTCCTTTTCTATCTATTATTTCCTCTTATTTTTTTCTCTCACTCGTTTCTGCCCCAGGATACTGCTCGTTCTTTTTTCCCTCATTATACAATTTCTTTATTTTTCTGTCATTTTCCGTCTCGTTTCTTTCTTTTCTTCCTTTCTTTATTGTTTCTTCCTGTTTCATTTCGTTTCTTTTTCTTTTCTTCTCTTTTCCAACTTTCTTCTTTTTTTCCCCTCTATTATTTTTCTTCTGTGTTTATTCCTTCATTTTCTTACTCGTATTTTCTTCTTCTTTTTCCTTCCTTCTTTACATTTCCATCTACTGTTAATTTTATTCTTTTATTTTTATTATTTTTCTTCCTCCTTTCCGATTCTTTTCCTCTAGCCACTATCATTTTTCTCTTCTTTTTCTCATTGCATTCTGCTGCTAAGGTAATATTTTTCTCTTTTCATCCTTATTTATTTATTTTTCGTTATTATATTTCCTGTTTTCCTAAATTTTCCTTCTTTTTCCTCCTTTCCCTCTTGTTGTCCTTTCTTTTTCCTTTCCCCTTTTTCTGCTTTCTTTTCCTTTTCTTCTTTATTCTCCTTTCTTTTTCCTTTTCCTCTTTCCCTCCCTTTTCTTTTTTCTCCTTTTTTGTCTGTTCACTTTCTTCCATTATTTCATATTCGTTATAATTCTTTTTCTTCCTTTTTATTATTTCCTCTTTATTTTCCCCATTTTTTTTCTTCAGAGATCGCGATAAATTATTGGAGATCACTCCAATACCTTCTCTCCAAGAGCTGGAAAAAGGTTCGATGTCAGTAGAAAAATACTTCCCATAATTAGGGCGAGGACATTATCCACATCATGACCTAGATAGTTGATCTCCAGCGAGACTGCCTTCTTTATTCTTCTGCCACTCAGGTTTTTCATACCTCAAAACAAAAACGAGCACAAATACCAGGTTATGTCTAAAGTTATGAGAATGCGCTTTAAAAAATGATATTTTTAACTTACATAATCTTTCAGCATGTCCATCTTGAAACTCAATGGACTGAGCCCAACAATCGTACCCATCACTGGAAGTATGACATTCCTCATTCACAATACTGTCAAATATCTCCCATTCTCTTCTCTCATTCTGTATCTGTACTGTTACGACTTTTCCTGTTTTCTTGAATTTCTTCTTTTTATCTCTCTCTCTCGCTCTCTCTCTCTTCTCTACAATATGTAAATCATTGAGTTTAAAAATAGAGTTTCTTTCCCAACAAAGCTACAGTTACATACATCTTTATCGCACCATCTATCATCATTATTTTACGTCCAATCGCGAAATTTCTTTTCGTTTTTCTGCTTAGCATCTTCTGTTGGTTCAATAAAGACGAACAGCATCGGAGCTCGACAAAATGAGCGAGCAATTTTTCAGCGCTGTCGAATAAAATAGACTGGCAGCAGAAATCTGCTATGAGCAGCGGGAGAAATAGGTAGCGCGAAAGGCTACCTTCCCCTCCATCTGTACGAGGTTTACAATGACCCTCTCCCTAACGACCACATTTGCGATATCTTCTCCAAATCACATGGCCCCACGTACGTGTTATAGCTGATCGAATTGACAGACAGGGGACGCAGAAAATGCCCGAAGCGCGGATCGATGTGACTTTTCCAATAACACAGATAGTTGACAGAGGATGGATTCATCCCCAGCTTCAACTAGTGGATGATCTTGTACTTGGCCAATTCATAGTTTCACTTAGTCGTAAGAAACCTCGTTCCAATGTGGGGTGTTCAATATTACACCGACATTTTTTTTTCACACTTCTTTCCAAATACTATTTTACTATTACAGACCTGCCACGAGATGGCGAGAAGATTATAAACAGGTTTCCAGGAGGGATTTCCTCCATTTAAAGCTGTCTGGATTTAAATTGAAATGTTATAGCACGAGGTGACTCGAATTCTAAGTTATATTTATATTACAGAGATGTAAACACAATATTTGGAAGATGCACCGTTGAAGATGATCTATTTGGAAGATGTTGTGTTGAAGATTCTCTATTTGGAAGATGATCTGTTTAGAATGATCTATTCGGAAGATGAAATGCTGAAGTGCTCTATTTGGAAGATGAAATGCAGAAATGCTCTATTTGGAAGATGAAATGCTGAAGATTATCTATTTGGAAGATGAAATGCTGAAGATGCTCTATTTGGAAGATGAAATGCTGAAGATGCTCTATTTGGAAGATGAAATGCTGAAGATGCTCTATTTGGAAGATGCTAAACTATTGCCACCAGTGATGAACTTTTTCGATATTACTGAATTTGTTGGGTCTCTCATATTTTTGGGAATAACCAGAAATTGTATAGAAATAAATCTGGAGGAGGGAATTTAAACGGTGATTCACCATGGTTATCTGTGAAACATGCCATCATACATTTCAGGACTCCTTTTCGGTAAAGCTACACAGACTAGTCATTTAATTCTCGGAATGGTAGCGCCACTATACAACCACTCAGATTTTGGTAAACTGCCGGTAGATGGCAGGAAAATGGATGTCAAAGAATACGCCGATTCAGTTGGAAGTTACTAGACAACACGTCAGAAATTGCAGCTGTGTCAGTGAATTGTAAATTTATTCAATTTACAAAATTGAATAAATTTTTAAAATTTATTCAATTTTTATACTTTTTTCATTTTTCAACAGAATGTACTTTTACTTTTTTAACAGAATGTATTATGTTTTTCTTTATTTATAATTTCATATTTTGACACGAATTGAGTTCACTGTTGTTTAAATAATTTTATTGTCCTTCCAAGCGAACTGCATGAAGTGAATTTCTAGTACTGGTATGTGATGAGTTGTCACCGGTTTGCGTGGTCTGGTGACTGACCTTAATTTTTAGAATTCCCAGGAAAATTGGACGTTTTTATGACCAGTTAGGGTGAAATATGTGCGCCCCAACTAATCTGGAGTATACAGAACGAACTTCATGAAATATTTCTAACTTAATATTCGAAAATAACGCGACCTATTTGTTTGCGGACAGACAGAAGAGAGAGGAATTATTTAAATCATAAAAGGGTATGATGAGAGAATGGAAGAGACAGCGAGGACAGAGAGGACTCCCCTTGTTTATAGAGAACTCAGAACAGAGAGAGAGAGAGAGAGAGAGAGAGAGAGAGAGAGAGAGAGAGAGATGACTAAAAGATAGGGTATGGAAAGAGAAAAAGGTAGAAAGATCGAAACGCAAATGATAGACAGAGATAAAATGAGAGATAGAAAGAAAGAAAGAAAAGAGAATAAGAGAGATTGAAGAATAAATGTGAGAGAAAGAAGATTTTAGAATAAAGAGAATGTAGAGATGGGGAGAGAGAAAGATGAATGACAAAAGATAGAAATATGGAAAGAGTAAAGACAGAAAGAGAGAAAAGCGAAGGAGTGAGAAAGTAAGAGATGGACAAAGTGAAAACACAAAGAGAGAAAAGAGAAAAGAGAAAAAGAGAGGCTTAAGAATAAAAATGAAAGAAGGAATAATTTCGGGAAAACGAAAAAGAAAGAGAAAAGAGATTGTAGAAATAAAAAAGACAGAAGGACGAAGAGAGGAATGGACAGATAGAGACCGAACAGAGACAAAGAGGTCAAAACAGTAAAAGGGAAGGATGGAGAAGGATGAGGAGGAAAAGAGAGGGTAGGTGAAAGATATCTCTTTAAGGGGATATCGTTTTCTTCACGCTATCTTTACTGTTTCGATCTCTCTCTTCCTCTTTCTGCCTTCTCTCTGTCTGTCTGTCCATTTCTCTTCATCATCTACATTCTATCTTTTGTTGTTGCCTCCTCTCTCTGTCTCTGTTCTGTCTCTCTCTATTTTCTGTGCGCCCTCAAGGAGATGTTATCTTTTTCTTCGACCTCCTTAAGGAAGATAAGAAGAGAGAAATTGAGAGACAGATCGAAGTGGATATATAAACATTTGCTCTTTCTGCATAAGAGAGAGATGGATTAAATACAGAAACAGCAAACTGAGTCCTCGTTATAAAATTCAATACAAAACAAAATCATAGAATATATTAAGTAGCAGAAAAGAAATTACTAAAAATAAAGAAATTTTAATGTTTTTCTTCATTACAATATTTAGAGGAAAACGATAAGTATTCTTTGGATGAAAAACAAAGCCAGATAAAATAGAGTAAAAAGTTTGTTTCCGATTTATTGAATGGGCCACATATAGAGATCAGTTATCTCAAGCCGATTGTGTAACTGCTATTTAAAGAAATGCTCTTCTTTACACATGGAAAGCGATAAGAGGCTGCTAAGCCACCACAGCTCAGTAGTGCACACTGCAAACGAGCTTTATATTTTTATACTTTGCACACCGATTAATTCTTCCCTCTCCTTTTGCGAGATGTATTAGCGAAAATGCTCCTCTGTAATCGTAATCTCCTACAGATGGGGCCATTAAAGACACGTGAGCCTTTCATGCTCCACGTACATAAGTTAGAAAAAGCCATTCATTTAGTTGAGGCAGTAATAGCAACCCATTAAATAAATGCAGCGAAGACAGATATTTTAGGAAGAGGTTAGGTGAAATGTGGTGCTTCACTGCATGGCACCGAGATATTGGGGTGAAGCTCGATGCACCTAATGTACCCCAAGACGATTGCCAGAGCATTATGAATAATAGAGATGTGTCCAAATATCGTTCCTCTCTATGGATACAATTCCTTCTTACTTTTCAATCGTTATTTTTAATGAAATTCTTTCTTTCTCTCAATCATTCTTTCTCTCCGCTTTCTCTCTCTCTCTATCTGTTTTTGTCTCCTGTCGAATTGTTCCAGTAATCCCAATTGAGCTGCACAAATAAAAATTCAAAGTTATAACTCCTTTGCTGTTTAATCGAGGTTTGCTTCTGTGTCGTTTTCTGCTTCGAGGTAACTAAGGCTATGAGGTGTCAATGTACAATGTCTGTAAAAATGATGCGTATTCTTCCCTGGTCCTTTTACCTACATGTTTTCACTTTGGGATTACGTCAGCCAAAGTCGATCTAGGGAGTTGAAGTTTTGCTCCAATGACACAAACAGATTGATTGCTAATATGACATCAACGATGATTATCCATTGGAAGTGTCAAAGGTCGACGCTTCCACTTTCTGCTGTATTTCTTTGATCTGCTTTTACTTCCAACGTCAACGCAGTTGCTCTTATACCTATTCCTGACATTTGGATGACTGTATAAGTTCATTTCTCCAAATCCTAGAATAAATGTCCGGATACTTTTGCCAATAGAGCATACGTCAAATCTCAGCAATGTCAATGAAGCAGTTCAAATACTTTTTGAACTTTTAACAATATTATGCACTTTAGGTCAAATCCAGCAATGTTCGGATACTTTTTTGGCAATATATAGTGTACGTTGGACCAAACGTCAAATCCCAGCAAATATCAATTCAACAATTCGTATACTTTTGGGAATATAGTGTACTTTAGGTCAATTCTAACAATAGTCAGATAATTTTAGGCATATTTTTAGTGTACTTTAGGTGAGATATAGCAATTCCAGGATACTTTTGGCAATACATAGTGTCATTTAGACTAATCTCAGCAATGACAGGACACTTTTGGTAATCTAGTGTACTTCAGGTAGAATCCCAGCAATGTTAATGCAGCAGTTCGGATACTTTTGACAATATAATGTACTTTAGGCCAAATCCGAGCAATATAAATGCAGCAATTGGGATACCTTGGCATTCAGGTCAAATCCCAGCAAATACCAATTTAGCAGTTCGGATACTTTTGGGAATATAGGTACTTTAGGTCAGTATAGCAATGTCGGGATACTTTTGGCAATACATAGTGCAATCAATCTAGACCAAATCCCAGCAATGACAGGATACTTCTGGTAATATAGTGTACTTAAAGTCGAAAATCCCAGCAAGGCAAATACAACAGTTAGAATACTTTTGGCAATATAGTGTATTTTACAATACTTTTTTTACGATTTTACTTTTTTTTTCTTTTTACGATACTTTTTCAAGCAAGATAGTGTACTTTAGGTGAAATTCTAGAATGTCCGGATACTTTTGGCAATATTTTGTTTACCTTTTGATGAAATCTCAGCAATGCTGGATAATTTTGGCAGCATAGTGTACTTCAAGTCAAATCCCAGCATTTTAAAAGTAGCAGTTCGGATACTTTTGGCAATACAGTGTACTTTTGACCAAATTCTAGCAATCACCGGATATTATACTTTACTTTTGGCAATATAGTATACAATAGAGGTCAAATTGTCAAGGGCTCTGAATCATCACTTATTCAAGTACTTCTGTTGGGATGCAAAGCTACCATAACCAGTACTGAAAAAAGTGAATCGCTCCAGTTGTTGTAAATGAAATATTGGTAGCGGTTAGACGCTGTCAGAGTCTATTCAAATAGAAGCGAGTTTTTCTTTTTATTTATTTTTATATGTGACATTCGGAGCGAAAAGTTGAAAGCAAGAAGTTATCGCGCTGAAGTCATCATTTCGATTCTATTCTCTTTCAGTTTTTTCCTATCTTCCCTTCCACGGAAGAAGGGGTATTCATGATTCCGAAATCCGCATACGTGCGAACTATTTCCTGACATCCGCACTTCTCACTATTTATGCCCGCTGATTTGGTGATCTGATGTTTACTTGCCGACAGCATTTTAACTGAAGGTCATGCTCCAGGAGACCTCCGTGTAGCATTCGGCAGCAAAGCTTTACGATTGATTTTGTCGTGGAACGCAGAATTTTTGACACGATTTGGCTGACGTAGTATTGATCCCACGTAAGTCCGAAATAGATGTGTCACTCAGACACGAAATATTTCGAGCAAAAATCTGTTTCTTTGTCATGGAAATGAACGCAGATGAAAACGTTTGGTCCATTGTTCATCTCTTTCATCCCACAACTTGGAAAACTTGCTCGACTCTGCTTAGGAAGTGCAATTTTATAACTTCCAATCTCGTGGCCCAAAAGTCTCTCATAAGAAGACGTGAAACAAATAGGATATGGGCTGCAGGTTTATTACAAACCATAGATGAACAGAAAATCATACACTGCCCCACCAATATAGTAGAAAACGCCTATAAGAAAAGCTGCAGTGATTCATCAGTCAATAAAGGTGCACCATGAAAAACGCAGATGATATCAGAGGATCTACGAGTGGCATGACCATAGATGTACGTGCAGCAGAATTATCCAACAGGAGGTAAAGGGAGTTGACCCATATATCGACGCAGATAGTGTCTGTGGGTATTCGATAGGTGAGAACAAAACCAGCAACGAAAAGAAGTCGAAAAATGATAGAGGAGACCGGGATCACTTATCATTGCTCGCTTTGTCCAGTTGCTATAGCAACCAAAAGATATCTGAGCAATACATCATCATTCTATGGACTGATTTTGTAACGGGGTGTCTTTAGGAAAATATAAATACATCTATAATATAAAAGAAGAAAATAATAACCAATCTGAAGGAGTTGCCCATTTATATCGAAATGGGGGTGGGGAAACAACTTTAGACTACTCAGACTCATTCTTAGCAGTGCTAGAGATGTAGATCTTGGCGCAGCGTGCAAATAAGAATGCGAGAAATTCGTAACAAAACCACGCGACGGTGTTCGTGATGGGTTTGTTCACATCGACGCAAATGGTAACTGTGCCCATCTTGAAAAGACCTCCATATGGTTCTTAGCATTGGCGAGATTCGAACCCGGATCACACCGAGGCAAACCAGGACTATATCCGAAGTCTACGCATATTTTTAGACTTCGGATAAATTTGTGGCAATTCGAAAACTTTCGAACTGTTTTCTGTCTATTTTTAATGGTGACCTTTTCCAACTACCTCTCTTTGGCCGGAAATCCTGTTTTCGATTGAGTTCTGCTTCACTTCCTTTAAAAGAAATCACTTAAGATAGCATTCAGTAGTATTCTGCTATAAAAATCTCTTTCTCCCTCTCTACTAACTTTGTACTCACGAACAAATGCAACAAACCCCTCCAGGAAGATTTCTTTTTTTCAAAATTTTTCAATGATACGTGTTCTTTTTAATTTATTCTGTCTAGTGAAGCGTTTACTTTTATTTCATACACAACTGGTTTTCTGAGCAACACAAAATGTTTTACTACGTTCACTAAATTGGAGGTAATGTGGCAAGATACGGATTGTAAAATCTCCTTTCTGCATGCAGTTTCACTTTATAGTTTTGTTCTTGATGTTACCTAAGCAATTCTATGAAAAGGATGAAAGAAAGAGTCAAACTGATATTTAGTTGAACAGAAAATTAAGCTATCATAGCAGTGTTTGTCTGGTTGCTAGGATAAAAATCCTCTAACAGAACTTTTCTTCCATTTTATACTAACAGATTTCTAGTTCAGCGCTTTATGAAGGCAATGCGCATGCACCAATCGAAATTTCTCGGGAAAAGATCGTTTCAAAGCAGAAAATGTGAACTAACCCAGTACACACTGTCTGACCACCCCTGTGTTTTAGCAATCGGCTCTTCCTCCCCGCCTGGTTGCACACACGTATCGCGGTGAGAACCAGTAAATGTGTAACTGCAGTTTCGTGGCATACGATCAATAGGAAGCTCTTGATCGACACGGGCAAGGAACGTGATCTGAAGGACTTCGAAAAAAGGGATGGTTGTCGGGCACCCTTTGAAGAGTATCAATATTGTGGAAATTGCGAATCTTGTGGGATGTTCTCGGAGTGCTGCAGTTAAAGTGTTCCAAGGCTGGACGGATAATGGACAAAGCAGCAATCGCCGGGCCAATGGCGAACTCCCTGCCTCATCGATTGCCATGGTAAACGAACGCAATCCCGCTTTGTGCTAGCCGATAAACGAAAATGGTGGAACGGCTTCAGTCTGAACGGGTACTACAGTGGTTATAATCACTGCCCTCCTAACACCGGGTGGAAAAGGCCCTGGTTCGAACTCAGCAACGGAGTAGAAAAGCCCTTTTATACTCCATTAGTCGGTTCAGGAGGGGGAGAACAAGGTTTTCTTCCATGAATCTCGGGTTTTTCATCAAGCAAAAGAGGCAAACGCCCACAGAACACATGCAATTTATGGACCTAATACACATGGGTATATAAGGAAGTTGGGTGACCCTAATATGACAGGTTTTTTTTTTACCACGGATTTTAACCAGGGGACTACCAACGGTGTTTCAAAGAGCACTATCCAACGAACCCTTCTCCATTTGGACCACTAGAGTATATGCAAGACCAAGGTGCCCATACCTTCTTTGCGTTACTCCTCCCTGATTGTAAAGTGGCCATTTTAATAACTCAACAACAACACATCATAACACTACTCTGCCATACCCCCACATTACACACATAATTGTCTTAGCAGTGCTCTAGCGTCACCTCAGAGTAAACAGGGAAATAAGAAGAAGATCTCTGATATCACAAATCCACAAGAATATGTTCCTTTGTTCCTGTTCAAACATATCGCCGATAACTAAAGTTCGCATCTGAATGGCGTCACTGGACCATTGACGATGGAATTTGCCTTTTTCGATGAACAACGTTTCCTGCTATGCCGTGTGGACTGTAGATGGACGGTACAGCAATAAACTATGGAGAGAAATCACTCTGATAGCATGATCCAACAAAAACAAGCAGGTGGCTGCAGTGTCTTGGTTTGGGGTGTTTTCCTGGGAATCACTTGGAAATCTCGGATGACAGATGTTCCAGCAGGACAATGCACCCTACCACGTTGCTGGTATTGTACGAGATTGGTTCGCAGAACGCAAAAGTGGCTTCCAGATTGGCCGCAAACTTCGTTAGGTAAGAATATAGAATATCTTTGGGATTATGTGGATCGACAGATCCGTCGTGTGGACTGTAGATGGAGGGTACCACAATAAAGTACGGAGAGAAATAAATTCAAGACTATCGATTTATACGTCAGCTAACTCATAGGAGGGTTTTAATTAATCATATTTTCTTCTCTGTTCCTTGTGTAAATAGAGATGCTTATAAAGATTGATAATAGAAAGTGTCAATTATTCTTTTTAGAAACAGCAAATGTTTCTTAAAAGTGTACAGTGGGCAGCCAGTATTGTAAGCTGAAGATCTACGAAATTAAAAAAAAATAACGCTGCCTTTAAAAATATTAGTTCATCCCTCGTTAAAATTTCATGTGTTCTGAAAGTCCGTTTGGCTGTTCGGTGAAACTAAAAGAGTGCGCCAGTGGGGAAACCCATCACACTCATTGACATAATTTTAAGAGCTCCTCCTAGCTGGCGCGTGCACTCAAATCAACATGTTCCTTCCGGCGAAACACGCAATCAACCGGAACTTCCGGTAGCTATTCTAGTCACACCCACACTGCAGGTATTTTATAGTTGGTGTCCGTTCCTCCATCAGGCCATGAAAATTTTCTAATTTCCTACCCTTAAACACAGGGAGAGTGCAGCAACCCATATTTCTTCCCCGTAAACTCCTCCCACTCTTCTTTGCACACAAAAGTCCGGAACTGGCTGCCGCCTAATCTCTTCCCTCAGTCATAAAGACGTAATAACGACAACACTGCCACCATTATTACGGTAACGACCGGCAGTAGGGGGTGGAGAAGGGGGAGGCGGACGAGAGGTCACGAAAACGCTACCGAGGAATTTATTACCGAGCGAACGTGACATTCACTTAAACAGTTGGGTGCGGGAGATAGAAGAAGGTGGGGAAGGCACAGCCCAACAGCTGTACTTTTCAATGGCCACCACCCGCAATCTGTTGAGGTGTCGGAGCGATATTAGAAGCGTTGGCTTTTGTCGTAGCCCGTCAGCGAGTGACGGGATTCGCAAGATCGACTACTCAACACTATCTGTACGCCTAAGAATCGCTTCTTTGTCATCTTAGAGACACGTTGCTTTAATTCAACAGAAGGCGTCAGACTGGTGGTCTCTGTCAGCGCGAGACAGACTGTGTGCAGATTGTCAAGTGGTAATTGCTTTGTCACTTTAATATTATCACAGCAGTGGCTTGATTTTCGCCTTCACTATCTCTTCCGTTACCTGCACAATGTCTTCTAACAGCCACACACACATCGCAGTTTTTTTTTTATAAAATGACGTGGCAAAAATTTAAAATTAGAAAAAAAATGGTAAGGAGATTAACCAATAGAAAACTGTTATTGTCCGTCCTGTTACAGGAAATACTTTTTTAAATCTTTTTTTTTAAGTTTTCAGTTTCTTTTCCCTGTTAGAAAAATCTTCAGCACCCCTTTATTTAAATGGTATCGCCTTTCCAGCAGAAAATACAAAATTCCACGGGTACTTTTAACCTAAATTCCCCATGAGTAACAAAAATTGTTAGCGAATTTTAATTAATTTCAAAATAATTACTTCATTTTCTTCTAAGAATTTTATTTTACGCGTAGGCCTCTTGAATTTCATAATAAAATAATTTTTACAAAAATAATGTATTCGGTAATATAAAGATAACAATGATTAAAATTGCGAATCATATTTAAATAGTTTTTAAAAATTTCCATGTAATTTTATGTCATGAGAGGGCGCTGTTTTGCAGACACTCCAAAACATACGCCATTTTATTATTATTATATCATACAAAAAAGATAAATAAAATTTTAATAATTTTTTTGTAATTTTTATGTTGCAAGAGGGCGCTGTGTTCCACCACTCTAAAACGCATGCTATGATAGTGTACTCAGAAATATATATTTTTAAATTACATAATAAAATTTTAGCAATTTTTATGTAATTTTATATGTTATGAGAGGGCGCTTCTTTTCGTACTCGAAAACAGTTACATACGCCATTTTATTATTAATATTATTATTAA
Source organism: Mastigoproctus giganteus (assembly GCF_048544385.1). Classification (NCBI taxonomy): domain Eukaryota; kingdom Metazoa; phylum Arthropoda; class Arachnida; order Uropygi; family Thelyphonidae; genus Mastigoproctus; species Mastigoproctus giganteus. The sequence goes on along the minus strand of NC_143579.1, from coordinate 38,451,398 downwards.
AAAATATGAAAATTGCGTCGTCAATTTTTTGTAATTCTACTGTAATTTTTATGTTGCGAGAGGGCGCTGTTTTGCCTCCACTCAAAACTGATAGAAATACACAGAAATAAATTATTAAAATTACATAATTAAATTTTAGTAATTTTTATATAATTTTGCATATCATGAGAGGGCGCTGCTTGACAGACTCGAAAACACAAAGATAGCATTATCTATTATAAGAAATAATCAGTTCCAGTACATTCAAAAATTAAAAAATAGGTGAATAAACATTAACAAAAATTGGGAATTAAAAATTAGCTATTTTTTATTAATGCATAACGAAAAAAAGAAAAAAAAAGACTTCCATAAAAAAAAAAGACATTTAAAATCTTATGAACTCCTTTATTGACACTTCATAAACACCACTGGAGAGGTAATAATGCGAAAGAAGTCATCAAAATTTCCATTTCAAGACACAGAAAGAAATCCAGGCTTCAAACAACTGGGATCGTTGAGCCTCCCCACATTTGGCATTCATAAACTTGCAGTTAGTTCTGTAATGAATTCCATCTAGAATTTCAGCTTGGCACAATATCCGAGCGTATCAGATAAATAGCACTGGGCTTGCGTGTGAGTAAACAGGAAGGTTTTTTTTAGGTTTGTAATTACCTAACTCTATTTCAGATGGCAAAAAAAAAAAAAAAACATACTATTTAAATTTCAAATTCGTTTCTCTTACTTCCTGGAGTGAGCATAACATAATAGGAACAATATTGGCTTCGGTACATTTTTGTTAACAATACAGTAAAGGCGGTAGTATGAAGGGGGGGGGGGGGAGAGGAAACATTGCGCGTGCGCATTTCGTCTTAGGCACCATGTGGCCGAGTCGGCGCACTGGGCAGATTGACGTGAAGCAATAATAGGGAGATTACAGTAAAGCCAAAAGAGTTGCTAAAAATAACCGTTGTAACATGAAAAAATATAAAATAAAAATAAATAAATAAAAACGGATATTATATGAAAAAATTCTGTATCCGGTACTGTGACGTTATTACAGCAAGTCAATTTTTATTAAAAGATTCCAAGTGAGCTATGTCAAGCACTATGGCAATAGTTGCAGTCATAATGAACAGTGTCTGACAGCTACGTTAATTCAAGTGGTGACCAATGGGAGATTTTTTTATATAAATATTATTAAGATTAGAAGAATGATAAGTCTCTTTGCGGTGTACATACGGAAAAAATTAAGATATTATGAAATTTTAAAATATTAAAAATTAAATGAAAATAAATAAATGTATTGTTTTTGCTATAGACAGTTCAGTTTAATGAAAGAAAGGAACAGCCAATGAAACTCTGATGTCCACGCTCGATGATTGAGGAACAATATAGCTCTCTTTTATGTACTCTCAAACCTACAGTATATTACTGAGCAGTAAAGCTCTCACTCACGTCCTCCTGTACTGAAATCAGTATTTAATTGGTTATGTGATAAGATTCTGGTATTACAAAGAAATGTTTTGGTTTTCTATGTGATAATAGATAGAAATGGCCTACACGACTGAATTAAGTCGTCATATGGCTGTCAGATAAACAGACGGGGGTTAGCGAATTCTAATATTCAAACCCGCATTAGTAGGATAATTATTGGAAACGTAATTTTCTTTCATCAGGGGATCTCCTATAATTTTCAACAACCGATTCTTAGAATTGTCAGAGAAAGAGAGAGAGATAAAACAGCAAAGTTTTATTGAAGAGTTTCGCCTTTCTCTCTTCTACAGTGCAGGAAGACTTGCGAGAAAGCTTCTGCTAAGTATAGGAGCAAATTAGTGCCATGTATTAAACATCTGTTCTTGTCATCCTCTTTCTCTCGGCATTCTCGAGGCACAAGTGCCAATGATAACCACCCTCTTACAGTCTTTTTATCGACTAAGGTATCGCATCGACTCTCTGGATAATCATCATTCTCTTACGAGGCAATCAAATTGGAGTCTTACTAGAACCTTTAACAAAGACCGATCGATCCCGGGTGACCCAGTGGAACCGATATTTCTAATGAGGACGAGAGTGGTCAGCTGCCCTTATAGTTGTCAACGACACACGCTTATTCTTCCAACCGAAAAGTGCAGAATTTTCCCATTTAGTTTTTTTATTATTATTATTTATATATTTTTTTAATTTAAGAGCTGCTTGAATTACAAATAGTAAAAGAGCGTCGCCCCTTCCCTCTTGTTATTGGCTGTTTTATTTTGTTTTAGACATGGAATTTTAAATGATTATTTGTAATTTTGATGTTTTCCTGATGAAACCCTGGGGTCTGCCAATACACAAATGAATGTTGGAAATATACAAGATAGAACGAAAGAAAAAGAGAAATAAAGATACTAGATGAGAAAACATGAAAAATATCAGAAAGAGAAATGCACAGAATGCAGGAAACCTAATGTTGACTGAAAAAACAACCAGTAGAAGGAGGATGAAAATATATATATAAAAAAAACCGAGAAATGGAAAAGAAAATGAGAATAAGACAGAAATGACAAAAGAAAAATAAAATATCCTTAATTTATTAAGGAAATTTTTAGGGAATTAATTATTTCCTTATTTAAACGGCAAGAAAGAAAGAGAGAGAGAGAGAGAGAGAGAGAGAGAGAGAGAGAGAGAGAGAGAGAGAGAGAGAGAGAGAGAGATAATGTGATAAAACTGATTTTGAGGGAAGAAAGAAAACGAAATGAAAAATAAGATGTTAAAATAAATATCAAAAAATCGGAGAAATAAAGAAAAGAAACAAATAGATAAAATATAAAAAATATGTGAGAAAGAAAAATGATCAAATGAGAAACATTGATACTGAGTGAAGAAGGAATGAAATGAATGAAAGGAAAGAAAACCAATGAAAATGGTTGAAACAGAAGAGGAAAGAGATAAACAGAAAGGGAAACAAACAGAAAACGTAAATATAGAGAAAGAAAGAGAAGACTAAAAATATAAACAGAAAAAGATGAAGATCAGGAAGAGAACACGAGGAACAGATAAATAAGGGATAAAGAAAAAATAAAATGAAAGGGGGAAATGGGGAAAATGGAGAGAGAGAGAGAGAGAGAGAGAGAGAGGAAGAAGACAAGAGAGAAAGAACAGAGGAAGAAGAAAGAGAGAGAGAAAATAGAGGAAAGTGAAAAAGAGAAAAGAAAAAGATAGAAGGGAAAAAGAAGGGTGGTGAAGAAGTGGGGAAAAGGAAGAAAGAGGAGAGAAAGAAAGAAGGAAAAAGAGAGAGAGAATGAAGGAAGAGAGGAAGAAACGAGCTAAGAGAGAGAGAGAGACAAGATGACGCAGAAAGAGAAAGAGAAAAATAGAAGGGAATGAGAGAAGAGGGAAAATGAGAAAGAGGAGGGAGAGAAAGAAGGGAAAACAGAGAAAAAAGGAGGGAAGAAAGAAGGGAAGAGAGAGAAAAGAGGAAGTAGAAAGATAAAGATAAAAGGGAAAAAGAGATAGGAGGGAGAGAGAGGGTAAAGGAGGAAGGAGGGGGAGAAAGATGGGAGAGAGAAAATATGAGCGAGAGAAAGAGGGAGGAGAGAGAGAGAAAGGAGGAAAGAGAGAGAGAGAGAGAGAGAGAGAGAGAGAGAGAGAGATAATGTGATAAAACTGATTTTGAGGGAAGAAAGAAAACGAAATGAAAAATAAGATGTTAAAATAAATATCAAAAAATCGGAGAAATAAAGAAAAGAAACAAATAGATAAAATATAAAAAATATGTGAGAAAGAAAAATGATCAAATGAGAAACATTGATACTGAGTGAAGAAGGAATGAAATGAATGAAAGGAAAGAAAACCAATGAAAATGGTTGAAACAGAAGAGGAAAGAGATAAACAGAAAGGGAAACAAACAGAAAACGTAAATATAGAGAAAGAAAGAGAAGACTAAAAATATAAACAGAAAAAGATGAAGATCAGGAAGAGAACACGAGGAACAGATAAATAAGGGATAAAGAAAAAATAAAATGAAAGGGGGAAATGGGGAAAATGGAGAGAGAGAGAGAGAGAGAGAGAGAGAGAGGAAGAAGACAAGAGAGAAAGAACAGAGGAAGAAGAAAGAGAGAGAGAAAATAGAGGAAAGTGAAAAAGAGAAAAGAAAAAGATAGAAGGGAAAAAGAAGGGTGGTGAAGAAGTGGGGAAAAGGAAGAAAGAGGAGAGAAAGAAAGAAGGAAAAAGAGAGAGAGAATGAAGGAAGAGAGGAAGAAACGAGCTAAGAGAGAGAGAGAGACAAGATGACGCAGAAAGAGAAAGAGAAAAATAGAAGGGAATGAGAGAAGAGGGAAAATGAGAAAGAGGAGGGAGAGAAAGAAGGGAAAACAGAGAAAAAAGGAGGGAAGAAAGAAGGGAAGAGAGAGAAAAGAGGAAGTAGAAAGATAAAGATAAAAGGGAAAAAGAGATAGGAGGGAGAGAGAGGGTAAAGGAGGAAGGAGGGGGAGAAAGATGGGAGAGAGAAAATATGAGCGAGAGAAAGAGGGAGGAGAGAGAGAGAAAGGAGGAAAGAGAGAGAAAGAGGAAAGAGAAAAAGAGAGGAAGGAAGAGAAAAGATGGAAAGGAAGAAAGAGCAGGGGAGGGAGAGAAAAAGATAAACCAAAGCGGAAATTTGAGAAACCAGAAAGAAACAAGAGTAAGGAAATTTCCTTAAAGCAGGACAGTTAGAATTCCCAAGAGCGCACCATTTATCCACTTTGCAAGGCATTCGAGTCACGCTGCTTCAACGCAATCCTGGCATGCTGCCAAATCCAGCAAATTTCGGAGAAACATTTTAAGGCAATTTGACAAAAGAAGCAGCAACAAATTGAGCCAAAGTCCTTGCAATGCATCTATCACAAAAGAAGTAATAGCGTGATTAACTAACCAGGGCACGATAGTTTAGATACACACACACACACATCCAGCGCCTATTATACAACGTCAGATCTGTACGTACTCTATAAAGATCGATTCCTTCCAAGACGTCTTACGTGACTGGAAATTTCTAGACTTTATTGCTCTCTAAACAGCCGCAGTTACGAAGGGGCCGTTTTACTGATGATCACCAGTGTACAAGCAGTGGTTTTTCTTAACTAACCTCCATCTTATATCGAAGATTTCTTTAGAAATTATTATACACCGAGGGGCAACTTGATTAAGTACACCTACCTTTTCATGAAATACAACACTTGTTCGTAACATGGGCAGATACGTCGAGGTCGTGTGCAAATCATCGCGAAGATGAGCAAGACGAATTTCGTTTAGGGTGAGTAGTTTCGTGTATTTTGGGATCTTCAGGCAGCAAGAGTATTTTGACAGTTACGCTATTCCAGTGTAACTGGCCGCTATGCTGCTAGGAGAATTCAAAGCTGTGTCTTAACTGAAATTCAACATTCAACCGATATCAACGGACCCAGTCGGTGCCAATACAATATTCTTAATGCAATGATTCCACCTCCAGTTGCTTGAATTGTCTTAACAAGGCAAGGGTCCATCGCTTCTGAGGTTCTCGCCACAGTTTGTGCCTACCATCAGTGTAAAACAAAGTACATCGTGATTCATCTGACCACATGACGTTCTTCAGTTGTTCTACTGCACACAGGATGTCCTATTCTTCCACACAACCCTTCTTAGAGTATGGCGGCTTCGTTGTTGAAGTACTGTTTTTCTGTCGCATCTGCGCCTGTAGATGAGGAAGAACCGCTTGCTTTCTAGTCATTAAAAACCTTTTAGGTGGATGGTTTAGAGAAACCAGTTAGCTTTCTCGTTTCTTGAATCGTGGGTCCTGCTAAACGTGCACCTACTATAAGACCTTTCAAAGTCTGATAGATGAAACGTTTTCCGATAGCAACCTGGCTTCCGATTACCGCAATCGAACAGCCTGTGTAGTCTTTATACCCAACGAGGCAACACGTTATCACCCCACGTCACAATTTTTTCTGCATATATTCACTTATTTGCATTTCTTCTGTCTGTTACTGTCCTAATGCAAAGATTCGTATTTTTTTGGCCAGTTGTGTATATGTTTATAGCTGGCCAGTCTTTGATATACAGATCATGAAATTAAGGCACATAATTCAAGATAAACTGGGATATACTTAGACACAGTTATCACAAATGAACTTACTGCTAATCGGAGGGGAAACGTCTTAGATAGTGTATCTTGTTGCAAAAGAGGGAGTGTGAATAGAAGGTATAAGTGGGTGATCCGGGTAGTCCTGAGTTGTCTTTCATTGGAGAAATTTTTATATAAAATTTCTCGGATGAAGAAGACAATGGTCAGTGTGTGAAGGATGCTGTGAAGGGTGAAGGATGATGTGGTTAAGGAACTACGTGGCCTCCTGAAAACAGTGCAAATTAGAATCTTTCACGATATTCGTGAGAAAGGTGAACTCATTGGGAGTACCTTGCAGACCAGAAATGGTAGAGAAGAGTGCAGAACTCAAAGATCTGGTCTCTCCGAAACTCTGGTTTTACATCCTTTAAACAGGAGATCGACTACAGAACACACGCAATTTACAAACATATTATATACGGTGCAATATGGCCTAAGTCGCTGATGTGCTTACAACAACCAATCAAATCTTTGGGATTAAAAATGAATAGTCCGAAAGTTATTAGACAGAAAAGTGACCAAGGAGGAATTTCTTGATAGCATTACGAGAAAAATGTTTTAAAAAATGGGATTAAAGCGGGAAGTATATAATTCGGAAGTGGTAAAAAAAAAATAAAAACTGTCATAATAAGGTTACCCCAGAACACTTCATCCATCCATGTGTATTATGTCCATAAATTGCATGTATTTTCTGGTCGCTGTTATTGTTTGTTTTGTTGTGCCAAATCTGAGTTTCTGGGAGAAAAAGCCTTACTGTCCTCACCTGAGACCAACTCACTCAGAAAAATGCCTATAAAAATTTCCTCGTGTTACTGTTACCGGTTAGGACTATTCGGTAATGGTAGAACGATTCGCTCCTTCAAGACATTGAACAGAGCACAGCTGAAGAGTGACTTTTACTCTTCAAGAGTAAAACTGTTCATACGCAGCTTGTTTTTATCCTGTGGATGGGTTATAGGTTTCAGAATTTCTTCCTGGTTACCATGAATTTCAAATGCTTAGGACTTGGCCACAAAGATCAATGAACTCAACACAATAGCACAACAATTCTGCAACTTTTTTTATTCTATTTTTATTTTCTTTTTTCCCCTTATGTGGAAACCTTGCAGCTGAGATCCAATTGGTTCCACTCTTTTAAACGAAATGTCAGCTAGTCAGCACTAGATTTGGTTAGACTCAAGTCCCTCACTAAATCATCCAATTGTTGCTGATATAGGAAATGTGGGCTCGCTGTCCATAATTCCGTCGCGTTCCTGGGTGGAGGATCCAAAGCACGAACGGACCTTTCCACAGCATCCCAAAGATGCTCCACAGGGTTCATGTCCAGTGAACGGAGAGGCCATTTCATGGTAGTAAAATCTGCGAAATGCTCTTCGAACTATGTTCTGGTCACCACGGCTATTTGGGGAGGCTCATTGTTCTGCTAGAAGAGTCAGTTGCCCTATGGGTGCACGATGATCATGAAGGGATGCAGATGGTCCGCAAGGATGGACACGTAATCTAAACCGTTCAGAGATGCGTCTAGACGTACCAGAGGTCCCAACGTGTGCCAGTTGAAAACAACCCAGACTTTTACCGACTGTCCATCTGCCTGAACAGTTCCTTGTTGACATGACGGGTGCATAGCTTCGTGCGGTTTCAGCTAGATACGCACCCTCCTGTCCGCTCGAAATAACTAGAAACGGGACTTATCAGACCAGGAGATCTGCCTCTAATCATCCAAGGTCCAGTGCGATTTCCTTTCGTCCAGTTGAGGCGTAGAGTCCTATGTCGTTGCTTTAGCAATGGGACTGTGTGGGTCGGCGGCTCCAATAACCAATTCAACTAATGATGCCCGATAGTCTTCGTGCAGACGTTTCTGGTACCTCCCTCGTTGAAGTCGGCGGTGATTTGTGCCACTGTCGCTCTCCGGTTGGCTGAAACAATGCGAGATAGACGTCAACACAATAGCACAACAATTCTGCAACTTTTTTTTTTTTTTTTTCAACCTGGGAACGGGATTACAGGCACCCACCAGTATTGCACTTCCTCTGGTGGGTGCAGGATTTGTGCTTTTGCACGAAAGATTTTAATAGTAGAAACAGGTCCGGCTCCTCGGGCGGGGGACGAGCATCAGGTAGCAGCTGTCCTGGTGTCAGCTGCTCCCTGGTGGCAAAGTGACCTGACACTAACTACGCTCACAAACACTTCTTTTACACATTCTTTATGCTTTCCTATTCCAAATTATGATTATTAAATTAATATAAATTGTTTAGTCAAAATTTTCTTGTTTTTGAAATCTCTAATTCCTTCTATCACGTCAGGCCTAATGTACAGTTGATCTGTCAAATAAAGGAGAACAAGGTGGAGATGGATGAATGCCTAGGGACCACCCCGACACAGTATACACACACGCCCACACCGCTGTCCATGTTGAGATGTTATTCCGGAAATCGCGTATTGGCCACATCTCCAGTATTCAAGTATGGCAGGTCATCGTCGTTTAGATGATTCTTTGAGATGGCAGCCGTTGGATGCCTTGAAGCCGGGCAGTCACAGCCGAAGGTGTCACGTTGGCTTAATGTCTTCTTGGCACTATGGAAGCAGTTTCAGGAGACAGAAACCATTACAAGAAGAGCGGCCAAGATTTCCGAGGTCTACGTCAATCAGAACAGACTACTATCTGTATCTAACAGCAGGACGAAACCCTACTATGTCCTGTCATCAACTGTTTCTTGAGGTTGCTGCGGCCACCTCATTTCTAACCGGAATGTGTTAAGAATGCTTAATTCAGTGGATTCTGCTCAAGTAGGCCAGTGGTTTGTATTCCATTAATCCCAAACCACCCCAGAGCTCGTCGAAACTGCTGCTATGAACATGTGACTTGGAGCCCTGACAAATGGGGTACAGTCAGTTCTGTTCTCTTATGAGTCCCATTTTAGCCTATAAAAGGCAGTGTTCTCGTGTGGGGCGGAATAATGATCAACGGCCACACCATCCTTAAAACAAATAAACAGATTAATAATAATAATAATAATAATAATAATAATCCTTCATGTTTTTGATAGGCATACCGAGAATCGACTTCTGCCTTTGTATGGCCTGCTGTAATGTGACCTGTTTGGCAATTCTTACACAATCCCTATAAATGTTCCTTATACCTGTCCGAAGTTTCTCGCTGACTCCTCATTTTATCCTTATATTATAGTACGCAACCATACCAAATTATGTCCTTGTTCATCGCAATCTGCACGAGATACACCACGTTTTCTACGTGTTTTGTTAATTTTGTCGAGAAGTGTAGAAGCTCTTAAAGCCTGCCTCCATCGTAAATAGCTTCAAATATTCCATTAGAAATAAAGGGCGTTAATAATAAATGTATGACAAATGTTGAACATTCAATTACCTAGACTAATGATTCTTTTCAGTGGCTTGGCTGTGTGTGGGATGCATTTCTCGGTTATCATTACAAGCGAAGAGAATTTCCTTACAAAATAGAGAGAACGCTGGTGATAGTAAAATAATGAGTTCTGTGATAATCCGTTATGGATCTGGTGTGTTGGCTACATACGTAACCTCACTAAGCTGTAGTAATGACTGGAATTTTAACAGCTTTTTAAAAGGAATTACCTAACTCGCTAATCCATGGTTCCCTGCAGGGCTATTGCATTTGCGATCAACTTGAGGGAATTGTTTGTTTCGATGGCTCTATTTTTAATATCGAAATTCCTTGAATATTCAGTATTATTATTTCGATTAGTTAAAAGTTGAACTATAAAATACCAAATTGCTAATTTGTATAGTTTGTTTGATCGAAATGGTTATTTTTTGATCCGCGTAATAGCTTTCCGTAGTGCTGATGTTTATACTTCTGGTGACAGGTCACGTGGCTCATCGGTAATTTATTTTATTATTATTATTTTTGTTAAATCTACATTATACTTGCTCTTACCATGAGGTGGCGCGCTTGTTCACCACACAAGCGCCACTAGAATTCGCACAATTGTTCGCATTTGAAAACACATTTTTTAACAATTAAATCCTCATAAAATTTATAGAATTATTTGTACAATGGAATTATCAGTAACTGTTTAAATTATAGATTAATTCGTTTTAATAGTAAGTTAATAAAAAACACCCATTTTGTTAAAGCACTTTCTAGTTTATTCTAAGGTGATATTTATGTGATCTGAGAGCTTGTTTTGGAGTATATCTGGCACTTGAGTGCACGGGCCAGTAAGTTAAGAATCTTTATTCAATATTTGTTAGGCTAGGGCCAATTTTGCTATAAAATCTGATTTGATCGTTCTGCCATATCTATATTTTTCATTTTCTGTTTGTTGGGCCTGAGGAACTGAGCAGCCAGAATATGACAGATATTTCAATTGGATAAAGATTTGGTTAATTAGGCGACTAATGTTGGAAATCTTAGGAATGTATATTCAGATATAATTTTTGCACGGTGGATAGTCGTCTCATTGTGATCCATCACAATCCGTGTAAAAATGAAACCCTATAGGATGAAGTTCGTCCAATACCACAAATATTCAGTGAAGATAATCGTAAATCCATACTCGTCGAACCATATTATCTTTATCCGTTGTCATCTTGAAATAATCTGCACACAGTCCCGATAAAAACAAAAAGCATTGTAGGGTGAAGTGGGTCCAATACGACAGAAAAATATTCATTGGTCCATCCAACGGTATGAGCAGATTCCGTCCGTACCAACAGAATGTATCCCATACCACGATACCATCTACAGCCTCTTGAGTGGTAAACACGAGATAGTCTTCACGAAGCTAACGCTACACCTTGACCCTACCAGTAGTGCAATAAAATGCAAATAGAGACTCGTCAGACCACATGAACTTTATCCATTGTTCCACGGTCCAGTCTTGGCATTTTGTATCGACACTCAGCGAATATTTAGATTTTTACAGAAAGAAGTGGCACAGGTATACAAAATCATAGATTTTTCGATTCCTACCACACGGTTCGGTTGGAAATGGGTACTTCTTTGCTTAAACTGAAATTTTCATTCATTTGCTACACAGTGGATCTCCTCTTCTGATTTACAATTGCTACAGTCTTGTTCTTGAAGTACCACCAAATTTTTGCAGAATTCCATCCTTTTTAAGCTCCTGTCGTCTCTTCCCTTATTGTACATACATTTGACAATGTTGCTTTCAAGATACCAGTGATTTCCTTCGTTTTCTCAATTGTGACTCATGCTAAGTGTTCCAACAATGACACTTTTCTGAAAATCAATGATTGCTTGCCTTCCCAAAGACCGGATAGACAAAAAAGCCTTACGAAAGAATAAAGTTTTTATCTGATACCAAGGAACTTGTGATCATACCATATTATAACTGTCTACGTGTAATTACCTGTTGACGTCAGTTGGAAAATGTTTCTAATTTTTTGGCCAGTGAGTATATACAGTAAATTAAGAAGCCATTAATGCTTTCTGTGAACCTCAATGTGCAATCTTTGAAAATAATTGGTGTATAATAAATTTATAATTAACAACAAAAATTATTTAAAAAACTACAAATATATCTTAAAAAATAAATATAAAAATTATTTTATAAAAATAATATTATTGTTCTCTTAAGTAGAACTCCATTTATGTAAGTGGCACAGTGACATTTATAACTGATCATATGTATTTTTTTTATTTATCTATTTACTTATTTATTTATTATTCCTTTATTTATTTATTATCCTATCGGGAGTTGCCTCGATATTGTACTACTTTAAATTAAAGAATACCATTTTACCACTTTAAATTAATGTACACTATGGTACTACTTCAAATTAAGGGTCGAAATCGGGATTTGACTAATAGCATGTATTTTAAATAAACATAAATATCTTTATTCAGTTAAAACATTATGAGCACTTATTAAATAGGAAGTAGGCCAACCTCTAGCCACCACAGAATTGGCATGGACGCTGTAAGACCCCTGAACGTTTTATTTTTATTTATTTTTATTAATAACAAGATACACAACAGGTAACCATTAACAGTGTATCTGAGATCAGAACAATAAACATAATAACAATAATAAGAGATCCAACAGGAAGATAAACATTGATATAGATTCAAACATTAAAATCATATGTGCAAAAGAGGATTGCATTAAGTTAAGTTCAAGAGATATATTATGAAATGTTGCCTAAATCTAGTACGTCACAAAATAAAGTTTTATATTGATTTTTGAACATATCCGCTTTTAATAATATTCCATTTTCTGTATTGCTTTCTCATATATTTTTTTTTTTATATCCCTCGGAATTTAGAAATATTGTTGTAGCCATGCTATAGGATTGGTGGATTTATTTATTACGTATTTAATTATGAAATGTAAAAAAAAAAAAAAAAATTGCAAATCCGTATATAATAAAAATGAAATTCTACTTTCAAAACTGCATAGTTGTCGGTTAAGAACTGGTCTTGCTGTAAGGAACTTGTCCACATGAAGCGACCTTCTGCATTTCTTTTCATTTGGCTCGTACCGTAGGATCTCTGTTCTATGCGATTCTTATTCGGCGAATTCAGCAGCCTGGTTTAACAAATCACCAGATTATTATATTAAGGTCACCGGTAAATGATTACATCTACCCATATATGTATTTGCCTGTAAATTGGCGTGTTCTCTGCTCAATTTGCTTCTTTTGCTGGACGAAAAACCCCAGGGGAGACTCTTGGGGAAACCTCGCTATCTACGCCTGCGACAGACTAACTGAGCCACGGAATGAAAAAAGCCCACTAAAGTTCCTCACATCATCGAAGGGATTCGAACCCGGGTTTTTTCCACCGGGTGTGGGGAGGACGGTGACTATGCCGTCTGTGCTTCACGCGCAGACTGATAACAGGTCAGGTGGCGTGCTTCTTCGCCACACACTTTACTCCACTGGAATTCGCAAATCTTGTTCGCATTTGAAAACACATTACTTTTAAAATGAAACATTTTAATTGTTATAGAATAATTTGTAAACTGAAATTATCTATAAATTATTTTAAAAAGAATATTGATTATTTTGAAATTTTACTTTGTAAATACAAATATTGTAAGACACCTTCTAATTTATTGTAATATTATATAAATGTAGTCCGATTTCTAAGATTTGTGTGTTTGGTTCTTATAACTATCGGGCCAATATCGCTACAATATCATTGATGAAGGTAAAGGTAAATATCAGGCTTGGAAAAGGAAAAAAGGCGGTTCTGCGCAGGAGGTGTCAAAATGCACCCTTCGAATGGTGCAATAAGAAGATTTTTGCTACTAGAATTACAACAACTTGGTAATTCTTACAATTATGGTGTTTCCCCACACCTTTATGTCGGCTAGTAGATGAGGGAGAAGGCGCTGACTCTATTTAAAAGTTACAGCTGACAGTTACAGGCTCCGCAAAAACGATAAGTGTTTGCCTTTTATTTACATGATTGTTGTTTTATATTGTACTTAATACGTAGTCATATAGTTATAGTTACGCTGGTTATTTTTTATTTTAATTTAGATAAAGAGTTTTTGTGGATTTTACTTACGATAGGTAAAACCGTTATTTTTGTTCGATTTTTGTAGCCATTGTTTTTGTATATAGGGAATTCCAAGTTTTTGTAGGGAATTCAAATTTTTTAATTGAGGTAGCTCTAACGCATAATTATATAGTAATACGCTTCACTGTTTCTATTTCATAGTTTCTATTCAAATACTACTGACATTTAATTTATTGATTTTATTAATTTAAACTACCATGCCCCGAACTAGAGCAGCAAAGCAACGGGCACAAAGTGGCAGGAGTGTTGTGACTCGGGGGAGAACTGAGGGGGGGGGGCGATTCTCCAACGCGTCACAGCCTAAAAAAATGTGCAACTTGTGAAATGTTTGCCGAACTCTCTGGAACGGAACATGATATTGCCATGGGGGATGTCTTTGTGTGTGCGCGATGTAAGGAGTTTAAGGAAATCAGGCGACAACTCAGCGTTGTTATGGGCCTATATGAGAGTTTGAAGGACAGGGTGGATGCCCTCGAAGGAAATAAATTGAGGGGCCCATCAAGCTCTCAGCTGCCCACATCAACGCCAGAGCTTGCACTTGGTCATCACGCAACACAGCGGCAACCCCTAAGGCAGAATGCGCTGGTCCCACAGGAACTAGTAGTTGTTGGTGACTCTATTGTCAGGGAAACGGGGAACATGCTATGTAAAAAGGATAGGTGGAACAGGACCAGGGTATGTCTGCCAGGGGCAAAGGTTGATGACGTTGTAGAGCGGATATCATCTTTCAAGGGCACAAAAGGTGATATAGTTGTACACGTTGGCACTAATTATATTAAGAGTAGGAGACCGGCAGAATTACTCAACAAGTACAGGTCACTGTTGAAAAAAAGCCGAGAATTAGGGTTGAATTTAAAAGTGTCTGCAATTCTGCCCAGACACGATAGGAGGGAGTATATGATGAGAGCCTTGTCGATCAATTCGGCCCTGGAAAGATTGTGCAAGGCTCAAGGGGTAGAATTTTTTTCAGCCTGGACTGTACTTGTTAACAGGAGAGATTGCTTCTACAGGGATGGGATACACTTAAATAGAAAGGGTGCAAGAATATTTGCTGATGCTATCGAGGCAGTGTTAGGTGGGTCAGAAAACTGCTAGCTTGGGGGGATACAAAGACTAATAGTTTAACAGTAACCGCAGGCAGAGGTGAAGGTGATTCTTGCACAACTTCTATTAGAATAAGTAGCGACCTGGAGCGAGGGGTGTTGGGGGTTTCAGGGACGGATGGCAGTCATCCTGGAATAGTTGGGTATATGGGATGTGTTAGGGTAACAAGGAATAGGCATAGGAGCATGTATGCTTGCATGTATACCAATGCTAGAAGTATAGTAAATAAATTTGATGAATTTGAAGTGTTGGTCAAGACATCAAAGGCGGATATTGTTGGGATAGCAGAGACGTGGTGTCACAAAGATATAAGGAATGCAGAACTGGAATTTGGGGAGTACAATGTGTACAGAAAGGATAGACAGGACAGAAAGGGAGGAGGTGTTATGCTGTTAATTAAGAAAAACATAAAATCAAAAGAAGTGCATCCAGTTGATATAGATGGACAGTGCACTGTTGAGTCAGTTTGGTGTGACATAAGCACTGCAAAAGCAAAAATAAGAGTAGGAGTGTGTTATAGGCCTAATGACTCGAATGAGTACAATGAACAATTGTACAGAGAAATAGAGTGGGCCAGTAAATCAGAATGTCTTATAATGGGGGATTTTAACTTCCCAGATATTGACTGGAACTTGTGGGTTGGTCACTCACACACTAGTCAGACTTTTGTGGATTTATTGGATGATTGTTTTCTGCAGCAGCATGTTCGAGAGGCAACCAGAGAAAGTAATACTCTTGATCTGGTTATCAGCAGTGATCATTCGTGTATTAAGAATTTGCAGATAAAGGAACCACTAGGAGGCAGTGATCACAGTGTGCTGAAGTGGGATTTACTCAAAGAGGTAACTACCGTCAGGGGTAAAGGAAAGGGTTTTTGCTTCCGTAAAGGGGAGTACAGTGGTCTCAGACAGTTTTTAAATTCTGTACAGTGGGATCGACTGACGATGTTACAAAGAGTAAATTCTAAGTGGGAAGCATTCAAGGAATTAATCGTGGAAGCTACTAGACTTTTCATACCGATGAAGAAATATTGTTCAAGGTTTAGGCCTAAATGGTTATCAAATGAACTAATGAGACTCGTGACAGAGAAGAAAAATGCATGGGATGCATATAAATTATCAGGCGACGCAGAAGCCTGTAGCAGATATAAGCTAGTCTGTAATCAGGTCACAAAGGAGGTTCGGCAGGCAAAGGCGGATTACGAGAAATCTTTGGCAAAAGATGCTAAGAAAAACAGCAAGGATTTCTTTACTTATATAAACTCTAAAAGGAAGGGGCTAAATATGATTGGTCCACTTGACATCGATGGTTCGACTGTTGATGATCCTGCTCAGATAGCAAACAAACTGAATGAGTATTTTGCATCTACATTCACACGTGAGGAATCATTACAGTTTGAAAATGGAAGAAGGTTATCAAATTGTAGCAGTGTGCTTAATGATTTTGTAATAACTGAGAGCAAAGTGGAGAAGAAATTGTTGAAGTTAAACATAAGAAAGGCACCTGGGGCGGATGGGATCTATCCAGTTATATTAAAGGAGGCGGCAAAGCAACTAAGCAAACCCTTAGCCATAATTATGAGAGCATCCTTGGATTCAGGGGAGGTTCCCACGGACTGGAGATGTGCAAATGTATCCCCAATTCACAAAGGAGGTTCGAAGGGTGACACGAATAATTACAGACCAGTTAGTTTAACTTCTGTTCCGGGTAAAATAATGGAGTCACTGGTTAAAGATGCAGTGCAGGATCATCTAGACAAGACTGCAGCAATAATTCAGACACAGCATGGGTTTGTTAAGGGAAAGTCTTGTCTGACAAATTTGATTGGTTATTATGATGTGGTCACAAAGGAACTGGATGCAAAAAATAATTTTGATATCATATACTTGGATTTCAGGAAAGCTTTTGACACTGTTGCGCATGGAAGACTACTGTACAAATTGGAGCAGAATGGTATTAAGGGTAAGTTGCTACAATGGATAAAAGGATGGTTAAGTGGGAGAAGACAGAGGGTGGTAATCAATGGGTGCTGCTCTTCGTGGACTAATGTTATTAGTGGAGTCCCACAGGGTTCGGTGTTGGGTCCACTGTTGTTTTGTATATTTATCAATGATATTGATGAAGGTATATCAGGCTTAATGTCGAAGTTTGCAGATGACACGAAGGTAGGCAGGGTTGTTAATGACAGTAATAGCAGTGTGCTACTGCAACAGGATCTAGATAATTTGGGCAGATGGGCTAAGAAGTGGCAACTGAAGTTTAACCTTGACAAATGCAAAGTACTGCATATGGGTAGAAGTAACCCCAGAGAAACGTACCAACTGTGTGGTACTACACTTAAGGTGGTAGAAAATGAAAAAGACCTGGGAGTAATTGTGCAGTCAGATATGAAGTTTTCTGAGCAATGTAGACAGGCTGCTAGGGCAGGTCATGGGGTTTTGTCAATGATATATAGGAATTTTGCTAGCAGGGAAAAGGAGGTGATTGTCCCTCTGTATAAGGCAATGGTCAGGCCACGCCTTGAGTACTGCGTACAGGACTGGAGGCCTCATTTTAGGAAGGATGTAGATTTGCTTGAGCGTGTACAGAGAAGAGCAACACGATTGGTGAGGGGAATGAAGGGATCCTCTTACCAAGAGAGGCTTAAGTTCTGCAAATTGCAGTGGCTGGAGACTAGGCACCTGCGCGGTGATCTGATTGAGGTCTATAAGGCCTTGAATGGGTTGAGCACGCTGAATTCTGATGGGATCCTCCCACTTGTTCAGAATACGAACCTACGGGGACATAAGTTCAAATTAAGAAAGGATAGATGTAGAATAGATGTGCGGAAATTTGCCTTTAGCCAGCGGGTGGTTAATTGCTGGAACAAACTTCCATCTGTCGTTGTGGAAGTTGATAGGTTAAATAAATTTAAGGAGGAACTGGACAGGCAATTGGAGGGTATGGTGTGATTTTTTTTTTTTTTTTTTTTTTTTGGCTGATGCTGCATAAGCTCCTACACTTGCTTTCTTGCATCAAGTGCCACTACTACTACTACTACTACTACTACTACTACTACTACTAGATGGTAATGGTCAGTCTAGGCTAGGGAAGCGTATGTGCCAAACAGATTAGTTTAGTAATTAGAGGAAAGGGACCAAGTCAGCTGCAGGCATTTGGTCTCTCTCCCAGATGAACGGCAGCCGAGCTCTGAAGGCTGCATGAAGTAACAGGAGTGTGGAAAAGGGGGATGACCCAAGAACCCATGTAGGGCAAGCCAACTCCAGGCGGCCGCCAACCAGGTGGTCACATGGACTGGGCCTTCCTCGGAGTGTGTCAGTGGGAGATTGAGCAGCCCAATCGGGTTGAGGTGGAAAGAAATGAGCGGACAAGGGTGTCTGTCCCTGTCTGCTCATTACAGGGAGTTTTTTTTTTTTCTCCAGCCATACAGGCCGCCAGGTATTCCCAAAGAAGGAGTGTTTTCCGGTTTCCGGATGTTTATGTGGAGTTTACCTTGATGGTGAATACCATATGAATGTTGGGCACTGGAAAACATGTCTGGTCTAACCAACAAGCCTACCCACCCACCCACTGATGAAGGCCAAATAGCCAGAAACGGCACCGGGGGATCAATTTAACCATACTTGTAGGACTCCGATTGGGTAATAAATATCCCCGTCAGGTGGACGCATTGCCCATTCGGGGCAAGGAGTTTTGAGTTCAGGTGAATCACAACTAAAAATCCCTTTCATTCTTCGACGGCATGTTTTTCCTCTCCTTCTCTCACTGTCACTTTCCTACCTCTTTTTTTCTTTGCTCAGTCTAATAGGGATATTGAGGATAACAGACATCTTTATCCAATACTATTTTCAAAACAGGATTTTCTCTCCCGGTAGGAGGAAAACCGTGAAATGTGATCTTAGTCGCATGTTTAAGGGGCCCGAGTATTAGAACAAGCGCATTAGGGCCATATTTTTTTTCAAGTTACTGTACAACAAGTCAGAACCAATTTTTTTTTTTTTTTTTTTTTCAAATTACACATACGTGTCTGTAGATTCTGTCATAAACACAAGATTTGATCATCCATCCTAAACGATAATTTTCAGTTGCTGTGTTGTGGTCCGTCAAGAACTAAGAAGCCGCAATATCCCAATATCCTGGATTGAGTTCAGATTTGGTTTAAGTGGTCAGGGTAGACATTGGAAACCTTCGGGAATTTTTTCAGATACAATTTATGTACGGTGGATAGTCGTCTTGAAGGATTCATCACAATCCAGAAAAAATGGGATGAAGTTGGCCGAATACTACAGCAAAATATTCAGAGAAGGTAATTCTTAATCCATACTCGTTTGACCATATTATCTTTATCCACAGTACAGTCTTGGTGTTTTTCAGCACCACTCCAAGGAATATTTCTATTTTTTACATAAAGAAATACGTACAGGAATACCAAATCCTATATTTTGCAACCCCCACCACACACTTCAGTTGGAAATTGGTATTTCTTTTGCCTTAGTTGGAATTTTCAGTCATTTGCTGCACATGGATCTTCTCTTCTGACTTGCAATTCCATTTAAATTGTTGAACTGTATTCTCCCGTCGTCTTCAACTCGTTATATATACGTTTGCCACGGATGCTTTCAACACACCGCTCATTTACTTCTCTTTCTTAATTGTGGATCCTCCTAAGCGTTCCAAAAATAACACCTTTCTAAAAATCGCCTGTCTACCCAGAGACGGAATCACAAAATTGAAAAATGTTTCTAATTTTTTGGTCAGCGAGTATATTCAATAAGCTATTAATGGTCTCTGTGGATATTCAATGTGCAACCTTCGAAAATAACTGGTGTATAATTGATTTTTAAGTAAAAACTAAAATAATAAAAAGAAAATAGATATAAGTTTTAGGAAATATACATAAAAATTACAGTTTCTAAATTATTTTATAAAAATAATTTAGACACTACCAAATTTGTCATACTCTTATGTAGAACTGCATTTATGTATGTGGAACATGGCAATTTATAATGGATCGTGCATTTTTTTTAATGTTATTTTGTTTTAATTTATGTATTTACTTATTAATTTGGGGGGGGGAGCTGAAAACAGAATTCTCACCTTTCAGAGTTTGACACAGAGTCTTCGAATTTAATAATTCTAAACAAACATTTTCAAAATTATCTCCTGTCACGAGTTGCCTTGGTATAGTACTATTTTCAATTAAAGAACGCTATTATACTACTTTAAATTTATGTACGCTACTACATTACTTTAAATTAAAGGGTCAAAATCGGGATATAGATAATAGGGTATATTTTTAATAAATAGAAACATCATTATTCAGTCAAAACGTTATGAGTAATTACTAAATAGGGAGCGGGCCTTCCTGTCGCTGGAATGGACACTGTAAGACCCCCTGAACATTGCAGGTGGTATATTGTGCAATATTTCCAGGATTGTGTGCAATAGATTTGCTATTTTCGGTGCATCAGCAACTAAAACCCTATTACATCAACAACAACATTGCGTGCGTTCAACGATAAGCATTGTGTGCGTCCTGTGATCGTTTTTCGGTTTTGCTGGATGAATAACCCGATTTTCTGGGGAAAAACCATTCTAACCTCGCCTGAAACCGACTAACTCAGCTCACGTTCTGCAACGTGTCCATAAAAATTCCTCACGTCATCAACGGGACTCGAACTCAGGGCTTTTCCACCCGCAGTAGGGAAGATGGCGATTTCTTATACAACCTCTATAAATTTCCCTTATATCTGTTCGAATTTTCTCGCTCGCTACTCATTTCATCGTTTTCCATGGTACACCAAAATGCCAAATTTTGTCCCTCTTCATCGCAAGCTACACCACGTTTTCTACGTGTTCTGTTAATTTTTGTCGAGTAATGGAGAACCTCTTATAGCCCACCTTCATCATAAATAGCTTCAAAATATCGGTCCATTATAAATAAAGGGCGTTTATAACGAATGTGTGGCAAATTTTAAACATTCGATTACCTGTAGTGATGATTCTTATCATTGGCTTGGCTGTGTGGGATGCATTACAAGCGAAGAGATTTTCCTTACAAAGTAGAGCAAACGCTGGTGATAGTGGAATAATGAGTTGTGTGATAATCCGTTATGGATCTGGTGTGTTGGCTACATACGTAACCTCACTAAGTTGTAGTAATGACTGGGATTCAAACAGCTTTTTAAAACGAATTGCCTACCACCCTAATGCATTCTTCCCTGAAGGGCTATAACATTAGCGATCAACTTGATGGAATTGCTTCTTTCGATGGCTTTTTTTTTAATATCAAAATTCCTTGAATATTCAATACTATCATTCCGATTAATTAAAAGTTGATGTAGAAAATACCAAATTGCTAATCTGCATAGTTTGTTTGATCGAAATGGTTACTTTCCGATCAGCGTTATGGCTTACCCTAATTATTATTATTATTTTTAACAGCTGCAAAAACAGCAAACAAACGTGCCTGAGGGTGCAGCTACAAAGCTTTATTACACAGCTTCAAAGCAGAAGCTTGGAGTATACATTTCCCAAAGTAAAGAGAAAAGTGAATGTACATAAGAAGATAGTGAATTGAAATGTACAGATAAAATAAATAAAAGTAGGACTCATCCGTCCTATTTAAGTGAACAGGTAAGTTCACATACCTGTTCACAATCAGAGTCTTAGAACTTGCAAGAAGAGTCCATTTTAAGTCAGGTAACGGATGAGGTTAGCAATTTCAGTTGACTCTTAAAGTGTCCGGGGGTGTCAAATATCTCCATATTTGCTTTGTTCATTGATCTTGCAGTCCTGTTGTAGAAGTTGTAGTATCCATAATTTGTTCTCGCATAGGATGGTTTCAGCAGTGGATGGTTTCTTAACGCTCTTGTCGGAGCCTTGAAATTTATTTGTGAGACCAGATGAGGGCAATTCAGGGTACCATTTAACAGCTTGTTAAGGAGTAAGTCGGCTTTATCTCTTCTTTTTTCCAGCGTTTCGATTCCAAAGAATACACACCACTCTTGGTAGGATTTCTCATTGTATTCAAGGCCACTTTTAAAGCAAACGTATTGGATTGCTCTTTTTTGAATATTTTAAATTTATAATTTTTGGTAAGCAACATGTGGGGACCAGACCTGTGAGGCAAATTCTAGGGCTGGCCTAACATAGATTTTGTAAAGAAAGATGAAAAGTGCTAACTGATTGAAGTCTCGGTTAATTCTTTTCAGGAAACCTAGTTTTTTTCTAGCTGCCTTCACAATGTTAGAGACATGGACATCAAAGGAAAATGATTCTTTAATAAAGATACCTAAATTTTTGGCTGTACTAACTTTTTTGATTGCCTTGTTGTTGATACAATAAGAAAAATTAAGTTTGTTTTTCTTGTGTGCATTAGCAAAGGTCATCAGCTCACACTTATTTTCATTGACTGTCATTTTGTTCTCCTTCAGCCACTGAATAACTCGTTGAAGAGCTTCGTTTAGGATGATGGAGTCATTGGTACTGCGAATTGCTTTATAGATTTTTATGTCGTGTGCAAATATGTTGATTTTGATTTGGCAGTCTCCAAGGGTGCTTGGCAGGTCGTTGATGTAGATAAGAAATAATAGCGGGCCTAAAGATGAACCCTGTGGGACACCAATTTCAGGCTTGAAAGGATATGAGGTTTTACCTTTAAATGTCACGGACATTTCTCTACCTTCTAAGTAGTTTGCTTAAATCAAGGAAGATGGAGTCGACTTGTTTTCCTTCGTCAAGCGTCACGTTCTGCAAAGTGTCCATAAAAATTTCCCACGTCATCAACAGGACTCGAACTCAGGGCTTTTCCACCCGCTGTAGGGAGCACGGCGATTGGTAAATCTTATACAACCCCTATAAATGTCCCTTGTATCTGTTCGCTCTATACTGGTTTCATCGGTATTCTATGGTACACCAAAATCGAGACAAACGAAATCATATCTGTTCAGGTGGAACGACCCTTGATAAATCCGTGAAAGTAATCTAACAAATTAAGTTTCATAAAGTTAAATAGCTGCTTCATTACAATGGATTCAATTATCTTTGAGAGTGTATTCATTTGACAAACTGGTCTGTAATTGTTGGGTGAGGGTGGGTCTCATTTTTTGTAAAGAGGGGTAACAAAGGCCTTTTTCAGTTGAGCTGGATAGATTCCACTCTCAAATGCCAATTTTATTAAGTGAAGTAATGGCTTTACAAGTGTGGTTCCACATTTTTTCCATAAGACAGTAGCGATACCGTCCGGGCCTCGTGTGAGGTCCTTTTTCATACTGTGGATTGTGCTCAACAATTCTGCTTGGTTGATTTCAAATACTAAAATTCTGCAGTGGTGATGATAACAGTTCTGGTAACAAATCACAAAATTATTATATTAAGGTTTTTATTAACGTTAATTATATTAACGTAAATGATTACATCTACCCATATGTGTATTTGCCTGTAAATTGGCGTGTTCTCTGCTCGATTTGCCTCTTTTGCTGAACGAAAAACCCCAGGGGAGACTCTTGGGGAAACCTTGCTATCCACTCCTGCGATCGAGTAACTGAGCCACGGAATGAAAAAAGCCCACTAAAGTTCCTCACGTCATCGAAGGGATTCGAACCCGGGTTTTTTCCACCGGGTGTGGGGAGGACGGTGACTATGCCATTTTGCTACACACGCAAACTGGTAACAGATCAGGTAGCGTGCTTGTTCGCCACACACTTTGTTACACTAGAATTCGCAAGTCTTGTTCGCATTTGAAAACACATTACTTTTCAAATAAAATATTTTAATTCTTATAGAATAATTTGTAAACTGAAATTATCTATAAATTATTTTTTTTTTAAAATTATTATTTTGAATTTTTACTTCGTAAATACTAATATTTTAAAACACCTTCTAATTTATTGTAAGATTATATAAATGTAGTCCGATTTAAAAATTTTTACTTTTAATTTTTACTTTTAATTAATTTTTGGTGGGGGCTGAAAGCAGAATTCCCACCTTTCCGATGACACACAGAGTCTTCGAATTTAATAATTCTAAACAAACATTTTCAAAATTATCTCCTGTCACGAGTTGCCTTGGTATAGTATTATTTTCAATTAAACAACACTATTATACTACTTTAAATTAATGTACGCTACTACATTACTTTAAATTAAAGGGTCAAAATCTGAATATAGATAATAGGGTATATTTTAAATAAATAGAAACATCATTATTCAGTCAAAACGTTATGAGTAATTACTAAATAGGGAGCGGGCCTTCCTGTCGCTGGCATGGACACTGTAAGACCCCCTGAACGTTGCAAGTGGTATATTGTGCAATATTGCCAGGATCGTGTCCCATAGATTTGCTATATTCGGTGCATCAGCAACTAAAACCCTATTACATCAACAACAACATTGCGTGCGTTCAACGATAAGCATTGTGTGCGTCCTGTGGTCGTTTTTCAGTTTTCTAGATGAAAAACCCAATTTTCTGGTGAAAAACCATCCTACCCTACACTCGGCTGAAACCGACTAACTCAGCTCACGTTCTGCAACGTGTCCATAAAAATTTCCCACGTCATCAACAGGACTCGAACTCAGGGCTTTTCCACCCGCTGTAGGGAGCACGGCGATTGGTAAATCTTATCATCATCATCATCATCATCATCAGCCATTTTCAATCCACTGCAGGATGAAGGCCTCTCCAGCAACTTTCCAGTTCCTTCTGTTTTGAGCACTGGCCATCCATTTACTACTCAAAAACTCATGAATTTCATCTATCCATCTCCGCCTTTGTCTTCCAGGATTTCTTCTAGCTCCTCTTGGGTACCATTCTGTTATTTTCTTAGTCCATCTGTCATCATGTCTTCGAGCTATGTGTCCTGCCCAAGACCATTTTAGTTCTTTAGTTTTGATAAGAATGTCCTTTATTTGAGTTTGCTGCCTAATCCATGTGTTTCTCTTCTTATCTAACAGTCTGATTCCCAATATAATTCGTTCCATTCTTCGCTGTGTAGTTCTTAGCTTCTCTTCCATTCTTTTGGTGAGTGCCCAAGTTTCACTTCCATAAGTCATGGTGGGGAGTATACATTGGTTCATTATTTTACGTTTCAGACAAACTGGGATATTGCTCTTCAGTATGTGACTATATTTCCTGAATGCTATCCATCCAAAATTTATTCTTCTCTTGACTTCCAGCCATTTATCATTATTACAGCTAATAACTTGTCCCAGATAAGTATATGACTCCACCTTTTCAATTACTGCTCCTTCAATCATTATTTTCCTTTCCGTGGCATACTTGTTCATCATTACTTTTGTTTTAGCCATATTCATCTTTAGTCCAAAATCCTTACTAACTGTGCATAACTGATTAAGATTTTCCTCTAATTCTTTGGGATCGTGGCTTATGACCACAATGTCATCTGCAAATCGTAAATGGTTTAGGTACTCTCCGTTCACATTGACTCCTTTCTGCGACCAGTCTAATCTTCTGAAAGCTTCCTCAAGGGCAGCAGTAAACAGCTTTGGAGATATTGTGTCTCCTTGTCGAACTCCTTTCTCGATTTTAAATTTGCTACTGTCTTTGTCTAGTCTAATAAAGGATGTAGCACTCTCATATATTTTCTTCAAAATCATAATATATGGAGTATCTATGCCTTGTCTTTCCAGTGCCCGAAACATTGCCTTATGCTGTATGGAGTCAAATGCCTTTTCATAATCCACAAATGCCAGGCATAATGGTGTTTTATATTCATTTGCTTTCTCCATTAGCTGTGATATTACATGAAGGTGATCCATAGTTGAGAATCCTGTCCTAAAGCCAGCTTGCTCTTTTGGTTGATTCTCATCAAGTATTCTTTCTAATCTGTTAGTAATGACCCTTGTGAACAACTTGTAGATATGGGATAACAAGCTAATTGGTCTATAATTTCCAATTTCTGATTTATCTCCTTTCTTATGCAGCAAAACTATGATTGCATTATTCCACTGCTTAGGCATCACACCTTTTCTAATGCACTTTGTGAAGAGCCTTGCCAGTTTTTGTGTTATGTCTCTTCCTCCCAATTTTAACAACTCTACAGTAACTTCATCTTCCCCCGGGGCTTTCCGATTCTTCATTTTCTTCAATGCATGTTCTACCTCATCAGGAAGAATATCGGGTATGTCGTATGTGTTGCTACTTTGCAATCCATGTTCCCCACTGCTGGTATCATTCCCTCGCTCCTTGTATAATTCTCTATAGTAGTCTTCTGCTATTTGAATTATGCCTTCTCGGCTGTTTATAAGTACACCATCGCTATTCTTCAGTTTCAGTATCTTTTGTCTTTCTGTATTACTGCTCATGGCTGCTGATTTAAATCCTTTGTTTTCCCTTAATGCTTGTTCTACTTTTCTTGTGTTAAATCTTCTTATGTCCTCTCTGAGTCTCTTTCTAATGGCTTTGCATAACTCAGTATACTCAATTTTCTCCCTGTCAGTGTTTTTCTTGCTCTTCATTTGTCGTCTTTGGTTCATCATGACAAGTGTTTCTTGACTAATTTTTTGACTAATTAAGTGTTTCTTGGTAAATCTTATACAACCCCTATAAATGTCCCTTGTATCTGTTCGCTCTATACTGGTTTCATCGGTATTCTATGGTACACCAAAATACCAAGGTGAAATGGCGAACAAGCAGGCCATCTCACCTTGAGTTGGCGTGCTTGTTCGCGACACACGTTGCTCCACTGGAAGTCGCACGTCTTATTCGCATTCGAAAACAGATTTTTCAGATGGGAGTAACTTGTGTTCGTGGATCGACAAAAAAAAGCAACGAAAATGCGACAGTAGCCTTAAGTAAAGGCATTACAGGCACTCGGAGCAGCAAACTATCATATTCATGTTATGAACCAATGCGAAGAGCCATCCTTTTTCATGATATTGAAGCTGGAGGTCTTTGGCTCGTGAATATACACGTGACAACACTAATAAATAAAGCCAAGATTGCAGAGAAGGCCCACAGGTGTGAAAAGAGTGAAGTCCATATGTATTATTATTCCTACGAAAACTGCTACACCATAAATTTGTCTATTCCCTAGAAGCAAAGATTAATAGAATACCTTCAATGTTCCGTGAAATAGTAGAAGGATACGAATACGTAAAAGAGAGGATAGGACTAGAAAAAGAATTGGAAACGAAACCAAGATCCACCAATCAAGAGCACCATCCCTCCACCACAACACAGGGAAATTCAAAAAGGGAACATAACATTATCACCCATACTACAAAAAGTATTCAAACTACCGATTAATCCAAAATATAAGACCTTCTTCTAAAAAGTCCACCTACCACAATAATCCTTGTTGCCAAAGGAATACCAATAAATGAACCTGCAAAATGTAACTTCTTCAGAATGTCTGAAACCATTCACCATTCAGTGATATAATGCAGCATCGCTTCAGAAATCTGGAAGGCAGTTGCTTCCATAATCCCCTTCACATCAATGATCAACGAAAAAATCGTCTTTTGGTTAAATGATGGAAAGCTGAAAAGAACTGAGATAATAATTGTTACCATGTACGCAACCTGGACACACAGATGTGACAACACGTACGGAAGAACGGATGCAGAAGAATTAGACACCAAAATTATTGGTGAGGAAACCATTAAGGACACTATTTGCATGAGAGCCATAACGCCTGAAGAATGGAAAGAAGCAGGTATTTCTTCCGAGGGGGATGAATATCACACCTGTGCACCTTCTCTGCAATCTTGGCTTTATTTATTAGTGTTTTCACGTTCACCAGCCCAAGACCTCCAGCTTCACTATCATGAAAAAGGATGGATCGATATCCCACCCAGGAATACACGATGTAGTTAGCTTTTTGCCTTCCTTCCTTCCTTTTTTTTTCTTTTGTTAACCTGTGGAATATATTCCTCCTATTTTCGCTTATTAGAATCGCCGTTAATAGAATTAAAATTCAATTCGTAAACGTGATCACAATGATCGGTCCCAACTACATATCGTATAGTGAACAGTATTTTGTTATGGAGTGTCCATCATAAAGTGATTTGATAGCGGGGGTTCAGTGTAATGAGTGTCGTACGACGTATAGAGCACGTACACGTGCAATGCGACCACCGAAAGTACATCCATTGAGTACAAAGGAGAGATCTGGGCTATTTTGACAATGCAAGGAATTACAGCATGCGATGGAGTTGAACAACGAAGCCGGAGAAGATTCATCTACATTTTCAGAGCATCATTATCCAGTCAAAACATTATGAGCACTTTCTAAATACCTAATAGGCCCTCCTCTCGCCACCACAGAGCTGGCATAGATGCTGTAAGATCCATGGAATTTTAGAGATAGTCTACAGCAGGGTTGTTCAACCAACGGCTGTGGCCATGTAGGCAGCCCTCAAGTGTTATGCGTCTCCAGAATTTAAAATTAGTGGGTCACCTATTAAAGTTTTATACTGATTTTTCAAAATATCCATTTTTAATAATATTTCATTTTCTACATTGATTTATCATGTTTTATGCATTTTGCTTAAAATTAAGAAATATTATTCTAACCATGTCATAGGATTGTCATTACTATTGAGTAATAATTGGTGGATTTTCGTTTTTAATTATTAAACGTAAAACAAATTGCAAATACGTATATAACAAAAATTAAATTCTACTTCGAAAAATGCATAATTGGCAGTAAAGAAATGGTCTTGCGGCCTGTAACCCACTTGATATGATCTTCACCATTTCATCTCATTTGTATCCTAGTTCAAAAATGGTTGTAAGCGCGCCTGTTCTACGGGATTCATATCTGGCGAATTCAGCAGCCAGTGAAGCACCTGGAAGTCACTTTTTTGTTCGGCGAACCACATTCGAACAATACCGGAAATGTGCCTTGGCGCATTATCCTTCTGGAACACACCTCTGCCAACCAGGAAAACAGTAAACATTTAAAGAGTGTACCTGTTGCTGTTGAGTAATACGGTTTTATTCGCTGATGCTCCTAAAACCCTATTACGTCAACAACAAGCACTGTGTGCGTTCTGTGGTCTTTTTTTTTTTTTTTTTTTGTTTTCTGGATGAAAAACCCAAGTTTCTGGGAGAAAGACCATGCCACCCTCGCCTGAAACCGTCTAACTCAGCGCACAAAGTGTCCATAAAAATTCCTCACGGCATCAACGGAACTCGAACTGAGGGCTTTTCCACCCACTGTAGAGAGGACGAAGACTGATAATTATACACACTTATAAATGTCCCTTATTCGAATTTTCCCGCTCTCTACTCATTTCATCGTTATTCTATGGTACACCAAAATACCAAATTTTGTCCCGCTTCATTGCAAGCTGCCCGGGACTAAATACGTCTAATACGTCTCGGGTCTAATATCGTTCCATTAAAAATAGAGGATGTTTATAACGAATGTATGAAAAATGTTGAACATTTAATTATCTGCAGTGATGATTCTTGCAAGTGGCTGGTCTCTCTGTGTCTGGGATGCATTACTCAGTTATCATCACAAGCGAAGAGAATTTCCTTACAAAGTAGATTGAACGCTGGTGATAATAGAACAATGAGTTCTGTGATAATCCTTTATGGATCTGGTGTGTTGGCTACATACATAGCCTCACTAAGCTGTAGCAATGACTGGAATTCAACAGCATTTTAAAAGGAATTGACTACCAAGTTAATGAATTCTTCCCTGCAGTTCTATTGCTGTAGCGATCAACTTGAGGGAATTGCTTCTTTCGATGGCTTTATTTTGAATATTCAGCATTATTATTTCGATTAATTAAAAGTTGATCTATAAAATAACAAATTGCTAATTTGCATAGCTTGTTTGATAGAAATGGTTATTTTCTTCTCCGCGTAATAGCTTTCCGTAAAACTCTTAGGTGACGATGTTACTCTTCTGGTCACGTGGATCATCGGCAATTTAATTTATTTTTCATTATTATTTTTTATTATACATTATATATATTTAATCTACTTTATTTTATAACAATTAAATTCTCACAAAATTTATAGAATTATTTGTAGAATGAAATTATCTAAAAATTTTTAAATTATAGTCTAATTATTTTAAATATTAAGTTAGTAAATATGAAATTATTAAAACTCCTAATTTATTCTAAAATGATGTTTATATAACATAACATTTTTCTTAATGAGCAGTAGTAAAACACTTTTCGTTCCCTTTGTCTTTACTGCTGAATTTCTCGGCAGGGGCATATTTTTTGATAGAAGACTGTGAAATTGTTTTGTTTCTTTTTTAGGCTTCCTTCTAATTTTAATCAACATGCCTTTATATACGTATATCTAAGTTTGTATTAACATATTGAATAAAGTATGCATAAATGGATGTGAAAGTTACGCAAAGTGCCAGTAACTAGTAGGGAGAGGATAGTTGAAAAAGAAGTGCAGTAGATATGTGAAAGATGAAAGAATATTAGTATACTAAAAGTTATGGTGAATTAAGAAAATTACGGGCTGAATTACTAAGCCGATGGGAGAACTGTAAAGTAAAATTAGTACAGCAAAATACCAATGAAATAAAAAATAAAAGTAGAAAGTGGTACAGCTGTCATCATATATCAATATTTGTTTCAGGTGACATCAGATCAAGCACATTTGCCTTACCTGTATTTGACCATTATCTAAATAGGTTCCCCCCCCCATATCTGATGACAGCTGTACCACTTTCTACTTTTATTTCATTGATGCAATAAAATGCAAATCGAGACTCGTCAGGCCACATTTTCTTTATCCATTGTTCCAAAGTCCAGTATTGGGGCCCTTCCAGCGAATATTTTGATTTTTTACAGAAGGAAGTGGCGTTCGTATACGCACAGGTATACCAAATCGCAGATTTTTCAACTCCCACCTCACATTTCCTTTAGAAATGGGTATTTCTTTGCTTAAATTGCAATTTTTAGTCATCTGCTGCACACCGGACCTTCTAATCTGACTTAGAATTTGCTTTAAATTACAGCAGGAGGCCTCCATCCTGCAGTGGGTTGATAATGGCTGCAGTTTACTTTTACCAAGGAACTTGTAATCATACCATATTATAACTATCATTTACGTGTAATTATCTGTTGACGTCATTTGCAATGCTAACAGCACGACACAGCATTACGCCTCAAATGGGCGAAAGAACGTCGGCACTGGACCTTGGATGATTGGAGATGGGTCCCATGAGTCCCGTTTCCAGTTATTTCGAACGGACGGGAGGGTGCGTAACTGATGGAAACCGCACGAAGCTATGCACCCGTCATGTCAATAAGGAACTGTTCAGACAGGTGGACGGTTGGTAATGGTCTGGGGCGTGTTCAGCTGGCATACGTTGGGACCTCTGGTACGTCTAGACGCATTGCTGAAAGGTCCAGGATACGTGTCCGTCCTTGCAACTACCTGCACTCCTTCATGGTCATCCTGCACCCACAGCGCAATGGACAATGCGCCTTCCCACAGAGCCGTGATGACTAGAACATGGTCGAAGATGTCCGCAGATTTTACCACCATGGAATGGCTCCCATTCGCGAACCCTGTCGAAAGGTCCGAGCTTTGAATCCTCCACCCAGGAATGCGACGGAATTATGGACAGCAGTGCAGGAAGCATGGATGGAAATACCTGTGGAATGCTCTCGTGAACTGAATGCCTCGCCGTGTGACTGCCCTAATTCGGCCAAAGGTGCTCCGGCCCTTTACTAGGTAGGCACCCAATTATTTCTGTCCACTCAGTGTATAGTAAATTAAAAAACTATTAATGATTTCATTATATACTCAATGTGCAATCTTCGAAAATAATTTGTGTATTATAAATTTATAATTGACAAAATTTGTGTATTATAAATTTATAATTAACAACTAAAATTATTTTAGTACATATTAAAAAATTTAAGAACTTAAATAGATATTACATTTTTCAAATTATTTTTTAAAAAATATCTAAATAATCGTTCTCTTATATGTGGCACATACTAATTTATAACGGATCATATATATTTAAATTATTTTTTACTTTTATTTTGTTTTAATTTATGTACAGTATTTATTTATTATTTTTTTCCCTATATAGGATGCGCAGAGAAAAGAATTTCTACCTCTCCAGAATTGACGCGGAGTCTGCGAATTTAAGAATTCGAAACAAACATTTTCAAACTTATCCCCGTCAGGAGTTACCTCAGTATTGTACTACTTTAAATTAAAGGGTCGAAATCGGAATATGAATTTAAATTTTAATATGGTCCTTTCCAAGGACAATGATAACCCTTGAACTTCGTTAATTAAGCTTTGCAACGCATTCCATAGATTACCCAAGTTAGCAAGCCAAAGGCTTACAACAGGGAGTAGACCCTCCTCTCGCCATAAATGCTGTAAGATCCGCGAACGTTGCAGGAGGCATATTGTGCAATGTTGCCATGATTGTGTCCCTTAGATCTGCTATAGTCAGTGGTGGACAATCCTAACACCAGATCTGTCCATCCATGTAATTCCATAGGTAGTCTACAGAAGGGTTATTCAATCCACGCCTCTGGCCATGTAGCCCTCAAGTGTTATGCGTTTCCCGAGTTTAAAACAAGTGGGTCACAAAATAAAGTTTCATATTGATTTTTGAAAATATCCGTTTTTAATAATATTCCATTTTCTAATTAAAGAAACTGATTAACTCAGCCCGGTTCTGCAAAATATCGTTCCATTATAAATACAGGGTGTTTATAACGAATGTATGACAAATGTTGAACATTCAATTACCTGGAGTGATGATTCTTTTCAGTGGCTTTGCTGTGTGTGTGTGTGTGTGTGTGTGTGTGTGTGTGTGTTATCATCACAAGCGAAGAGATTTTCCTTACAAAATAGAGCGAAAGCTGGTGATAGTGGAATAATGAGTTCTGTGATAATCCGTTATGGATCTGGTGTGTTGGCTACATACGTAGCCTCACTAAGCTGTAGTAATGACTGGGATTCAAACAGCTTTTCAAAACGAATTGCCTACCACCCTAATGCATTCTTCCCAGCAGGGCTATTGCATTAGCGATCAACTTGATGGAATTGCTTCTTTCGATGGCTTTATTTTTAATATCAAAATTCCTTGAATATTCAATGTTATCATTCCGATTAATTAAAAGTTGATCTAGAAAACACCAAATTGCTAATTTGCATAATTTGTTTAATCGAAACGGTTACTTTCTGATCCACGTAATGGCTTACCCAAAATTATGGTGATGTTTAAACTTTTGATAACAGGTCACGTGGCTGCTCGGTAATTATTTTATTTTATTTTTATTTTTAATTCAACATCAAAATTGCTCTCACCTTGATGTGGCCTGCTTGTTTCACCACACGCGTTGTGCTACTGGAATTCGCACGTCTTGTTCACATTTGAAAACGGATTCTTTTTTTTTTTTTTCAGTTAAATCCTTATACAGATTATAGAATGATTTGTAAACTGAAATTAACTATAATTTCTTAAAATATAGACTAATTAATTTGAATCCCAGATTTTGCAACTCCCACAGCATAGTTCGGTTGAAAATTGTCATTACTTTTGCCTAAGTTGGAATTTTCAGTCATTTGCTGCACACTGCACCTTCTGTTCAGACTTGCAACTCGCTTAAATTACTGCAGTCTCGTTCCTAAAGTACTATAGAATTTTTGAGCTGTATTCTCCTGTCATCTTGCACTCATTTTGTATATGTTTGACAGGAATGCTTTCAGCACACCAGTGATTTACTTCTCTTTCTTAATTGTAGCTCCTGCCAATTGTTTCAACAGAACAATTAGCAGGAGCTACAATACAGATTATATAATGCCAGAAGGGTGTTATTGTTTTTTATCTGATACCAAGGACCTTGTGATCATACCATATTATAACTTCTATTTACGTGTAATTATCTCAATTTATTTTACGTGTAATTTTAACTGTTGGCGCAAATCAAAAGGATTCTATTTTGTTTTTTTGTTTTTTTTGTCCAGTGAGTGAGTATATTAGTAAATTAAGAATGCTTTCTGTATATTTAAATATTTATCACTGCCGTACACTGTGATCACTGCCACCTAATGGTTCCTAATGGAACCATTAGGTGGCAGTGATCACAGTGTACTGATGTGGGATTTACTTAAAGATATAATTACCATCAGGGATAAAGGAAAGGGTTTTTTGCCTCCGTAAAGGTGAGTACAATGGTCTCAGACGTTTTTAAATTCTGTACAGTGGGATCAACTGATGATGTTACCAACAGCAAATTCTAAGTGGGAAGCATTCAAGGAATTAATAGTGGAAGCTACTAAACGTTTCATACCTATTAAGAAATATTGTTCAAGGTTTAGGCCTAAATGGTTGTCAAATGAACTAATGAGACTCGTGGCAGAGAAGAAAAATGCATGGGATGCATATAAATTAACACGTGACACAGAAGCCTATGGCAGATATAAGCTGGTCTGTAATCAGGTCACAAAGGAGGTTCGGCAGGCAAAGGCAG
This sequence comes from Mastigoproctus giganteus, assembly GCF_048544385.1. Taxonomy (NCBI): domain Eukaryota; kingdom Metazoa; phylum Arthropoda; class Arachnida; order Uropygi; family Thelyphonidae; genus Mastigoproctus; species Mastigoproctus giganteus. The sequence continues at coordinate 38,417,194 of NC_143579.1, read as the reverse complement.
ATTATGAGAAATCCTTAGCAAAGGATGGAAAGAAAAAGAACAAAGATTTCTTTACTTATATAAACTCTAAAAGGAAGGGGATGAATCTGATTGATCCACTTGACTTCGATGGTTCGACTGTTGATGATCCTGCTGAGATAGCAAACAAACTGAATGAGTATTTTGCATCTTCATTCACACATGAGGAGTTATTAAGGCTTGAAAATGCCACAAGATTATCAAATTGTAACAGGGTGCTTAATTATTTTGTAATAACTTAGAACAAAGTGGAGGAGAAATTGTTGAAGCTAAACATAAGAAAGGCGCCTTGGGTGGATGGGATCTATCCAGTTATATTAAAGGAGGGAGCAGAGCAACTAAGCAAACCCTTAGCCATAATTATGAGAGCATCCTTGGACTCAGGGGAGGTTCCCACGGACTGGAGATGTGCAAATGTATCCCCAATTCACAAAGGGGGATCGAAGGGTGACACGAGTAATTACAGACCAGTTAGTTTAACTTCTGTTCCAGGTAAAATAATGGAGTCACTGGTTAAAGATGCATTGCAGAATCATCTAGACAAGACTGCAGCAATAATTCAGACACAGCATGGGTTTGTTAAGGGAAAGTCTTCTCTGACAAATTTGATAGGATATTATGATGTGGTTACAAAGGAACTGGAAAAATGCGCAACAGTGTCAAAAAGCTTTTGACACTGTTGCGCATGGAAGACTATTGTACAAATTGGAGCAGAATGGTATTAAGGGTAAGTTGCTACAATGGATAAAAGGATGGTTAAGTGCGAGAAGACAGAGGGTGGTAATCAATGGGTGCTGCTCTTCTTGGACTAATGTTATTAGTGGAGTCCCACAGGGTTCGGTGTTGGGTCCACTGTTGTTTTGTGTATTTATCAATGATATTGATGAAGGTATATCAGGCTTAATGTCGAAGTTTGCAGATGATACAAAGGTTGGAAGGTTTGTTAATGACAGTAATGGCAGTGTGTTACTGCAACAGGATCTAGAAAATTTGGGCAGATGGGCTGAGAAATGGCAACTGAAGTTTAACCTTGACAAATGCAAAGTACTGCATATGGGTAAAAGTAACCCCAGAGAAACGTACCAACTGTGTGGTACCACACTTAAGGTGGTAGAAAATGAAAAAGACCTGGGAGTAATTGTGCAGTCAGATATGAAGTTTTCTGAGCAATGCAGACAGGCTGCCAGAGCAGGTCATGGGGTTTTGTCAATGATATATAGGAATTTTGCTACCAGGGAAAAGGAGGTGATTATCCCTCTGTAATAAGGCAATGGTCAGGCCACGCCTTGAGTACTGCGTACAGGTTTGTTTGTTTGTTATTTGGTTTTTAGGAGCATTAGCAACTAAGGCCATATTGCTCCGTACGTACAGATCTGGAGGCCCCATTTCAGGAAGGATGTAGATTTGCTTGAGCGTGGACAGAGAAGGGCAACAAGATTGGTGAGGGGAATGAAGGGATCCTCTTACCAAGAGAGGCTTAAGTTCTGCAAATTGCAGCAGCTGGAGACTAGGCACCTGCGAGGTGATCTGATTGAGGTGTACAAGGCCTTGAATGGGTTGAGCACGCTGAATTCTGATGGGATCCTTCCACTTGTTCAGAATACGAACCAGCGGGGGCATAAATTCAAATTAAGAAAAGACAGATGTAGAATAGATGTGCGGAAATTTGCCTTTAGCCAGCGGGTGGTTAATTTCTGGAACAAACTTCCATCTGTCGTTGTGGAAGTTGATAGGTTAAATAAATTTAAGGAGGAACTGGATAAATATTTAGAGGGGATTGTTTTGTAATTTTTTTTTTTTTTTTTTTGGCTGATACGCTTGCTTTCTTGTATCACGTGCCACTACTACTATACTCAGCTTTCAACCTTCCAAAACGAATTGGTGTATAATAAATTTATAATTAACTACTAAAATTATTTAAGAATATATCTATGAGTTTCATATAATAAATAAAACTTACATTTTTCAAATTATTTTATAAAACAAATATAAAAATTATCGTTTTGTTATGTAGAACTCATTTATGTATGTGGTACATGGTAAATTATAATGGATCGCATGTACTGTGTTTTTTATTTAAATAATTTTTTATGTTTATTTTGTTTCAATTTATGTGTTTACTTATCTATTTATTATTTTTCACCCAATAAATAAATTTTATGTTTATACTCCGGCACGACAACCAAGTCAGTAGAGTTTACAATAAATCGTCAATACAAATATTTGTCGTATTCAGTAGTCACGGACTTGAACACCGATCCACTCAAGGAACGCGTGCTATGCATTCTCGCTCCTGACCACTCGGCTACGTCAGGCCTAGATAATATAGAATGGGCAGAGAAAAAAATTGCCACCTCTCTGGATTTGACATGGAGTGTTCGAATTTAAGAATTCTAAACAAACATTTTCGAAATACCTCCTGAGTTACAACAGGAAGAAGCGCAGGGCATAAGTCAAGATTTTTTCCACCATGTCTCTGCGTATACTGGGGCCACAAGAGCCCCTAGCATAGCAGACAGTAGAAATAAATATGCATTTGTAGTACAGCTTGAGAGTGGAGGATTTCAGTCCCCAAGAACCTGTGGTAATTCTGATTATTTTGCCTGTCAAAGTCTTGATTTTGCTTAGTACATATTTATCATGGGTATTGAATTGAAGTTTGTTATCTAAAATAATTCCTAGGTATTTGTACAAGTTCACTAATTTTATTGATTGTTCTTTAATCTTAATATTTGGAGGTCTAATTGGGTCTCATTTTCCTTTGAGAAGAATTTATTTTGTTTTGGGAACAGAAATAGTTAATTTATGTGTACACCACTCATCTAGGTCTGATAGGACTTCATTAGCACGGGTTTTAAGTTGTAGTCTGGAGTTTCCAGGAAAAAAGGATAATTTTCTTTGTGTAAGCGATCTTAGTAGTGCAATGATGTTCGGTAGCCAGCCATTCATCAAGGACCACATTCCAGCATACTGGTCCGAGAACTGATCGCGGTTGAGGGCAACCGCGAGTCACAGGTCTCGCAATAGAGCAGGATCCACTGGAGACCACAAGTGAGCGATTCTGGAAAAAATCCGTGATGAGACAATAAATAGGCACGGAGACCCTGTCCTCTCGGAACACTTTGCCACCAAACAGTGTCAAAGGCCACTTTGAAGTCCGCAAGGACGCCGAGGACATACCTTTCATTGGAGGCTGAAACAGTATTAATAATTACACTGGTGTGCAAAATTTAAGGACCAGTCAGGTTTTAACCTGTAGCTTCTCATAGGAGTGGCCTGGATATGGGAAAAGCATACCAAAGGAATCTCGTGAGGTACAGAAATGATGAAGGAAACAACACCGACAGAACAACGGAAACAAAACGGTACAGACGGACTTTATTCAAAAATGGCAACCTAGCACTGGCTGCCATGATACAGATGCATCACTGCCAAAGATGGAACAAAAGAAAGAGGTGGTCTTCAGTAGGAGATATGGCCACCCCTAATGTCGATGTAGGCTTTGCACCGCCTGTCCATACTTAGAACAATGTTGTTGATAAGTTCTTGCGGTAACATCGTCCATTCCTCTGTCAGCGCCATCTTCAGCTGAGCTGGTGAACATTTTCTGGTGGGTGTGGACGTGCCTCTAAGCGTCTCCCCAGAGCGTCCCATATGTGTTCGATGGGATTTAGATCGACAGAACGGGCAGGCCAATTCATACGAACAGTGTCCTCCCTTTCCCAAAGCATATCAACAGCTGCAGTGCGATGGGTTGTGGCGTTATCATCCATAAACACGAACTCGGAGCCAATGGCACCTCGGAACAGACGCACATGGGGAAGAATTACCTCAGTACATTAGCGTGCACCGGTTACAGTACCGCCTTCCAGTATCTGGAGTTGTGTACGTCCATCCATGATAGCGCCTCCCCAGACGAGAAAACCTCGACCGCCATATCGATCCCTTTAAGTGATATTTGTGGGGTAATACCGTGTGCCAACCTCTCGCCAGATTAGCTGACGTCCAGAATCGCTGCTGAGATTGAATCTACTCTCATCAGTAAAGAGTACCTTACCCCATTGCGCTGCTGTCCAGTCCTTGTGTTTGATGCACCACTGTAAACGGTGTCTCCGATGAACAGGTGTTAAAGGGACACAGCGTACTGGCCGTCGGGCAAACAGTCCACCTTTGTGGAGTCGCCTGGCCACAGTAAACCACAGTGTTTTTTTCTTTGGTTAAGTGAGGATGAGTGGGAAACGTGTTGTAAAGTATAAAGTCAAAGCGGAGTTGGCCATTAGTCGGTTGATCGGCGTGTCTAGAACGAAATCGCATGCTGTTTGTCTGAATTTAAATCGTGTAGGATCCCATCGAAAAAGAGCCAGGCATGCAGATGTGTGAATTGAGAAAAATCTAGGTGGAAAGAGAGAATCCAGTCCAAGTGCGCCGAAGGAGTGATAGATAGCCAGAAAGATTTACAACATCAGATGTGAGAAGCCTGTCTACCACAGAGGAAAACCAGATTGAAAAGGAATTGAAGTAGAAGCCCATTTCGGAACGTGTGTTCCAGTTTTATTGAACCCCGAGTTCATAGACTCACAAGCTAAAGTCTGAGAGAAATTGTTTGATAGTTTCTTTCAAAGGATTTCTTTTTTGTAATGTACAATTAAGTTGCGTTACATTATAGATTAAGTTAATGACCATGAAATGATGTAAGGGAACTAAAGGGTTAAAAAAGAGAAAGAAAAGTATATAAGGGAATTAATAATAGAATTAATCGTAAGTATAGTAGGAAGAGAATGTGGTAATCTGTATGATTATTCTAGACAATGTGTTAACAGATGATAATATAACACATAAGATGCTAGGTAATGTGTGGGAAAAAATAATTTTATTGAGAACCTTGAGAGAAAAGGAAAGTGTATCAGAAAAGGGAAACAACAAAGATGCATGTGGGTGGATTGCTGATGTAAAGTGATAAATAGTAATTGATTTGATGGGTGATTTGATAGAAAAAGATGATTTGTAATAAGTACTACTGGAGTAAGGTGATAAGCGGTAATTGATTTAAAAAAAGGAAAGGGTTGTGTTAAGGAACTTTCCATCATCAGCAAATTAGTTTAGAAAAGAGATATCAAAAATTATCATTATTAAAAATTGTAAATACCTTTATATAACAAAAATTAAATTCTGCTTCAAAAACTATTTTTGTAAATCTTTGCAATCTGTTTTGTAGTTTTATTTGTAAATACCAGGTTATTCACTTTTTACTTACGTGCAGTGTATATGGTGCTTGCAGTACTTTTGTTAACGAAATTGAGTGGAGCTATAAACGAAAATTTGCTGTATTTTATGTAAATAAAAAATAACATTTATTATAAAATGTTTCTTTAAATTTATTTTTGCTCTTGACAATTTAAAAAGCACCAATTTACCCTTGTTTCACATTTCAGAGGTTTTGCGATAATAGATAGATAGAGAGAGAGAGAGAGAGAGAGAGAGAGAGAGAGAGAGAGAGAAAGAGAAAGAAAGGTAGAACTATCTATCGCTGCTCTGGCATATCATGTGGAGGTTAGACTCCTGTCTCACCACAGAAATGGTCACGTTTTTTGTTTGAAATCTGAAAACGCGTTTATTTTAGTGCAGCGAGTGGGTCGATTTGCAGGATATTAAATATATTTATGGTCGCCGTAGCCTAGTGGTCAGGCGCGCGGGTGCATAAGTACACGTGCCTTGAGTGACCGGGGTTCAAGCCCGTGACTACTGAATACGGTGCTGTTTCTTGTATTCTGTGTATCTTGTAAACTCCTCTGACCGTTTGGTCGTCCCGGAGTATAAACAGAAAATTTATTTATTATTTATTTATGGTATTATATGGAAACGTGTTAATACTAGATCCTTTTGAAGTAAGCTTTCATTAGAATCTAAGGAGATATTTGTGGCGATCGAAGGGGCATCGATTCTATATGAAAGGAGTTGGCACAACATCAAGGATTTTGATGTTCATTGATATAATGATGAGGTTCCACAGATTTACATGCAAAGTGGTATAAAGACGATATCTGGATATTGTAATGAGGTTATTAGATTTCCGGTTAATCCACCTCATCAGCCAATATTCACATTCGAAGAAGCGTTTTTGGTATGAAGGAGGGGAGGAAGACCAGATGACTTATGCATATCCTGAGCTGGATGTCATCATTCTTCTCTTTCTTGGTGATTCCTTTCTACTTTTATCTCTCTCTCTCTCTCTCTCTCTCTCTCTCTCTCTCTCTCTCTCTCTCTCTCTCTCTCAGGGTAACTCGGGAATTTTTTTTTTTTTTTTTGCCAGGTGCAGCATAAGCCTCAGGCTTCCTTGCACCATATGGCTATTAATAATAATAATAATAATAATAACTGCATAATTAGTGGTAAGGAACTGGTCTTGGGGCCTGCATCCCACATGAAGCGACTTCCAGCATTTTATTTCCTTTTTTACTCCTAACAAAAAAAAAATGTTGGACGCGCCTCTATTTTATGGGACTCATATCCGGCGAATTCAGCAGCCAGGGATCACTTTCTTGTTGGGTGAACCACATTCGAACAATTTCGGAAACGTGGCAGGGTGCATTATCCTGTTTAAACACACCTCTGCCATCCAGAAAGACAGTAACCATGAAAAAGTGTACCTGTTCTTAATGTGATAGGGTTTTAGAAGCATCAGCGACAAAACTCTATTGCATCAACAACAACTTTGCGTGCGTTCTGTTGTCGTGAACAACCCATGTTTCTGGGAGAAACAACCATGGCACACTCACCTGAAACTGGCTAACAAAGCCAGGTTCTGAAAAGGGTACAAAAAAATTCCTCACCTGATCAACGGAACTCGAACTCTGGGTTTTTCCACCCACTGTAGAGATGACGGCGATTGGTAATTCTTACACAACCCCTATAAATGTCCCTTATATCTGTTCGAATTTTCTCGCTATCTCCTCATTATTGTGTTAATTTTTGTCGAGCAGTGTAGACCCTCTTATAGCCCGCCTCCATCGTAAAAAGCTTCAAAAATATCGTTCCATTATAAATGAAGGACCTTTATAACGAATGTTGAACATTCAGTTATCTGGAGTAGTGATTGTTAGCAATGGGTTGGATGCATTTCTTAGTTATCATTACAAGCGGAGAAATTTTCCTCACAAAGTAGAGCGAACGCTGGTGATAGTGGAGTAATAAGTTCTGTGATAATCCGTTATGGATCTGGTGTGTTGGCTACATATGTAGCCAACACACCAGATCCATCACACTACATATGTAGCCTCACTAAACTGTAGTAATGACTAGAATTTTCACAGCTTTTTAAAAAGGAATTATTTATCTTCCTAATGCATGTTTCCCTGCTGGGCATTCATCGCCCTTGAATCAGTAATCAACTGGAGGGAATTGCATGTTTCGATGGCTTTATTTTAACATCGGAATTCCTTGAATATTCAATATTATTATTCAGATTAATTAATAGTTGATTTAGAAAATACCAAATTACTAATTTGCATAGTTTGTTTCACTCAAATAACTTTCTGATCCGCGTAATAGCTATCCGTAAAATTCTGTAGTGGTGAAGTTTACACTTCTAGTAACAGATCACGTGGCTCATCCGTAATTATTTTATTTTATTTTTATTCTACATCATTTTTACTTTCGCCTTCAGGTGGCGCGCTTGTTCGCCATCCACCACTGGAATATGCACGTCTGGTTTGTATTCGGAAGCAGGTTTTTTACAATTAAATTTTCATAATGTTTATAGAATGATTTATTTAATCAAATCATGTTTAAAATTTTAAAATGTACGCTATTGATTTTAAATATTCAGTTAACAAATACAAACTACTTAAAACACCATATAATTTAGTATAAGATATTCTCTCATAATAAAATGGTTAACGTTAGTCTAAAATCCTTTATTTATAATGTGTTTTGCGCTGCATTGTGGGTTGCAGCAATGAATTTGTTACCAGTGATTTCTCGAAATGCATTTGTTACCTGTGATTTCTGTTAATGAAATTCAATAAAAAGACTTCGCTTCCCAAAGGGTAAAATGCGTAATTAATGGAAAAATGAGAAATCATGCAAATGGTAATAATCACAACCAAACATACATTTCATTGCATTTACACACGTGTACAAACTGAAATCACAAGGTAACGTAATAGTATTATGTAAATCAGCAAAATAAGGCCTAAATATTTTGTTCTTGCTCCTCGTGCTGCAATTACAGCCTTGCAACGATCTAGCATAGAGCTAATCAACTTCTGGATATACGGTTGCCCAATTTCGTGGTACCTCACCCTTACAATGATCTGTTGCAGCTGAATCTTAATTTGTTGGCTTCTTCCGAAAGCCGTCTTTGGATAGTTCGTGCACTTGTTTCAATACCAGAGGCCATCTCAAAGTCCAGTGTTAGATCAGGACGACATTATGTACCAGCAATTTTCAATAGGGTTCAAATGCAGGCCAATCCAACACTGTAATGCCAAGATTTCTGAGATATGACTGCACCTTAAAGGATAATATCGAGGGAAAACATTGGTGTAAGCATGTTTTAAGCCTTGTGAGACAAGACAAACTCATTATTAAATCTAAATAGCATAAAACGTATCAATTTTGCTGTGTGGCAAGGCTGAGTCCTGTTGAAAAATGCAGTTTTGGACGTCTGTGTGGTTGACCCCTAATAACAGCTTCCAGGCACTCCCCCAAGATAGCTTAATTCGCCACCCCACCCATTTGCTTGTTATGCATGCCAAGACAATTTGACCGGCGGGGAACTTTACAGTCGGTGTTATGCAGTCAGGATGTTATGGCTCCGATTTTCGTCTTCTCACTTATAGCTTCCCATTCGAGCCATGCAGGTTGAATTTTGATTCGTCAGAAAAGATGACGGTGTCCCATTGCTCTTTTGTCCATGAAATATATGTTTTAGCCCAAGCGCTTTTTCCTCTTTTGTTGGAGCAAAAAATGGGCCGATAGGCAAGCAGACCACATTCCGAAAGCCGTCTTTGGACAGTTCGCGCACTTGTTTCAATACCAGAGGCCATCTCAAAGTCCAGTTTTAGCATTAGCATTAGCAAAGGCACATGATGCAAGAATGCAAGAAAGCAAGCTTATATAGCATTAGCCAAAAAAAAAAACCTCTTATTTCACCCATCCACTTGCTCCAAATGTTTGTCAAGTTCTGCCTTGAATCTATTTAATATATCAACTTCTACAGCGACAGATGGAAGTTTGTTCCAACAATGAACCACCCGCAGGCTAAAGGCAAACTTCCGCACACCTATCCTACAACCGTCTTTCCTCAATTTGAATTTGTGCCCTCTCAGGCGATTATTCTGAGCAAGAGGAAGAATCCCATCCGCATTGAGCATGCTCAAACCATTCAAGGCTTTATACACCTCAGTCAGATCACCTGGCAGGTGACTAGTCTCCAGACACTGTAAATTGCAAAACTTAAGCCTCTCTTCGTAAGAGCACCCCTTTGTTCCATTCACTGATCTTGTTGCCCTTCTCTGTACTCGTTCCAACAGCTCTACATCCTTCTTAAAATGAGGCCTCCAGACCTGTATACAGTACTCAAGGTGTGGCCTGACCATTGCCTTATACAAGGGGATAACCACCTCCTTATCTCTGCTATAAAAATTCCTGTATATCATTGACAAGACACCATTTAGATCAGGAGCACTAGCACGAAGGCATATATATCTTGGGAAGGCGTAGTCACACTCTTACGGCCTGATCCAGGTCTTCTCTTCACATCACCAGTTTCACGCTTTAATATCAGCACCTGGGATCCTGTTGACTGGTGGTAGCCTATTTAATCAGCGATAGCACGCGTAGAAAGCCCTTCCTGAGAGCAACAGCTACACTTTTTTTTCTTGGTGTCAACTGAACATATGGAGCCATACTTACACCTCCCCAAAACAGGATACTAATGAGCGTGTATACCCTTCCACCGCCATATTTATAGAAACGGCTGATGCAATACCTTGTAATTACGGTCTGATGCAATAGAAGAATTACTGACGCAATACCTTTGCTTTGCAACAAAAAAATGACTGTAATCAAACAATATCTTATACGTTTCACTAGAACTGTTACTGTTTTTAAGGTGATGCATTTGTTTTGTCCGCCACTGTACAAAATTTGTATGTAGCCTCACTAAGCTGTAGTAATTACTGGAATTTTAACAGCTTTTTAAAAGGAATTATTTACTTTCCTAATGCATGGTTCTCTGATGGGCATTTATCGCTCTTGCATTAGTAATCAAATTTGGGGAATTGCTTGTTACGATGACTTTATTTGAATATCGAAATTCCTTGAATATTCAATATTATTATTCCGATTAATTAAAAGTTGATCTAGCAAATACCAAATTGCTAATTTGCATAGTTTTTTGGATCGAAATGGTTATTTCTGATCCGCGTAATAGCTTTCCTTAAAATTCTATAGTTGTGATGTTTAGACTTCTGGTTACAGGTCATGTGACTGATCGATAATTATTTTATTTTTATTTTTTTATTCTACATCATGCTTGCTCTCACCTTGAGGTCCCTGTTCGCCACAATTTGCGCCACTCGAATACGCACTTCTTTTAAGCAGTGGAAAACAGATTATTTTTTATAATTGGGCAAATCAGTGAACGTGGCAAAACAGTAGAAACATGTACGAATGAGTACCAAAAAGTTCGTACCCTGGCCTAGATAAAACATCAGTAGGAAGGTGCCGTTTTTAATATAGGTTGTCTACTTATTCAATAACTAACAAGTGAAATGTCCGTCTTCTGTCAAACAAAGAACCGGGTCACACGGCCGTTTCCACCACCAAATTTTTTGCCCAGTGCGGATTCGAACTGCTAATAGCACCCACCTTATTCTTCTGACAAAGCATCATCATGCTTGTTGTTTCGAGAAATGAAGAAACCATTGCGTGGGCTCCGCTTCGATTCATCTCAGGAATTCATAAATGAAGTGGAATGGTGGTATCAGGCAAAAAGTGCACACTTCTATGATCAAGGCGTTAAACAACTGATCCTTAGCTAGGTGTTCCAACAATAACACCTTTCTGAAAATCGAAAAGATCGCCTTATAATTATAGTTAATTGCAACAAGCTTCTAATTTTTTGGCCAGCATGTGAATCTTCGAAAATAATCGGTGTATAATTTTTTTATAGTTATCAACTAAAGTTATTTAAAATCTTAGCAATAAATTTAAGAATATAAATAAAAATTACGTTTTTCAAATTATTTTATAAACGATATTTCAAACATATTCGGTCTGTTATGTAAAACTCCATTTATGTATGTTGCACATGGCAATTTATAATGGATCATATGTATTTTTTTATTTAAATTATTATTATTATTTGTTTTAATTTATCTATTTCCATATTTAATTATTATTTTATCCCCAATATAGGATGGGCAGATGAAAGAATTGCTACCTCTCCGGGTTTGACACGGAGTCTTCGATTTAAGGATCCTAAACAAAAGTTTTTCAAAATTATCTCCTATCAGGAGTTGCCGCGGTATTGTACTACTTTAAATTAAAAGGTCGAAATCGGTATATGAATAATAACATATATTTTAAATAAATAGAAGTATCATTATACAGTCATAACATTATGAGTCCTTACTATATTAAACATTATGAGGCCTTACTTATTGCGTAATAATTGGTGGACTTTCGTATTTAATTATTAATGTTTAAAAATTGCAAATACTTTTATATAACAAAAATTAAATTCTGCTTCAAAAAATGTATAATTAGCCGTAAGGAACTGGTCTTGGTGCCTGCTTCCCACATGAAGGACTCTCCAGCATTTTATCTCCTACTGCAAAAAAGGTTGGAAGCGCCTCTGTTCTATTGGATTCATATTCCGCGAATTGAACAGCCAGGAGGTCACCTGGAATCACCTAGAGGTCATTTTCTCGTTCGGTGAACCACAGTCGAACAATTCCGGAAACGTGGTATGGCGGTTTATTCTGTTTAAACACACCTCTGCCATCCAGGAGGACAGTAACCACGAAGAAGTATACATGTTGTTAATGTCATAGGGCTTTAGGGGCATCAGCGATTAAAACCCTATTGCATCAACAACAACATTGCGTGCTTTTTGTTGTCTGAACAACCCATGTTTCTTGGAGAAACATCCATGCTACCCGGGCCTGAAAATAACTAACTCAGCCACGTTCTGAGAAGGAGACATAAAAATTGCTCAAGTCATCAACGGGACTCGAACTCAGAGCTTTTCCACTCGATGTAGAGATGACCGAGATTGGCAGTTCTTATACAACCACTTTAAATGTCCCTTTTATCTGTTCGAATTTTCTCGTTCTGTCCTCATTTCATCGTTATTCTATGGTACACCAAAATACCAAATTTTGTCCTTCTTCTTTGCAAGCTGCATGGGTTTACAGCACGTTTTCTACTTGTTCTGTTAATTTTTATCGAGCAGTGTACAACCTCTTATAGCCCGCCTCCTAAATATCTTCAAAATATCGTTCCATTAAAATGAAGGGTGTTTATAACGAATGTTGAACATTCAATTATCTATTAATTATATTCATTAATTTTATCAGTGGCTTCGATGCATTTCTCGGTTATCATTACAAGCGAAGAGATTTTCCTCACAAAGTAGAGCGAACGCTGGTGATAGTGGAATAATAAGTTCTGTGTTAATCCGTTATGCATCTTGTGTGATTGGTACATATGTAGCCTCACTAAGCTGTAGTAATGACTGGGATTTTTACGCTTTTTAAAAGGAATTATTTAACTTCCTAGTGCGTGGTGGCCATTTATCGCTCTTGCATTAGTAATCAACTTAGGGAATGTTTTGAACGCACCAGAGATTTCCTTAGCTTTCTCAATTGTCGTTCTTGCTAAGTGTTCCAAAAATGACACCTTTCTGAAAATTGGAAAGAATGCGTCTTCTCGAAGACGAGATCGACAAAGAAGCCTTACGAAACAGTACAGTTTTTATCTGGTACCAAGGAACTTGTGATCATACCGTGTTGCAACTGATATTTACGTGTAATTACCTGTTGACATTATTGCAAACTGTTTCTGATTTTTTGACCCGTCAGTATATGCAAAAAAATTAATAAGATATTAAGCTTTCTGTGTGTACTCAATGTACAACCTTCTAAAATAATTGGTGTACTATAAATTTTGAATTAACAACTAAAATTCTTCAAAATCTTAGAAATCAGTTTCAGATCGTGCTCAAAGGAACACCGCTCGTCGTCCCCTGGTTAAAGAGAGACCTAAAAAGAAAACCAGATTAATAGAGAGAAAGAAATGAGAGAGAAATTAGAAAGTAAGCGTCAAAGCATGCTTTTATTCATTATTCATTCGATGCAGGGAATACAAACCGTCATATAAAGTGCAGCTGTAGTGCACGAGACACGCATATCTGTTTAGGAAAGCATCCAACCATTAACATTCTCATTACGAGAAGCACGCAAGATAAACATGGCCAAGTTATCAGTTGTGTACTTCCTTCCCTCGTGAGTGTCTCGGTAGTCGCATGGCAACACACATAAAACTTGCTAGAATCACGCAGTAGACATTTCTTGGGCGAACTCCTTAATGCTGTCCTTAAAACAATTAACTCCTAATTAAACCTTCCATAATCACTCATAATACACTTGCAGCTACACTCTGGCCTAAGTAGGACATAATGAAACGCAGTTTTCACTCAGTGTATCTGTCTTTCCTCTCCTTCTCACTTTCTCATAGTTACACGAAACAGATACGCCATATAGAGAATCACAATCACAAGTACACCGTGTGGAAAAAATTTAAACAACACTTCTTTTTGATAATAGCAGGCAGTTGATTGCTTGAACTAACTTCTATCTGTTGTTGTGGAAGTTTAAATAGATTCAAGGAAGAACTGGACAAACGTTTGGGCGAATGAATAGGTGAAATAGGAAGTTTTCGTTTTATTTGGCTGATTATGTGTAAGCTTTGATTTCTCGCATCATGTGCCTCTGCTAATTTTTTGGAGATTCAACTGTTTGAAAGTTGTGCAATACCAGGGCAACTCATTGCAAAGGCAAGTTTCTTCTACTATGAAAATTAAAACCATTGTATTAGCAATTTAAATCCTGCTGGCAGAAAAAAACAGATTAAAGAAGAAGGTATTTTTCTTATTATAAAGAAGAAGATACTTTATAAGATGTCCTGCAAACATCTTATAAAGTGTTAAACATACTTTAGTACGTCAATTTTTTTTCACGTGGATTCTTTAAAGACAAATGCAATTTTTGATCGCATTTGTATTTAAGAATCCATACAAAGAAGTGTGGGATTGCATTCGGGTTGTAAAACGTGCTGGATCTTAAAGTTTCCTGATTGTGAAGTGCCGGATTTTACAGAGTTTACTCCATTCAGTGAATTAATTGTAGAAAGTATGCAGTACTCCAATCAAATTAAAATATACAGAAATTCAAGAGGAAGGATTCCATCGGAACTGAATTTACTCATTCCATTCAAGGCCTTAAACACCTCAATTAGATCTCGAAGGTGTCAAGTCTCCAGACGCTGCAAATTGCACAAGCGCATCAAAAATATTGCTTCCTTTGCATCTAAAAAATCGCGTTTTCTCTTTCGCTCTCGGCTTTACTTTACTTCCAACAGCTGTTCACTGTACAAATCATAAATCCGATCTACCCTGGAATATTGTCCCCACATCTGGAGCGGTGATCCCTAAAATCTCTCTCAGGCTTCTAGATTCTATTCAAAGGAACGTTTAAGTTAATTAATGCCCTATCGATATCTAGCAAAGTGTCTCCACTCTCTGTCTCATAGACATTCTGTTTCTGCTGCATGTCTTCTATGTAGGTATTGCCATGTGCACCGTCCTTCTGAAATGGCTTCCATAATTTCAGCTCTCTCTTCCAAACTAGTTTGAACGCGCAACAGTCAGCATCCGTTTACTGTTCAACTTCAAACTCACAGGCCCTCGTGGGTAGCACAGTCGATAAAATAGCCATCCTCCCCAAACCGGGGAAAAGACTTGAGTTCGAATCCCGTCCATGAGAGGAAGAATTTTTATGGGCCTTTTTTACAACGTAGCTTAGTTAGTCGGTCTCCCGGAAACGCAGGTTTTTTGTCCATCAAACAGAAAATCAACCTCAGAACACATGCAGTTTACAGACATAATATATACGGTGCAATATGGCCTTAGTCGCCGATGATCTTAAAACCCAATAATAACAACAACAACAACAACAACAAACTCACAGACCCAACTTTTCTTCTTCGTCGTCATTTATTCCTTTAACTTCAGTTTTATGGAATTATCTCGCTTCATACGAATGTCCTGAAAATTAGTCTGCAGAAAATCAAGACTAATACGTCAATAAGTATCTTCTTTCATTTTGTCAACCTCCAATGAGCGAGATGAACAATGAGCCAGCAGTTTACTAGACAGAATAAGATATCACAGGAAAGTTACAAAACGATGAAAAATAGGATTTCTCATAAACAGTCATTATAATACCAGAAGTCGCTGGCTAAGAAAGCAAAAAATAGAAAACAAATCAGATCGGACCTGTACTTAATGGGTGTGAAAAGGTCTAAGATAACCTAGGTGATGTTACAGGTACTTTGCATAGACATTTACAGAAGAAAGACCTTTCGGTGAGGAGAAACTCTGCAAGTGAAGCTGGAAATCAGCGATATTGTAATTGAAGAGGAGCTCAGTAGAAAAATTTTCTAGCCTAAAAGCTTCCAGAGTTGGCATATACTCAATGTGTGTGGCCTACAAAGTTTGGCAACCACGAACGTTAAAGAAGACCTCAATTGAAGATTATGAGGCTCTGAAATGAAAGCAAAACGGATGAAGGAGAATTTTTCACTCTGACAGCTTGAGAAAATTGAATGGTCAGCTGGGTAGTCACCAAAGGGTTGAGAAAACGCATAGGTAGTTTATTATTTTTTTATTAGAGAAAAATAAGAGGCACAATAAAGCGACAAAGAAACAAATAGACAGAAAGAGAGTATTCCACACGAAGAAATAGTTTAAGGTTTTTCGTTTTCCGTAATTGAATAGTTGAGATCAGCTCGACACCGGGGTTCTTTAGAGAACAGAAAGGAAAGACAAAAAGCTATTTTTTTACAGTTTCTATGTTCCTAGCAATATATTCTTCGAATCTTTTCCATCTAAGCAAATTGATTGAAGCTTGATTTATAGGAATCAGTTACCGGCGCTATTTCCCTGTAGGATTTATTTCACTCCGAGTAATCCAGTTCTCTATTGATTGTCTTTGCGAAGGAAATGCAGTTGTCTCGAAATTTTATTCGTGTTGAAGTAAACAGGAACTCGTCGGAAATGGTGATAGTTCAATAATAATTGATGTATAGTTATGTCATGCATAAACCTTCGTTTTAATTATCATAATTTCGTGTCAAAGTTGCTATTTAATCCGGTTCGAAATGTGCCGTCGTAGAGAATCGTAAAAGGTCTTCATCGAAGTCGAATTTTCTGCAAGAGTTAATCGAAGTGAAAACCGGCTAAGTTTAAAATAAACGCGATATTTCAAAAGTACAAACACATATAAAAATTCTTCACTTTTCAACTGGGACAAGATTTTTACGTATGAAAAGAATTGCAGCGTTGCTAGAAACCTGAATACACAAAGCCTTGAAAAAACTGGTAAATAACTCGCTTCAAATTTCAGCACGTAAATCCAGAGCGATTTAAGAACTTCAAAAGGGTCATCAAAAATCCTTCAGCTTGGAAAAGTAATATTCCATTCATACAACGCCTCTTTCTCTCTCTTTATTTACTTCGATGTCTCATCTTCACTTGCAAACAGGTTTAAAACTCTGAATGCGATAATGTTCAGTATTTTTGAAAGGAGCACGAAGCAAAATCATCGAGCTCCCACTTATTCAAATAACTATATTTGCTCATTACTTCCGGAAGATGGAAGCTATTTAAATTCTTTCTAGCAAAGTTCATTCCCACATTCTGGTGATTTAACGTGAGTATGTTTTTGAAACCGATACCAACATGGTGTCATTAGTTTATTTGGAAAGATGACGTTCAATTCAAATAATTATTTTAATCGACCCAAAAAAACGGTAGTGCAGCACCTGACAGGTGCCAATTTGTTACAAAAACTGTAGTGCAGCACCTGACAGGTGCCTCGCTAGAGTTTCTGAATTTTTTAAAAACGTAACGTTTTTTAAAAAAAAAAATATATATATATATAAATTTTTAAAACACGCATATTTTATATATTTTTTTCTAAAAAAATATGTATACACTCTTGATACTATTAGTTGCTTCCATTTTCAGCGTCATTGCAAAATTTATTTCAAATTTGAAACTACGTATATTGCCTCCCGAAGAGTAGTGGCCATCTTTAGAGAATACCGAGCTTTGTGTCTTCATGTTGTGAAAACCATAATAACTCTTTCAAAAACAACTAGGATACAACCATAGATGTTTATTGACCTAGCAGGAAAGAGAGAAACAAGTAATGTGAAACTATAAGCAAACACAGCATCGGCGCCTAACCATGTCATTCTTAAAGCAGATCCAAATAGTTGAAAAAAACAGTAGAGGGGCATCTGACAGGTTCTCGTGCCCAATTACTCTAAAACTCTAAGAAAATCCTTCATAAACTATTGCGGTAAAAGTTTGACTATATTTAGGAACGATTTAAGAATTTGAATCATTCAGTATCACTCAACGCAGTAATGTTATTTGCGAGGAGCACCTATGAGGTGCCACGACAGCTTTTAATATGGATATGGCACCTATGAGGTGCCATGCCAGCTTTTAATATATATATATATATATTATTTATTTTTTTTTTTTACCTTTTTTAGTGTTATTACTTCGAGATAGAAATAATATAATTTGTGCTGTGATAAAAAAAAGAGTTTGGAGTATTTGATTTACTCCTAACTACACCAAAGTTCGTCCATTGCTTCTGTATAATAAATAGCTCTCTCCGCATATTTTTTAACCTTTGAGAAGAGGACCAAATTATATCCTTATTACTTTTCCAATACCTGCTTAGCGCTAGAATACTTATAGAAGTGGAAAGATTAGTGAAAAGCAAATGCTGCATCCATGCATCATGTTGGACATACACTGTAATCTCTTGTGCATTAGTGCGTCTTTGCCAGCATTTCTTAACTTATATTTTCTGTTGTTTGCCATTGCCTTATACAAAGAACACTGTTAAAGTATCAGCAGATTTTGTGCTGAGTCCAAGTTCATCACATTCTGTTAGAGAGAGTACATCTGCCACGTTGCCCCATCTGTCGGCATTAAAGCTAACTAATGAAATTCTTGGAAGAATTTCATGGAAATAATAATTTCCATTGCAATCTCAGCTTTAAATGTATATCTTAATAAATTTTGATTTGTTTTTACCCAGTCGCAGCCACCCTCAAATATTTGCTTAGAGTATCAGAAAATAGTATCAGATTTCAAAAATATTGGCAAATAATATTAGAATATTCAGTGCCTTTGAATATTTGCTGAATTAAAATATAAATCATATTATTATTAAAATAATTTTCGACTATAAATGATTTTATAATAATTTTAAAACGAATTGTAGAACTGAAATCAGTAATCCGTTAAATATTGATGGAAGAATCAATCCACCACGCAAAAGCAACATAGTTGACTTTGGTGCTGCCATCTGTCACCAAAAATAATAAATATGTGAACTTCATGGTAACCATGGTAATCACTGGGGCTTCAGAAAAAAAATTTGGTTTTAAATACGCGGTGAGAATCCACTTAGCATTTTTCGAGAAAAGAATAGAAAAAAAAAGCATTTCAAAAGAAGAAACTATTTTTATAAATTAACCTAAAGAACGTCTGTTCTTTTTCTTTCTTTCTTTCTTTCTTTTTCTTTTTTTTTTAATCAATCCGCACATTATTTTGAAGTTTAAGTTATCTTTGAAGATATAATTTCAACAATAATAAATTCAAATGTGACATTTTAAAAATGTGTTTTCTCGGCAGATGGCGCCATAAGCATATAAATACTTGTATTGGGAAATGGTAGAAAGAAGTAACGTTTACGTAATATAATCATAATCATAATAATAAAAATCATAATAAATAATCCATAAGTAACAATAACAAAAAAGCATAATAAAAATCATAATAAAATAAAAAATTAGTAAACATAAATAAAAATAAAATAACTTGAAACTCTCCAAAACCAAATCATAGAAAATAGAAATTAATAAGAATAATATCATAATAAATAATCGCTAAATAATAATAATAATAATAATAATAAAATCACAATAAATAATCAGTAAATAATAATAAAATCACAATAAATAATCAGTAAATAATAATAATAATAATAATAATAATAATAAAATCACAATAAATAATCAGTAAATAATAATAATAATAATAATAATAATAATAATAATAATAATAATAATAATAATAAAATCATAAAAATAATCAATAAGTAATAATAATAAAAAATCATAAAAATAATCAATGTAATAATAATAAAAAATCATAATAAATAATAATAATAATAAAAATCATAAAAATAATCAGTAAATAATAATAATAATAATAAAAATCATAAAAATAATCAGTAAATAATAATAATAATAATAATAATAATAATAATAAATCATAAAAATAATCAATAAGTAATAATAATAAAAAATCATAAAAATAATCAATAAGTAATAATAATAATAATAAATCATAATAAAATAAAATAAAATAGTATAGTAAACATAAATAAAATAACTTTAAACTGTCCAAAACCAAATCATAGAAAATAGAAATGAATAATAATAAAATCATAATAAATAATCAATAAATAATAATGATAACAATAATACATCATAATAAATCAATAAGTAAGATAATAAAAAATCATAAATGATTTTTATTTATTTATTATTAAGAGAATTCGTTTACAATAAATGATAATAATAATAATAATAATAATAATAATAATAGAAATAATAATTATTATAAAATCATAATAAATAAATAATAAGAAATCATAATAATAAAAAAATTAATAGTAATACAATACGTTACAATTTTATACAATAATAATGATAATAAGTAATACATAAATAAATGATAATACTAAAATCATAATAAGTAATACATAAATAAATAATAATAATAAAATCATAGAAGAATTTTCAAACTTTTTTTAAAAAGTACAGAAATAGAGGAAAATTATTTGAACTTTCTTACTTGTTTGAATAGCTGCTGAAGACCCGCTGACAAATGGACAGCAGAAGCGACACCTAGTGAGAAATTAGAGCAAGGAACCTGGTATTGTAAACCTTATCGTTTAAAAATCTGCTTTCCTGAAGAAAATTGAAAGAAAATAATAAAAGAAATTTGGTACGCCCTGGTGGAAAGCCAGATAAAGTCGATAAAGAAAAACGGATAGTCAGTAAATAAACACAGAATGAAACTTCAAACCTGATAAGTGGTACCAAGTACATTTGGAGAAAGTTTTTTCTTTCTTTTCCTTTGAGGTCACGTCTTTTTCATATGTTCGCAGTAAACGTCATTTTTTGAAAGAGATTATTGTGGCTGATATAATGATCCTTCGCAGTGCGCAAGACGGGCCATCTGGCCTTAGCCAGGACTTATCAACTGCGATGAAAAGTTCTCCAGTACAAGAGGGCTTAAGTTTCTGATGATGTGACGAGAAACTCAAGAAGGTTGAGACACCAGCGAATTGTGTAAGGTGTAATTAGGAGGAACGGGAAACATCATTCAACTCTTAAAGAAAAAGGCTGACAGCCACACTGAGTCGGTTGTTTCTTCCAGGTACTCCTATCTCTCATCAAAGCGGAGAGAAAGAGGGACTACTTTTTAGGAAACAGCAATTCCTTAACTTTTATCTTTTAAATGGAACGAAGAAATTTAACTCGCGATTACCCTATTTTTCTACAAGATGGCGGTCCTCAAAGTATTTCATTTTTGAGATGGCTACATATTTCAGAACAGAAGTATGCTATAAATTGCTATAAACTTTTATTTACCATTGTTGATTATAAATTATAACCAATAGATTTTGCAAAAAAAAAAAAAAAAAAAAGAAATCAATACACAGGATGCATATCTCCATTTATAACACTAGCTGTCCATGGCTAAACGCAGTACTGAAAAATAAAGATTTGTTTTGTTTTTTCCTCAAACAAAATTGGTTTATGACCGTTTCGGAAGCACACCGATGACGTTGTCAGGCTAAACTTAGGACGATTATTAATTTCTAGGGACGTGTTTAGGATCTGATGAGGAAATTAGGTAACCAGTATCGTCTTGTCTAGCTGATTATTTTTGGCGGTGACTGAATTCTCCAGATTTTAACTTCTTCAATTCGTGTCCAGTTGTCGACCTGGGAATGTTCAGGTCTTAAGCAACAGTACGCTCAGGCATTTACTTACGTGACGTCAAATTATCTTTCCCTTCTGAAACTCTTTTTGCTCTTTCTGCGTGCTCATTATTTGGCGTACACATCTGAAATGAATTTTAGACTATCAGCTGACCATCTTTATGGGTCAAAATATTGGCATATTTCGTAGTCAGACAATTTCCTGAAATCAGAGGGTTCCCATGACTTTTGGGAAGACAGTGTATAATCGCGCTAAACGTAAACTATGTACGTATAGTCCATTTCATCCGAATACTCAGCTGCACGCATGCCCATATACACTGAGTGATCACTGAATTATGACCACCTCTATGAAAACTGAATGCGACCCGTTGACCACGTGAATTACGAGAGTGCGCAGTTAGTCGACCTACGTAGCATACATAAGGTGTCTTTGGTTCAGTAGATAGCAAAATTCCGAGCGTGATGGGTAAAAGGAAGGATTTATCGGACTTTGATAAAGGACAGATTGTGGGAATTCGACGAGCTGGTGCCTTGATTTTACAAACGGCTGAACTGGTGGGATGTTCGACAGACACCGTTATTAAAGTGTACCAGGACTGGCATCTAAATGGTCAAACAACGACCCGACAGCAAAACTGCAAAGGTCAGCGAAAGGTTGATGTTAGAGGTGAGCGCTGGATCCGACGACTCGTACAGGCGAAGCACTGTTGAAGAGTTGGCTACCGAATACAACATGGGCCAACCCGGAACAATATCTGGCATGACCATGCGTCGCATGCTCGCACGTATGAGTTATACCAGCAGACGATCCCTACGGCATCCTCTCCTAACCAAGGTTCATCGGCGTAAAAGATTCGCCTGGTGCAAAGAGCATGCAAGTTGAACGTTAGAGGACTGGAAGAAGGTGTGCTGGTCGGATGAGTCACGTTATTTACTCCACACCGTGGATGCTTGTGTACGGATTTGGCGACAACAACATGAGGCTCTTCTTCCATCATGCATGGTATCAAAAGTGCAGGCCGGTGGAGGCGGTTGTATGGTGTGGGGCATGTTTCACTAGCAGGAACTTGAACCCCTGGTGCATATGGAACAACGTATCACTTGTCTCCGCTATGATCAACTGCTTGCTGACGGTGTACACCCCGCTATGTTACACTTTTTCCCGAATGGCGATGGTCTCTTCCAAGACGACAATGCACCGAGCCAGTGGGCACTTGCTGTGCAGGAATGGTTTGAGGAGCACAGTTCTGACTTCCAGCATATCGATTGGACTCTGAACTCCACCGATATCAATCCCATAGAGCGCTTGTGGGATACTATGGATCAGGCGTCTGGATACACCAAACACCTCCATACCTGCATCGCTGGGTGCATTGCACAGCTTGGTTGGCCATACCTCCCGAACGCTTCCGACATCTTGTTGAATCAATGCCACGTCGGATAGCTCCTGTACTGAGGGCAAAAGGAGGACCTTCGAAGTATTAGGTAGGTGGTTATAATTCAGTGATCACTAAGTGTAATTCAAAGTCCATCGTGGGACACTTGAGACAGGTATTCCATAACCTTTGGTAGGATAGTGAAGAACAGGGCTGATCATTTAGCTTCCAGTGTCAGATCTCATTTACTTTAAAAAAAAGATGGAGGCAAAAGTGCTGTGAATATATTTAATTAAATTTATAATTTATTAAATAATTAGCGCATTAACTATACATTTAACCAAACTATGTTTAAGAAATTACTTTTTTACTCTGTTTCTTTTATCCGAATTTTGTATATATTTTAATACAAACGGAGGCTTTGTATTGATTCTCTGTAATGCCCACCAAAGTTTAGGGTCGGCGTGCCCTGCACCTAAGAAGCACATAAATAAATAAATAAATTTCATAACAGACAGGGCAAAGAACTCTTCAAGGCTTATTCTGTAAAATATTATCTTGTGAGTATTTGAATGTGTTCACGACAGAACGAAAGAGCAATAAAGATGAATTTGCTTAGTTGTAAAAGGAGAGAGAGAGAGAGAGAGAGAGAGAGAGAGAGAGAGAGAGAGAGAGAGAGAGAGAGAGAAAAAAAGAAGAGGGACAGACAGAGAAAGTGACAGAGAGAGACCAAGAAAAACACAGATAAAGAAAGATAGATAGCGAAAACAAAGAGAGAGAGAGATAGTGAAAAAAGAGGGACAGAGATAGATTGAGAGAGAAGAGAGATACAGATTGAGAAAGAGAGAAAAAGAAAGAAAGAGAGAGAGAGAGATGAAGAAAGATAGATAGAGAAAACAAATAGAGAGAGAAAGAAAAAGATGGTAGAGAGAGATAAAGAAAGATAGTTAGAGAAAACAAATACAGATAGAGAGAGAGAGAGAGGGATAGATAGAGAGGAGAGAGAGAGTGTGAGTGAAAAAAAGAGGGACAGAGATAGAGTGAGAGAGAAGAGCAACACATTGAGAAAGAGATAAAGAGAGAGAGAGAGAGAGACAGACAGATAGAGAAAGAGAGAGGAAATTTAAGAAAGAAATGTAGAGAAAGAGAGAAAGAAAGAAAGGTAGAGAGAGAGAGAGAGAGAGAGAGAGAGAGAGAGAGAGAGAGAGAGAGAGAGAGAAAGAGAAAGAGAAAGAAAGACAGAGGGAAAGGAAGAGAGAGAAACAGAGACAAGAAGAGAAGGAAAAAAGAAACAGACGACAAGCAGAAGACTAATGAAACATAGATAGATAAATGGTGAGAGAGAGAGAGAGAGAATTTGATTCTGTGTCATTTGTATCATTGAAATCCACTCGGTTGTAGGATCCTTTTCCGTTGCCATGACATCCACTCTTGTTCATCTCAGCTGGTCGTTGCTTTCCATTGAAATCTCTTGAAGCATCCACATGTGTGGATCATGAGCGAGGCGCTATCCACGGCGCCCTCATTTGCTCTTTTTCTAATGAATGAGCTGCCTGGCATCCACGTAAATCTAGTAATCTCAGTGCAGTTCTAGCCAGTTACCAATCCTCTTAAAATAATAGAGAAAAAAAAAAAATAAATAAAAGGTTCAAAGTTTCTAGAGAGACGATCCCGTAACTTCGATCACTATCACCTTTCGGTGGCGAAAGATCGTTCGTACGGCCTAAAAGACATTTTCACTTCCGCAGTCTTTGCAATCAAAAGGACAGCCAGAAAAGCAGGTCACTGGCTGACCTCCGACCTACCTGGGTCCGAAGTCACGTGCGGGAAGACCATCTCTCTCTCTCTCTGTCCCGTATCCTCCTCATCAGCGTGGGCGCAGACGAACACATCTACCGCCACCTCCACGATGTTTATCAGCCCCGCCTATCCCCTAACCCAGCTGTCAGAAGAACGCTCATCAACCGGCGATTATTTATAATTTCCAGCATTTTTCAGCGTGCATTACAAACGCCAGCGTTGGTGCAATTTGTTAACCCACGCCTCACTGAAATCGGCTTTTTTTTTTTTTAATCTCGATCTAAGAGCGAAATGATCGTGTTGTTTTTTCTGCCACCCCATTGTTCGTCAGGAAGTTTGTGCGAACTGTAACAATCTACAAGCGACCCCTATTGTTCACTTGCCAAGTCAGCGAATTTAGCGCTTAACTGTTTTATAGAGAAACTTCTGCTTCCTCACTTCTAATCCTCCAATTCGAATATTCCTTCCCCCCCGCGCCCACCACTTAGTGGAGGGGAGAATAGAAATCAGTAAAGTCGGTTTTACTTTCAAAATGGGCACACACTCAAGGAAACGCTGGACTTTGGTGACAATTATGTTCAAACAGTGTCCCAATTTTCACTAAAATAAATAATAAATGAATTTTCTGTTTATACTCCATTTTTGGAACTTGGCTTCACCTACATCTTGAGATACGTATGACGTCATATGTATACCATTGCGCATGCCTTGAACTTACACCAAAACTGGCATTTTATGTAAAAGGCTTCATTTATAAGTTATAAAATGTATAGACACATCAGTGACTTTAAAAGTGGATCATACCCAAGGTATAATAAAAACAGGTCTCGAAATGGATCAGAGTGTACCAGAACGCTGTACCGGTTCATTGGACGCATCTGTAGCATCACCTACATAATCAAAAACCCGGACAATCTGCACGAATTGTAATATATCTTCCTAGAGCTTCCCAGACATCCTCAATTGGGTTTAAATCGGATGTGTAAGCAGGACAATCTATACGGACGATACCCTCTTCTTCTAACATATTGTTGATGATCTGTGCTCCAAGGGGGAATTATGCTAGTCTTTTGAAATTTATGAGCAAGTTTCTTGCAATGTTTTCAGTTTTTCCAACTCTCAAATTCTAACCAAGTCTCCACTTCTTTCTAAAACATAGAAGTTCCAAAATTATTATCTTTCAATCCTCTGATTTGTGGTTCTTCATGAACACACATAAATAATAATCAATATCTGGCCCAATCTGAGGGATTCCACTAATGTTATTGGTGGAGTCCCTCGGGGTTCGGTGTAGTACCCACTGTTGTTTTACATATTTATCAATGATATGGATGAAGGTATATCAGGCTTGAGTACTGTATACAAGTCTGGACGCCTCACTTTAGGAAGGATGTAGAGTTGCTAGAACGTGTACAAAGAAGGGCAACAAGATTGATGAGGGGAATGAAGGGATCCTCTTACGAAGAGAGGCTTAAGTTCTGCAAATTGCAGCGGCTGGAGACTAGGTACCTTCGAAGTGATCTGATTGAGGTTTGTAAGACCTTGAATGGGTTGAGCAAACTGAATTCTGATGGGATTCTTCCTCTTGCTCAGATTACGAACCTGAGGGGGCATAAATTCAGGAAACACATTTGTAGAATAGACGTGCGGAAATTTGCCTTTAGCCAGCGAATAGTTGATTGCTGGAACAAACTTCCATCTGTTGTTGTGGAAGTTGATAGCTTAAATAAATCCATGGAGGAACTGGACAAACTCTTAGAGGGACTGGATGTGTGAAATGTTTTTATTTGGCTGATGCTACTTAAGCTTGCTTTCTTGCATAATATTCCTCTAATACTATTACTTCCTAGAGCGTCCTAGACAAGCTCAATTGGATTTAAATTGGCGTGCAGGCAGAACAGACGATACCCTCATCTTCCAACATAAGAAATAAACTAAGTCCCTAAAAAATAAACAACAAGAAGCAATTAATTTGTAGCCCCGAACCAAAAATCGCATTAAAAATATATTTCCGAAGGATTCCATAGATTAGAGAGAAAAAAAGGAGGAGAAGGAGATCATAACCATGGCTATCTGCTGTTGTTATAAGTTACCATATATGTGAAAAAAGGGATTTCTCTTTTTCTGTTCTGCAGGCATGATTTTTATCCGGCCACATCGTTATCGACTTCACCCCATTATACAGGCATATATGGCTTACAACAAAGCCCACCAGACTATCGGCAGGGATAAATACTGATCGCAACGCGCGTCTTTTTGGGATGCCATCTGTAGCCGACATCCAAGATAGTGCCGACTGCGGATCTATAACCAAATTGGCTTCGTTACAGACAGTGCACAACTTGACGACTGTGTTAGTGGCGTTGTCAGCAACTCCCTACTGCGTTTTGTTAGGTGATAGCCTTTCTCGCGAGGAGCATGCGGTACGAAAGGGCTAATTTTATGCAGAACTCAACCGCCCCCTATTGGTAACATCGGTGCGTCATGCGTTCAGAGTTTTACACTTTGATAGTCCTTTAATTGGACATTTTGAAAATCGATGTCAGCCTAAAGGGGAAGATCATTAAACTTCTGGCGTGTGGTTTTCGGAAGGCTTCCAAAAGAGAAACCTTTAACAAATGCGTCCAGTAATCAGTTAAACAGCGTGTAGTTCAAAAGAATGATACACTACCGGCCAAAAAATTAGGTTATTATCTCTATAAAGATGTTCCAATAACCAACGTTTTTTCCAGTATCTAAAATAGCCTCTCTAAGGGGGATTTATAAACCCCCAGAAGGGGATAGTGGTAGTTGGCCATGGTAAAAGTCAAGAACCACTGTTTAAATAAATACCTAGGCAACCAGGCCTTGATGGATCAATATATCATGTCAATAAATCGCGTGCATTGTATCTTTGTTACAACAACCAGTATATGTTTTTTTCCAGCATTTAAACTAGCTTCTCTAAGGCGGTTTCATAAACCCCTAGAAAGGATAGTTACAGTTGGCAGCAGTAGGGCAAAAGCAGTTGTTTAAAATAAACGCCTAGGCAACCATGGCCATGAGGGAGTCCACGCATAGTGTCTATACATTTTTCAGCTGCTAATGACTAGTATTTTTCCCTGCTTCAAAACCATCCTCTCTGAGGGGGATTTATAAGCCTCCAGACAGTGATAATTGCAGTTTTTCGCGGTAGAAGCCAAGTGAAGTTGTCTAAATAAATGCGTAGGCAACCAAGGCCATGAGGAGGTACGCATATCGTGTCTATCATAGTAATGACTAGTATTTTTTTTTTTTTTCTAGCATCTATACCAGCCTCTCTGAGGGGATTTATAAACTCTCAGAAAGAAATAATTACAGTTGGCTGCAGCAGAAGCCAAGAGCGATTGTTTAAATAAACACCTAGGCAGTCAAGGCCATGTGGATTCACTATATTGTGATTATGAATCGCGTGTATTGTATCTTTATTACAATACCCGATATACTTTTTCCAGCATCTAAACAGGCCTCTCTAAGAAGGATTTATAAACCCCCCTAGAAAGGGACAGTTACAGTTGGCCACTTCAAGTGAAGAGCAGATGTTTTAAATAAACGTCTAGGCAACCTAAGACACGAGGCATGTATTTTATTTTTAATAAAATAACCAGTATATGTTTTCCAGCACCTAAACCAACCTCTCTAAGGGGATTTATAAACCATTCGAAAGTGATAGTTACAGTTAGCCAAGAAGTCAAGAGCGGTTGTTTAAATAACGCCTAGGCAACCAAGGCTGTGAGGGAGTACACATATCGTGTCTATAAATTGCGTGTATCGTAATAATGATCAATTTTTTTGAAGCATCTAAACCAATCTCTCCAAGGGGATTTATAAAATCCCCAGAAAGGGATAGTTATAGTTGGCCTGCAACAGAAGTCAAGAGTTGTTGTTTAAATAAGCGCCTAGGCCATCAAGGCCATGAGGGACTATAAACGGCATGTATCTTTAGTACAATAACCAATATATATTTTACAGCATCTAAATCAATTTCTCTGAGGGGATTTATAAACCCTCCGAAAATGATAGTTACAGTTGACCATGGGAGAAGCCAAGAGCGGTTGTTTAAATAACGCCTAGGCAACCAAGGTCGTGAGGGAATACACATATCCTGTCTATAAACTGCGTGTATTGTAATAATGGCGAATATATATTTTCCAGCATCTAAACCAGCCTCTCTAAGGGGATTTATAAATCCTCAGAAAGGGATAGTTACAGTTGGCTGCCGCAAAAAGTCAAAAGTTATTGTTTAAATAACCGCCTAGGAAATCCAGGACATGTGGAGTCAATATATCGTGATTATAAATCGCGTATATTGTATTACAATACCCGGTAAACTTTTAACAGTATCTAAGAAGGATTTATAAACCCCTTTGAAAAGGACAGTTACGGTTGGCCGCAGCAGATCAAGAGAAGATGTTTAAAATAAACGCCTAGGCAACCAAGGCCATGAGGAACTATAAACGGCGTGCATTTTATCTTTAGTACAATAACCAGTATATTGTTTCTCTTTGAGGGGATTTATAAACCATCCGAATGTGATAGTTACAGTTGGACAAGGGAGAAGTTAAGAGCGGTTGTCTAAATAACACCTAGGCAACCAAGGCAGTGAGGAAGTACACATATCGTGTCTATAAATCGCGTGAATTGTAGTATTGATCAGTATTTTTTTTTTTTTTTTTTTTTCAGCATCTAAACCAAATTCTGTAAGGGGATAGTTACAGCTCGCTGCAGCAGAAGTCGAGCTGTTGTTTAAATAAACGCCTAGGCAACCAAGGCCATGAGGGAGTGAAGATATCGTGACTATAAATCGCATATGATGAGTGTCTGATTTGTTGGATGAAAAAACCATTTCTCGTTTGCTCCGGTGGCGTTTAACTCTTCTCCGAGACCAATTAATTCGGCTTCTGTGAGTAGGAAGGCCATCAAGGGTTACCTCGGTCGAGACAGGATTTGAACCCACGTCTTTTGCACAGAGCATGGAAAAACAATGAGGTTATCTGAAGAGCTTAACGCCATATTTTGATATGGTGTGTTTTTAAAATACTGATTAAAGTAACTTCATAAATATAAACAGAGCAAAGCATTTCTAAACATTATATTTAGCGCGGATACATTAAATTTAATGTGTATATTTACCACAAAAAAAGTATAAGTCACAATATGATAGTGTTCCACATGACACCTCTTTGCAAACAACATTACATCGTCTTCTTGCGTTATCGAGGTCATAAAAATGTCGACAGCGCAAGTCTACAGATAGAAGGTTTATTTTAAAGACAAACCAGAAACTGTTTGGAGTCATCTGTGGCATTTGAAGTAATCTTGAAGTACACAACGGTTCCAGTCCAACTCTACAGGGGTTAGCTTACAGCTGCGACCTAAAAGATCACCGCAGCCGTCGCGGTAGGCGATTATTTACAAAAACACTTGAACTGAAAACTGTCCGGACAGATCATACGTAGAGGGGGTGAAAGTGGGAGGGAATCCTCTTGGGTTTGCTCTTCAAGTTAACTTGAATTATGAGGTGATGCATTGAGACATCAAAGGTGTTTGATGACAACTGTCATCCCTTAAGACAAAGCGGAAAATGGTGATAGAAATCAGCACTAACGGGACCAGACCCAGGAGGGTGTGAACTTCTTATTTATTACTAACGGACGACTATAGACAGTTTGTATTGTTCCACTTTGTACATAACGCTGGGCTTTCTTAAGCCTAAGCGAATAATAAAGGATTTTTTTAAGGGCATCAGGCAGCTGGAACAAGGAGATGAAGTTACTGAAAAGCGACACCACATCAGTCCCTTTGTGATAGACATGATTTTATCGGTCCCATGTCAGAAAACACGTTCACAAAGGCCGATTGTCCGTAACCCACGTGGACATTGACCTTTTAATGGCCTTCGCGACAGGGCTTAAAGCTTCTTTGAGTGTCGTACAGGCAATCAAAAAGACGTCCTCATTATTTTGGTTGATATTTAATATGTTCAGCCAGTAGCGGATGGTTCAAATGACAAACACTCTTTTTAGAGGCCTAATGTGGGATTTGGGTAATTACTTGGTGGCATCACTTGAGAAAGAAAGAATCTCTCCTTCCCCCTCCCCAGCCTTCAATATTTTCCAATTCGTTCCCATAACAAAATTCAAAAGTGGGTAAACTGGGATCACGCAGAGATGTTTTCTAGGAATAGAATTTGGGTGAGAATTTCGAGAAATATTTTATTTAAGGAAAAGTCAGCAGGAGAACGTATTAAGACTGGCGAAATAAAGAGATTGTTCTTCTATTAACTTTTTTTAATACTTTTATTTAGTTAAAATATCCTATTTCTATTAGTTTCAAATAAATTTGAATGGCCCAACAAATATTTCTTGATTTTAAAAGAGGAACAGCTGACTGAAAGTCGAATTATTACATGTGGACGGACATACCGAAGTAAATTGGATGCTACGTATGCAGAAAGTTAATGAGCATGATTTAATATCAATATTATTGTGTAATACAGTAATTTCAAAAGGATGCCACAATGCTTGCGACAAATATTGACCTCCGAAACCCTTATGGCTGGAATGTACTGAAATCTTCAATGTCTGCTGTCAGGGTTCTTTTACGATAGCATATCCTTCAAGATTTACGAGTTTTTCATACTCTAAGCCAAGCACAGAATAAACTCAATTTTTAAACATGATCAAATGACTCTTCATGGCTCTACTTACCTCTCATTCTAAAGAACCCAATCGATTTTTTTTTTCAACCAATTTTTCATATACACTAATGCAAAAAAGTTAAAGAACAAACACAAAAATGCGAATACATTTTTAAAATACACGTAAAAATAGAACCAGACATTCGTAATTTATGAAAGAAAATGCCTCACGAAATCGATATCCATCATTTAATAATGATTGATATCGATTTCGCGATATCCATCCATAATTGTAAAAAGTTCGCAAAGACCCAATTTGGATGACAATGCATTTTCTCACATTATACCACTACTACTCAGCAAAATTAACAGAACAAAAGGCTTGCTCAGTGGGATAGCCTCCACTACTCTGGATGGCAAATCATCGCAGTTTAGATGATTCTTTGAGATGGTGGAGCGTTGGACGACTTGAAGCCGACCGCTCTCAGGTGGAGGTGGCACGTTCGCTTAATTTGCCATATAGTGTCATCTTGGCATTATGGAAGGAGTTTCAGGAGACAGGAACCATTACAAGAAAAGCTGTCCAATGTTGCCCGAGGGCAACGTCAACAAGAATAGACCGCTATCTGCCTCTAATATCAAGACGAAACCCTATCATTTCTTGTCATCAACTGTCTATTGAGGTTATTTCCGCCACAGGTGAAAACATTTCCAACCAAACTGTGTTAAGAAGGTTCAATTCAAGTGGACTCTACGCAAGGAAGACAGTGGTTTGTACCCTTTTAACCCCAAATCACTGCAAAGCTCGTCGAAACTGGTGCCATCAACATGTGACTCAGAACCCTGAAAAATGGGGTACAGTTCTACTTTCTGATGAGTCCTGTTTTAGCCTACAAACAGATTCTAGAGTTTATTTTATCTGGAGACAACGAGGAATGTGGTATCATCCCTCCAACATCAAAGAAAGGGACACTTACGGTGGCGGCAGTGTTCTCGTGTGAGGCGGAATAATGATCTGGTAATGACGGTGTTCTGTTTCACAACCGCATTCTGGTCAATACCAGAGATTTAAAGGTGTATGGATTTCGTATATGTGTAGAGTCGTGTACCGTTGTTCCTCTGGTCATTTAGCCGCTGTGCCCCTAATCGAGCACAACGTTGACCACACTCTGCTCCGTGGAGCAATCCTCGAACCCTATGTGCGACTTTTTAGGGGTGTGATTGGCCCAAAGTGGTTGGCAATCTTAAAACTGAAGACAGCCACCGACTGCCGTGGCCAGCACGATCACAGACTTAAATCCGATTGAAGATGTGTGAGACGACTTTAGGCGTCGTGTTGCACGCCAACAGCCAACTCCTCTGTCACTTGGTGAGCTAAGGTCTACGCTAGAAGAATGGGATTTGTTGCCACAGAATCTTATAGACGCCCTTATACGTAGCATGGTTAACCTGCTGTCAAACGTGTTAAGCCGTTGGAGGGTGTTCTGATGTCATGTGGAAATATTTTCGAGTATTTTGTATCGACTTCTGTACTGTGACCTTTTTGGTAATTCTAATACAACCTCTATAAATGTGCCTTATACCATCCAAAGTTTCTCGCTCTCTCCTCTTATTCTATGGTTTTACCTATATTGCTGACCACGCTAGTAACGTGCCTTATTTGGGTATGTTAGTATTATCCATACAGTACAAGGAAGCTACGGGATTTTGTTGCACTGGCCAAAACACAAGTAAAAAAATAAATAAAAATAAAAAATATATAAAATAGAAATAATCGCTAATAAAGAAACAAATATACACTATGCTGCCACTTTATTAGGTACACCTACCTAGTAGTGTGTTGAGTCTCCTTTAGTCTTCAAATCAGCCTGAAATCGTCTAGGCATGGTTGAACAAGATGCTGAAAACCTTGTGCAGGAATGGAGCACCATGCAGACAGAGTGTGTCAAGCAGTTCCTGCAGAGACCGGCCCTTTCAAGTTCATCCCAAAGACGTTCAATAGGATTGAGATCCGTGGACTGAGCGGGCCACTACAGCAAATAAAAGTCATTGTCATGTTCTTGTGCACCGGCCCATTATCCTGCTGGAAGTAACCATCTGACTGAGGATAAACTGTCAACATGAACGGATGTACTTGGTCAGCAACGATGTTTAGATATGATGTGGCATTCAGACGTGAATCTATGGGTATCAATGGACCCAACGTGTGCCCAGAAAACATTCCCCACACCATAACACTGCCCCCACCACCTTGCACAGTAGTCGTCAGACACGATGGGTCCATGGATTCATGTTGTTTTCGCCAAATCCTGAGCCTTCCATCAACATGATGCACCGGGAACTTCGACTCATCAGACCAAGCAACGTTTTCCAATCCTCGATAGTCCAGTGCTGGTGTTGCTGTGCCCACAGGAGGCGTGCTCTCTTGTTCTTCATTGATAACAAAGGTACGCAATGTGGCCGTCGGCCGTTGTAGCCCATTCGCGACAAATCTCTCATCAACAAGCAATTTTCTTCCACAGGAGTGCCGTTGAGAAGATGTTTTCTGTTCGTTGCACCATTCTTGATACACCCTTGAAACTGTGGTGCGTGAAAAGTTCAGGAGAACTGCCGTTTCAGAGATGCTTTGTCCAGCACGTCTTGCACCTACTACCATACCACGTTCGTTGTCCGTTAGATCACTCCTTTTCCCCATTCTTGCTACGGTTTGTACGCTTAACTGATACAAAAAGGTTGTTCTGCTGCATTTATATCCACAAACTGTGGTCACGTGACTTGCAACGTTGTGGTTCTTCTTCTGCTTCTAAAAGCGCTTCTTGGATCTCGTCATCAACTATTCTTCTGATCCTAACAACATCTTAAAATTTTGACATCACGTCCTCTATTCCTCTATTGGAGCCCTCGTGGATAGCATAGTTTGTTAAGCACCATCCTCGCCATACCAAGCGAAAAAGACCTGTATTTGAATTCCGTCAATGACACAAGGTGACCGATATACGCCGTCAACTCTAGCAGCTTTATTTGCCTTTACGCCGAAAAGTTTTCTAATAAACAATCATTTGTAATTTCAAAATTGCTAATTTGATATGTCTCAGCCTTGCTCACACTGCAATATCCATCCGAAATCTATTCTTCTCTTGACTTCCAGCCATTTATTATTATTAAAGCTAATGACTTGTCCAAGATAAATATATGAATATGTCTCAGCCTTACTCACACAGCCTCTCCTCCCTCACCACGAAGGGTCTTTCATCTATAGAGAGCGTAAAGGATGTTTCCGTGGTTCATCATCATCATCATCATCATCAGCCATTTTCAATCCACTGCAGGATGAAGGCGTTTCCAGCAACTTTCCAGTCCTTCTGTTTTGTGCAATGGCCATCCGTTTACTGCCCACAATCTTGTGTTTGTTCCTTAACTTTTCAACACTAGCCTATTATTACATTATTAATATTCTATTACTATAAATGGTAATTTGGTTTTAAATAGAATTTAAGCTAGACGAAGAATACCCATGAAATTTCCACCTACACACATATATGCGGTATAAAGTTAAATCCCATCGATGACGCGAGGAATTTTTATTGTCCTTTCAGAGAGTAGCATGGCTTTTTTATCCCCGAAAACTCAACTTGGGTTTTTCATCCAGCAAACAGACAAATCGACCATAAAACACACGCAACTTACAGACAATATATACTTGAGTACTACATACAAGTCGGAGACCTTCAGACTTGTATGCAGTACTCAAGATGCAGCTTAAATATTTTCTTATACAACAGGACAACCACCTCATTGTTCCTTCTGGAAAATGTCCTGTACAGTATATCGCTGACAGAACTCAGTGAGCTATAAACTTATGCCTTCTTCGATATCGTCAATAATATTGAAAATAGTAAAGGGTCCAGCGACTCCACCAATAATATTAGTCGAAGAAGAGCAGTGACCTTAATTCCTGTGATGCCAAACTACCACAGTTTATACAGCTGTCCTTCATGTTTCAAAATAGTATCAAAAGCTTTTTGAAATCAAATCATATGACGTCAGAATTATGTTTGCATCGAGTTCCTTTGTAATTGGGTCATAGTATCCAGTCAGATTGCTCACACAAGATCTTCCCTTAAAAACCACAGCCATGATTGCCGCATAACTGCGTTCTTGCCAAAGTGGTCCCATATTACTTCTTTAACCATTGACTCCATTATTTTCCCTGGATGAAAAATCAAACGAAACAGGTCTGTAATTACTCCTGTCACCTTTTGATTCCCTGGTTTTGAATTAAGGATTCAATTCACAAAGAGGGAGTTACTCTTAAAAGTAAATATTTTTACTCTCAGGAGTAAAAATAGCAACGTTTGTTAAAACATTATTTTACAATAAAAAGTCCGTTATAAAATATCAATATTTGAGCCGAGAGAGGGGAAGTCAAACATTGCAAAATGGTACATCTTTCCATGCCTCGCTTTCAACACAATACCAAGTAAGGTCTCTCCTACTTGTAAAGGGTATATTCTCGAGTATTATACAAAAGGTGGCTTTCTCTCCTTCCCAACTATCCTCAATACATCGAGACTTACAGACAGAGTAAGAAGTGTGGGAAAATATCTTCCCTTGCGAATTTCAGCTGCCTGCCACCGCAAGGTGGAACAAGATCGTACAGATAAAGATGTTACCCATTCTTCCACCGGAAGAAGAGATGTCAGGGGCATAAAAGCAGGGCCGTGTGTCCAGTGACGATGCTACTGTAGCTGATCTGCAGGTCACACACGTTGCTAAACATGTCAGGAAGTCTACGTTCAGATAGCATACAATTCACTTTCATCTGTGAAAAAATAGCGTTCTTGAATCCCCTACCAGGTCTCCCTCATTCATACAATTCCATTATCTCTCTCTCTCTTTCCAAATAACAACAAAAAGCTAATTTTACTGGCGATAACCCTTTAAAGAAACAGATTATGCAAATTTTTGTTTTTAGAGATACAATTTAAACCATGAGAAATAATCTTTTAATTTCTGAATAAATTTTAGTTTTATGCTTTTAAAGATTCTCTAGACGTTTTAAATATAAAATTCACTGAATAAATAATATAAATATAAGAAAAATTAAAAATAATTATTAATGTAGTATAAAAGTAAGTTTTAATATAGTTTTTTCTTCTACAAATATTTGAAAGCAATTTTTTATGGGTTTGAAACACTTAATATTTTACTGGATGAAGAAAGAAAAATTTATTTAGGAAAGAATACAATATTTGGACGAATACGGTGGTAGAATTTACAGGATGTGATAAAACCAAAAGCAATTTGAAACGAAGCTAATACTGAGAATCATTCAAGAGTCCGATAAACAGGAAACCGACTGAAGAATAACCAAATTGCAATCATGCCGCTATTCGCCTGAGAATTGACTCCACTGTGGGTAGCACAGTTGGTAGGATCGCCATTCTCCCCACACCGTGTGGAAAAGACCCGAGTTCGGGTCCAATCGATGACGGGTGGAATTTTTATGGGCCTTTCTCATAACGAGTTGAGTTAATCGGTCTCAGGAGAGGATAGCATGGTTTTTTATCCCGGAAACTCAGGTTTTTCGTCCAGCAAACAGAAAATCGACCTCAGACCACACGCAATTTATAGATAGTAACACGGAGCAATGTGGCCTTAGTCCCTGATGCTCCTGAAAAAACCCAACAACAACAACACTGCTGAGAGCATGCTGCACTGTATCCACCATAGCCCTGCAAGTGATTGTTGGTGTCTTTCCTGTGGATCCGTCTGTCGCTTTTAAGGGTCTTTATTACTAGTTATTGAAAGGAATTCCATCAGAAATCTTAGGATTTACTTTGAACATACAATCTGATATCAAAAGGGAAAGGGATGTTGGAATGAATGTCTCAAACCTGATGAGAAACGACTGCTCTCGGATTGGTGATGAGATGTTTTCTCCCGGAAGTGACATTTTTATTAAAGAAGAAAGGGAAAAAATGATTCTCTTTGGACATATTCACGTCATACGTTATAACGGGACATGGGTCTTTGAACTCGACGCACGAGCGCCTACACTCATGCCCTTTTGAAACTCCGTGATATATTTACTACGTCCCATAACTGCTACTTTATCTCTTTGACTTGCACGGTCAGATGCAAATTACTATTGCTCTAGCTTAGGAAGCTGGTAGGCTTTTTATTCTGCGAGCTATATGGTATAGTCCATGCGGATGGACGGTCATAATTCAGTGGTCAGTGAGTACGCCGATTTGACAGAAATCATGGGATACCTACCTAGTTAGAGACAGTCTGGTTGAAACTATTTAATCAGACTGTCTTCTAACCACCACTCAAGCTGCTGGGTGTATATCGTGATATGGGATGTATTCTGTTAGTAGAGACTAGTTTCACTCATTGGTGCTCGTGCTAACACCAATGAAAATCTTTCTACAATATCAGACCAACTTCACCTTACAGTGCCTCATTTTTACTCGGATTGCGATGAATTATTTCAAGACGACAATGTAACTATCCACCACTGCAAAAATTGTATCTGAATGGTTCGAGGAACATCCTTTCCTGGTCGCCTAATTCTCCAGATGTGAATCCAAATGAGTTTCTCTGGGATATGTTGGAAAGAGCACTTGTCGATTCAAAGTGCAGCAGCTGACAAATATCCTGAACGAAGAATAGTAAAACCTTGAGCTAGACTTTCTCAGATTTCTAGTGGAATCCATGCTACGATGTGTTCAGGCTGTAATTCAGTTTTACAAACTGTGTCAAATAGTCCAGACGTGCAGTAGTGTAATGTTTGTGTATTTTACGTACGTTGTGTTGTGCTTCTTGTGTTGTAGCCAAGAGGCTACCCGGAAGCAGTGATCACCGAGAAGGCTGCTTCCAGATACTCGTCCACACCACTGGAAGGTGGGCCAGTTCCAGCAGACGGAACTCAGTTTATGAGAAAAATAAAATTTAAAAAATCGCCAACAATAAATACAAGGATCAAACTAATGAGAGTTAACCGAAGTTAAACCAGTTCTTAATAGTGGAAGTATACTTCTTCTCGGATCAAATTCGGTTTTAGCTAAAGTTTGTGGTAGCTGAAATTTATTTCGTTCCATCAAGAGATGAAATGGCTGTCCAGGAATCACATTCACCAGGAGTCACATTCACCACACAAAATGTTAAACCAATCTTCCTTGTCCCCAAAAAACACAATTCAGTATCTGTTGATCCTAGAGCAAATAGTCTGTCATTCTAGTCATGGCCTGTTATTACATATAGCAACTCCAACACAGGCGTAAATCATTTAACTACACCTAGGAGAAACGTCACCTCAGGAAGAAATAACTTTGTCACCCTTCCCGCTGTTCCAGTAACCCATCTCGTTTGCCATAGGTAATTATCTCCTTCATACAATGCCTCTTTTTCCTTTTTAATATCTACCTGAGTACCAATTGCAATGTTATGAAACGCAGCAGGCATCTTATTTATAGTCCGATATCATAATCCTCGGTATATCAGGAACAAAGGAACAGCCCCGCTAACACCTGAAGAGCTGCAGTACACACGGTCCTACATGCTCTCAACATGTTGAGAAGCATTGATCTTTGTATGGAATTCAGTTTTGCTTCGAACATCACCAACGCAGCACGATGAAACCAAATGCCTGCCGTCATGGAAAGAAATACAGCCTTATAATACAACAAGAGAGTCTTGCTGGATAAACCCCAGTCAGTCTTGGAAACACGAGTATGATTATTAACATTAATCTCTCCTCTATTGTATATTTAATTAATCTATGGCATTGGTTTGGATCCCTTTTATCAAAGAGTTAACTAATTTTTAAAACACGTCTCAATGTTTATAAGATTCATTGCAATAATCATTTATTTAAGATTAATCGGTGTTAAGGATATTTTTTATCATAAGAATTCAATTGGAATTGATTTAAGTATTATAACATAATGGTGTTGTTCAAAAACCATCGTCGTAGAAAAGTCAAGAAGCATTGTATGCTTTATTAACCTCCAAGAGCAGGAAAAATCTAACACCTAACTGTACGTTGAAACTTCAGGATCGAATCCACCGGAAAAGCCGACACTAAAAACTCTTAATTAAATTTGATCGATGGCAATGATTGGATTCCTTAAATTACACAAGGAATGATCCTACTAAAGTATCCGACGCTTTGCCAAATACTATACCTTGAAACCACAGGCTGAGTGGCTGAAATACACTGAGTGGCTAATAAAAACACATACAACAGTGTAACCAAAGAGTATTTCGGAACGCACAACTCGTTGTACTTTTTCATGGATGGAGTACAGCAGCCAATAATAGAACAGGTACACTCCTGTCATCAAAAAAACCTTTCCAATCCTCCATTGTCCACAAACACTGGACAATGGAGGATTGGACAAACGTTGCCTGTTCTGATGAATCCCAAAAGGCGAAAACAGGAGTGCACGCAACCCATTCCATAATGTATCAAAAGTGCAGACTAACAGTAATGGTCTGGATAGTATTTTTTGGTGCACATCGGGACCCTTAATATCAGTGGAGCAATATTTGGATGGATAGGCTGTCTATAAATCGTTTCAAACCAGGTGCATCCCTTCATGATGCAGTGCATCCATCTGCGAATGGATTCTTACAACATTTCACAACTCTAGAATTGTATAGAACTAATTCCAGGAACTTGAGAGTGAATTCAGCCTAATGTGGTGGCCTTCCCAGTCACCAGATCCCAAATCCAACCTGTCAGATGAGATGGAAGGAGTTGTTCGAAGTTGAGACGAGCAATCATCTTATTGGCAAAAACTGTGGAAATCAATTGAGTTAACATGGACCAGCATCTCTGGCACACTCTCAATATCTCTTTAAGTCCATGCCGCGAAGAACCCTGTCTGTTCTGAAGGCCAAACAGGAATCTACTCGTTTTGAGATTAGTATATCTAATAAAATGGCCACCAGTGTATAAATCAGTCCAAATGTCATTTAATAACAAAAAGAAACTTAAATATAATAAAATTATTTGATTTAAAGTTGAATAAATAAATTTCAGTACAAAAAAAAATGGAAAAGGAATTAAGCAAATAGGGAAAATATAATTGTAACAATATACGCGTACTAAAATAAGTACAATAAGTTTAATGATGGATATTTCGAACTCCATATTTTAAGGAGAGTGGTAGCATCTGGACCGTGGTGTTCTATCAGTTCATGGACAGAATATTTAACTGGGGTCGACAGACTACAAAACATATCGGGATCAACTCACAAAACTAGAATGTACAGATAACAATAGACAGTATCCCGAATATGAAACTTTTTTTCCCATGGCAGGAAGGAAAGGTAATTGTAATACCAAAATTGTGGTGATGTATTGGGTCAACCATTGAAACCTTTCTCCCAGTAATGACAGGGAAATTGGTACGTTTTTCAAGTGTCAAACAGCACTTGGAGTGTACGGTAGATCTGAGAGAGAGTTACTAGTGCGGAAATGGAGAATGTCCCGTTTCGGAACAGACAACGGGCGGGAAACAGAAAAGAGTCCGATAATCTACGACCCCAGGGACAGGACTAAGAAAGTGGATGGAAACCTACGATTGCAAGCGGCTGCACAGAGAGTGAGATTTTCGGGTGAAGAAGGATCAAAGAAGATTTACGGGCGTCCACGGACAATGAGCTCTGATCGCGATGTGAATAGGAGGAGGCCGAGACGGGCGCTCTTGATCTGCGCGAGCAGTCGTCCTCAGAGAAGGCGGTCGCAAACGGCTGATGTCTTTATTCACCGGGGTGACACAGCCACCGACAACACTTTAGCATGACAACGGCCCGGCGTGACCTTCGTCACCGTAGGTGGGAATATTGACGCCAGAGGTGAGGAGAGTGTGTGGTTTTTCTGTTACTGTTGCAGGCTTTCGGAAAGGGGGAGGAGAAGAGAGGGGTGGGTTTCCTAGGGTGGGACAGAGATAAGGGATCACTGTTTGGATGGATGGCAACAGGGGATGGGGAACAAAAGCTCAGGCGGATGCCATCTGTCCTGGGATGCAACTGTCCTAGCTGATGAAGCTGTAACCTGGTAGCGAACGACTGTACTGCCCTCTATTGTATTTGGATTATGTTTGCTTCGTGTCGTAGTTCCTATAGTGATCGTTGTCAACTGACCCTCCTCTGGGTAACCCCCTCTACAGGGTTATTTACACTTTGAAACCGAGAGTTTGGCCAGCTAAGAGACGTATAGGGGATAGGTGCAGGGGGACGGGATTGAGGGACATCTCTATCACGATAACAACCTTTCCCATACGCCGGTTGTTATCGTGATAAAGATGTTATCGTCATGAAAACCTTACTCTGTCAGTTAGAAATTTCTTGACCGATACACACAAAAGAAAAGTTTAGTCAGTTGTTGATGAAAATATGTCTATGGAATACATCGATTCGTAACTTGATGCGCTTGATGCGATGTACTGGACCACCAAACATTTTCAGACTTCTTCATATGCTAATCTAGTTCTAAAGGTTGATTGTAGAGCTTGTTCAACAGTGATGTGTAATCCATGGCATCTTTCTTCCACTTATAGACCCTTGAGAGTAGCACAATGCCGGTATAATCACCGAGTGGAAAAGACCTGAGTTCGAATCCCTTCAATGATGCAAGGAATTTTCATGGGTCTTTTTCCCAACGAGGCTTAGTTAATTGTTCTCATGCGAGGGTTATATGGTTTTGTCTCCCGAAAGACAGATTTTTTATCCAGCCTATGTTGCTGATGCGCTTAAAACCATACAACAAACAACAACAAATTGACTTGTAGGAAAATAACTGGTCTTTATCGCCCAAGGATTGTAACACCATTTTTCAAGATGTATCTAAAAGGCAATCCATCTCGATTTTCTTCAGCATCGATTACAAAGACAGTCGGTGGAGAAACAGGACACAAGAAACTGCTTACAATTCCAAGTATAAAATCCTTTGAGTGGCAATATCCTTTGCAGCAATATCCTTCTTTATGTCCCTTCACGAGGATATCATCAGAAATAACCGTAATAAGGAATACCATTGTTTTTTTTTATTCTATTGTACATCTTTTGTAATCTTGTTCCTTGTTTTATAGCTGCCTAATGTCAGATACTGTCGTACCTTGGAGAAACTCTTTAAAAACAAAAAAACTAAAAAAAAATTGAGAATAAGCTATCCACCAACATGGCCACCTGACCTTTAGGAAGAAATGGATAATTGAACGCTATTGGAATGTTTTGAAACAACAACTGAGAACCGGAACAAGAGGTCTTAATTGAAGCAGAGAACGGGGAACAGTTTTAATAAGTTTTTGGTAGTTTTCGAATACCAACAACTTATAAAAAATGGTCCTAGTAGAGTTGCTGA
The DNA here is from genome assembly GCF_048544385.1 of Mastigoproctus giganteus. Lineage (NCBI taxonomy): Eukaryota > Metazoa > Arthropoda > Arachnida > Uropygi > Thelyphonidae > Mastigoproctus > Mastigoproctus giganteus. Next base: position 38,374,573 of record NC_143579.1, on the reverse strand, counting down.
TGTCATTAAAGACCTGATCACAATCGATATTAAAAATGTATTTTTTTTCTAAGTAGATTTTTTTCTTCATTTACTGTCCCACTTCGTGTTAAAGGCCAGCATATTAAAAACTGTAATCAGTCAACAAATTACCATTTATGTTTTAACCTCAAAATATACAGAAGAAATTAAAGAGAATTTTTTTGTAAAAAAATCTCTCATCTTGTTAACAGATAGTCCTTTGATAGAAACGTAGTCGTTGTTAAATGAATCAATTTTCCGCTTTTGTTCTTCCTGTACCTCTTTCAATCTCTGTCCATTCATTATCTAATTTCCTACTTTCTTTCTATCTTTCGCAGACGCGCGCAAACTTTTACTTTTATCGTCAGATGGCCTAACCAACCTCTAAAGATGATTCAAAAGAAAAGAGAAAAGAAAGAAATCCTTCTCGAATTCTGCTAACTCAGACTCTCCTATTAATTACCCCCCAAATGACGTCATCCCTCATTTGTTCATTCATTCCTGGCAGTTGACAGAGTTTTCTACACGGTAGCGGACATGGGATTGAGTGTTGTGACAAGTGGAAGAGATGTCGGTGTTAATCTATCTAAAGATCGCTGGTTGACTCAAAAGTTCTCTTCTTATAAACATCTCTCCACTACAAATGGTCGAAAACCAATACGGACGCAGCCTCCCGATCACGTGCCTCGTGTGATCCCTCCTTCGACACCAGTTACGCCTGCCCCACACCCGGACAATGTGACACTCTGTAAAATACCACTCACAGTACGTTTGTTCGATGGCGGGTGTAGTTTAAATACGCATTTCACAAAGCGTATTCCTGAAAGTGGGTACGATGGTTGGTCCTTTTGCTGTAAGCTAAGGGAAATGTCCAGTGAATCCGGACTTTGGACTGTTGAGTACTATACTGCCAAGCTCACGAAAGAAACCATTTCAAGAGAGATAAATTGATTGTAAGTACTTTTTGATTATCTTAAAATCTTCTAAGATTATTGCATCACATGTATTTAAAACTTTATAAGAATCAATCAAAAGCATGTCGTTTTCTTCGAGATTTAATATCCTCTTAAAATAATCCTCTTCTCCACCCACACACCACTAATCCTTACAATGTACACGTTCTTTCCATCTGAACTAGAATGGTATTGGCAAAATATTCAGTCTGCAGTATAATCGTTTTGAATAAAGAACTTGCTGGTACCAGTTTTCCAGGAAGAATCCATTGGTGTTAACCAGATGGTTAATGTTTATTATCACGTTATGGTACTTATTTTTGTACATCCCTTTCGACATTTATCTCAGAGAGAGAGAGGAGAGATTGTGTCTGTAAATGCGTGTATTCACGAGTGGAGGTTTGCATGGTTTTTGGTGGATGAAAAACCCGGATTTAATTCGATACGGTGGGATATCCTATACCTCTTTCCTGGACTGGCTAACTAGAGTCAGTGAAAAGGTCATTAGAAAACACCATAAGAACGAGGTACAGAATCATTCTCCTCAATGTATGGATGGATATCAATTTTAACCAATGTGCTGACTGTGAGGGTAAAATCTTTTGTTTTGTGGTTCAAATGTACACTCTGCAAGTTGGATTTACAGTTGAAATTACATTTGAAATACGCAAAATTAATTCACGGTTTGAAAATAATTTAAGAATTATTTTTATAAAAGGGAAGGAGAATAAACTGATACCGCTAGGCATTAAAATCCACATGAGGAAGCGATTTATCGATCCTGGAGTCGCATTTCTTCGATCAGGATGTGAACGCAAGTTTCAAACACAAAAGGAACCCATAATATTAGTAATCTAACCTTTACCCTTCGCTCATACAAGGGGAAAAAAAGTACGGAAGCTCATTGGTAACCTTCCTTTTACAAATAACCTAAAGAAGTTGGGCTAAGATATTTCGTTCCTTCTAAAAGCTTGCAGAGCGTGAATGGTTACCCTAATACCATTAAGTAAGTGAATGAATGCGTTTGAAAGGTGGAAGCCATATCGATGCCTATTAGCCAGAGAATAGCACCCATTGGAGGTAATATGTGACTGAAGGAATCAATAGGGGTCCAGAGATTGTCGGTAACTTCTTATACTAAATAAAGGATTCTTTTCATTCCCTTCTTTTGTAAGGAGTGACTCAAGTAATACCTTTAGCCTCGTTCAATTTCGCAGAATGGCACTTCGCAATGAACAGTGTTAGACAGAAAGTCTCTTTGAATGCTAACGTTCCATGAAGGAACACCATAGAAGTATCTGCTTGGCAAATGGATTTTTTTTTTCTCCGATTCGGTTTTAAATATAATAGTCCAATTCGGAAAATTTGGTTTTCAAGCGATATAATTCCAGCATGTTGTAAGACATCAAAATCACTTCGGACAATTCATCCATGCATGTTTCAGATGTTGGAACAAGCAGAAATCATTAAGGTTATAAGGTAGGTAGCGGAATCAGCAACTTGGAGCTTCCCAAGAACTTAGATGGAGTCTTTGCTGGTCATATTTTCTATGGCTGAATTTCTTGGGTAGCACAGTTGGTAAAATCGCCCTCCTTCGCCCACACCGAGTGGAAAAAACCTGGGTTTGAGTCCCGTTGATGACGACAGAAACTTTTATGGGCCTTTTTCACAACGGGGCTGAGTTAGTCGTTCTCAGGCGATGGTAACGTGGCTTTTTCTCCCGGAAACTCTGGTTTTTCGTCCAGCAAACAGAAAATAGACCTCAGAACACACGCAATTTACAGACAGTATATATGGAGCAATATGGCCCTAGATGCTGATACTCCTAAAACCCAACAACAACATTGTACCAAAAACGGAAACAACTTTTTCATCTGTTTTTTTGAACTTGAATTTCTTTTTTTGATGAACCGCGGGTATAGTGAATTCTTGCTGTGAACCCGATGATAAACCCGCGTTTAAGCATAATCAAACATTTTTGAAAGCAATATTCAAGATTTGTCTTTGAATTTATTTAAAGTGTAATTTTTTTTGGAAAATACCATACTTCCGAAATCATGGTAGATTCAGAAAATAGTACATTAACAGATTAATTTATAAAATATTTAATTCCTAAAATACGTTAAAATATTTACTTAGTTTGGAATTTTACACAAAAAATTAAGAGTAACATTTCAGGAAAAAAATTGGTGCAAAAATTTTAAAATATTGAAAGAAAAATTGCACAATAAATTGTGAAAAAAAATTGTGAAAAAAATGAGCGAAAAATTCTAAAAAAGAATTTCCCAAAAATTTTGTAAAAAAAATTTCGCTAAAATTGGGAAAAAAAATTGAACAAAACTTTCTTATTATCTGACAAAAATTATGTAATATATTGGCAAAATATATTTCAAAAAAAATTTGTAAAATATATTTCACAAAAAAATTGAAAATTGCATTTCACAAAAATTCGGAAAATACCGTTAACAAAAAAAATTAGCAAAAAAATTTTGAAAATATAATATATACACTATATATATTACGCAAAAAATTGTTCATAAAAATTTTCAAAAAAACATTTAAAATATATTTCGCAAAAAAAAAATTCCTCAGAAAATTTTGAAAAAAAATCGACAATACACTAAATATATTTTTCTAAAAAAATTTATTTACAAAAATTAGAAAAAAAAAACAAAAAAAATCGAAACATTCAAAACATTTCGGGAAAAAATGTGAAAAATTGCACAAAATTGAAAAATATTCAGCGAAAAATTGTGAAAAAATTTGTGAAAAAATTGTGAAAAAAATGTGCAAAAATTGTGAAAAAAATGTGCAAAAATTGTGAAAAAAATGTGCAAAAATTGTGAAAAAATAGTTCAAAAATTTCTTATTATATTAAAAATTTCTGAAAAAAATTTTTTTTCGCAAAATTGTTCCAAAATGTTCAAAATATATTTCGCAAAAAAAAAAAAAAAATCAAAAGTTATTTCTTACGAAACAAAACACAGCATATTTTATTCTGAAAGCTAAACTTTCATTTCGGAAACTAAATGTAAACAAATAATTATTTCAAAACCATTTACGTCATTATAGATTTCAGATGTTGTCACGGTTTACTTGGAAATTTCTAAAGCAACTTTTTTTAATATCCGTTACGTATTAAAATCAAAAAGGATTTAGAAATGGATCCAAAATGCATAGAATTACATATTTGGAAACACATCCCTTTAAAAAGAACACCGTTTATAGAAACCGCGCCACAAATATCCACTGATTTCTAGAAGAGTTTCTAAAAACGACTAAAAATTAAAAAAAATACATTTTTGTATTTTTTCCTCGAAATTGACGTTAAGAACCCACGCTCAAAGGAATCAGAGTTCAAACAGAGAAGAATTACGTGGACGATGACAACCAACATCACGGGACCAATTGGAAAACTCTCGACGTAGTCACAATGGTGACGTCATTGGACGAAATATAAAACCTAATACGCGACACATTGCCAGCTAACTCGCCCAAATAAATTAGAGAAAGCACTCAGAAATTTAAATGGCAGAAGATAACACGATCTGCATGGACTTAGGCCCGCTGGAACTTCCATCGCGCAGTTTCCTGTGAGCTAATGTGACAGCACACGAACGCCAAGAGACTTCCACAAGGCTACGAGGAAAACCGATGCTCAGATAGGGTGACCACTCTTTGTTAATACTTCAAATGTTCGGTCAGAGTACAATGTAACATGTTGCAGCTCCGCAAACCCCTACACACCATCCGAATCCTCTCGGGAGCCGTGCACGAGATCGCAAGTAAGTGTCGCTGTTTTTGTTTACGTGCCATTTAACGATTATTTTGCGTCGTTTTTCGATTTATTTTGGGGGATTCCAGTTGGGTTCTCGACCGGGACCCGTCGGCTTCGACTTAAAAAGTACGAGTGGGTCCAGTAGATGATGGAAATAGCCGCAAACAACAAAAGGACGCTAAAGGGACGCCACCTGCGAACTGTTGTTATTGTTGCGTATCCCTGGGTCGACGTGCCCTGCCCTGCCCCTACTGGGTGGCCATTCGTTCGTGCACAGATGAATAGTCGTGATCTGGGGCAGCATTAAAATATCGCTTGAATGGGTGAGCCCGGCAAGTCGCTCGGAGCGTGCAGAATGTGTCCGAAGTGATGTATGGCGGAAAGGGGAGTGAACAGAGCACGTGTCTGGAATAATGGAGATGACACACAATATCGTGACGTCTTAATTGATGCTACTGAGGCATGATGGGAAACTATTATCCTAATCACCAGAATCAACTTTCTATGCCCCAACTTTAGCGCGCTGAATTTTCTCTCTCTTTCTCTCTCTCCACTGAAATGTCAACCGATGTGTTGTCCACTTGACTCTTTCTTTCCGATGTCCTCAATTACTGCGGATTGTTTTCACCACATCATTAGGCCCACATTGAATCATCCGTTGCTAACAACGTCCACGACATGACCGCTCTATAAAGCAGAATCATATTTTCAATGCGTCCTTTCATCCAAGAGAGGTGGAGGCCTTCCTGGTAGTTGTTCGTTGCCAATTCACGTTTCTTTTCTCCTATTTACATCTAATAACTTTTAGAAACTGATGATATCGCTTTGTCACATATGTTAGTCCGCACGTTTGGACAGTGTTAATGTTACATTTTTCGTTCAACAGGAATTCAATAATTCCTGAGGAACGAAACTTACTTTTCCGGTAGGCAAAAAAATAAATAAAAAAAAGATGAAAAAAAGAAAGAAAAAAAATCATAAAAAGCAAATGACTAGTATGGGATTTATTGGTCTGGAAGGTGAATCCATTAATTTTGATATTTGCGTCGCCTTTCTCTCTCTCTCTCTCTCTCTCTCTCTCTCTCTCTCTTTCTCTCTGTCTGTCTATATGTCAAACTATCATATCATTTTCCTTCTATTTCTTATCCTCCTTCTCGCTCTCTTTCTGTTTCCCCTCTATTTCTCTCTCTCTCTCTCTCTCTATTATTTTTCCTCCGTTGTTCTTTGTTCTCCCTTTTTCTGTCACTCTCTCTCTTTTCTGTCTGTCTCTCTCTGTAATTCATTTTTTTCCTTCTCTCTTCTTTTTGACCTCTTCTTTTTCTTTCGCTTTCTATACTTATCATTCTCTCCATTTTTCTTCTCTCTCTTTTTCTCTACCCTCTATCATTTTTCCATCTGTATCTGATTCTTGTTCCCTCTCTGTCTTTCCTTTTCTCTTTCTTTATATATATATATATATATATTATTTTCCTCCTTTGCTCTTTCTTGTCCCACTTTCTCTCTCTCTCTGTTTATCATTTTCTATTTATTTTTCTTCTTTTTCTCGTTCACTCGCTTTCTCTGTCTTTCTTTTTCAATTCTAAATTCCTTCTCTCTCTTTTTCTCTGTTATTTTTCATCAGCTGCTCTTTCTTCCTCTCTTCATTCTCTCTCTCTTCCCCCCCCCCTCTTCTCACTCTAGTTATCTTTCCCCTCTTCTCTCTCTCTCTCTCTCTCTCTCTCTCTCTCTCTAGCTATCTTTCCCCGCTCTCTTTTTCCCCCTCTTCTCACTCTAGTTATCTTTCCCCTCTTCTCTCTCTCTCTCTCTCTAGCTATCTTTCCCCGCTCTCTCTGTGTTTCTTTTACACACATTCTATCTGTCTCTCTTTCTATATTTCTTTCTTTCTTTCTTTCTTTGTCGCAATCTCTCTACTGATCATTTTCCCTCCATTTCCTCTTCTTCTTCTTCACATTTTCTCTCTTTCTATGTCTCTTTTCCCTTCTCTCTCTCTCTCTCTCTCTCTCTCTCTCTCTCTCTCTCTCTCTTTTCCTTCTGTTTCTATGCCTCTTTTTTTTTCTTCCCTTTATCTCTTTTTTCTTCTTCTCTTTATCTCTATTTTCTTCTTCTCTTTATCTCTTTTTTCCTCTCTCTTCTTTCAATCCCTTTCTCTGTCTTTTTTCTCTCTCTCTCTCTTTTTCTCTTTCTTTGCTCCTCAGTACATCCCCACATTGCTGCTTCATCATCGAAGAGAGTAACATGGAAGAAGTAAATTGCTTCTCTCACACTTCCTACGAAATCCTATCAATATCGTGTCCATCTTTAAATGCCAAATACGAAATTATCCTCCCCATTCTGCAGCCCGAATTTCTTCTGTATTTTTTTGTTCTTTCCTTCCTTTTCCAGCGCGAACTGCTAAACTTTCCACACACACACACACGCACGCACACATACACAGGCAGCACGAGCGAGTGAACCGTATCACAATGCTTTATTAATAGTGCCACTTTGAGGCGCTTAATTACTCTCGTTCCCCAAAGCCTTCTTTCATTCCGCTTAATATTGATAAGCCTCATTCTAGGAGAAGAAAAATCAGTAAGTCGATTAGGCTGGTGGAACAAAATGAAGATGTAAGATTAATAACTTCATAACGGGCCATGTCTGGAAGAATCAACACCTGACACCCTACCGACAGATGGCTCTAGTGTGTATCTTCTTGGTCTTTTATCTTTCGTCCTATTGGGATTACGAAATGGTGACCACTTGCCGGCGAAAGTCGCTCGCTGTATCCTTTAAAATTCCAATTAATCTTTGGAGTGATTAGTAGGAACTATTAATGTTTGCTGGCCTGGCTTGCAGGGCCATTTATTTTCATTTGGCCTGGCACAGCTATGATTCGCGTGATTTATGTACGCCTGTTATTAATTCCGAGGGCTTTCTTATGGCGTCATTGAGTATCTCGCGCGAATGCCACAGAAGGATAAAGCTACGCGCAGGATTTAAGGAAAGAATGGCTGACAAAATATGTCCTTCTAAAATGCGAGCCAGTCATCTGAGTCTGCATGACGTAACGTCCTGTTTTTGTGTACAAAAACAGGAAGTGATGTCACGCTGGCATCGATGGATAAGTCTCTGGTTTTGTTTAGCGTACCGCGATTCTAAATATATACTTTCATAAGACTGCTCGAATTTGCTTCGAACGAAGATTTAATGAGGGTTGGGGGAGGGGGGGTGTTAACCCAATACGGGTTTCCCAAAGATTTTGAAATTTAGGAGTTTAATAATAGACGTGATAGAAGTTAACATATCACCATTTGTTGTTGTTAGGAAACTTCTTGAGGAAACCATAAACTGTTAATGCTATTCAATTCTCGTGGTTTATTAACAAATTTATTATAAATAAAAATACACAACGTGGCTGAGTTAGTTGACTTCGGGCGTAGGTAGTGGTTTTTTCTCCCGGAAACTCGGGTTTTTCATCCAGCAAACAGAAAATTGACCCTCACAACACGCGTAATTTGCAGACAGTGTACACGGAGCAATATGGCATTAGTCGCTGATGCTCCTAAGACCCTACAACAGCAAAAACAGGTAACATATTGTTGGAAAAAAATTATTTTCAATTATTTTTATCTTTGGTTAGACCTTGAGAGAGTTTATAACTCTTATCTCTTATTCTGGGACTAAACTATTTCATCCTTACTTGAAAATGTAATCGTTTATGGTATGGAGGAACTGTTTGTTGACGTTCTGAATTCTGTTTGCGTGAAACTCTTCGTCTGGGTGACAAATTTTGAACGAATAATTATTGTAAGAAAGAAATAGCATTTTTGTATAGTGGTCGCCAAAAAATTGTTATTTTTTTTCTCTCTCTGCTAAAATTTAGGGTGATTCTTGTAGATTTGACGTTGATGAATTCAAATATGGCAGCCATATTGCTTTTAACACCCACTAATTTTAAGGTAGAAGGGAATAAAATCAAAAATTAAGATTCTAGTAAAAAAGATTTCATATATTTTAAGGAAATGTTACATACAGTACTAAATATTGAAAGATGGGCCTATTAATCTTGTTCTATTTACAAAATTCTTTATCTGATAACAAAACGATTTTTTTGTCGTTTTTTGCCTTTTATAATCGTCTATTGGCGTCTCCCGTACATGATTCCAACAGTAGTCTGCAACACATTTGGACTCCATTTTCCCTGGTATCTTTTTCCTCCATTGGAAAAATATCTTGATGAAACCTTTCACCGTGTCCATCGGAGACCGCTCCCAGGTTTTCAGGAATAAAATCAAAAAGGGAATGTAAGAAATGAAGCTTTAACGACATGTTGAATCTCAACTCTCTGTACACTAAAATTAGCTCATCCGCAATTTCACTATAGTTTTATGATTTCTCATTGCCTAAAAAGTTCTCGTAGATGTTTCTGAATGACTTCCAGGATCTTATTTCTGTAGCATTTAATTTTTTAGCGAATTCCTCATCTTGGAACAGCAGTTTGATTTGAGGACCCAAAAAAATTCCCTCTTTTATCTTGGCCTCATTGATTCGAGGAAACTTTTGACTCAAACAGGATCATCCTTCTTCTTTTTTCTCCATCGCTTTCACAAATATATATATTTTTTTTTTTATCGAACTAGCTTGATCTGCAATGGTGGTAAATAGATTTTTGATTTATCCACCAAAGGAGGATGTGCTACATGTTTCTTGTCTGGTGTAGTTTCTGAATGGTTTGGCCTTTTTTTTTTTTTTTTTTTTTTGTCCTGTAGTTGCAATCCTTCGACCGGCTGCCCCACGCGCATAAAAAAACAGCAATATTTAGTGTATCCACTTTGCAACCCAGTCAGCAAAGGTACCACTTTTAGACCGAAATAGTTGCTCAATTTGTATTCTTAATAGCATATTTTGCAAAAGAACCCGTAGGTTCTTTTGCAAAATATGATCCAGATGTAAATCTGGACTACGTCCCCGGACAATTTACATTTGGAATTACACGCCCCCAGGAATTACAATTGTCCGAGGACGTGGTCCAGATTTACATCTGAACAATGTATAATGGGCAATGGTCAGGCAACATCTTGACCACACAGGTCAGGAGGCTTCATTTTAGGAAGAATGTAGAGTTGCTTGAGTGGGTACAGAGAAGAGCAACGAGATTAGTGAAGGGAATAAAGGGTTGCTCTTACCAAGAGAGGCTTAAGTTCTGCGAATTTCAGCGGCTGGAGACTAGGCACCTGCGAGGTGATCCTGTTGAGATGTTTTAGGTATTTAAATCGATTGAGAAAACTGAACGCTAATAGAATTCTTTCTCTTGCTCAGACTACGCACATGAGGGAACATAAATTCAAATTGAGGAAAGACAATTGTAGAATAGATGTGTGGAAGTTTATCTTTAGCCACTGGGTGATTGATTGCTGGAACAGACTTCCATCTGTCGTTGTGGAAGTTGATTTCTTAAATAAATTCAAGGAATAACTAAACAAGCTATTGGAGGGAATGGAAAGGAGAAATGGGAAGGTTTTATTTATTTATTTATTTTATTTTATTTATTTTTTTGGCTGATGCTCTGTATGCTTACTTTCTTGCATCATTTGCCAGTACTACTACCAATACTAACACTTTTTTTTCCAACATCAGGGAGAATTAAGTTTACCGAATGCCAAAGGAAGCGTAACGTATTGAGTGTTTTGTACCAATCATCAAACATTTCATTGAAAACAATGTTTCGGCAGCAAACATTGTTTCCAATGGCAACAAGTTATTAATACTAAGTTTCAATTTTATGACATTCTTTAGGTCCTAGGTTTTATGATCATCCTGAACGAGCAAATTACTGACAATGATCACCATGGTATTCTGAGTGCCCAGGGAGTAAACATTATTTCCCACAAACGATTCTATGTTTCAAGATGGTAATTCTGCAATACGCATAGCCAGATGTGTCCAATATTTGTTTGAGAACATTAAACCGAGGCTAAGCATCTCCCATGGCCTGCACATTCACCAGACTTTTAAACGTTATTGAGCTACTGTGGGCATATTTGGAGAGAAGAGTAAAAGGCCTTCCCCCTTATCACTCATGAAGCTTGAAACGATCCACCATGAAGAATGGCCCAATATTCCTCTTAAGATAGTTGAAGATTTATTTGAATCTGTTCCACGTAGAATACAAGCTGTTTGAAAACATCATATTAGTGCATACCTATACACTGAGTGATCACTGAATTATGACCGCCTACCTAATACTTCGTAGGTCCTCCTTTTTCCTTCAGTACAGCAGCTATCCGACATGGCATTGATTCAACAAGATGTCGTAAGCGTTCGGGAGATATGGCCAACCAAGCTGGGTGTAATGAGGTCAGCATTGGAGGTGATTGGTGTATCCAGACGCCTGATATGCCTTTTCATAGTGTCCCACAAGTGCTCTATGGGATTGATATCGGAGAAGTTCGGAGGCCAATCGATATGCTGGAAGTCAGAACTGTGTTCCTCAAACCATCCCTGCACAACAAGTGCCCGATGACTCGGCGCATTGTCACCTTGGAAGACACCATCGCCATTCGAGAAAAAGTGTAACACAGCGGAGTGTACACAGTCAGTAAGCGGTTGACGATAGCGGCGACCACTGATACGTTCCACATGCACCAGGGGTCCAAGTTCCTGGCAGTGAAACATGCCCCACACCATACAACCGCCTCCACTGGCCTGCACTTTTGATACCATGCCTGGTGGATGAAGAGCCTCATGTTGTTGACGCCAAATCCGTACACGACCATCCACGGTGTGGAGTAAATAACGTGACTCATCCGACCAGCACCCTTCTTCCAGTTTTCTAACGTCCAACTTGCATGCTCTTTGAACCAGGCGAGTCTTTTAAGCCGATGAACTTTGGTTAGGAGAGGATGCCGTAAGGGTAGTTTGCTGGTATAGCCCATAAGTGCGAGCGTGCGATGCATGGATGCAATAGCCTCAAGAATAAAGCCACAATTGGGCCTGATAAATTCCCACTCTTCATGATTAAGATCAGCAGTGTATACATCATAGATCTGCTCCTTCACATTTTCCACAAAATTTTAAGTGAAAACCACTTTCCGAAGATATGGAATACGTATTTCGTTAAACCTGTTCCCAAAAATAGCAATCCTAAATCCGCCAAAGACTACAGGCCTATTGCAATTGGATGTTCGTTTCAAAAAATATTTGAGAAATCCATTTTAAATACCATCAACCATCACTGCTTCGGGCATAGACCGGAGTACCTTCATTCAGTGATCCCACAAAGATCTACTACCACCAATCTCATGGAGACTCTATTTCGAATACAACACGCCCTTAACTTCAGACAGCAATTAGACATTATCTTCTTAGACGTTGCATCCGCTTTCGACAGAATATCCATCTCGGCTATTACTATCATCTTGGAGGAATATTTCCATATAACTGGGCACGTATTAGCTATAATAACGAGTTCTTTGAGGGAGAGACACATCACTGCCATAAATGGAACTTCCAAAGAGACCTTCCAAGTCAACAGGGGAGTCCCACAAGGTGGTGTCCTCTCTGCTACTCTCTTCGCAACAGCACTGCATCCCTTCCTGACCCAAAATCAAAAGCAATTTGTCGTATATGCAGACGACTTGAAATATTTCGTCACCTCGAATGACCAAAACACATCTTTACAATGCAACAACGAAGCAAACTCCAAAATCGCCGAGTTGCAAGAATATCTTAATTGCATGGGGCTCCGACTAAATGAACACAAGACAGCCCAAATGGTTTTCACCAACAAGGTATTAAAAAACCACATATCAATACGCGTAAATGGCAGTGTGGTCAAAAAAGTCAGGACACATATTGATCTTGGTCTGAAATGGGACGAAAACCTAAACTTCACACCCCATTTCGGACATGTAAAGAAGAAAACTTACGCAGCGCTATGGACCTCCAGACAAGAACTAGTAGGTATCAGGAACCCTGACCTTGTTAAACAATATATTTTAAGATGCGTCATCCCCATCCCTCTCTACGCATCTCAGATTTGGTCTTCTGCCCCAGTTGCTACCATCAAGGCTTTCCTGGGTTTAGAGTACTGGATGCTGAGATGGTTAAACAGGATCACTACGAAGCCATTTACAATCTCAAGAACCATTTTATATGCCAACTTGGATGTCACGCCTTGGTCTCACATTATTGTCACCAAGAACATCCTCACGCTTGCAAAACTACTGACCGGAAGAGTCGACTCGCCGAAAACTGACCACCTGCTGACTCGGCCCCACATGACGCAAAGGTGGGCGAATAGAACAACATCCCTTCCAATCAGTAGCGCGCTCACACAGCTGGAAAGCCTTCGGCGATTTTTTCCTTTGAACACTATTAAAATGTTCAACGATCTTCAAGCAGACCCAGAAAGGCTTTGCGCAGAGAAGAGATACAGGACCGAAGTGTTTCAAAAGGCATTACTCCACCTATAAATGTTGAGTGATGCCGACTGAGGGAAACAAAAGAGAATGCAGGAAATGAAGAAAATGAACTGGTCGGGACTGTTTTTGCTCCTGTTATGTTTATATTGGACGTCTTGTCTTTCTGTGAACTCGCTGTAAATAGTGCTGTAGATGTGAACATTCTCTAATTCCTTGTAAAATTGTAAATTATGCTTGTGCTCTCTTTCTATCTGCCTGTCATGTAAAATAAGGCAATGATGTGTATAATATAATTAATCAGACAATGTATGATTTAGAAAATGTATAATTTAGACATTGTATAATTTGTATAATTTATAAAGACTGATTTGTATAAATTATAAACAGATAATTATGTATATAAATTATATTTGTATATATGAATGTGCACCCCCTGGTTAATAGCTGTAAGCGGGTGTCTCTTAGGAGAAAATAAAGATAATAATAATAATGGTCATGCCAGATATTGTTCCGGGTTGGCCCATGTTGTATTGGGTAGTCAACTCTTCAACAGTGCTACGCCTATTAACATCAACCCTTCTAGTTTTGCCGTCGGGTCGTTGTTTGACCATTTTGACGTCAGTCCTAGTACACTTTAACTGCGGCAGCTCTCGAACACCCCACCAGTTCAGCCGTTTGGTAAATCGAGGCACCAGTTCGTCGAGCACCCACAATCTGTCCTTTATCAAAGTCTGATAAATCGTTCCTTTTACCCATCAAGCTCGGAATTTTACTACCTACTGAACCACTGACATCTTATCTATGCTACGTAGGTCGACTCCGCACTTTCGTACCTCACATGGTCAACGGGTCGCATTCAGTTTTCATAGGGATGGTCACAATTCATGATCACTCAGTGTAACTCTTATCACAGGTTTTTCCATTATTGGGAATAGACGACGAGTGAAATATGTAGCTACTTGGGAATAGAAGGGAATATTTACTTTGGAATATAAATCAAATGGACAAATACTTGGGGATATAAAGCACATGGATAGACCCTTGGGAACAGACGTCACCTGGACAGACCCTTGGGAATAGAAGGGAATAAATACTTGGGAATGCAATACTTGGAATGGATTCTTGTTATTGTTCTTTGGTTTTTAGGAGCATCGGCAACTAATGTCATGTTGCTTCGTGTATATTGTCTATAAATTGCGTGTGTTCTGAGGTCGAATTTCTGTTTGTTGGAAGAAAAACCCTAGATTCCGGGAGAAAAAACCATCTGAAGTACTGTGATTTGTATGGCAGTAGTTCTTTATGGAATTCGGCACACGGAGAAAGAGGTTAAAGTATCAAATAAAATCTGATACCACGGCGATCACACCAACTGTACTATCCGCAAGGGCTGGAATGGATAGATGGGAGTAAGAAATGAATACTTGGAAATACAATATTTAAAACAGAAGTCTCATTGCCTAATAGGTGTGGCAATTTTTGAGGGAAAAATGAATCTTTTAGATGGAATATTCCCTCTATTCAACCGATTTAGCTCCATCTGACGTCTTTCCTTCATTACAGACGGTTAAACTTAGTAGAATAATTAAGATAAATGTCGCATGAATCATACATACTAAAGCGGGACGCCCAATTCTACATCTTACGTTATGTCCCAGTGGAAATTAAGAATTGGCATTGTAATTCAATATGAGAATGCAAGAACAATATCTCAAATGACGATCAGCGGCATACTCAGACGTATGGGGTTCCACAGCAGACGACCCAAGGACACCCCCCTCCTCACCACAGTTCATCGTCAACGGCGAATGCTGTGGTCTCAACAACACGCTGATTGGACGCTGGAAACAAGTGCTGATGGGATGAGTCCAGATTCCTGGCTCAACACGCCGACGGGATGCCTTTTGTTTGGCTCAAGCGACGCTAGTCCATGGCCCATTGTGCACGGCGCCAACTATCCAGGCAGTTGCTTAATATAGAGCCGGTTTTGCTGTCAAGAACTAGGTTCCCCTGGTGTGTTTGGACCAATGTTTCACTGGTGAGGTCAGTCTACTGCTACTTTTAGGAGATCACGTGCACTCTGCCATGTTTCATTATTTCTCAGACAGAAAAGGGATCTTCCAAGACGAAAATGCGCCGTTGTATCGGGTCCGCCCTGTGTATGAGTGGTTCAAGGAATACAGTGAGGATATCACCCACCTTGATTGGACTCCAAATTTACCTGACTGACTTCAATCCGATTGAACGCTTGTGGGACGTTTTGTAACGGGAAGGGAGTCGTGTGGACCGTCCTCTGTTCTAACAGTGGAAAGTCTGGCAGACAGCATGTCTGCAGATTCCTACGGGCGTCTTCAGACATCTAGTGGAATCAATGTCCAGATGAACAGCGGCTGTTATCCGTGCTAACTGTGGCCCAACATTGGTCATAATTTGGTGATGACTCAGTGTATGTTTTATGTGTCAAATGAAGTAGAAAGTCTGGAAATATGGGAAATGTATTAAGATGCAGTAACCACCATAACACATCTTAGGAGTCACATGAAAGTATTTAAAGCTTCTAAGTAACATAAAATGAATTCCGGTTTATAATTAAATACGAGGTGGCGCCATCTATGTTCGCTATTATAAACTACCTATCTCCATTGAAAATTCAGATTAAACAGCAGAAAAATTATATAATTTAATACTGATCCAATTATAATTTTTCATCACAGCTGTACAATTTCTATTATAATTTTTTTTTTTTTTTTTTGCTCTTATTAACACGTGCTCATTTATTCAAAATTGCGTGGACCATTTCCGGATTAAGATTATCACGACGCCCCCCCAAGTATAAATCCTAAGTCATACTTTGTAAAGGGGAACGAGTAGGTTGGTAGTTAGTTATTAAGCCTAAATAAGTGGTAATTTAGATCGAAACCACAGCGACACCTTCTGTCAGCTACCGGAACTACAAACTACCATCGACGAAAACTCTTAAAACGTGCCCTGATTTTTTATTTATTATTTTTTTTTTTTCGTTTTCCCCACGTACATTTCCTAGTCCTCCGTTGCCATGACAACGGGGTGTGTCCCTTTCTGTGCCTTTCGTTAAACCGCGTTTAATAACGCTACGGAAATGGGCAAAGTGAGCTAAATCCGCGATATCCAACGAAGAAAGTCGTTTTTTTTTTTTTTCTTTTTCCCTCCTAACCCCTTTAAGTGGTAAAGCGTTCATTATCAGCGCGCGCGCCTACGAAAGTAGTTTGGAAAACCTGTTGAAGAAGTGCAGAGAGAAAGTGAAGTGGAGATAAAAGGCACGTCCCCCGAAACCCCCGCCATCCGGCGAGTTACCAGGGCAGAACCGAAAGATACGGCGAAGCACGGCGGCGGCGGCGGCGACTCGGATGAAACATTACTGACGGGGCTTTGGCACGTACCCGAGCTGTTCTATTTTGCCCGCCCCTTTACCACACCTTGCCGATCTTGTTACTTCTCCCACCCCGTGGCGTTTGTGAAGCCGCCGACGGAAATGATAACCATATATCAACGGTACTTTGAAATCTCCCCCTTAATCCTTCGGTGCCCGGTGTATTAAGATTCCAAACCCTTCCCCCTCGTACTTTGTTTCCCCCCACGACACATCGTAACTTTGTAGCTGTGTCTATGGGTCGGCTAATTCCAGTCTCCCCTCCCTCCCTCCACTGTGGTCATCAGATGGACTAGTTGCGCTCTAAATGAGTTTGCGCAGTGATAAAGATGCGGATATTCGTTTATGTTACAGATAAAAAAGTAAACTTCACTTTTATTTAAGGTCTCGAACCTTTAGAATTAAACCGAATTAGATTTAGAACGTTTAGAATTAGCAATTTGTAAAATGTTGGGCTCGGAATGTATTTATCTCATCGTGTCCGTGTATTTCTCTCTCTCTCTCTCTCTCTATATCTGGCATTTTTCTGTCCTTTCCTTTCACACTTTCTCTTTTTCTCATAGACTCAGTTATTCTGGCTCTTAACACACATATTATATTACTCCCTCTTTATTTCTTTCGCTTTCTTTTATAGCTCTCATTGGTATAGCAGCACCATCTCCAGTGTGTGTGCGCAATTTTGGCCTTTAGGGCAGACAACGATTGTAATACCCTGAAGTCCATCACGATTGACGCTTAATCGTGGCCCGCCTCCGCGTGGTTGGGACGGGCACCTGGGCAGTATTTCGAGGCGATCGCCTTCCTAGTGGAAAAGTGGTCAGAAATAACTAAACATCACACTCACACGCTTGCAGGAGTGCATACATGTTCATCATATTAAAGTTTCTATAAGCTGAGATCTCTGTCCTTCTAAGAACTAGGATGATTACGTTTGAAAATATAATCCTTCGAATATAATCCATAGCCAAAAGGTCAAGGGGATTAAGTTGGTAAAACTGCATAAAGTGAATACCAGTGTTAAATTCAGATGCCAAAGCACTTTAGGCAAAAGTAAGGGTCACCCTAAGGGTTTATCACTGTCCTGATATGAAAAATGCTTGGGTTCTAGTCCCGTCTGATGGGAAAACCTTTTATGGGCTAGGTTAGCCAATCTTGTGAGGGTGCCATGGATTTTTCTTGTCGGAAACTCGAATTTTTCAACCAGCAAAGACAAACCGACCACAGAACGCACGTGGTTTATGTACTCAATATATTAATGCCTCGGGACTTCTTAATTTTGTAAAAATCGGACATTTGGGGATTGGGAATATTCTCGAGCAATAACTGCTTCAATACATCCTGAAAGAGTTGGCAATTTCTAGTAGAAAGATGGTGGCTTTAAAGGCTTCGTAGACTCCATGGGCTAATGAAGATGGTTGTCTTGGTGTTTCCCTAATTCTACATTTAAATTTATCTCAAAGATGTTCAACTGGATTCAGGTTGGTGTCCTGCGCTGGCCGATAAAGTGCTCCGATGTTATTCTCTTCAGACAATGCGTTCACAGCCGCCCATGCCTCCTATAATGGATACATTGCCCATAATTTATGAACTAGAAACGAAAACGGTGGCCCTATGAAACGAGCAGTTACGCTATGTACTGTTTAGGTCAGGCAGTTCAGTGCAGATGAAGATATTCACTTCTTCCAACTGTAAATACCCTTCTTTCAAAATATTTTTCTGTGGAAGTTTGTCATTCATTAGCGACCTTACTAAATCAATAAGGGAATTTTTATTAACATCTGCCTTTCAACTATTATCTATAAATAATTACACACAATTTGTTCCAAAACTGAAACCACTTAGCAGAATCAATCTCTATTTGTGTCTAAAAAGGGCAACGTGACTTCAAACAAACCCAAAGCATTAGTCACACCCATCGCAATCCAAATCAAAAACTGATTTCGTATTTTCTTTCTCTCTTAATGGCAGATACGTTGCAGATACGTTGTTTTGTAATAAGTTTGAATCTTGGCGAAAAATCAGTTCATTACACCCGAAGGATTGTTCAAGACTCACCAGATAGGTAAGAGATAAATTTATTTGCCCATCGAAATTATTATTATTTTAATTGACGAAATTATTAAGGATACTCAGCACTGAGTTAGTTAGTCCCAAGATATCTGCAAGTATAAACATCTTAATATTTTTAATTTCCAATTAACTGTCTCAAATTCCATCCGAATATGTAGAAACGTTATACCTTTCTATGTATACCCTTCTAGATTAATAATCAAAAATAATAATCGGGCATTTTGCCATTGTAGATGCTTTCAGCCCGTTTCTAATTACTTTAAGTAAATAAATATTTATCTGTATTTAATATTAATACATAAAGCACCTGTTTCTTCCGAATGGGAGAATTATGAATACCACACCCAACCGATTAACATTCGTCAAGGCGTTTGACCGGTCTTGGCTACCCTAACCCGCGTTCGATAATTCATTATATCGATTATCTATTCCGATTATTTAAATATAATTGTGTACAAAGAAAGACCCCCTAATCAACGGTCTATCATACATAAACGTTTAATTATACCCCCCTGGCTAATTTTCATTGCAGACTCCCATATTAATCTATTGAATCCATTTGAGTTTGGTTGAAATGTTCTTTATTGTTTTAGACTGCAGGTGGCAGCAGTAATTTCCGGAATGATTTATTAAATTTGGATTTTATTATTCAATTGGTTATTGATTAAACTCATCTAAGCGTTATTAGACTTTAATGCAATAGATTTTCCGGGTTCTAATTCGGTTCAGTTCTACTGATTATTTTTTTCAATGCTACTCTCGGTTGGGAAAGATAGATGGAGTAAAATCTTCTCATTGGGAATTTTAATGGATGCTACTGATTAAAAATGCTTTAAATACGTACACAATAACACGTGTCCGGAATTTGATCGCAGTTATTTCAAATATCTCGGATTTCAACGGGGGTAAGAGGTCAAGGGTCACCAAAAGACAAGTGGAAGGGCCAACAGATGCTTTGATGATCGTTTGCATCCATATTACAATAATCTGAAAAAGGATCAGACGATGGAAAAATGTTGAATGTTATTCGGATTATAAGAGAATAACTATTTGGTTGACTATCCCTCTACTTTTCATTTCATTATTGGAATGAACGCACACGACTTTCTAGTCGAATCTGTTTTCTACTGTGACCTTTGACCGCCGAGTAACTGCGTGTGGTGAAATCCGAGCAACATGGCATCGCTATGATCAGATTCTGTACAAACAAACTTGTTTATATTTTTTTTAATGCGTGGCGTAAATTTGATCCATGTCATTGGATCAAATCTCTCTCTCTCTCTCTCTCTCTCTCTCTGTATTTCTTTCTATTACCATCTCTTTCGTCAAAGTATGGAAGTTTCGAAAGAGTTAAAAGCAACGTATTCAAGCCTTTAAAAAAATAAAAATAAATAATATTAATTTTATTCAATTTGAAATTCTAATTGGTTTTCGTTACCGTTATGTGTTTCTTCAATGGCTCCATTCTCAAATTTATTCCGGGTACTATATCAAAATTTTAGACATTATCAAATACTTAGGGAAAAAACATTTAACTTGATTAAAAACAGTTATTTCAGAATTAATCACATCAAGATGGATGTCCAGCACTTGGATCATCACTAGCGGATTCCAGCCCTTCTTTAAATTCTGCCGCCATCTTGCAATAATAGAATAACTGGGAGATTTTTCTCTTCTCTGCATACGGTAGTCCTTTTTAACGATTCTTTCATCTACATAAACAACAACAACAACAACAAAAAAAAAATAGATATAAAAATATATAACAGATCGAGCTCTTTAAAAATTTACATTATCTGATATACTTTATCCACCATATTGGCTTTTATAATATTTACTGTTTACAATTGCACGATACGTCAACCAGTCAGAAAAGCCTTCTACTTTCTGACTATCGTTTAACCACTCGCCTAATCTTTCGCGCTCAGGGTACTTTCGGACCTAACTTCCAAACATCTTATCACACACACACACAAGTGTGGCAAATGCGTTGGTGCAAAAAAGAATAATGTAATTCACATTGTTAAAAGGAGTTGTTTAATTTCACGTGTTCACGCACTCATTCGTGCCAGATTGTAGATTAAAATTAACTCATTTGTCAGTAACAGAAATCACACGATCGAAGCACGTGCGCCAGCTTACTGCAACGCATGAATTCTATGGCAACCGCGAAATAGATAGCATCAGATACCAAATAAAACAGCAGACTTTTGAAACTGACTGCCTTTTGGGGGTCGTGTGGTGTTCGTGGTGGTAGAGGGGGAGGAGGGGTGCAGATCGTTTGCGTCATACCAAAACTAAAAACAAAAAAATAGTCCTTGTTCGTCGTAAGAATTTTACCTCTCTAATAAAAACGAAAAAATCTCATCATGACCTACTTTAAAGGTATCTGTAACATACTATTATCACTAATTTGCATCAAGATAAACTGGAGAGCTAAACTCAAATGCATGCCTTGGAACTAACCCTTGACCCCCTCGTAGGTACTTTTTTTTTTTGTTTCGAAAAGTTGGATGTGAATCGGTCGAATCGGATCAAGCTAGTTGCCAATGATAAAGCATCAACACCTTAGTATAAACACCTACTGGAAAGCTTTCCCCCATTAAACATTAACGATCACCACCCTCCGGTTATTTCTAAGACCAAAGTCAAGCTGTCCCCCCCACCAAGGGGGGATTGGAAATTACGGTTCCCTTTTAAACCAGTCTCCATAGAGTATGATAAGTATCTGACATGGGCGCAAGACTGACCAAGCCCACCCCCGCTTAACCACCCCTTGCACGTGCGCTGCCTGCATTATCCGGGACAGTACGTGATAGACAGATAAGAGCAGAAAGGGGCACATAAAAAGTCCGTAACGGGTAGATATTTTAAAACATCTCGGTTGGATTTTGAAATCGAGTCTGACCTGGTACTTATATGGGTGTGATGAAGGTGCATTGATGTGCAATCGAAATGGGGCAAGGGACGGACGCGAGGGAGAGTCGTAAAATGTTAGATATGCGAATGAGAATATTTATAATTTATTAAACTTTATTTTTTTGGGTAAATATTTGTTTTCTTGTATAAATAGTACAAATATAGAGAGATTTTAACTTATTTGCATAAAGATAATCGTACTACTGAATACGCTTCGCGATCTACCAGTCGATCGCGATATACTGATTACATTGATTAAATTCTGTGTTCTTCTTATTGATGACAAATTAATAACCAGCCTCCTGCCCCTTGTTACAAGGACATGGAGTCTTGTTTCATCAGTAGATGGCTTCCAGATATAGACAAAGATTTAAGGGCATTCCTTCCCCCAAAGAAACTCGGTTCGGAAAACCCTCTCAGTTCAACACTGCACAAACTCCTCTATCTTTAAAAACTCACTCCGATCCGCCCCCCCCCCACACACAGACGTCCAATTTTTGCGATTTTTCTTTAAACTAATTTGAACACGTGCGAAAAATCAGCATCCAATCTTTCACAGTTCAACTCCAAAATCAATGAACTAATTTTTCTTCTCTTTCATTCATCCTCCAACTCCCTTCCTCCATTATTCCGAACCACCTTTCTTTTCGTATATTTCCCGAAAATTACGCCATATAGAAAATAAAATCCAACGTCGAAAAGTTTATTCTCTCCTCCCAACCTTCAACCCATCCACGGTATTAGATACTATCGTCATAAATATCAAATTGAACTACAGTAACTCAATGGTAATTATCTGATACATCTTGTCACAGAGTCTACGAATTCGTATCAAGGAACTAAAGATATGCTATGTACACTACCTTGCCAAAAGTCTTGGACCCGGGCAGATTTCTCTCAAAAGTATTGGTAAATTACATTAATGACTATTCCCTCGTGACCTTGTCCTAATTCTGCATTTAAGATTACCATAACCTGTATCCCTCTTATCACAATCTTCTCACCGCCAGAAGATACCGATCCACTTTCGTCTTAAACCTAACAGGACTCTCAACCTCAGCCACTCAAGAAGACACCTTTACCACGAAACATCCTTCCTCTAAATGTAGTCGAGTTTGAGTTGACTGTGGTCCGAGGCCACGTGACTGCTAATTATAACAAAGGTTATATTCTTGTTAAAATGATTATTTGTAGACTCTTCTGGATATTGTGTACAGTGTACAGAACTCGGAAATTTTATGATTCTGTGTACAGTGTACAGGACTTGGAAATTTCATTATTCTGTGTACAGTGTACAGGACTTGGAAATTTTAAGATGCTGTGTACAGTGTAAGAGACTCAGAAATTTTATGATTCTGTGTACAGTGTACAGGACTCGGAAATTTAAACTGTGTACACTGTACATGGCTCTATAGTTTAGGTAGTATAATGTATATGTTTGCGCTACTACATTAGTTTCAATCAACCTATTGTAGTTCAATTTCGAGAATATGCTTTAGTTTTCCTGAAGAAGGATTGTAGAAGAGCCACCCGAAACGTATGTGAGGGATAAATTTTCTCATTTTCCGAAACAGATTTTTAGAAACGACGTTCCTGCATCTGTTTGAAGAACACGTATCGGATGTTCGACTGATGACCACTAGAGAGCGCATCGATCAGAAAACGTTGCGCATTTTTGTCAGCGCCGTTTCCAAGGCGTCTCAATTGTTATTATTTACATCACGTATCCCTTTCTCGCGCACGCCAACCTGACCGTAAGGGTGGCCAAGGTCAATCCTTTACGGCAAAAATCGCGCGCTGTCGGATGGGTCATGGCTGCTGACTGCGCAAGATTTTGTATATTTTCAAATGTGAGCAAAATTGACAGGGTGACCTAATTCACACGGACGAACAAGCGGATTCTCGACAAGTATCTGCGGCGCAACATTTAGGATTGCTTTGCTTGACCTAGACTGCGTTCCCCACCCTGAAAGGTCTTGGCTCGGAGCAAGCGTTACTCTGGGAACCGCAATCCGCGGTTGTGTGGGAAACTGACAGATTTACTGGGGGATGGTGCTGAGTCCGGTGTAATCACTGTACGCACCTGAGTGTACGACAGACGCTGCGATCATGTGCGTGCGAACGTGTTCGGGTCTATTGACAAGGACAGTTACTTGTTGGGTTGGTCGTCAATCATCTTGGCTGTCATCCCTTGCCGACTATCAGCGTTTGTCTTGAGATCATCAGAAGGAGTTAAACATCTTATTGTGACCTCCGCATTCACGACTGTGTGTGTGTGTGTGTGTGTGTGTGTGTGTTGCGAGTGAAATCACCCCACCTACTGTCAGCTGATAGCATTCTGGATTGGACAGTTCAAATATTCGTGTTATTATTGAAAGCAAGGTTCGTGTACAGGAACTGTTTTCGTTTAGGAACTGGAACTCTTCTGGTTTCACAATTGGAACTGATCTGGTTAATTTACATTTATACGAAGGGTTAACTTTATTTTTCAGGCACATAAAACAGAATGGTAGGGACAAATGGAGGGGATGAACATCGGACTGGTAGAAAGTTCAGTTCAGTGACACTTAATACAATTCGATTTGCTGATGAGCTTATTTATGGTCCGTAAGGTCAGTTCGGATGATATTTAAACTGATGTTAGCTAGGGTAGAAAAAGCGCGGTCCCCTTGCAACAGAAAAAAAAAAAAAAAAAAAAAAAAGGCGCGTGTGCCGAACACGCGCGGTAGATGATTTTATGTGAAACATCCTTGGGGGGCACCTACGATGGATTTATGATAGCTAAACTAGCAGAGGTATGCTTGCGATTGCATCATCAAAAAGGAATCTTGGCAGACCCTTGTTGTAACCTCTGGCAACGAGAACCCCTGGGGCATCGTCTTCCAGAAAGTGACAAACAAGCTATCTCGTGGTGAAGTGCTTGACAAGACGCTCCGTTTAGACGGCTCTTCGACCCTCACCTTGGGAAGACTCCATTAATAACATCCTTGACACCACATACCTCACTGAGGAACTTGTCATGACGTGACAGCAGCAAGAAATAATCAACCAAAACCACGATTAGCGCCCGAAATCCGTGGAGCCCCCTTCACAACAATAGAAATGGATCTGGGAATAAACAAAATGAGGGAAGGAAAAACACCTTGTGTCGATGTGGTCAAAAAGTTCTGAGAGAATTATCCAGTTACCTTCTTAAGTCTTCTAAATCGGTACCTGGCGGAAAGTATCTTCCCAAGATCTTAGAGAACAACAAGTCTAAAACTGATCTTAAAAAATCCGGTGAAGCCACCACAAACCCCCACATCGTATCGACTAATCGCTCTTCTGTCCGTGTTGGTTAAACTTCAGGAACGTCTTCTCCTATTTCGACTCTTTGCCTGCTACGAAGAACACCAACTCTCGTCAGAAAAGCGATATGGCTTCAAATCAGGCTGCTGTGCTGAAGATGCTATCAATAGCCTAATTACCCAAGCGACGCACTCCCCTTTCAAGTACTCCTTTGCAAATATAGTAGACTTTGTAGGGGCTTTTGATCGCCTATGGTGGCCTAGTGTTCTAAGGAGGATCCGCCTGGCCAAAGTTTCTAAAAACCTTTACAACAGTCTGAAAATCTACTTAAGTAACAGAAAGGTCCCGGTTGTTGCCAACAAGTTCCAGACAGTATCGAGGTACATCTCTCGGAGTTGCCGGCAGGGCTCTGTCCTTAGCCCTTTTCTCTGGTCCATAGTACTTATTGGTTTACTGCGGATGGACCTGGGAGGGGTTGATCCTCTGGCCTTCGCGGACGACTTGGTCTTTCTTATACTTGTGGATACCAGAGCTGCGCTGGAAACAATAGTTAACAGAGCATTTGTCTAACGGAGTTTTGCAGTTTTGGAGTTTGTCTAACTCCAAAGGCAGCCATGCATAACCTGAAGATTTCAGGGGAAAAGACCAAATCAATCTTCCTAAAGGGGAGACTTCAAGTATGAAGACCACCAACTAAATTAACTAAACTAAATTTCACTCCATCCGTCTATATACAGAAGCAAAGTACCTAGGCATCTATATTGACTCGGGTCTCATATTTCACTACCATCTCAAGTATTTACCAACCAAGATACAGATGTATGCTGCCATGATAAGACGAGTTAGAAGGGCAGATTGGGGGCCGAAGCACAAAGCCTTGGCACTTGTCTATAAAGCCATCTACGTCCCAATCGTCAGTTATGGAGCATCCATCTAGTCTGGCGTAAACAAGCCACGCTGGAGAGAAACAAGTGAAAGCTAAACTCAATACAAAGATTTATGCTCTTATCAATCTGCAGGGCGTGCCGCACTCTCAGCACCCCTGCACTGCAGGTGCTCACTGGATGTCAACCGTTGTACCTTGAGGGTATCAAAAGAGCCTTATTCTACCGGTTAAAGAAAGGAGTACAAACAAACCTACTAAATTTCCAGTTAGATCTAACAAACGACCTGAAACAAGAGAAAAGGCGCATCACCCAACACCTACTGGGATTATGGCAACAGTCATGGGAAACTTCACCAAACGGAGAAATCAGCCGATGATTCATACTAACAATCAAAGTAACCAACCCAAACCTTCCTCCCTGGTACTCGCCTGGACTGCAGGAAACCTTCTTAATCACGGGACATGGTTCTTTTCGATGAAAGTTGACAGCCATAGGCATAGAGAGAAACCCGCGATGCCATTGAGGCGAAGAGGAGTCCTGTGAACACCTCATGTGCGAGTGCCCCAACTACGAAAACAGCAAGGTTAAGTTCCTCACAGAAATACAGAACAATCCACGAAACCATGAGTCCTCTCTCTCTCTCTCTCTCTCTCTCTCTCTCTCTCTCTCTCTCTCTCTCTCTCTCTCTTTCTCTCTCCTACTAGAAGAAACTTTCTACAAAGCGCTTACAACGTATGTTCATGAAGTTTTTGTCATAAGAAGAGCCAGAATAGCAGAACTCCTCACGACGTTGAACTTGGGACCAAATCAAACTTGAGCAGAAAAATTCCAAACCTCTGACATAACATTGAACTCAAGCAAACCCATTTAGGGTAGGATACTGCTGACATCTTAGGTGTAGGATGGCTGGTAGCCCTAGGAGTGCGGGATTCCCAAAGCTCACGCTAACCCATTATAGGTAGGATTTACTGCTGGCACTCCTCAGAGTGCGGGATTCGCAAAGTCCAAGCTAACCCAACATGGGTAGGATAACTGCTGGCACCATCCTGTGACTTTTCACCCTTCACTCTAATCTCTCATTTCGCCTAAACTTGGGTGGATCAACTCTTACTTGCCCATCCACCCACACTCTTCCCCTTTAATCCCTTCTTCTTCTATACCCCATTCTTCGTGTTCTCCTATTTTTATTTATTATTATTATTTTTTTAACTTGGTTTCCATCAGGAAGCTCAGGCTACCCTGGTAGAGGCCAGCCAGAGTATGATGATGATGATATGTAGATGATGGGTCATCCTGGTTCATCTCCCAGTGGTGGTGGCGGCAACGCGGGTCCCACTAGGGACCCTGCGGCCAAGAGACCAGAGACACAACAAGAAAACATAACACTATTCTGACAGAAACCAGACATTACACTTTTTTCTGGTTTTTACAGGGATTCTGTACTTCTTCACACTTCACAAAGTGCCATGGCGCAGATGTGGAATACCACCGGTGGCGCCTTCCACAAAACACTATGCATCGTATCTAAATGTCTCTGGAAAACAGCGTCGATTGAGGTACCCGATACTTGCGACCTTCGTCTTTATTTTCTTAGGTTTTGTCGCCTTCATTCTTGTTCAATACTCTCGAGAACGCTCTGCACTTGACTTCGGCATCGTTGAACACTCAAATTTTATTTTTGAAAATTATTGATGTGAAAACATCTATAGCGGCACCTAACAATGCTAACAATGGAATGTAACGAATATGCGAGACGAAAAAATAAATTATTGACAAATATTTGTATTGTTGCAATCATATGACAAATGCAGTACTTGTATTGTTGCAATCATACTTGTGACGTCATACTATTCAACATATGGCTACAATCAAATGGATAATTAGGCTATTGGCTTGGATTTCACTAACCTCTTCCAAGCCAAGGATATTTTCACATAAAATAAAACATCTTTCGTGCGTACAAGGTACACACGCGGTTTTTTGTTGTTTTATTGTGTTTTTCTAATGCAGTTCGACAAAATTCAAACGAATAGTGTTTGAATTTTGTAAATCGATTCATTAGAACTCGAGATATCGATCCCATCACGAAAAATACGTCTTGCACTCTAATCACACTACTAGTGAGTGCCCGGCACTAGTGATGGGACGCATTTTTCGTGACCAATCAGATTTACTCCATTGTATGTGTCCCCAAAGATGTTTCATATCAAAAATCGCCCTTATGTTGCCACGTCAATAGTAGAATGCACCCAGAAATTGAAATTTTGGACACTGACATATTTGCCAAATTGGCCTGATCTTGAACCTTCTGATTTTCAAAAAAGGATTTCGTTTCTTATGATACGAAACTCGCATAACGTAATCAGATCCAATATACAGCCAAAAATAAAATCCTTAAGAAATATCCAGATTACATCATCGGCTTGTGGAAACAGAAGACAGAAAATTTAAATTTATGGCGTCGTATACTAATTCTGAAGAATTTTCAGTCTTCCCCATAAATGTGAAGTAGATGGGGTGCCTCTGAACTATAATATGGCGCGAGTCATTAAGAATGATTAGTATCGAAGAATTATTCACGTATAGAACTTATAAAATTGAATAAATAAATAAATAAGCGCCTGCGTGAATCAGTTCCAAAATGGCGAACCACAGTGGAAATCATAATTGAAGTCAAATTATGATTTATGACTTCTGCCACCCACATTTGTTTCGTGTCACGCGAAAAACTACCCACACAATCAACAATTTCGAATCTTCCATTCCTGGTCACGTGATCAAAAAAAAAAAACAAAAAAAAACGATGAATTCGTGCCGAGTGTGGTTAACAGGGAGTGCACGTGTCTGGTTCTACTTGTCCTTGTTCCTCTGAATGAAACAACGGGAGTATCATTACTGTCAGAGGGGTCATCACGACAAATTAGACGAATCAACCCGTGAACCCGCTGCCATTTTTCGTTTCTGCCGACCTTTTCTCTAGCACAGAGGGCCACACCTACTCATCATCTTACCCACCCCTTTCCCCCCTTCCTTTTCTTGCATCTGTACACGAAAACAAATACACGAGAAAGGGTTAAAGTCTGGTTTCTTCAAACTTGATGTATTCATAAGAATTTAGGCCTAAACATGATGGGTGTTAGAGTTCATGGGTTTATCAGGGGTCCTCCCCATTTATTCTTATTGCACATCGCAATGGCGGTAATGGATTAAACCAATAATTGCTTGTCAGAAATCCCTTTTGATATCAAAACGCAAAAAAAAAGAATTGCATCGTAATTAAAATTAACATAACTAACAATCGTAATGTTGGAAAAAATCCTTTTCACTCCATGACAACCGTTACCATAGAAACTCCCACGTCTAATTCTGCACAATTAAAGTTCTCCATATCCAGCTGCGAAATTGTTTACTATTGAAATTATAATTATAAATCTGGATTGCAAACAACGGTGAATGTTTATGATGGTTTTGTGTTCATTGCTTTTCATTCGGGCTTCTCATATCGACGCCCTGTATAATGTCATGAGGGGAAATTATTACGGCCAGTATCACACAATAACCAGTTATGTAGCAATGGTGGGTTACACGTTGGCAGTATGATTGATTTATAGCTTCAACCACCCACAACTACATCGTCTTAAAAAGAAAGTTGCCAACATCCTAAACATGTTGAAAAATAAAAATAGATAAATAAATACACAATAACAAATAATCAAACGCTATGTGTTTAGATAAATATACGCTTTGTCATCCATCGCGTTATGTCTATTTACTGTTTTCTTGATGCAGCAGAGCAGTTTTTATTGAAATAAATCGTTGAATACTGCTACAATGCAGCACTTCTAGCGCTCCTTTTTTTTGTTTTTGTTTATGGCTGTGATTTTATGATATTTCATCGCAATTTTTTTGGTTAGAAACGTAGAAGAAAGCCATGTTATCTTGATTTTTATTCGTACTGCGCAGATACAGTACTGTACTGTATTTTTGTGCTTTTTTTACTGGGTAGTACAGTATTCAATAGACTAATAATTTCTATTTTTTAGGCTATTGTCCTCACCACGTCCGTCCGTCCGTCCGCACGTAATGACGTGATACTTGGTGGACGTATTTTCATGAAATTTTATATTTGACTCTTTTCAAAAAAGGTATAGAAGGTCCCAAAGTCATGAAAATCGATCGGATTGTTATCAAATTTTCAGCATTAGTTTAGTTTATCCTTGGGAAGCTTTCAAGATCAATTACGATTCCCTATCCCCCCCTTCCTCAATAAAAGGAACTGTCATACAAACGCCATTATGAACACATAGTACAGGCTTTGGTAAACCCTTCTTGAATATAGTATAGAAGTTGTTAACCCCCAATTCATTTATTTAAAATTCTTGTGATTTGGACCTATGATAAATATACACTCACTGACCAAAAAACTAGAAACTTTCTTTCAATATCTAGTAAGGCTAATATTTGAATCCATGCCACGACCTGTATGGGAATTACAGCCCATAAAGGTCGTGGCATGGATTCCACTATGTGTCTGAGGGAGTCTGACTCCAGATTTGACCATTCTTCCATCAGAATATTTGTCAGAAGCTGTACTGGGCTCGGTAGAGAACTGACAAGCCAAACAACCCTTTCCAGCATATCTCAGACATTCTCAACTGGATTCAGATCTGGAAAATTAGGCGACCAGGGGTAGATGTAAGTCTTGGGAATATTCCTCGAACCATTCAGATATAATTTTTGCATGGTGAATAGTTCGTCGTAAATCACCTACCTTCTCCATCTTCCCCATGACTGGATAGCCTAAGAAGCCCCAGGAAATCGAATAATATTTAGTTGGCATCAATGGAACTTGTGATCATATTACATGACAACTGATATTTGCATATCGCAAGTTCAGTTATCTATTGCGCCAATTGAGAAAGGTTTCTTTTTTCATTATAGTCGACTTAAGATAACACTTAATATTAATTTTCTGGGTAATTTAGATAAAAATAATAAAGGTAATGGAGTGCAGGTTATCTGGCACTTCGGCAAGAAGTGCCAGATAACCTTAATTTATAAAGTTGCTGTTATAGAAAAGGAAGGTCCTGACGATTCGTTATCCGACTGTTCATACTAAGAATGTGCTACTTTAACAATAGTTAAGGTGTTGTTAAAATAGTGTAATTTTGCTTATTTGATAGAAAGAATCAACAGAATCTGAGTGAAGATTTAGCAAAGTGAAACAGAAAGAATCAACAAAATCTAATAGAAATAAACAACAGAATCTGACAGGGAGAGAAAGAAAGAGTCAACAGAATCTAATAGAGAGAGAGAGAGAGAGAGAGAGAGAGAGAGAGAGAGAGAGAGAGAGAGAGAGAATCAACAGTCTAACAGGGATAGAGAATCAACAGAATGTAACAGATAGATAAAAAGAGAGAAAGAGACAGAACCAACAGTCCAACAGAGAGACAGAAAGAAACAATCAACAGAGAGAGAGAGAGAGAGAGAGAGAGAGAGAATCAACAGTCAAACAGGCATAAAGAGAGAGAAAGAATCAACAGAATCTAATATATAGATAAAAAGAGAGACAAAGATAGAATCAATGGTCTAACAGAAAAACAGGGAGAGAGAATCAACAGAATATAACAAAGAGAGAGAGAGAGAGAGAGAGAGAGAGAGAGAGAGAGAGAGAGAGAGAGAGAGAGAGAGAGAATCAACAGTCTAACAGGGATAAAGAAAGAGAAAGAATCAACAGAATCTAACAGATAGATAGAAAGAGAGACAAAGATAGAATCAATGGTCTAACAGAAAGACACAGAGAGAGAATCAACAGAATATAACAAAGCGAGAGAGAGAGAGAGAGAGTGAGGGAGAAAATCAACAGTTTAACAGGGATAGAGAATCAACAGAATGTAACAGATAGATAAAAAGAGAGACAGAGACAGAACCAATAGTCCAACAGAGAGACAGAAAAGAGAGAATCTAACAGAGGGAGAGAGATAATCGGCAGAATTTAATAGAAATAAACAAGAGAACCTAACAAAAGGATCAACAAAATATAACAGAAAGGGTGAAAAGAATCTAATAGAAAAACAACAGAATCTGACAGAAAGAACGAACAGAATCTAATAGAAATACAAAACAGAATCTGAGAGAAATAGTCAAAAGAATCTAACAGAGAGAGAGAATCAATAGAATCTAGCAGAGAGAGAGAGAGAGAGAGAGAGAGAATCAGCAAAATCTAATAGAAATAGACAAGAGAATCTGACAGAAAAGATCAACAGAATGTAATAAAAATACAGAACAGAATTTTACAGAAAGAATGAGCGGAATCTGAGAGAAATAAATAAATAAAAAATAAAATTTTCTGTTTATACTCCGGCACGACAACCAAGTCAGTAGAGTTTACAATAAATCGTCAATACAAATATTTATCGTATTTAGTAGTCACGGGCTTGAACCCCGGTCCACTCAAGGAACGCGTGCTACGCACTCTCGCTCCTGACCACTGGGCTACGTCAGTCAACAGAATCTAACAGAGAGAGAGAGAGAGAGAGAGAGAGAGAATCAATATACGTAATCACAGAAATAAACAATAGAACCCAATAGAAATAAACGAGGGAATCCAATAGAAATAAACAATAGAATCCAATAGAAATAAACGAGGGAATCTGAGAGAAAAAATCAACATGATCGAACAATGAGAGAAAGAGAATCAGCAGAATCACAGAAAGAATCAATAGAATCTGACAGAAAAAAATCAACAGAATTTAACAGAAAGAATGAAGGTTGTAGAGGAACAATCAGAAAAGCAAAAACCTTCGAGAAAGTTCAGATCAACAGGCACCGGGGGAGCCATTAATCCGTCGTTGGCAGAGGTCCCTGTACAGAAGGAACTGCTGATAAGTTCCCATGGAGGGCTATCAATAGTCACCATCAGATGCTGCGTGGACAGGCGGAAGTAATTTCTAGCGGCGGTTTTGATTGACTGCGCGGCAAACACGTGCTTTACCGCGTTCGATCAAGATAGAATGGGTGGCGGGCGGATGGTGCACGTGACCTGACGCTCCTCCCCCCCACCCTTTCGTGCGCGTGTGCGCGCGCGAATATTCCTCGCGCAAGTACGCTTCAGATAAGGCAGATTACCGAATGTATCTTCCACACCGCCGGCCATCCTCCCTCCCCGCACTCCGTGTGTTAAAGAAAAAAAAAAGAAAAGAAAAGAAAAACAGCATCAAGCACCGCGAGTACGCGGGTCAGAACGAAAAGAGAAGCGGCAAATTGCGGCGCTGTCCTAATTTGATGTTTGTGATGCAACGAGACCCCATTCTGGAACTTGTAATGCGGAGTGGGATGCTGCGTGTCAAAATAAAGAGGCGTTTTTACGGAGAAAAATTAAAGAGGACGTGCTGGCCGCTTCGACAGTGACAGCGCCGCTTCAAAGTTGTGATTTGTTAACAATAAGAAAGTGTACTTAAACGCGCAAACCTCCACCTAAGTGTTTTTTATGCGTAATGAATCTTTCCCGCATCATTCATTTCGTGCGGGGAAAAGGTAGTTGGAACTGTAGCAGAGGAAGATGACACACGCCAAAGATAATGGAGATGATGAAAGAGAGAGGGATAATCTCGAATTTTGCGCTTTAAAATAAATAATTGATTTTTAATAAACACGAAAAGGTCGAAATGTAAAGAACGATTTATAAAGATCAGAAATCCCAGTTGTTGATACGAAGACTGAAACAAACAAAATTAGCAGAAAATCTGTGTTAAGGGAAAAAATTCTAGACATTAGAGATTAAGGAAAAGTACAGAGAAATATTTGCTTGGATGGATGAAGGCCCAAACTTACAAAAACGTACTGAAACTGGTTCCAGGAATTATGATAATCTAAACGTTTATTAGGAAAAATTAACGAAACATTAATAGGAAAAAATAAAATTATAAAAAAATAAATAAAACATTCACAGACAGAAATATAAACTTAACATAAAAAAAATGTCAACCTGTAAAAATCTAAACATTAACAGGAAAAATCCAAACAAAAGAAAAAAATCAAAATATTAACAGAAAAAAATAAAAACATTAGCAAAAAGAAATCTAGACTTGACATAAAAAAATAGAAACATTAACATGTAAAAATCTAAACATTAACAGGAAAGACTCCAAACAAAAGAAAAAAATCAAATTATTAACAAAAATCATCTACACTTCACGTAAAAATCAAAACATCAATAGGAAAAATCCAAATATTAACACAATTTATACTTAAAAGAAAAAATCAAAACATAACTAAAAAGAATCTAGGCTTAACAAAAAATAAATAAATAAAAACATTAACATGTAAAAATCTAAACATTAACAGGAAAAATCCAAACAAAAGAAAAAATCAAAATAATAACAAAAAGAATCTAGACTTAACGTAAAACAAATAAAAGCATCAACATGTAGAAATCTAAACATCAACATGTAGAAATCTAAACATCAATAGGAAAAATCCAAACAAAGGAAAAAATCAAAATAATAACAGAAAGAAATCTACACTTAAAGAATCAAAACATTAACAGAAGGTAATCTAAACTTAACAAAAAACTAAAAACATTAACTTAAAAATTTTAAACGGTAACGGAGAAAACTAAACACGGAAAAATTCTAAAGTGAAATTATCAGAACTATTTGATTAGATGTAAACCAAAATTTACAAAACATACTGAAACTGATTCCACATTTTGATAATCGAAATATTAATAGTAAATAATCTAAACGTTAAAAGAATAAAATTAAAATTAACAGAAAGAAATCAAACAAAAAATCAAAACATCAACAGAAAGAAATCAAATCATTAACAGAAAGAAATCGAAACAAAATTAAAAAAAAGCATTAAAAGAAAAAATAAAAATTTTATCAGAAAGAAATCTAGGTTTACAATAAAAAATATAAAACATAAAATATCGAAACATTAACAAAAAGAAATCTAAACTGAAGTGAAAAAAAATATTAACAGTAAATATCTAAATATTAGCATAAAACAAATCTACACTTAACAGAAGAAGAAATCAAAACATTAGCAGAAATAAATGTAGACTTAAAAGAAAAATCAAACATTAACAGAAAAATATCTAGATTTAAATAAAAAATATATAAAAATTAACACAAAATATGCGAACATTAACAAAAAAAGAAATCTAAACTAAAGTGAAAAAAAAAAAACGTTAACAGAAAAAATCTAAACATTAGAGGAAAAAAATGTAGATTTAACAGAAGAAATCAAAACATTAACTGAAAGGAGTAATGCAAAACATTAACACAAATGAGGAATACAAAACATTAACGCAAAGGAGGAATTCAAAATATTAACAGGAAAAAATCAGAATATTAAGAGAAAAAAAAAATTCTAAACATTAATGAAAGATGAAATAAGAGCTCAATTTTATTTTTCGAATGTTGTCAACTGCTGAAATTTTTACAGAAGATTCCAAATCATTTCAGTATTTGTACCACGATGTTAATTGTCATGCTCTGTGAAATTAATTATTATAATGAATACAAATTAACTACTAAGAGCATTAATTGTTTTACTATACCATAGTTGATTTTAAAGCGCTGTATTTAAAGGTTCGAGATTGCTTACTGAAGCGATTTGAGACCTTAAAATGAGAACAGAAGCTGTCTGGGCAGGTTTGAGTGCTCCAAGAGAAAAGTCAAAGTGAAACACGTTTATCCATGGCTGAGTAGCATATTTACATACCGTGAAACAACAACAGAAGCAATGTGACTTTGTTACTAAATGAACGCCCATCTGCATAATCATCTTTGAGGGCCCTCATTCCGATTAGATAACACGGGCACGTTCCTGGAGGCAGGTTAACGACAACCCTCTAAGTACATCAAATGCTAATACCAGTCTTCTGGAACTTTTCGGACATAAAGCTTCCTAAGATATCGGTCACCATTACGAACAAGCCACGTGACTTGAAATTATCCCACAATGGGACGTCGATCTCTCATCATTTTCACTTCCCTCGACCCCCCAAGAACTTCGGGTCACCACACCGAATTCCCATCAAGCCACCTCTTGACTGCTTAAAAGCACCCCGCACGTGATTCGGGAAACAAACAGCCACCCTTTTTTGCGGCAAACCACCTACTCGTCATTGCTCACCGACTATCCTGCAGACGTCACTGTATGTCACACTCCTTTCCGGTTCCTTGATCGACGAGGACGAGAGTATAATGGTTGCGTAATCTTCTGTAAGTGCACACTGACCATACAGCACCCATAATGAGGCACAATGGATCTCTAAATAGCGCTTCGTCAGGGGTGGTTCACGGCGTGTTTGACCGGCACTACGTCTTGTCACTCTGCGTTCATATATCTCGTGCGGAGACAATGCCCGTGTGACGTCCTCTGACCACGCGGATCATGGCGAATCGTATTCAAATGTTGGAATCTCATTAGATATGAATTCTTAGCGTTGCTTTGAGCTAATCCATACGGATGAATGATATCGGGGGGTGGGTGGCCAGTAGGGGAAGTAGAGGGGTTGATAATAAGCGATAATTGTCTTCTTGTCCTGCCGTGATGAATTTACAAGCGAGAACAAGGCGACAGGTAATGATTTTCACCTTCCTTGTCAACATTAATCTTGCGTCCTATAGAAAATGTCGGTTGTTCGCGCGCTAAAGTACCGCGATTGGCGCGTGACATCAAACGCAATGTGTTGCTTGTAAATATCATGACACGGGGTCGTCTGCCTTGTCACGTGTCGCAGCTGGGGAAAGGAGGAAAGTGGATTTTCTGGCTACGTTTGATTCCAAAGAGTTAATGGTCTCTTTGGAATCGAACAAGAGCTGATTTTGGCCAACAGAAATAACATTTCTTTTGTTAAACCGATTGCTTCACTCGCTGCATTGAAAATGATTACAAAATGCGAAGTTCCGACATGTCTGAACATGTTGAAACTTGCTAAGACTCCGAAATTTCAATAATTTGAACTGAAATGGAAAAAAAAAATTTATTCAGACCTAATAAAATTTTGGAAGAACCCGAAAAAGAGAAATTTCTCGATTCGGAATGAAACTCAAGCGTCTTCCAGATTGTGAGGCACCTCCACTCGATTCTGTTTCATCTGAAAACATGTGACAAGTATCTGGAAATTGTACCTATTAAAGGTGGAGCAGGAACTGTACAAGGATAAATACCGTGGCAAGGCAGAGTTGCACAAATCTGTCTTTCAAACCGCACCTGCGACCTCGTCAGGAGCCTACAATATACACTGACCTCTTGCACTCTGTTATAGACAATTGGCGCGCGATCCGAACATGGAGAGCACGCGTCTCTCGTGATTTGGAATGTAAGGTCACAGTCCACTCTCTTCGTGGAAAAGCGAGACGATCTTAGTTTATCACGTGGCCTCATAGTTGCCATGGTTATGATTTCATCCGGACTCGGTCTTTTAATGATGATGGTGGCCGACTTACCATCACAATATATCATATTACGTATGAAGATGGTTAGGATCTCTGAAAAGGTGTATCTTCCAAGATGTCAGCCACTCAAGGTCAAAGCACGACATCGGTATGCATGAACTTATCGTATTCGCCTCTTGTGAATCGTTTGAACAGATCTAGTTTCCAATCCGATTGCAGAACGAAGGAATTCTTAAAGACCTTTCTAGGATTATCAAGAAGACATTACGAGGCATGCGCAAGCTGTACCATTGAAATTGCTGCGCGCGCATCGAGACGTGGAAACTTTCGATGCCAATCCGCCACGAATATCTACGTTTTTGGGATTAGAGCGAAATTGTAAATTGTCGTACGCCTACGACGAAAGTCACGCTTCCCAGTTAATGGGGATGAAAGGTCTGGTTTATTTTGTCTGACTTTAAGAGAATTCCACTGCAGACACCGTCCCAGATGAAAGGGCCTTAAAGAGGTCTCATTTAGAAATTAAGCGCGAGCGATCCATTCTTGCAGAGAGAAATGCCTCTCGGGTAGGGACTTAAGTGCTTCGAATGTGGGACAGAAAAGCCACACTTTTCTAAATGCAGCGCTTAAACGAAGGTGAAAGTAGGACAGTTGTATATAGTGGTAACGTGATGATCCCCGGCTATGGCAGCCAATCCGTTTTTGTTTCTTTCTTTATTTCGAGATAAGACGAGCGTGGGTGTAATACAGCATGAGCGTGACAATGGGCATCACCTTGGATACACCGCTCCTCCCTAACGACCGGTCTGGGTGGCCGCTTGCATGGTCAAACTACGGCGGGCAAATATCGCGCACGAAAGTGGCCA
The DNA here is from genome assembly GCF_048544385.1 of Mastigoproctus giganteus. NCBI lineage: Eukaryota > Metazoa > Arthropoda > Arachnida > Uropygi > Thelyphonidae > Mastigoproctus > Mastigoproctus giganteus. The sequence continues at coordinate 38,336,593 of NC_143579.1, read as the reverse complement.
ATTTGCTCATATAAAAGACGATCCTTAATAGTTTATCACGTGCCTGATGATAGTTGCCTTGGTAACGGATTTCATTCAGACTTCGGCTTTTAATGACGACGTTGGCCAACTCACGATTTCATTGCGAAACAATCTTAAAAAGGCCGTTTCCCCGCAGTCCGACGTCTCTCTTTTCTCTCTCTCTGTCTCTTTTCTCTCTCTCTGTTCTTTATCACTTTTGATCCGTCTTCATTTCTCTCTCTCTCTCTCTCTCTCTCTCTCTCTCTCTCTCTCTCTCTCTCTCTCTCTCTCCCTCCCTGTATCTTTCAAGAGAAAAAAGCAAAGATCTTTTACCCTTTTTTCTTTCCTTCTTAGATAGAGAGAGAGAGAGAGAGATGAAGATCGAAATTTCTTTCTAGAGAAAGGAGAGACCTTTTCTCTCTCTTTCTTTTCTCTAGTTCTCTCTTTCTTTCGATCTCTCTCTCTTCCCAGAGAAAGAGGGAGATATCTTTTTACTTTCTTTCCTTCTCTTTTTCTTTCCGCTCTCTTTCTTCTTTTCACTTTTCTCTCTTCTCTTCCTTTTTCCCTTTCTTCATGTCTTTTCTTTCCCTCTTACTTTCTTTCTCTCTTTTATCTTTCCCTTTTCCGTTCTCCTCTCTGTTTCTTTCTTTCTTTTCTGTTTCTTTCTTTCTTTCCCCTTTTCTCCCCTTCTTTCATTCTTTTCTGTCTCCTTTCTTTCCTCTCCTCTCCCATCCTCTCTTTTTCTTTCGTTCTTTCTCTCTCTCACACTTTTAAAAGAAAATCGGAGAAATCTTTTGTTCTTTTTTCTTTCCTTCTTTCTTTCTTTCGATTTCTCCTTCTTTTCTCTCTCTATTTCGATCTCTCTTTCGAGAGAAAGAGGGAGAGATCTCTTCTTTTTCTTTATTTCTTATCTAACTTCCTTTCTTTTCTTTCTCTTTCTTTCAGTCTCTCTCTTTTAACAGGAAGAGGGTCAGATATTCTTACTCTTTCTTCCTCTCTTTCTCTCTTTCTCTTTTGCCCTCTCTCTCTCTCTCTCTCTTTCTTTTTTCTCCTTCTTCATGTCATTTTCCCCTCTTACTTTCTCTCATTTCTCTGTTCCATTTCCGTTTTCCCCTCTCTCACTCTTTCTCTCTTTCCATGTCGTTCTTTCTTCGTGTTCTCTCTCTCTCTCTCTTCTTTCTTACTTCCCTTCTCCCCTTTCTTTTCTGTCTCCGTCTTCCTATCCTTTCCTCTCCCTTTCTCTCTTTCTTTTTCGTTCTCACGCTCTCTCTCTTCTTCTCTCTTTTTCATTCTCTCGTTTTATTTTTTCCTTTTCTTCTTTCTGTCTTTCTCTCTCTTTCCTTTTCTTGTTCGCTCTCTCTCTCTTTTCCTTGTTACTTTCTCCCCCTTTTGTTTTCTGTATCTTTCTTTCTTCCTCTCTCTCTCTCTCTCTTTTTTTTTTTCCTTCTTCCATTCTCGCTCTGTTTCTCTCCTTCGATCTCTTCCTTCACTCTTTCTTCGTTTCTCTCTCTCTCTTTAAGGATCTGCTGCTGCTACTGAATTTACAGCGCAACAGTTAATAACTGCGAGTAACCTCCTCATTTTTTTATTATTTAAAAAAATAATAATACGCTTCACTCCATAATGCCGGTTTCGAAGTACTTTAAACGAGTCTCGCAGCTGTCTGAGAACATAAATAATCCCTTTATGGACCCTTCCGAAAATGGCAGCAACTGACCACGTCTAAGTGACCTCACTCATCACGAAGCGCACAAAATAAATATTGCAACAACACATCCTTATACTAAATGCGTCCATCTCTAGCTTTCGTGATATCTTTTGCGAACATAGTGTACATTAACCAGCCTCGGGTCTCGCACGCAACCAGATTTTCTGGCTGATACGAAATGTCTTTTACCAGACGCCTATCTCCAATTCATGCCATGTTCTTTAAGATTTCTACCAAAACAGCAAAACAAGAACTGCATCTTTTAATCTTCACCACACTGTAACATTGCGATAGATGCGCAAAATAATTAACGCGGATATATTATTAATAATGATATTAGTTAAATGGAAAGTATTAACATTTCATTTAACAAACGTATTAATGTCAAGAAAATTTCCGCATCGTTATCCTACTTGATTAGTTTGTTAAAATATTTACCGTATTTACTCGCAGATTTCTACAATGTTATTATTTCGTTATTTTGGTTCTTGTGAACTTCATATGAGTTTACTATTGAAAAAATATTTAGTAATAATACAACATATATATATATATATATATATATATTGCATTGCGCTTAAAAAATAAAAAAATATATATATTAAACAACTTTTAGTTTTAATCTTCCTCTTTTAAGAAAAAGTTCACAAATGATAAGAAACCATAAAAGAAAATACAGTCTTATTTTAAAGAATGATAAGATGTCAGATAAAGTCCACGTGCTCAAGTAAGCTGCCGCCGCTGCTGCTCGCACCAATTATCATTCCCCAAAGGTTACCGCCGATAATTTAAATGCTTCCGCTGGTCAAAAAAAGATCTCGTCCAATTTAAAACGATACCCCGCGCTGTATTTTTTTTCTCGTATTTAATTTCTGCCACGCTTTCCATTAATTGTGCACCAGTGACGGACAGAGATTAATCGTCTGCTGGTAAGAACGCTATCCGGTATACGGCTGACATTTCCCTCTTTCCCCCCCCCCCTTTACCTTTCTAGCACCTTATTAAATAGAAGTGAGCGGAATTCAAAATGCTTCTCGATTGCCGCCGAATGACACGACACATCGCCTCCGTACACACAAAGGGCTGATCGCCGCAAAGTTCCTTCCTGGTTATAATTAGCATTCCAGTTGTCATCGGACACAAGAACATATTACTAAAAGGATGAGTTATATGTAGCGTTTGTCAAGGAAATCTTTGTTTATGTTTCTCGAGCATTGGGTCGTGTGCAAAAGAGTGAAGGTTAATGGAAGCTTCCCAAGCGCAATCAAAAAACAACCCCCTCCTCGCCTCCTGTTAAAGATGCTATACTCAAATGAAGAAGATGATGATTCTGCATTGCACGAACAGTGCCATATGAGGTGTGATTAAAAAGTTCGGTGCTATATGAGGTATGATTAAAAAGTTCGGTGACGGTACTAATTGTCAAATGAGTCGCTATTCGTATGGATCTCCTTGAAAAAAAATTGCATTCCTCTGGATTGAATGAACATGATTATAAAGAAACCCGATCACCTAAAAGCTTTAATATCTGAAGATCAACTTTGGTAGTATGCCCTCAGAAAGTGGATTAACTTGGAAATTATCCAGTTCATTAAGTCCTGTTTAGGACTTAATGAACTGGATAATTCCCCAGTAGTTCCCTGTTTAACTAAGCCAAACTAGGCTTAGCTAAACAGAAACTGGACGTCAAGAAGACGACTCATCATAAATCAATCTTCTGTTTAAACCAAACGATGCTAAACAGCAGAAGATAAACGAAGCAGGCAGTCAATCAGGAAATGACGAACTGATCAATTTCCTCGGGTGATTTATAGAAATATTTCTGAGGAGATATCAGCTTAGCTTCCTCCTTTTCATTCACATCCAATTTCCATCGATGGGTTATTGGTCTGTATTTTAATGCGGACAGAAAAATCGCGATCGGCATAACTAGTCGATGATTCGAAATGCTGATAGCAGACGTCATGCATTCGTTAGCTATTGAAGGAACAAAACCTGACCTAATTAACTTGACAAAGATATTATCACTACCGGGAATGAATCATATTTAAAGTGGCAGCTCCATCATCTGTGTAGTGGATAGAAGCATTCAGTAGTCCAAAAAGAGTGCAGATAAGGCGCTTGGTATACGCACAAACGCTGTGCGCGTACAGTCACGTTGTAATGATAAACGGGGTTTGCAACCTGGACTATCTGCAACTAATCAAATGATAATTATTTCGTTCTACGAGCAGGAAGATATTAGAGATTTAGAAGGCAGCTCGTAATCTCGTTACCAGGATAAATCGTCCCTGTTCGTAAGAAACTAAGTAGCAATGGCCTGCAGATGAGTTACCCAAGTGTGTAACAGACGTAATGATTACTACAATTAATTTGACCACGTGCGATCTTTTGGCTATTATGCATTTTTTGTGAAATCGACACAGCATCGTTTTTTGACTATACGCATTGTTATGAAATCGACCCAGCATTGTTTGCGATCCGATCTTTTGGCTATACGCATTTTTTTTATGAAATCGACGCAGCATTTATTGCGATCTTTTGGTTATATGCATTTTTATGAGACAATATTGTTTGTGATCTTTTTTTTTTTTTTTTATGAAATCCCATGCAAAGAGGTATTAGAATCTATTGTACCGTGATGGGGTGGAGGTTGAGAAGTTAAAAGAAGAAATGAAAGAAAAGAAGAAAGGTTATATGCATTTTTATGAAATGCATATAAATGCACAGCATTGTTTGCGATCTTTTAACTATATGCATTTTTATGCAATAGACACAGCATCGCCTGCAATCTTTTGGCTATATGCATTTTCATGAAATAGACACAGCATCGTTTGTGATATTTTGGGTATATGCATTTTTATGAAATCGACGCAGCATTTCTTGAGATCTTTTGGTTATATGCATTTTTATGAGACAGCATTGTTTGCGATCTTTCAGGGGATTTTTTTTTTATTACAACCACATGCAAAGAGGTATTAGAACCTATAGTACTTTGTACCGTGATGGGTTAGAGGTTGAGAAGTTAAAAGAGGAAATGAAAGACTTTTTTGAAAGGTTATATGCATTTTTATGAAATAGACACAGCATTGTTTGCGATCTTTTGGCTATATGCATTTTTATGAAATCGACGCAGCATTTCTTGCGATCTTTTGGTTATATGCATTTTTATGAAATAGACACAGCATTGTTTGTGATCTTTTGGGTATATGCAGTATTTTGGGCATATGCATTTTTATTAAATCGACGCAGCATTTCTTGCGATCTTTTGGTTATATGCATTTTTATGAGACAACATTGTTTGCGATCTTTTGGGAGGGTTTTTTTGTTTTTTTTTTTATTACAACCACATGCAAAGAGGTATTAGAATTATAGTACTTTGTACCGTGATGGGTTAGATTTTGAGAAGTTAAAAGAAGAAATGAAAGACAAAAAGAAAGGTTATATGCAATTTTATGAAATAGACCCAGCATTTTTTGCGATCTTTTGACTGTATGCATTTTTATGAAATTGACAGAGCATTTTTTGCGATCTTTTGGCTATATACATTTTTATGAAATAGACACAGCATTGTTAGCGTGAAACTTGCAGCGCGAGAATGATTGTTGATGAAATAGACATTATTTGCAGGCAAGTGGAAATTGTTAGTAACAATAGGCTATTTAGCTCGTGGTCTGTGCTACATTCTTGGTGGAAATAGACATTTTTTGTCAGCCGAGTTAAATCGTTTGGCAACGATTGGCTGAAAAACGATTTATTAACTAGAAAATTAAAATTTTCTATTTAAATTTTACGCAAAACGTTCCATTTGTTGAATTTTTTTAATAAGCTTTTTTGTAATTTTATCTAAAGCTTCACGATCCTTTTAATAAACATATAAAGATCAAATTAGAAAGAAAAAAAGAGAAGAGAACAGAAAAAATCACAATGAACCCCGCACCTACCTAAATAACACAATACAGTCGGAATACTAATGCCAGCGGCAGTTCAGAGTTCAAGACCGTGGAGAGCGTATTATGAAAAATGCCGTGATTAACCAGAGAGCACGTTTTTTGAAACTGAATCTGCTGCAAAAAAATAAGGCACATGAGGCTGTAAATCAAAACGCTTTTACTTCACAGGACCTCCCTTGAATTAGAGAGAAAGTACCGTGAGACTACCTGTCATACGTTAGGGGGAGGGAGCGTCAACTTGTGCAGAATCGCCGTGATGCTTCTCTCTCTCTCTCTCTCTCTCTCTCGCGTACACAACAATGTAATGATTCATCTCTCTTAATTATAGACAAGTGTGGCTTTGTTTAGCCTCTGCAACCTTAACAGATTCTTGTTAACACGTGAATTATTTTCCCTTCAAGTGGTCACGTGACAGCGCGCCAACTGCAAAATTGCTCGAGATTCTAACAAAGTGAAATCGACTCGATTGTTGGGCGCGTGGAAATGAACAAGTGAAATCAGACTGTACATATGCGAGTGCGGTTTTTTCTTTTTCTCTTTTTTTTTTTCTTTTGGCGCGCAGAAACAGACGAACAGCTGCTATTTACTTCGCATCCGCTGAGCAGCAGCAGCAGCAGCAGCAGCATCCAAGCAGGCATCGACCTCCGATAGGTTACTGCACGCTGGGAGAATGAGCAGCGGACCGGCACGTTCGTATGATTGATCTCGGTAATGCGGTGCACGCCCACATTTTTTGTGGGATTACAGACGATGCAGAAAGGAGCCAAAGGTGCACCGAGTGTGCGATTGCTCCATTAAATTCATGCCTGTTAGTTCGTTCGCTAGTTATTACCTGCACCGACTTGACCTGCATCGGACCCGAATGTGTGTGGACGTATGAGCTGGAATCGGGTTGGATATTTCTTCTGTTTATGCATTCACGCTGACACCTGCGTTTTTGGTGATATAAATAGAGCGAGCTAGTGGGGGGATTAATCGGAAAGAGGGATAAACTGTTCCCTATTTTCGGAGTTAATCGTTTGAGGGGAATTAAAGGGGTGGCTAACAGATATTACTTTTTTATGGCGTGGGATTCCTTATAAGTGAACGATAATTATGAGCCTTCGGATATTTCATAAAAAGATAATCAAATAAAATTTGTCTTGATGAAATCCCCTCTCCCCTTTAAAATGCACCACCACACAAATCCCAGCTCACCCCTTGGTATGTCATTTGATAATCGAATGAATTGGAAACTTAACTGAATGTATGCATTACCTTCTTAATCTCTCTTTCTCTTTTATTTTCTTTCCTTCTTGTCGTTTAATCTTTTGTCTCTTTCTTCCTTCTGTTAACCTCTTTTTTTTTTTCCTTTTAGATTTTCACTATTAGTCTATTTTCTCGTTCTTTCTTTTTCTCCCTTTTAGGTTCTCTTTTACTTTCATTCTTTTGCCTTCTGCATTTCTCTCCTACTTTTTGCTGTTTCTTTCTTTCTCTCCTTATCGGTCGCCCGTTATATCCCTCCTATTACAACAGTAGGGATGGATAGTTTATGTAGTGTGTATGGGGGGGGGGGCGGAATAATTTCCAGACTTCTATTGGTTGGATTTTAATGAAAGTTGGGATGACTCCATAAATCTTACTAAAAGGCACAAATAGAAAATTTCATAAAAATCCATCCACTGGAAGTCGAGTTATTACATGCGGACGGACGGGCAAGAAATAATAATTAGTATTAGCAATGGCCACATGGTGCAAGGAAGCCTATGCATGGCTAATGCTGCACCAGCCAAATATAATAATAATAAAATGAAATAAAAATTAAAATAAATTAACAAAAATAATTAAAATAAAATGATAATAATAATAATAAGAGAAAAGGAAATTGCCGGATTTCCTATTGAAACGATTTTGATGACATTTGGATGGCTCAACAAATCTCTTTAAAAGGCCAAATATAAAATTTAGTGAAAATTCAATCCCTATAAACCGAGTTATTACATGCGGACGGACAACCAGACGTGGTGAAGAATGTGCATTATGCAAATATAGTAATTAGCTTAAAAAGTCGATTAATTCCACTGCGTTGTTGGAATTCGATCCCAGATATTTTATCTTTCATTCTCTCCTTCACTTTCTTTTATTGAGGTTGTAACCGCCATGCCTCAATTTTTAGACAAGATGGAATTCATAAGTCAGATGTGAAGAGTCTTTCGTGGAGTATCTTTCCTTTATTGGGGTGGGGGGTGTGAATTAAGAACGGAAGGAAGACAAATGCACGATGGGCAGCCATGAGGATGATGTTCCAGATGTGTTAATGACGCGGATTGTCGGATGGTCTCAATACGTCACTCCGGGCAAGAGGAATGGACGTGAGGAATCCCATTGACGCCTTTTCTTGTGTCGCTGGACCGCGCAAATTAAGGCTCGTGACACGGGGATAGATGGGCTTTTCGTGACAGAAAAAAATCTCCATGGAAACGGTTGAGCGCAGCCACTAAGCGAGCTGGCCTCATTCCTCGCTTTCCTTCTCACTCTGTTTCCTCCGGCCTTGATTATTGGAACATAATTTCATCTTCAGCCGTGACGTCACCGGTGATGACAGAGCAACGCACGAACAGTCAGAGGATACAGTCACGAACGCAGAACAATGCATGACTCTCTCTCTCTCTCTTTTCTTTCTTCCTAAGAAAAGTGACTTTGCTCGGTGTGTGTACTTCCGGCAAAGAGCAGGACAATCGCAAATGAATGCCGACAGTGTGCTTTGCCTTTCGTTTTCCACTTTTCGGCCCCTTTCTTCTTTTCACGACGGAGTCAATGATCTGTTTCAGCGCCAAACTCTGTCCACTCTGCCTATTTAGCTGCACTCTCTCTCTCTCTCTCTTTCATTATTATCCCTATCTTTCCTTCCATCTGCATATTCATCCATTAAGCTTTCTCCGTGTCTCTCTACCCAAACCTTGTAAAAGCCTTTTAATAAAGTAAATTCAGCTGATCTTTCAATCTTTTTTTGTGTTCATCTCATCCTTCTCTTACTTTCTCCTTCTACCTTTCACTCCTTCTCTTTCCTTCGTTTTTTCTTCATCAACCCTTTTCTGTCTCTTTCCTCCTTTACTCTTTCATTCTTTTTTCTCTTCCATTCTTTCTCTCCTCTCCTTTATTTTTTTTGACATTCTGTTCCCTTCCTTCTCTCACTCTCTTTGTTTCTCTTACACTCTCTCTCACTCAGCCTTGTTTCCTCTCTCTCTCTCTCTCTCTCTCTCTCTCTCTCTCTCTCTCTCTATTTCTCGGTTTTCTATAACTCTTTCCCTCCTTATTCCCTCCATTTCTTTTTTGTCACTGCTTTTTCCCCTTCTTGTTATCGTCTCTCTCTCTTTCCCTCTTTCATTTTTCTCTGTGTTTCTTTCTCCCTCCATTTCTTCACTTTCTTGTTGTTTCTTTCTTTTATCACACCATCTCTCTCTGCTCGTTTTCGTCTCTCCCCGTACTCTTTTTTCATTCATTCATTCATTCATTCATTCATTCATTCTCCCTCTCTCTCTCTCTCTCTCTCTGATCCCTCCATTCCTTTTCTTTCTGTCTTTCTTTCTTGTTGTCGTTTTTTCACTTTTCTCTCTCTCTCTCTCTCTCTATTCTTATTGTTGCTTTTTTCACTCTCTGTCTCTCTCTCTCTCTCTCTCTCTCTCTCTCTCATCTTCTATCTTATTTTTTCTCTCTCTCACTCACTCTCATTTTCTCTCTCTTTTACAAACTCTAACTCACTGCCATTTTCTGTTTCTTTCGCTTCTTCGCTCTCTCCATTTCCTCTTTCTTATTGTCGCCTTTTTCACTCTCTCTTACAATCTTATTCTCTCTCTCTCTCTCTCTCTCTCTCTCTCTCTCTCTCTCTCTCTCTCTGTTTCTTCCTTTTCCTCGCTCCCTCCATCTTCTCTTTCTTTCTTTTGTTCCTTTTTATTTTTTTCGCTTTTTTCACTCCATCATCTTTCTCTCCATTTCTTCTTTCTGTGTTAATGTCTTTTTTCACTCTCTCTCTCATTTTCAACCTCTCTTTCTTTCTCTCTCTGATTTCCTCTTTCTCTCTGTTTCTTTCTCTTCTTGGCTCCCCCATTTCTTCTGTTTTGTTTTTCTTTCACTCTCTATCTGTTTTTCATTTTCTCTCTCTCTCTCTCTCTCTCTCTCTCTCTCTCTCTCTCTTTCCCTCGATCATTTCCCCTTTCTTTCTCTTCCTCTCTCCATTTCTTCTTTCTGTTTTAATATTGTTCTATTTTATCTCTCTCTCTCTCTCTCTCTCTCTCTCTCTCTCTCTCTCTCTCTCTCTCTCTCTGTCTACGTCTGCGTGTTTTTTTGCTATTTGTTTGTTTTTCTTACTTCCTTATATTTATCTACTATTGTCATTCCTTTCTTACTCATTAAAGGCTTTCATTCTATCTTCATTCTCTCCGAGATTATTGCAAAACAATAGTCAATGAAATCGCCCGGATGAAGGATGAAACTTTTCCCATAAAACAGAACACTCAAAAAGTGGTGTTGAGTAGACGATGCAACAGAAAATCACCGGTTTGTTGTGAATATTTAGGATCGTTTTGTTTGAATCTTTTAATACAGCAAAATAAAAGAAATAGAAGTGATGGACTGCTATAACAGTCAATCTTTTTAATTAACTAAAAACAATTATTAACAAATCGCGTAATTAACACGAATAAATTTTAATAAGCACTAAAACAGTCAAACTAAGTATAGAATGATTTTTATCGTAAAAATCTGGTTTATCCAACAGTAAATTCATAAAACTCATCCAAATATATTGTTCATTCTTTTATGCGCGTTAACAATAAAACATACTCTTCAGCTAAAAACACTATTTAAATATATAGCTACTATAGCGGTTCCAAAGAAACGTTTCAAAAATCGTTAAATTAATTCATCCTGAAGGATTCATTTTAAACTCCGAAACGTTAAAATGGCAAAAATGAGATGTTTAATGTCCAACTTATACGAATAATTGTTTTCCTGAAGAAGATCTGTTTTTATACTCCGAAACGTTAAACAGCAAAACAAAAACCAGTTGTCCCACTTGTACACTATCAAAAAAAAAAAAAAAAAAAATTCCACATTTTCGTAAATCAGAGAAAACTGTTTACTATTCAACCTCCGTTTCTGCTACTTTAGAAATATCCACTTTTTTTGAGCAGTCAACACAAAAACATCCCCCAAACACACGCAGCACGTTTTCAAACCGGTTTGAATGATTGCCATTTCATATATGTATATTTTAAACCTTCTGAGTTATATTCAAGATTCCAGTCCAAAAAAACTATTAAATCAACTGTTTCTTCGTTCGACAGATTCACGTGGTCAGACAGCGTGACAGGAAACCAAGAAGTCTTGTTTTCTACCAAGTGACATACTTTCCACTGATCCTCTATATGGATGATTCAGAAGAACAATCTGCGATGTATCCCAGTGAAGGTAAGACTATAAAATGATGGATTTATAGCCAATAAAAACGTTTCTCTTTTAGATTTAATGTTCCTTTTATTGTATGAATACCGTGAGGTCAATCACAGAAGATTTTAAAAGAAAAGAAGTCTAATTTAGCCATAAAATGAAATCCCGATTGGCACTCTCTTTCTCTTCTTACCATTGTTAGGATAAGCTCACCTTATATCCGGTAGATGGCTCCAACGAGCCAATGGTAGTTCCCACTTAAAATACGCCCATAAACAAGTAGGGTGCGGGGAGGGGGGGAGAAAAGAAATGTTAATACAATTTGAGCAGTTTTAAAAGAAAGCAGTTCTCGGTTCAGCCCATATGACAATCATCTGCGGTTGATTATAGTGAGGCAAAGCTGTAATAGCAGATATTAAGATCAAGTTGTTATAGTGGATGTTAAGTGGTTGTTGTTGGTGGTGGGAAAGATAATTAATACGTTTTCCTTGGATACCTGGCTTATGTAGCTAAAAAATAATAAATTAAGCCAGCGAAAACAATAAAAAAACAAGGTTTGTTTCACTGTAACTTACAACCTTCACTCAGTCTATTAATCTTGATTTCAAGTACTAGATTTCTTTAAATTGAAGTGGGATTTGAGGAGAATCAGCAACTGGTCGATTTTCCGTTTGCTGGATGAAAATCCCGCGTTTCTGGGAATTCTGGTAATTAATTTTATAACAGTGTCTTTACTAACATTATTCCAAGCGATCTGCAAGGTTTCCCATTGACTTTGTGAAGATGAGGAGAATTCACGGACTTCACGATCCAATAAAAGCTCTATTGGGTTTAAGACAGGCGATTGGAATGGCCGTACCATAATTTTCAATATCCCCTCCTGTTGTTTAGTTGCTAGAAAGTCCCTTCCGGTCATTGTCTTGTAATAGAAAATTTCTTCCACGAAGTCCAGAGGATATTGCATTGTGTTCAAGAATGTTTTCTTTTCTTAAAATTCTCTTGATTCTGAAGATGTCACCCACTCCAGAAAACAGAAGCAACCCTAGATCAGGACGGAACCATCAACCTTACTTGACTGTGGACAATGTGGCACCATTTTTACCCCAAGTTGATCGTCTCAAATAAACTCTAGTATTCTTGGATTCAAAAAACTTCAATTCATCCGTCCACAGTACGTTTTTCCACTCTTCATTTGTTCGACTTTGATGTCTCGTAGCCCAAGCCGACCGTTTCTTTCGATTTCCAGGTTAATGAGGATTGTAGGGTTTTTAGATCCTACCTGACCACGAAGTCCTGCTTGTTTAAGATGAAGTTGTACAGTGGGTGTAGACACGGGAGATTCTCTGTTCCTGTTGAATTCAACTCGGGTTTCGGGTGGATTAAGTCATCGATTGCGTTTAGCAATCAGCATTATTTTTATATACACCTTCTTCTTTATGCAGAGTTATGACCAATTCTTTTTGCAACACTCAGTTCCTTATTTCTTGCCATGTTTATCAGGAAAAACACAAAACTTACACCAAACACTCTTTGCGAATGAATTCAGGGCGTTCGATTTTATAAGATTCAGCTTTTTTTTGCTCAATTTATATTATAGCAAAGCACTCTAGAATCATCTACAATCTTCATTAATATTAAAACAATACTCCCACTTTCTATAATCATCTACAGAGTTCTACCACATTCAGAAATCTTGCACGCTGTTCTACCACATCCAGGAGTCTTTCTGGAATATTCTCGAATATTCCAGAACTTTGAAAATTCATAAAAATTAAACGTGATTCAAAACTTTTAGGAGGGAGGGGGAATATTCTCTCCATTTTTGTTTCCTCGCTCTTTTTCTCACTGTTTTATTTATCTGCTACTTCATATTCACACGATTTACTCTCTCTCATATTTTCACCTTTGTCATTTTTCTGATCCACTCTTAACTTTTTTAAATAATTTCTCTTTTTCTTTCATTGATTCATTTGTCTTCCTTTTCTTTATCCATCCTTCTTTCTTTCAATATCTCTAGCAATTTCTCTTTTGCTCCCTTGTTTTCTTTATCTTTTCTTTCGATCTTGTTTTCTTTATCTTTTCTTTCGATCTTGTTTTCTTTATCTTTTCTTTCGATCTTGTTTTCTTTATCTGTTTCTTTCTTGTTTTCTTTCTTTTTTTCCATGCACGTTACCCCTTTCTAAGTATTCTAGTCTATTTCTGTTCCGCTCTCTCTCTCTCTTATTTTCTAACCATTTTGCTCGGCTATCTCTCTGTATCTTTTTTCATCCTTTTTCCTGTCTCTTTCTTTGTATGCCATCTTCTATCTGTCTCTCATCTATTTCTGCTCTCCCTTTCTCTTTCTCTCTCTCTCTCTTGTTCTATCTGTTTCTTTCCCTCTCTTGCTTTCTTTGTCTGTCTCTTCCTTTCATTCTATCGTGCACTTTATCCCTTTCTGTGTATTCTTGTCTATTTCTGCTCTCTCTCTCTCTCTCTCTCTCTCTCTCTCATTACATTCATTATCTATAATTTTCTTTCTCTCTGTCTCATATTCTCGCTATTTTCTAATTTTCTTACTATTTTTCCTCGATTCTCTCTCTCTATCATTTTTCATCCTTTTATCTATCTCTCTGTTTCTTTCTTTTGATTTTTTGATTTATCAATTTTTGATCTTTCACTGCCTCCGTCTATCTTTCTTTTATTTATATGTACTCTCTCTCTCTCTCTCTCTCTCTTTCTCTCTCTCTCTCTCTCTCTCTCTCTCTCTCTCTCTCTCTCATTACATTCATTATCTATCATTTTCTTTCTTTTATATTCTCGCTATTTTCTAATTTTCTTACTATTTCTCCTCGATTCTCTCTCTCCCTCCATCATTTTTCATCCTTTTATCTATCTCTCTGTTTCTTTCTTTTGTCTGCTTTATCCACTTATCAATTTTTGATCTTTCACTGCCTCCGTCTATCTTTCTTTTATTTATATACTCTCTCTCTCTCTCTCTAATAGTAAATGATGAAACAATATTGCGAGTAATGAAATGCAAAAAAAAAAGAAAAAATGGGAAGCAGAGAGCAAGACCAAAAAAAAAAAAACAGACATAATGAGAAAGGCAAACATTAAAGGCGGATAGAGAGAGAGAGACAGAGAGGTTATCGAATGGATGGCAAATGGAACGGGTGTCTCTGCAGTTTAAAATAATCCAGAATATTAATAGGAAGGAAGGAAGGAAGGAAGGCTGGCAGACTAGAGCAAGCTCATGTTCTCCGCGTTTAGAGAGAAAGAAGCGGAGAGGAGTGGAAGATTAAATTGAAGTGACACCCACTAGTGAAGAGACATTTCTTTATTGTAACAACGAAGGCGGTGGCTGTGAAAAGTTCACAAAGTCTGTCTTGGCCCACCTACGGTTCATCGGTCTTTGATGGTAATAACATGCACGAGCCTTGACAGAAGTAGGGCGTTCGTCCTTTTTGGTAACGTGGGCATCACCTGTTCCGCCATGATCACGCGAAGAAACAATTTACACCTCCTTAAGTGTAGCCCAGAACCGGGTTCGCTTTAGACCCGGTAATAAAGGAACTGCGCGACTTCTTTTTATGTCAGCAAAATCACGTGACCAGGGAGCTTTGTGTGGTTAAGAATAAAGTGCAGTCACTCCTCGGCTTAAGTCTTATTCCAATTCTTCATCACCCCTCACTGTCTTCTTCATTCTTTCTGGGTGACACTCGTGGCCAACTGCTAAAGCGAGATCAACCTTAGCTATTTCGAGCTGCCACTAAGCCCAAAACACACGCATCAATAACAATCACGTATTCAGCTCGTTAACTGAGGATAACAGGATTAGGGGCCACACATCTCCCCCCATGCGAGACATTGTACTCCCAGAGTGGTCAATGCGCGTTATGTCTCTAGGAGCTTGTTTACCTCTGACACTCCTGATTTGGATGTTGCGCCGATGGAAAATCCCTTAAAAATCATGGGGGGGAGAGAAATCACACTTCCTTTATCTCAGATCGGCCAACTACATCCCTGATTAAGAGATCTTTAAGAATCTAATCCCAGATAACTATTTAAACTGATATAGAGTTAAAAGAGTTTAGATTCTTAAAGGCCTCTTAATCCCATGAAAATGACTAAGGCTCTCCTGTCTGATAAGCTCGCTACTCGGGCTAAAACATCCAACTATCTCCAGATTTAACCATTCTTCCATCATGATATTTGCCAACTGCTGGATTGTATAGTCGGTAGCGAACCGCGCAGTCCAACTGTCCTTTCCAACATATCCCAGACATTCTTAATTAGATTTCCGTTTGGAGAATTAG